>NC_044985.1:119677892-120277892 GCF_008728515.1 Papio anubis
ATTACTGCTGGTCCCCAAAGACACACATCTATTCAAATCAAAACTGTAGTTATTCTCCAGCAGTGACACCCATTGGTGTAGGAAGTTTTCTAATCGTTGACTTCCTTTCCAATTACATCCAGTATGCTTTATCAGCGAGCCTATTTGCCAAGAGAAGTTATGGCTGCTTGAATTTAGATTTGTATTGATTAAGATAAACTTCCAATGTGTGCAGTAGTATATTTAAATAAAAGAGGTCTTTGATGTAATTACATGTCCTTGAATATAATTCTGTATGATAGCTTGTAGAGTTAAGAGGAATTCTTTAGGCTTTAGGGGAAAATAAACCCAAAAAAAACCAGTTTTTGTCTTCCCAGGGGGTTTGGTTAAATTGCCCTGCCTTATTTAGGATTATTTTTGTTCCAAGTAACTGGAAAAAAAGATCATTTTATGAGAATAACTTAAATGAGACAGGTGTGTATTTTTTTGCTTCACATTCCTCTGAGGTGGTCTGTGCAGGGCTGTTGAGGCCTTCTGTGGAGGCGGGAGACCAGAGTCAGGGGACCGGCTCTGTCTCCCTCCCATGTGGCTCCTGTTCCCAGTGTCACCTCGTGTTCCACAATGCTGCTGAGGCAACATAACATTTGTGCATTTCAGGCAACAAGTAGGAAAAACATGCAAGAATTTGGGGGCAAAGGGAAGCTCTCAAGAAAGATCCTTAAAAGCTGCCCTGTGATCCTTCTGCTCTCATCCTGCTGGGCAGAGCTGGCGTACCTGGCCATGTTCAGCTGATGTGGGAGTGGGGGGATGGGAGGAGGCTCTGGAAAATGTCATATTTATTCTGGTTGTCATTCGCCCAACTAAGAACTAGGAATGCTATTACTGCGAAAGAAGGAAATAACAGATTTCGATGACAGATTGATGATCTCTGCTCTGTTCTTGAATTTGGAAATTGATTGACATGGATTTCTTTTTGTCTGTGTGTCCACCAGTTGCCCAGAAGATTGTTGCCACAAGGAAGAAGCAGCAGCTGTCCATAGGACCCTGCAAGTCGCTGCCTAATTCTCCCAGCCATTCCTCCGTCTGTTCTGCGCAGGTGTCCGCCGTGCACATCAGCCAGGTACGTTAGGTGACGTGAGAAGTCGGACTCTTAGAACCAAAGAGAATGTGCAAATAGTGTTCCCAGCCAATGCAAGGTTGATTTTTTTTTTTTTTCAACTTTATGAGTAACAGCATGATGTAATTGACTTAACATTTTCTTCAGAAACTGCTGTGGCCAAGTGAGTTTTATGGGAATCATTCGTTAATGTTTTCTGTCTTCATGCTGCCTGTGTTATGAGGCATGCTGGCCCGGGTGGTGATGGGAGGTGTGTGGCTGTGGTCCTCGCTGGTGATTTAAACCACCCTTCTCTGGTCTTGGTCCTAGTCTGCTTATAGGTTGAACAGTTGTGAGTAAATCTTAATGGCCAATCTCGCTTTATACTTAAATTTGGTAGTGGCATTCAATTATAATTATCATCTCCCTTAGGTCCCATAGAAACTGCTATCTTTCCATAACAACATTTTGCAAAATTATTTACTTGGAAGCAAACGAAATAATTGTCACTTTGAAGAACCCAACCAAAAACCTCTTAATGCTTTGTTTTTGCCTGTGCTTGTTTTTTGATTACGTTTCCTGGGCAGGTACTCTATTGGCACTTTTTTTTTTTAAGGACATGGCGAAAAGGTTCAATGTCATGCTTTCAGTTCACTTGGGAAGCCAGTAAAGTTAGGGCATGTATTGTCAGAGCCTGTCCAGGTACAGTCATGAATGTTCATGCTGGCTGGGCTGAGTGGCAGATGCCTGTAATCCCAGCACTTCGGGAGCTCAAGGTAGGTGGATCGCGTGAGCTCAATAGTTCAAGACCAGCCTGGGCAACATGGCAGAATCACACCTCTGTGTCTACAAAAAATAGAAAAATTAGCCAGGCATGGTGGCTTGTGCCTTGGGAGGCTGAGGTGGGAGGATCACCTGTGCCCAGCAGAAGATTGAGGCTGCAGTGAGTGAGATCGCACCACTGCACTCCAGCCTGGGTGACAGAGTGAGACCCTGTCTCAAAAAAATAAATAAATACATAAAAAAAGAATGTCTTCACTTGCTGTGTTTATTTTTCTGTGAATCTTGAAATACTTTTCAAAAACACTCAGATTTTCCAGGTGTCGCTTTCAGAATGTTAGCTGTGGTTCTACTGATCTAAGGCAGTGAAGGAAACATAGAATCCATTTAGTTTAACCAATCTCTTTCATTTTCAGAGGAAAGAGAAAATAATCAAATTTGAACTTCAGAAATCTTCTAAGTTAAATGAAAGAGACTTCTTTGTCTTCAGTCACTTTTCTTAGGGGACGCCAGTGAGTGAGATGGTTGGCATGTTCCAGGATGAGACTTCGTAGACGTGATGCTAATACACCTGGCAAAGCCATAGACGCCAGTCAGCCATTCTCACGCATCCCTTCCGTGGGACTCATGCCCACTTGTTGGTTATGACCTTGCTTAAGTGGAGGGCTTGCGTTCCTGAGTGTGTCATTAATAAAACCTTGGATTTTAATCATTTCAGACAAGTAATGGAGGTGGGAGTTTAAGCGACTATTCCTCTTCCGTTCCATCGACTCCCAGCACCAGCCAGAAGGAACTTCGGATCGATGTTCCTCCCACTGCCAACACGCCCACACCCGTTCGCAAGCAGTCCAAGCGCCGGTCCAACCTGTTCACCGTGAGTGTCACCCCTGGGTGGAGATTTGAATGGGATTCTGAAGCGTCTCCATTAACGCAAACCTGGTTGCCGCACGGTTCAGTGGTATTTGTAGAATCTCAACTATATTAAAGTTAATACCATTGATTTCTGTGGAAGACTAAGAAAATCATGAGAAGCAAAGATTTGGATGTTGAGTAGAGTGGGGGTTTCTTAGTGTAGACATTCCTGACTTCATGTGTCTGAAATAAAGAGCTGGGGGTGTGTGTAAAGGCACTTGTTATCCTGTGGCTCCAGCTAAACACATGTCACAGTGGATACAAGGAGATGACAAAACTCTAAGTTTCCCAGATGTGTGTGTCTAACCGTTCAGATGATATCTAAGCTGTCACTGTCCACAGGCCCCCTTCTGCTGCTGCTGGCGTGCCTGGCGCTGCCCTTGGGGTGGAGGCTGGGGGCTGGGAGGTGCTTCCTGGAGGCTCATTGCCATGAGGCTCTCCACTTGGGGTTTTTTCTGTAGAGCATGTTGAAAGCAGAGATGAGCTATCTGGGTTCAGGTTTATAAATTCACAATCTGGGTGCACTCGGGCACGCGTAGTTCCTTTTTTTTACCCCCCTTTTGAGATGGGGTCTCACTCTGTTGCCCAGGCTGGAGTGCAGTGGCTCAGCCATGGCTCACTGCAGCCTCAACCTCCTGAAATCCTCCCACTTCAGCCTTCTGAGTAGCTGGGACCACAGGCACTCACCACTGTGTGTGGCTATTTTTTTTTTTTTTTTAAGAAATGGGTTTTACTGTGTTGCCTAGGGTGGTCTTGAACTCCTGGGCTCAAGCCATCCTCCTGCCTTGGCCTCCTGAAGTGCTGGGATTACAGGCAAGAGCTATAGTGCACAACCAGCATGTGAAGTGCTTAAAAACTCCCTGGGTGATTGAGATGCAGAGAATCCCTGAATTACAGAGGAGGCAGAAATGCCACCAGCCTGTCCCTTCCCTGTGCATAGCAGACATTACCAGTCAATCTGGAGTCTACACAGTTGAGCCCCAAACTCCAGGCACGGCTGCTGTCAGGTGACCGAAGTCTTTGGACTTGAGAAGAATGCTTTTCCTCCCTGGATCATGCATTACAAGTACATGCTTTTGAAACAGTGCTTCTCAACCAGGGTGGTTTTGCTCTCCAAGGACATTTGGCAATTTCTGGAGAAACTCTGGGCTATCACAACAGGAGTATGGGAGTGGGAAGGTAAGGTTCTGCAGATGTCTAGCCGTGAGTAGCAACCAGGGGTGCTGCAAAGCATCCCACAGTGCACAGGTCAGCCCCTCACAGCAGGGAATTATCCAGCCCCACATGTCAGTGGTGCCCTGTTTTAAACCATCTGACTTCCATTTCTGGTTGGTTACTGCTGACCCAGATGCAAAGCTTAATATTTCCTATTGAGTTAAAGGAGGACTCTAGAGGGGTGGCTGGGAGTCAGATTGCTGCCCCTTTGTAAATCCGATCTTGATATTACGTTGTGGTTCCTGCCAAGTCTGGGAGATCCCCAGCCCCTCTGCCACGTGTTTGGGGCAGTCTCTCATTGGACGCTCGTGACTGCTGAGGCGGTTGCCAGCTGCACACACCCCCTCCTCCCCAGCCTCCCCTTGCCTTTGCTGGTTGCCTTACACCACATCAGCTCCCACAGAGGCTGCTGCTGGGCATCAGGGTGAGGACTGATCAGATAGACCAAGCTCAGACCCTGGCCTCCACTGCTGATGGATGTTTGACCTTAGGCAAATGACTTGACCTCTCTGGGCTGGAAACCACAGTACTTCTGCAGTGGGACTTCCGGGAAGACTTCCTGGAGGAGGCAGAAGAGACCTGGTGGCATTGCTTCCATTGTTTCCTCACTCCCATTGATGCTATAAAATGATTTCTGGTAGTGTTAAGCATATGTGATAGATTATAGGAGGTGGGTAATTAGGTTTCTGCAAAATACAGGTGAGTATCTCACATGCTTAAATTAGTGCACGGATAACATGTTTTATTGGGCAGTTTCTTCAGACACACCGAGAACAGCAGCAGTTACCTAAATAGCTGCTTCCCAGCTCCGTCTAACACCTGGAGCCCCTGTCTGCACCCAGGCTGGGGGGCTTTGGGTTGAAG
The DNA here is from genome assembly GCF_008728515.1 of Papio anubis. Taxonomy (NCBI): domain Eukaryota; kingdom Metazoa; phylum Chordata; class Mammalia; order Primates; family Cercopithecidae; genus Papio; species Papio anubis. The sequence continues at coordinate 119,682,739 of NC_044985.1, forward strand.
TGTTTCCTCTCAGAACAGTCTGCACAAGGACTCGGTGACTTGAGAAACCAATAGCCAAAGATGCAGCTGGATTGAGAGAGGGTGGGCTGTGGACAGGCGGCCTGTGCCTTGGGAGGAAGGGCGGGCTTGTCATCATGGTGGTCGAGAACACCTTCTGTGCCTTTGTTAAGGGAGTGGAAGGGGGACAGCACTCATTCTCAGACACCTTCTGAGGGCCACATTTTCTGCTTGTTGACTTTGCTTTCTCTTCAAAGGAGAGAAATTTAAAAACCACAAAACGCCTTTAAAAATGAGAATATTTACGAGGAGAATGCCAGCACCTTCCTGTCCCCTCCCTTTATAAGCTCTGGAACTGGAGTGTGCCAGAAAGTAGTATCCCACTGGGTAACTGACCACCCAGGTGACTTAGGGAGGAAAACACTTTAAGGCAGAGAGAATCAAAATAAGAGCTCAGTTAATAAATACTGACTTAACATCTGTCTGCACAGCCCTGGTTTAGCTCAGTGTCTAGGAGAAACTTGCTGCCAGAGTCAACGCATGTTCAAGAGAAAGCATTTAGGGTGAAGGAGAAGGGACTCTGCACCCTAGGAGGAGAGACCCTGTTCCTGTAGATTCACGCTGCAGACACACAGATGCACTTACAGGCATCCATGAAGAGGCCGGGCAGGGCAGGTGCAGAAGCCAGTAAAAACTCATCGTTACAGTGACCAGAAATCACAATTAATTATTTCACCATTAATGTGTCGTGTAATATAATGGCCTGCCTATGGATCTAAGTGTGACCAGTGTTTGTTCTCTTTCTCCTTGATCCTGGAAAACAAATTTGAGATCAGATCAGAAATTGAATCCAGCTGCCTCATTGGCATTAGTGGGAATAGGAACTTGGAGTCATAAAAGAAGCTGCCACTACAATAGGTTTGCATTGTGGCATTTAAGGAAAAGATGGTGATAGTTCTGGGCAGGGATCCATATGTTGGTCCTCAGTGGGCTCGACATTGAACAAAATGATGGTGATGATGGTGGTGGTGGTGGTGGTGGTGGTGGTGGTGATGGTGATGATGGTGGTGGTGGTGGTGGCGGTGGCGGTGGCGGTGATTTAAGTGACGATGGTGGCGGTGGCGGTGGCGGTGGCGGATTTTATGACTGGCGGTGGCGGTGGCGGCGATTTGACGGACGGCGGCGGACGGTGGTGGCGGCGGTGGTGACGACGACTGATCGACGGACGCGTGGTATGGCGGATTTATGGCGGACGGCGATATGAAGGTGGCGGCGGATTTTATGGCGGCGGCGGCGGATTTATGACGGTGACGACGGCGGCGGTGGTGGCGGTGGTGGTGGTGGCGGCGGTGGTGGTGGTGGTGGCGGATTTGCGGCGGCGGCGGCGGATGGTGGTGGTGACGGATGGTGGATTTGGTGGTGGTGGTGGTGGATGGATGGATGGCGGTGGATGGTGGCGGTGATGGTGATGATGGTGGTGGTGGTGATGGCGGATGGGATGGTGGTGGTGGTGGTGGTGGCGCACGGCAGATGGATGGCTGTGTAGGTGATGATGGTGGTGGTGGTGGTGGTGGATGGTGATGATGCATGTGGTGTAGTCTTAAGTTGAAGTTCTTGGAAATAGTAACTCCACTAGATGTCAGTGTCATCCAAGGAACAAAAAGAAGGCAAATTAATTTTGAAATCATAGCAATTAAGTAATTAAATTTTTAGCATGACCAGTTTTCTTCTGTTTTTAAATATGTAAAATTTGATAGACTCTTCATCCCTGGCAGTTGTTGGTGATTATAGGCATAAACTGTCAAAATGTGTGTGTATTTGGAAGTGTCTAGTCGGAGGACAGGTGCATGGTATACAGACAATCTTAGTGAATAAAAATTTGTGCACACTGGGATTGTAACACCCAGCTGGAGGGGCACTATCCACCATATTTATTAGAACATCATAAAGAGGCCATAGTTAATTAAGTAGTACACGCATCATTTTTTCCGATACCATTCTTATACATTTTATAAAGTAGACTGTAATGTACTGCTCTGGGCTAACATTTTGTGCTCCCGGATGTTCGTTTGCATATATTCATATACAATTTTAAAACAAAAATGACACTTTTTTACAAAAGAGTACAAACAAAATCTCTGTAATAGTCCAAATTATATGTTACATTTACAGTAGGAATTATACTTTACTAATCAAACACTAAGTTATATTTTATTTCATTCATTTCTTTGGGGAAAAAAGCATTAAAAGACTGTCTCCAGTTAATCCCTAGTTTGGTAATATGGGTTCTCAGAGCAATTAATTTAGTTTAGCAGCCCTAGTTTACATGTAGTTAAAATGTTTTGTTAGAAAAATTTTTCAGACATACAGAAATAAAAAGCATATGTGTACTCACCACACACTTCATCAAATACAAGCCCTTTTCTGCCACGCTGCTACTGCAAGAAATAAGCAAATCCTAAGTATAAGTTGCAGCTCCTTCCATGTGCCTCCAGAACACATTTCTCCTGCCTGTCTGCCCAGGGATCAGCATTAACCTGAATTTGGTCTATATTATCTGTGTCCATGCTGTCAACTTGCTCTAGTTTGAGTCCTGAAATTATACATTGCATGGCTTTGTCCATTTTCAAGCTTTATAATAACGATGTCATTTATGTGATGTTTTTTAAAAGCTTACTGTATAATGCTGATACCATTAAACAGAGCCAAGCGTACCCAGGAAGCAAAGATTGTGAATATACATTGCCCAACTCAGAAACTTGCCATAAAAAATAAGGCAGAAAAATTCATAGTGTGAACAGAACTGTTTGAATGGCATTTATTTGTTTTTGCAGAGGAGCTCCTGGGTACCTCCCATAGTGTGTTCCAGCAGCCGTTGACTTAGCCACTGGTTGAAAGGGGGAAAGCGGTTTCTGTTTGATACAGAGGGCTCTTGGCAATGATGCCCTTGTTCCTGTAGGCAGGTAGTTAGTTGATGGGGGTGTCCTTCATGGCTTCTCTCACCACGTCGGGAAGTTAAACATTTTTGTAAAGAAGCAGGTGATAATTGGATTACCTTAACCTTTCTTTCCTCTGCATTGAGTGTTTGTTGGAGGCGAAGCAGTTACTATGGTGGCTTGCTGTGCGTTGACTTTAAATCTGCAACCCTTCTGGGATGGGTGTGATCTGCTGTTGTTACATTTCTGGCAGTGTGCAGCAGGCTGTATGCAGGGCAGGGTCACTCCTGGCAGACGCCGTGGGTGCTGAGGGCTGCCTTGTGTCTGATGATTCCTCGGAGCCATTCCAGCATCACAGAAGGATGTGCCATTAGTGATGAAGTCTCCCAAGTTGGCAGAGAAAGGAAACCTTCCTGGGAATTTGTGTATGCTGGGGTGTCTCTGTCCGTTGGATTTGGTTTAGTCTGGTTGTCGGATTTCAATTTTATGGATACAGCCTGATGTAGACAAAGTGATTGTGAGGCTGAGGTACAGCAAACTCTTTTGCCTCACAGCTTGCCACTGTTCTTTCCTGGAAATTTTAGTGTTTTGACTGTCTCCAGCCAATTGTTCAAGTTGTCAGGACATTTTTGTTTTATTTTTGCAATGAAGTCTTGCTGAAGTTTCAGTCCCTTTTATCTCAGTGTGTGATCGGATGCTGAGTTGCGTTGCTCGCAGTTCGTGTTCTAAGGTGTTTGCAGCAGGGCAGTGAGCTGTTTCTTCCCATTTCAAGTGGAATCTGAAATTCTCTTCTGAGAATGGAGTGGCTGGGGGGACAGATGTGCTGCCTTGAGGAAGATGTTAATTTTTTTAATGTTTGTTTTGTTAATTATTCTGGTTAACAGAGAATAATGAAGATGGATTTCCAAATTTAGAAATTTAGAATTTGTAAAATTCCTAAAGTACTCTAAATATTCTTTGTTAATTAAAAAATATTTTTTTTTTTAGTGTTATCACTGTGTGCTCTGAAATTTATTTTAAAAGTAGGAACCTCAGGAGCCAGCTCTTCTCATCAATTGAGACATGGAGAAAAGAATTTAAGGCTATTGTGTAGCTCTTACTATACATTATTAATTAATTAAAGAGAAAAACGAGCTCTTGACAAGGAACTGATAAATATCTCTCTTTTCCTTCTAGCCCAAAGGGTTAACCTTACGTTTTATATTCTTCTGCAACTTTGTGTTTGTTACTTGATTTATTCCCTGTCATCTCATTCTAGGCATCCACCATCCTAAGAGAAACAAGTGCACAGTGCTTGGCACGTAGTAGGTGTTCAATAAACATCAGCTCTTATCACCGTCTGCGAAGCGTGTTTCCTAATGAGCACAGCTGCGCAGGAGAGTAGCACCCTTTGAAGTGCTGGATCTGAGTTTCCATCATGGGAACTGTTCTCCTTGTCCTCCTCCTTAATTTGGTAGCAGCCTCTTCTAGAATCCTAAATGTGTCCCATCAGCCCTTGTTTTTATTATGACCCGTGACATTGCCCCTTTTAATATGTATATTTTTTAAATCAGCTGTTCCATCTCACATCCCTTTGAACCTGGATTCCATTAGCTTTTCATTGTAGCAGTGGACACCACAAAGTCTGTTCATTTCATATATCATCTCAGATTTGAAAAGCACATGAAAATGTTTCTCCATTTTCAATATTGCGTGAGTAATGTTCCCATTGAAAAGTAATGGAGTGAAGTTGTCACTTGTCAGCACAGTTATTAAGGAGGACGAGTCTCCGATCTTTCTCTCATAATAAAATAAATCTGTCAGAAAATCATTGTGCTCAGACTTCCTCATGCCATCGAGAGAGGAGGCTGAGACGATGGAGCTCCTTCAGTTTTACCCAAGTCAAGGTGTGCTTTTGGCTGGGGCTTCCCTGGGTTAAAGGTCGCCACCCTTCCCACCCGGCGCCCGTCACTCGTCGTCCGGAGCAGTTCAGCAGTGCATCGGAGATAATTGACTCAGGACCTCGTCAAACAAAGCTGTTCGTTATTTCCCAAATACTGACCTTTTGTCCAAAGGCGATTTTCAGGGGTTTTCTTTTCCCTTCGTTATTTTTTGTGGTTTTGTCCATTAGCTTAACTTCGAATTTGCCATTTTCCACCCACCCAGAAGCAATACAAGGAAAATGTTAACAGCACCTTGATACTAATCAAGGGTGTGCCGTTAAATTGCACAGCTGACTAGTTAATAGAATTTTAAAATCATTCAAACATTAGTTAAATATGTATGTTTATGTAGTGGATTTTCCAAATGAACATTGAGCAGCCCCTTTTTTCCTCGACTATGTGAACTGCAGCTTTCGAATGCGTTTTTCTGTTGGGGCGTTACTTTCCTCTATGGCCCATTGGTTTGTAGTAATTGAATTTTGAACTTTTTAAAAAAGAATTAAAGGATAATTTTGTGGTAGAAAAGTCAGTGGGAAAGTTTAGACGGTTCTCTTTAAAAATGATGAGTCAGTGGAGATGAACTGCTGAGCGGTCTGCTGGTCGGACGCGTCTGTGCGCACACATAGATCACGCGTGTTTTCTAAATGTGTATTGGCAGGAATTCTGCAAACAGGGGCAGAGCCCCGTCTGTGAACTGCAGCCCTTACCCAGATGCCAACTTTCCTTTTGCTTTGCAGTCTCGGAAAGGGAGCGACCCAGACAAAGAGAAGAAAGGCCTGGAGAGTCGTGCGGACAGCATCGGGAGCGGCCGAGCCATCCCAATTAAACAGGTGAGCAGCATCCCCATCCTTCCTTCCCTGTGGCCGGAGACACACCTCAGGTCTTCCCGGAGATGATGCTGGCTCGCGCGCCAAGGTCTGTCTGCTGTGCTCTGTTGATGAATGTAGAAGTCTGTCACTTGACATCAATTAGCAGAGTTCCTGTGTGTATTCAAATGGGATCATTAGAATGAGAAGAGGGAACGGAGACAACAGACCTAATGAAGTGCGGGCTGCCCGCCTGCATATGGAGTGCGTTTCCAGGCTGAGAGCCTTCAAAGGCTGCCTTTGTAGCGCGGCTTTGATTGGGCCGCGGGCCGCCGGGCAACAGGGGTAACTCAGATCGCCTACAAGAGCCCCTTGTGATCACAGGAACAGCCCGACGTGGCCCTAATTTGCTCTCACAGACGGACATCTGAACACTGTTTCAGGCTGGTTTGTAACAACGAGGCAATTAGTTGTGATAATCATAGCCGGTGTGTCAGCTGTGCGCTCTTGTTTGTAATTTGCTAATGAAGGAATTGTAACTTTGATTAGGTTCGGTTTCATTTAGACCTTATTATATAAAGGAACATTTACAGCTGTAATGTGGGGCCTTAATTAAACTTCCTCATTACACAACAGGACTTGAATTCAACCATTTGTTTTGGCCTGTGTTGCTAGCCTGGAACAGGGTTTCATTAGCCCAGAACCGGATTCTAAATCACTTTATGTCTCCAATAAGAAAAAAAAAAACCCTGGAGTCCACGTGTGACGTAGATTGTGGTTCGATTTCCAAGGAGAATAAAAATAGAGTTCAACCCCACACCGTGGCTTCTGGAAATGGCATCTTCTGGTTTGTTAAAGAAAGCCAGTTGATTTGGAGTGCATCCTTCTTGAGCAAAAGCCTCTGTGGGCAGGAGAAGGGCTCCGCCTCTCAGGCACAGGGCTTGTGACCGGTGTGCACCTCTGGTCCAGCTCACTGCTTTGCTGTCCTCTCTCCTGCAGGTACCTACACGGCGTCCCTAATCCCTTAGGAACTGTGTGGGCACTGGCTGCCCTTAACAAGGGGACAGTCGTTCCACACATGGAGTAGGATTATTCTGGTGATGTAGGGTTCGTGCATTTGAAGCAAATAGGAACACAGCCTTAGAGACGGGCCAGGCAGTGTCAGTGTGAAGATGTGGGAGAGGAAGGGGTTAAATAGGACCATGACATCTTGGGTGAGACCAGAGGAGGGAGTCCACAGAGTTTCCCAAGATGCCCAGGAACTACTGCAAAGACCACAGCTCTGCCCGCAGTGTAACTGACCCTGCCCGGGATCAAGCTTTCTCCTTCCTGGCTCACAGGGCATGTCTTTGCCAGGCAGAGAAGGAGGAGGCCTGCAGGTCATCACCAAGGCCCTCATGCATCTGTGTAAGACACACGTTCATCTACTGGGCCGCACATGTATGGATTGGCCCGGGGCACCTTTAGGAGAGGTTCTCTTCCCTCCATATATTCAAAGACAACAACAACAGAACTTCCCACTTTGATGGTGGGTGGTGTTTTCACTATAAAAAAGGTCCTTCACTTTAGAGGTCCGTGCACATAGTTGTTTATTCTTTCTTGGTGCATTTATTTATAACCTAATTCTGCGTAAGCTGATATTAATGTGTAATTTTTATGCCATTGATGCCTTTTTCAACTGGAATTATAAAAATCATTTAACATTTTATTTTCTTTTTTATAAACTGGTGCCAGGACATTTACTTTGGGGAATATTAAAACTAAATAATAGACCGTTTTCTTAATGCCTGTCTGTGGTTGATTTGGGTGGGAGTGCTCACCAGCCTGGCAGGAGTCCCTCTGTGCGAGCCAGGCGGGCCCCCAGAATAATTGGAACCTTCATTCAATTTGTACCCTGCTCATCTGTGGAGGGGGCTAGCTTTGCAGGCTAGCTTTTCAATATGTGTGCAGATTGGAGTTGACCATCAAGCGTAAAATGAGTATTATCCAGTCCTTGGAAGCCTTTCGATTGTGAATGTTCAAAGTAATCTCGTTGAAATCTAAATCATGGTCTGATTTCCCGGTGACTCCTGGGCACAGGGAGCTCCTTGTCCCTCCTAATTGTCCCCCTCTTGTAGCCATAGACAGCTCCCTCCTCAGATCCACACCTGGCCCAGCAGAGTCCCCCTGTGGCTGGCTCTCCAGGCCTCAGGTGCCACATCTGTAAAATGGGGAACTGGATGATGTCTGAAGCCCTTGAAGCAGTTAGATGTGGAGGTTCCACAGATAATTTTTAAATGTTAGCAATACTGGATTTTTGAATTAGTCATGTTCAGGGCACCCTTGTCAGAGCCTCTCTATGCATCGGGCGGATTGATGTGGGTTTGCAGACGGTTGTATCGATTTATCTCACATCCCTGTGTGTGCCCTTGTTTCTAAAGGAACATAGATCACTCCAGGTAGCCTCGAATTCCTGACCCTCCTGGTGTGATGACTTCAGTGTGGAAATGAAATGAGAGGATTGCAGGGGATGGAGCCTGATGGCCATATTCTAGAAACTCAACCGAATTATTTGTTGAATAAATGAACAATTAAATGAGTGCTTATTATGTAAGTGCTGTTCATTCGGGATCCTGTTTAATCCTCGACATTGCCACAGTTGTGGTAGCTGTGTTGTCCTTATTTTAAACACAGAGATGGGGAGGACCCTATACCAGGCAGCCAGGAAGTAGGTGCAAGGATGCGGACCAGGTCTCTCTGCCCCCATGCCCGTGCTCTTTCCACTGCCCATCGATGAAAAGCCTTCAGAAAGCTTAGGAAGCAACGTTACATGTTTTAAATTAAATAAGTGAACCACAACCTGCGACAAAAGTATCTTATGACTGTAGAAAGAAACTTCTGAGACTGCCTGCAGCAACATGTTTCTCCAGGCATAACCCAGCCGTGCTCAGCCGTTCTCCGGGTGGGAGGCATCTTCCCATTCCCCTCCTTACCGTGTTTGCCGCAAACGTGTTCTCTGCTCTTGTCACCAGCTGCAGAGAACTGTGTCTTAGTGCTCAGCCCATGCGGAAGACTCAGGTCTGCGTGATCAAAGCCTCACACACCAGCTGATGGACCTTTGCCTAATGGCAGAGGAATCGTTTTAGAACCTCAGCAACCTGCGTGGAGTTGCTATTGCAGACTCTTCTTTCCCCCAACAGGAGTCTTGTAACGGATGGTTTAGGACCCAGGCAAGGCAGCCTTCAACACTCTTTGCAACCTAACCTCTGAGTTTACAGATTGTACATGTTGCAGTGGCTTATGTCAACCCCCTTCCACTTCCATGTGATATCTCGTTCACCGTGAGCCCCAAGGCGCCCCCGACCTCAGTGTGGGAGTTCGCCGAATCATGATGGTCGATGACATTATCTCTTCTTTCTCCCAATTACAGATTCCCCATCAAGAATGTAACTTATTTTCTGGACTATAACTTCATTTCTTGTGGACCTCGGTCTACTTCTCCTTTTGTGTCCTTTCTGGGGTCTTGGAAGAGATTGGTTCAAAGAGTTCGGTTTCTTTTTTTTCTTTTTTTTTTTTTTTTTAACTAAGAAGATAAGGTCCATTGGAGTAAAAATTAAAAAGCAAAGCAAGAAAAATAAAAGCCAGAGGCCCGGCTCAGCGGCGAGTGGGCTTGTCACGTATTAATTTTTCATTGCTGTGGAGAGTTGTACATACATAATCACTTGATTGCAGTGGGAGTTAGGGAGCTCCTATGGTGCCATTTGCATAAATCTTGTTAAGTCAATGGCAGTTAATGAAGTACAAATGAGCCCGGAGAAGGTGACATGCAAATCGTGGGTGGCAGATGGGAGGTCTGTTTGGGGGACGGCAGCTGTGTGCTCTCCTTTCTTTCTTTCTCTTTAGCATTTTTTAATCTCTATATTTGAGTACAGATACACAGCCGTACGCCTTGGCCTCCTCCCTGCCCTTCGCAGAGCCCTGGCCAGAGAACCTGGCCATCCCCTCCTGCCCCTGATGTCCAGGCTGCAGAAACCGTTCAAGACTTGCCTTGTACTTGGGTAGCGTACACTAGAAGGATTTGAATTGTTTGAAAATCGTGCTTAGTTTATTTCATCATACTTACACAATTGAAAACATATTATTTTTATGTGGTGGGGACACGCAGAACCTCCTCATGACATTTTTTGAGACTGTGTGTTGTCTCATGAGGTTTCAGAATGAAACAGAATGGAAGAGACCATCTTTGCCTTATCATGCTTCCATTTGGGGCTCTTTTCCTGCTGCTTCAGACAGGCCACCTGTATGTAGCCATTATCCCCGTCCCTGGTTTGTGGTTGGACCCTCAGAGGATTGGCGTTCCTAGGGTTAGTCAGGAATGAGAAATACAGAAAGTGTGCGGGGCATGCTCTGTGCCTCAGGCCATGGGGACGACCCCTCCCTGTCATGCAGACCCCTCAGAGGGGCCGCCCCTGGCCTGGCTCAGCTTTGGCCAGGGTGTCTCGCGCTCGCGGTTTTGTGTTTAAGGATTTAAGTGCTAGCAGGACTCCCAGAGAGCCCTTAGAGATTCACGGGAAGAACACTGCCTGCGACTTTCGGAAGTTTTGTGTTTATTTGATCAACTGGCTGTTTTGAGAGAACCAGGTCTCTGCTTGCCTCAAAGAAAGGTAGGCAGAGAGGTGTGCGTCGGGAGGCGACAGCCCGGATGGCTGCGGTGGTCACGTGCTGGGGGTCCTTTTCTTGCAGGCCACCCGCTCTGGTCCTTCCTCTGCGATGCCCGCCAAGGTGCTGTTTTTCAGTTCTCGGGGCTGCAGGGCGCTAAGGGGGACCCTCCTATCCGGCAGGCTCCCTTTTGTGATGCTCGGTGGAGACACCAAAGAAACAACATTCCTCAAAACTTTTTTTTGTTAAGTCTTCATTTTGACCTTGAACCCTGATGTCATGGCCACCTCCAGGGAGTCAGCTGTGAGAGCAGTCATTTTCCAGCAGCCATCTGAAGCCGCGGGAAAAGCCTTCCCAAGCTGTCAGAGGAAGAGCCGGCCTGCCCGGGGCAAGCCCGCCGCACCCGCCATCAGGCCTGTGAACTGTTTTGAAGCCGTGCGTGTTTTTGATTCTCAGTTGAGTAGAAAGAGGCAATTGTCAATTAAGTGAAAGGAACCTCTGGAGTTAATCCCCTCGTCCAGCCTGCCGCAGGCCACCGACCTGTGTTGTCTGGTACCTGGGATCAACACGAGGGGTGTATTGTGTGGCGTGGGCAGAATGAAAGCAGCCTAATGACGCCCGCGTGAACAGCTCCTGAAACTTTGACACTGGTCACAGCGAGTTGGTTGACTGCCTCGCCGTCGCGTGCTGCTTTCATGGAGGAAACAAATGTGCAGACCACGCTGAAACTTGGTAGAGATCGGAGGAGATGGTGAGGAATGGCAGCGCCCTTCCTTCAGGACTGTGGAGAGAGGAGCTCGCAGGCCTGCGGCCTCTCTGCGTAGACAGAGGTTTACAGGAGGACGGCTCACGTTCATTAAGCCCGACCACTGAGGAAACAAGGTGAGCGAGAGGCTCGCCGAGCGTACGATGCCCACCCACGTGGCAAATCAGCCCTGCCTGGGCATCGGGGCCCGTTGTGCTCCCCAGAAGCAGATAATTTACGGGGTGAACTTGCCGTGCCCTGCGAGCTAATTGACCTCACTTGGGTGAACAACTCCCTGAGAGTCGTATTCAGCCTGGTTCACAACAGACCCGGCCCAGTTACGATGATTAATTTAGTGGCCAGGCAGGTGTATCAGTGCTTTTACTTTGACTCCTCAAATCTCATATTGTCATTGCCAGAACAGTCCGGAATATCTGGGGGCCTACACGTGAAATGACAGTCATCCGTCTTTGAGCATATCGGGCACACCCTCCCCTACATCCCCGCCCTTTTGGCAACGGCGGTGGGTGACAATATGTTCCTCACAAGATGCACAGAATGTTTATTGGAATTACTTTAGCCAAAACACAAAACCCATCATTTATACACAAATCTGCAAAGCAGTGGGAAAGAATACTTCCCTTGGTCATGAGGGCTGCGTGAGGGTGATGGGAAGTAGTGTAGGCCAAGGTGCTTCATACACTGCCAACTGCCATGCCAGCAGAATGGCACTTCCGAGAACGGAAGTTACTTTTAAGACTCAGTGTGTCCTCTGTGTATCCATTCTCCAGGAGCTGGTGAAACAGGAAAAGTTCCTTTATCCGCCTCGCAGGGCGTGTGATGGGGTGGGGCTCACTTCTTCGGTGCTCCGCAGCTCAGACCCCTAGAGGGGCAGGCAGACAGGCGGCTTGTGGGGAGCGTAGGCTCTGACCCCACAGCATGGGCTTGGGCTGGGCGTTTACAGCCCCTGAAGCCCCAGTGGGCATGTTTCACAGTGTGCTTTTCGGCTTGACTGTCCACAGGCGGCCTGTGATCGTCAGCTCAATTAGTCCCTCTGCCTTATTGCAAGGACAGAGGGTTTCTGTATCTCAGGATTCTTTCCTTAGTGTTCTGGAAGAACTGGATCACACAGTGGCTTGGAGAATGAGTGCCAGGTTTTACTGAGTGGCAGCAGTAGCTCTCAGCAGATGGATGGGAGCCAGAAGGGGGATGGAGTGGGAAGGTGGTCTTCCCCTGGAGTCCAGCCATTGAGTGGCCAGACTCTCCTCCCACCGCCCCCAGCTGAATTCCATGTCATCCACATCATTCTGCCATTGGTGGCCTTCCAGAGCATGTTGGTCTGTTCTTCTGCCGCTGTGCTTCTGTCGATGCCCAGCTGCTTGTGTGTATGCCCACTAGGGTCTCAGGGTTTTTATAGGCACAGGATGGGGGGGGCATGGCAGGCCAGGATGGTCTCGGAAAATGCAGTGTTTGGGCGCAAAAACTGGAGTGCCTGTCCTTACCTAGGTCTGTGGACATAGACCCAAGGGTGGAGCTCTCACCAGGTAGCCTGCCCTTCTCTACCCAGCACTTCCCTGCCTCCCTGCCTGCCTCCCATTTCACCGCGATAATGTCTAAGTGATTTGTTTCAGCAAAATAGTGCTTATTTTCTTTAAAAGTTGAGCAGTGGTGGTGAAATTCAATTCCCCATGAGCTCAGAAATACAAACTATCCTACAAGTAGAGGAAAGATTCTCAAAGTTAATGTTGCCAGAACTTGTTTTTGTGTTGATGAATCAATAAGATACTTATTTCTGGAATTAATTTCTTACCAGATTTGATCAACTAGTAACAACTGTGCTCTGGTCCTTGTGTGACATGCCCTGGGTCCTCTGCTAGGGCTGGAGGAGGCAGAAGGTGTCTGCAGCGTCCGGGCTCAGCTCAGACATGTACTGACAATCCCATCCCATGACCCCCAATGCAAGTGGACGGGTGTCACACCAAGGAATGGTGAATTCTACTGAGTTAGACAGGAGAGGGTGAGGAAAGGACAGCTAAATGGAGATGAGGACAATCCCACTGGACTGGGACGTACAAGTAGGTGGTGACAGAACAGGAGGGAGGCGGAGAGCAGAGCTGCGGATGGAGGGGTTCAGGAGGAAGTGGGCAGGAGGGTCCTAAAGGCCCGGGGCATCTGCTTGCCAAGGCCTCTGGCTGCCCTGCAGAGGGGAGTTGATTTCCCCGTATTGTTTGTAGGAGCAGTGGTGTGGGGGTTTAGAGACTTGTGGCCACACGGAGCGGATCTCCCTCCCCTTCTTACCCTGTCCCCACAGGGTTTGAGATGATGGGGGTTCTAATGTACCAGAGTATTGGCGGTAACCAGCGTTTATTGACCACTTTTTCGAGTGCCCTGTTCTAGAGTTTTCTGCCGCCGTCCCTCTTACCTAGGAAGTGCCACGGTCCGCTTTCCCATATGGGAACATTAAGGCTTGGGGAGACAGTGGGGCATGCCGGGCAGCCCCACACAGCGCATGAGTCCCCAGGGCTGCTGTAATGAAGTCCTGCAGCCTGGGCGGCTTAAACAGCAGGAGTTGATCTCTCGGTTCTCCGAGACAAGGCCTGGCAGAACCGGTTTCTGGAGAGACCTCTCCTTGGCTTGAGCCTGTTGCCTTCTTGCTGTGCCCTCCTATGGCCTGGACTCCATGTGCACACGCCTGGTGTCTCGTTTTCTTAGAATGATGCCAGTCCCATGGAATCAGGGCCCCATCTGTACAACGTCGTTTACCGTTACAGACCCCCTTAAAGTCCTCGTCTCCAAAATACAGTCCCCCTGGGGTTGAGGGCTTCAATGTGCAAATTTGGGGGGACATATTTTATCCTGTAACACACAGCTGGGTAGTAGCAGAGCTGGGATGGGAGCTGAGCTCTGTGTGGCCAAGGGCCATCTGCCATGTTCTTTCCATCTGGAATGTCCTAGCTTAGGCCTTCCTGGTCATACAGGGTGAGGCCACTTGATTTCTAACCAGCATGTTTGAGAATAAAAAAGAAAAACTTAAGAGGCTTCATGCGTTAGATAGGAAACATACGAGGCTCAAAGTACTCCGACTTGAGGGTTTCCTTTGAAACTCTCCTAAGTTTGGTAAACTATTGTCATTTGAAATAAGACTGTTGCTGGAACGAATCCTTATCCAAGGTGCGTAGCTCTCACTCTGTGCAGTGCATTTTACAGCTGTTAAGGCCTTTCAGTCGCGTCCATGGGAGACCTCCTTCAGGCTGGTTTGGAAAACCAAAACTCCCTTTCCGTGCAGAGGCAGCTCCTCAGGGCCTTGGGCAAACGTTGGGCCTGCAGCTGGGGATGTTCTGGAAAAGCCTGTGGATTGAGCAGGTGCCCACTGTCCGTCAGTTGTGTCACTGGTTGCTTTGACAGTGGCTGTGGTGCTTTGTGTTTTAATTTCTCCCAGGTATAAAAGATGGCTGTATACTTACTTCACTACTGAAAGATACAGCTGGGCGCAGTGGCCCATGCTTGTAATCCCAGCACTTTGGGAAGCCGAGGTGGGTGGATCACAAGGTCAGGAGATCGAGACCATCCTGACTGACACAGTGAAACCCCCGTCTCTACTAAAAATACAAAAAATTAGCCAGGTGTGGTGGCGGGCACCTGTAGTCCCAGCTATTTGGGAGGCTGAGGCAGGAGAATTGCGCGAACCCAGGAGGCGGAGGTTGCAGTGAGCTGAGATCGCGCCACTGCACTCCAGCCTGGGTGACAGAGCAAGACTGCGTCTCACAAAAAAAAAGAAGAGAAAGAGAGAAGAGAAGAAGGAAAAGAAAGGGAAAAGAAAGAAAGAGCAGGAGTGCAGAGACCCCAGGTCAGACTTAGGATGCCTTTCACCTTAAAGGTTAAAATCCACACACATGACGAGTAGCTATGACTACTTCCCACAGTCTTTGGCCATTTGCAAACACTACATAGAAACAGATGTCTACCAGCTGGGTGTGGTGGCTCACGCCTCTAATCTCAGCACTTTGGGAGACCGAGGTGAGTGGATCACCTGAGTCCAGGAGTTCAAGACCAGCCTGGCCAACACAGCAAAAACTCATCTCTACTGAAAATGCAAAAACTAGCCACATGTGGTGGTGCGCACCTGTAATCCCAGCTACTTGGGAGGCTGAGGCGTGAGAATCACTTGAACCCCGGAGACGGAGGTTGCAGTGAGCCAAGATCACACTACTGACTCCTTTTTGGATCTCCGTCTCAAAAAGAAAAAAAAAAAAAAGATATCTACCAAGACCAATAATCCTGAGGAAATCATATCATTAAAGCCTTATTTCAGTTCTGCAGTATTTATTTAACAGTTCCTGACAGCAGACTCAGTTTCTCCTCATGTAGGAACTTGGACTGTGGAACAGGACTTCTCCCAAGCTGAGTTTTGTCCTTTGTGAGTAGAGAATTTGACACCCAAACAAGCACCTCTCCTGGCAGAGAGAATCACTGGCCGTCAGCGTTTCATGTTTTGTTTAGAAGCAGCAACCATGAAACTTAACGGCACTTGGCATGGCTGTCACACCAGACACGTTTTCCCAGGCGTGGTCAGGAAAGCCCAGACTGTCCACTCTGTCCCAAGACTGTCGCTGTGGTTCTCCCTCACACACCGCTTGATGCCATGGGGCTGCTTGTTGCCTACTCCAGAGCCTTTGGCTCCACAAGTTCTAAAGAAGGTGGCAGCTTAAGAAGTCTTCACAGTCCTCTTTTGAGGCTTTGCAGGAAAGTCATCAGACAATGACATTTTTATCAGATAGTTTTGAGTAGCAAAAACACTTTTTCCTTTCCTACATCTAAAAGTAAAAGAATTTACTTTTAACTGACTCAGAAGGCCACGTTTTGAAACCAAAAAACACTATTTCCTTGGTACCAAAGCTGACAGCTATAATTAAATATATAGGAATGTAAATATTATAAAGCAGGCATAGAAGAGTTTGCTAGTTTGAGTTGGGTGCGGTGCCCCATGCCTGTAATTCCAGCACTTTGGGAGGCTGAGGCAGGCAGATCACTTGAGGTCAGGAGTTCAAAACTAGCCTGGCCAACATGGTGAAACCCTGTCTCTACCAAAAATACACAAATTAGCCAGGCATGGTGGTGCATGCCTGTAATTCCAACTACTCAGGAGGCTGAGGCAGGAGAGCCGCTTGAACCTGGGAGAGGGAGGTTGCAGTGAGCTGAGATCGCACCACTACACTCCAGCCTGGGTGACAGAGTGAGACTCTGTCCCCCGCCAAAAAAAGAAGAGTTTGTTAGTTTGGGAAATATGTTCCTAGTTAGACATTGTCTATAAAATACCTAATACTGTAGTTAATGTTTGCAGACTGGTGAAAACAGAAACATTTCAAAATACTATTAACATCTTAGGGCCGTCCCAAGCCTAGTCCTCCTAGTTCAGTCCAATCTGCTCTCTGCAATATTTACTCCCTACCCTTTCTTTCTGCTTAAACTCATCAGAATCAACCACATTATTACTCTGTGAGACTTGTAATAAGAATGCTGGCATATGCCGAGTACATATTGTGCATTACATTGGATGCTTCATCATAGGACCTTATTTAATCCTCCACCAACCTAAGATACAACTTGCTACTCTGTTCTAGACGAAGTTTGAGGTTTGAGGATGTTAAGGTATGAGACCGATGTTACCTCCCCGTGAGTGGAAGAGCTGGGATTCAAATCCAGGAGGCCTCTCTGAAACTTTCTAGAAAAGCCTGTGCTGTTGCATCCCCCTCCTGCCCCCACCATGCCATCTGTGCTCACCATGACCGTCTTTTTTTTCTTTTTCTTTTTCTTTTTTTTTTTTTGAGACAGAGTCTTGCTCTGTCACCCAGGCTGGAGTGCAATGGCACGATCTCGGCTCACTGCAACCTCTGCCTCCCAGGTTCAAGCGATTCTCCTGCCTCAGCCTCCCAAGTAGCTGGGATTACAGGCACGGGCCACCATGCCCGGCTACGTTTTGTCTTTTAGTAGAGACAGGGTTTCACCATGTTAGTTAGGCTGGTCTCGAACTCCTGACCTTCAGCAATTCTCCTGCCTCACCCTCCTGAGTAGCTGGGATTACAGGCACAAGCCACCTTGCCTGGCTAAGTTTTCTATTTTTCGTAGAGACGGGGTTTCACCATGTTAGTCAGGCTGTTCTCGAACTCCTGACTTCGGGAGATCCACCTGCCTCAGCCTCCCAAAGTGTTGGGATTACAGGCATAAACCACCAGGCCCGGCCCGTGGCCGTCTTTTCAATGCGAGATCAAGCGTCAAGTACACGGTGTACTTTCCTGGTGGGGGACCAGCAAGGCAGGCTGCTTTCTGCAGGGCTGTCCTGGAGAGTCTGTGCTGTCTGGCACCTGGATGAAGATCAGATGAGGTCCTTGAACTCCAGTGTTCATCAGAGTCCCTGTGGGCCTAGAGGTTGCCTGAGTAGGTCAGAATCGAGTATCAGGAAATTGTATTTCTTTTTGTTTTTGGATGCAGAGTCTACTCTGTCGCCCAGGCTAGAGTGAAATGGTGCGATCTTGGCTCACTGCAACCTCTGCCTCCTGTGTTGAATTGATCCTCATAACTCAGCCTCCCAAGTAGCTGGGACTACAAGCGTGCACCACCATACCTGGCTAATTTTTTGTACTTTTAATAGAGACCGGTTTTTGCCATGTTGCCAGGCTGGTCTCAAACTCCTGAGCTCAGGCAGTCCACCCACCTCCACCTCCCTGGGTGCTGGGATTGCAGACATGAGCCGCTGCACCTGGCAAGAAATTGTATTTCTGTGTTCTCAAGTGATGCTGATGCTGCTAATCCGGGAGCCATACTTTGAGATCCCCTTTCTAGGTGCGTGGGGTCACTTGGGGCTTCTTTCCTTTCTGGCCTCACACACAGATGACTCTTAACTTTGGTTGGTGCCACCCCTTTAATCTGTGCTCGTGAAAATCTTGCCATCCATGAGGCCCGTGTCAGATGCCTTCTGGTCTGAGAAAACTGATGAGGTGTGTTCTCTTTCCTCTTCTGTCCTTCGATGCCTGTCCGTTCTTGGGCTTTTGCTCTCTGTCTTCCCTGTTGATACATGTTTGCATCCTTCACGTCTCCTTTGCCACGTGCTTCCTGATGGTGCACACTCCGAGACATGTTCTTTCTCCCGCATTGTTTACACAGCAGGGAGGGTATTTGTTAGGGAGGTTGCTGGTGGTAGTAATACTAGGTAGCATAAGTTAATTGTGTAAAATGGCTTTTCTTTTCTTTTCTTTTCTTTTCTTTTTTTTTTTTTTTTTTTTTGAGACGGAGTTTCACTCTTGTTACCCAGGCTGGAGTGCAATGGTGCAATCTCAGCTCGCCACAACCTCTGCCTCCCAGGTTCAAGTGATTCTTTTGCCTCAGCCTCCCGAGTAGCTGGGATTACAGGCATGCACCACCACACCCAGCTACTTTTGTATTTTTAATGAAGGTGGGGTTTCTCCATGTCGTTCAGGCTGGTGTCCAACTCCCAACCTCAGGTGATCCGCCTGCCTCGGCCTTCCATAGTGCTGGGATTACAGCCACCGTGCCCGGCTAAAATGTCTTTTCTTCATCGAAACAGATTTTGTTTGTTTAAAAGAATATGTTATATTGGAGAGGTTGCAGTATTCATTAAATTGTATTTTCAGGAACATTATAATTTTTAAGTCAACATTCTTTAACTTTTATGTATATAAGATAGTATATTTAGGTTACACAAAAGTGGTCACATTTTTTTTTAATCTGCAAAGAATAAAATTTTGCCAGAGACACAAAATAATTTCAGAAAACTGGTTTCTTATACAACTTTTCTACTTTTGAGTATTGATACAGAAGAAAATTTGTCCAAATAAATGTCTTCACATACATAATTTTGTTTATAAGGAATTCTTTAAGGTTAAACCCACAAATTTTAGAAACACCGGACTGTTTTTGTAATTGGTAGGTTTTTACCGTATTGTTCAGTCTCTATCAGCCACAACCTCTGTGACTGTAATTAGTGTTAAAAACAAGAATGTTTATATTTTTAGCATACATAAAAATTAATTTTATACAAATATATAAAACACCAACTACATAGAAATACTAGTGGAGACATGAGTAATGTGCCAAGTCATGATTAGGCAGTGAGGCACCGGGAGAAGCAGATAGCCCTGGATGGGTGTGTGGTCTTCCTGTGCTCATATCTAAAGTAATGGAGATTTAAGACAATATGAAATCATTGTATACTAAAATGTATCATTAACAAAGAACGATAAAATCCTACTCTAAGAAAAATGAGCAGGAGCAGAGTTGTGGAAATACACTGCTATAGTCCTGAAACTTGACCCAGCCCTCTTGAAGGGCAATCTAACAGTCATGCATGATGGACATAAGAAATTTGATGCACTTTCTCCCAGTGATCTGTCTTGTAGAAGTTTATCCTCGAGGGAATAATTCACTAGGAGAAAGGGAAAAACACCTTCAGTGTAAAACAGTGTGCATAGCAGTTATTTATAATATTAAAATTCTGGGAGCTACAAATTTTCAACAAGCAAGAAGTTAAATTAGTAATTGCTGACTGAATAGTACCAGGATGTACAGCCATTAAAATGACCAATTTGAATACTCTTTAGGGATAACTGAAAGCATAAAACATAAAACTGTTTATAATAATTGAAACATGAAAATATGTATACATGTGGTGTTAAATTGGATGAATAGGAACACAGTAACAAGTGAATTGGGCTAGGATTACAGCAGAACTTTACTTTTTTTTTTTTTTTTTTTTTTTGAGATAGAGTCTCGCTCTGTCACCCAGGCTGGAGTACAGTGGCACCATCTCGGCTCACTGCAAGCTCCGCCTCCTGGGTTCACGCCATTCTCCTGCCTCAGCCTCCCAAGTAGCTGGGACGACAGGGAACTTTAAAAATTTTAACTTCTTGTTTTGAAGTAATTTTAGATTTGAAGGAAATTTGCAAAAAATAATACAGAGAGCCCATATACCCTTCACTTAGCTTCCTCCACTGTGGACATTTTAATGTAACTAGTACAGCTATAAAACCCAGGAAATTAGTATTGGTAAAGTACTAGTAACTTATCTATATGCCTTCTTCACATTTCACCAGTTTTTCCCGAAACGTTCTTTTTTATCTCAGGATCCAATCCAGGATCCCTCCTTTCACTTAATTGCTTTATTTACTTTGTCACTTCTACCCTGAGAAAATTCCTGTCTTACGGTCCATGACCTTGACACTATTTTAGGAATATTGATCAGTTACTTTGTAGAAAGCCCTTTAATTTGGATTGCCCGATGTCATCTCCTGAATAGATAGAAGATCTACATTTCTGGCAGGAAAACCACAGAAGCCTTGCACCTTCCTGTGCTGTCTGCCAGAGGCACCTGACAGCCACCTGTCTTATTCCTGAGGACATTGACCTTGGTCATTTGGACAAGGCGAGACCTATTGGATTTCTCCCTTGAGTTCTTATTTTTCCATTTGATAAAGATAGGGATGCATGTCTTGGGGGAGATACTTTGAGGCTGTGCGGATCATTTTTAAAGTTGGACATTGTATTCAATGATAAGTAGGTTTTATAACATGAAAACTCTTTTCTTCTGGTAAATGTGCACAATCTTTAATAAAATTTAAAGTGCTTTTTCACTCCTCCTGTATTGGAGGGAAGGAGTAAATGAGGATGATTTTGAAACTTATTGGTTACTTAAGACCTGGGGAAACCTAGAGGTGAGGAGGAACTGGAGAAGCCCAGGGGTGAGGAGGAACTGGAGAAGCCCAGGGGTGAGGGGGAGCTGGAGAAGCTCAAGAATGAGGGGAAGCTCAAGGGTGACAAGGAGCTGGAGAAACTCAAGGGTGAAGAGGAACTGGAGAAGCTCAAGGGTGAGGAAGAGCTGGAGGAGCTCAAGAATTAGAGAAGCTCAAGGGTGAAGTGGAGCTGGAGAAGCTCAAAAATGAAGAGAAGCTGAAGAAGCTCAAGGGTGAGGAGGAGCTGGAGAAACCCAAGGGTGAGGAGGAACTGGAGAAGCTTGGGAATGGGGAGAAGCTGAAGAAGCTCAGTGGTGAAGAGGGACTGGAGAAGCCCTGAGTGAGCCCAAGATGGGAGTGTTGAGGGTGTGAGTGTGAGTGGACCTTCCCAGATAGATCTGGTGAGAATGGGGTGGCAGTTCTGGAACTGAACAAGAGGGGGGCCCCTGGTCGTGGACCCCGAGGGGTTGGCACGCCATAGATACCCAGCACATCCAAGGGAAGGATGGATGGATGGCTATTGATTTCCTTTCAGGCCATGCCAATATGTTTATCAAGCAAAAGGTGCAGTTCAAGTGCTGCTGTGATCCAGGTGTGGTCCTCTGTTGAGGTAAAGAAGCTTCACAAAGGCACTGCCACAAACCAACGTGTTTTCTTTGGGTTTCGTCTCATATAATTTCATTCATGAAGGTTGGAAATTCTGTTATTCAGAATCTTACCTGTTTTTCCCAAGTAATTTCTCTCAGAGAACAAAAACTATATATAGTATGTGTATACATATATACATTCATGTAATATGTTAACATGTTATGATATGTAACATATTATATATTATGTTAACAATTGTAATCTATAATTCTGTAGATTAACCCTAAGATTTATTTTTCCCTTCCATCTTCCCATTGTTGCCCAAATAACTGAGTGCTCTCCTTCCCCACCTCCCCATGTCACCCAGGCTGGTCTCGAGCTCCTGGCTTCAAGCAAACTTCCTGCCTTAACCTCTCGGAGTAGCTGGGACTATGGGTGTGAGCCACCACACCCAGCTCTAGAGTGCTTTTCCCCGTGCTAGTGCCAGAGTTACGGTGAATTGCCCAACAAACGTGCTGTTTTTAAAGCTGGAACACCTTCATCTTCTACATAGGGAAACTGAGTCCCGGAAAGGGTAAAGAGCGTGCCCGAGGTCCTTCCAGCTGCTCTTCCAGTACCCTTTCCACCACTGACACTGCCATTTCCTTATTCCTTATGCACTTCTCAAAAAAATAGAAATAACAAATAGTGTTTGTTTACTGTTTCAACCCAGATATTTTTATTGTATTGTGACTGGTCAGCTTTTTCTAAGTTGAATTCTTAAGCTTCATGCTGTTTTATCTGTTTGGTTTTTAATATGCAAGGGAATAGATAAAAAGCATTACATTTGAAAGCATCTGGTTACTAAGAGAGAACATGACCATCCTTTGTGTTTATGTATCTCGCAGGCTCATTGATTCCCAGCAGTCCTGTGAGGCTAGCTGGCATTCATTCCTCTGCACATTTTATAGATGAGAAAGCTGAGGCTCGCCTTGCATGATTTCCTAGAGCCTGGAAGAGGCAAAGATAAGATTCAAACCCAGGTCTACTTATCCTAAAACCAGTGGCCTTCACCTTGAAGGGCCTTATGTGGCACCGAGCTCCCAGTATCTAACTTAACTTAAAAATATATAACTTACATTTTGTTTATGTTAAAAATTCAGGCACAGGACTACACCCAGGGACTGCTGCACAAACGGTTTCCAAATAGCGCCAGCGCTGAGGGGTCTTCGGTGGGTGGCACCCGCGTTCCATGATACAGCTTGGCCTTCTGCGAGATCCCTTTCGACTTAATGCAGGAATCCTCGAATAAGTGTATTCGAAAGCAGTTGTTTGTAATTGGAGTATCTGGGATTGACAGTGGTTTTAATTAGTTGATTACTAGTTCTTTAAAATGTACTGTACTCACTGTGGATCTTGCAAATTGGTAACTGGTAGCTACCAGTATAATTAAATATTTCAGAGCACTTGGCTACAGTAGCATTGAACTGTGAAGAAATAATGTTGTACAGCCAATCAAAAAGAGATACTTGTAAACTCATTTACAGCGTCAGTGTGTGTTAGGACCATCATTGAGATGCTTATTGCCGGAGAAATTAAAGATACAATTTTGTGCTAAGAGGCAATATAGAAATTAGTTCCCGAATTACTTGTTAATTGATTTGGTGATTCCCTCGGGTCTGCATGCTCCTTTTCCCCCTTTTTGTTGTTGCATTCAGTTAACAGTGACTATTCCCAGAGCAATAAAAATATATTCCACACTTAGATGAGATGTGCCCTTATATCAGACGGCCCTCATTCTTTCGCGGCACCAAAAAATACCCACCTAAAACACAACTGTGTTTTTCTCAGGCATATTGTTGTTTTATGTATACCCATCAAGGTAACCGGTGCATTCACGGGTTTGGATAATTTCAGGAAAAGGAAAGCATGTTTTTATGTCTTACGTTTACAGGCACTTTTCTGATTTTTCCTTCCCCCTAATGGAAACCCTCCTTTTTTATCAACAGTGGAGGAGATTCAGGAGACTTGATTTATGGAAGCTTTTTCTTATTGTTTGCAATTCAGCAAGAATAACCATACGAAAGACCATTTGTAGAAAAGTGCAAATTGCTACTGAAAATGATACTGGAAGAAAATGAGACCTGTTTCTCCTTGTTTAAATTGAGTGTGGATAGAAGGAGAGACAGTGAGCCATCGTGGGCCAGGCTTCCTGGATGCGGGCTCCCATCTCCAGACCCCTTCCTTCTTGGTGACCAAGGGGAGAGGACACTGAAATGAGGCACATACTGGTGCTGCTTATGTGGAAGATGTAGAAACCATTATCCTTTTCAATTTCCAGCAGAAGATTCGGCGACCCTTTGAACAGCTGCCAACATGGTAGCTGTGGGTTCATTTTGAGGAAAACATTTTTAATATCTTGTTGGCTGTGCTTATGGCCTGAAAAGCAGCATTAACAAGTTTTTGAAAACTATTATTATTAATTTTAGGCCAGTCCATTATTTTTTCTATTGCCCTTCCTGTGATCACTTACACATATAAATATCGTTATGCTTTTGCTTAACTGGGGCAAAAATCATGTGCATTATTTCTGTGTCTACTTTTAAAAGTAGATGGTGGTAGTTTATTTTCAGTTAGGTAAAGCAGAAAATGTATTTAGCAATGTCTTCATTAAAAAGCTTAAGATGGCTAACTAAATATACATTGAACACAGTTACTAATTTATCAGAGAAATATGTTTCCATGTTGGTCAGTATATACAATAAAAAATAGTGTTTAATTTGAAATACAAAAACACTCTCTAGGTCCAAAAAATAGAATGAGTGAGACCTACTATTTGACAGCACAGCAGAGTGACTACAGTCAGTAATAACTGTACCTTGAACAATAACTTACAGAGTGTCGTTGGATTGTTTGTAGCTCAGTGGCTAAATGAGAGGATGGAGACCTTGTTCTCCACGGTGTGCTGCTTTCACATTGCATGCCTGTATCAGAACATCTCCTGTGCCTCATAAATATATACACCTACTGTGTACTCAAAAATTAAAAACAGAAAAAAAAAATAGAAACCCTCTCAATTGTTGCTGCACCCAGCCGTGGAAGAGGTGTGCTAAACCGTGCCTACATGGCGCCACGCCCTGAGATGAAAGAGCCACTTGGTTAGTTGTTGGCTCCAGTAGAAGAAGAAGGAGCACTCTGTTTGCTTACTGGATGGCAGAGCTTTGGCAGCCTCTCTATCCCTGATTGATTCCTTTCAGGTTACCCCCAAATGGAGTAACCTGGTTTTCCTCATGAGCATGACTTATTAAGGGCCCCAAAGTCCAACCTCTGCCAACTCAGAGGTGCGGCTTGGGCAGATACAGGACCTGACTGGGGATAAGCAAAGGTAACCATCAGCTGCATAACCATGCATTGCAGGTTCATTCTTTCTACTTTTGTCTCTGTTGCACTTATTTTTTTTTTCTTCCCCCACCCCCCTCCTTTTTTTGAGACAGAGTCTTACTGCTCTGTCACCCAGGCTGGAGTGCAGTGGCATGATCTTGGCGCACTGCAACCTGCACCTCCCAGGTTCAAGTGATTCTCCTGCTTCAGCCTCCCGAGTAGCTGGGATTACAGGCTCCCACCACCACACCGGCTACTTTTGTACTTTTAGTAGAGACGGGGTTTTACCACGTTGGCCAGGCTGGGCTCGAACTCCTACCACCCCTCTCAGCCTCCCAAAGTACTGGAATTATAGATGTGAGCCACTGCACCCGTCCTGCTTCCCCATATCTTTTTTAAAATGTTTTTTTTTAACATTAGCCCCCCTGAAAGTCTCTTCACGAAGTTCCTGTGGAAGTAGCTGGCTGTCTTCGTCACTTTCTCCACAGAATGTTTCTGAAAGACACAAATTTGGCGAAACAGCCTCCAAAGCAATGATTCGTAACTCCTTCCTCCTGTTTCACTAACTTTGATTAAGTTAGAGAAAAGTACCTTCCCTCTTCAGATATGGTGGCTCCACCTGTTGGAGAACTCAGTACCAGATCATGGCTCATCCTAAGCGGGGCGGGGAGGAGGGGAGCTCTTCAACCCTGGGCGGGTTTGTAGTGTGGCTTGTGCATCTCCCCAAATCGCAGAGGAGAGGAAATACGTCCCCCCTTCAACATGAGAGGACGCAGCTGCAAACATCTTATTTTAAAAACAGATGTGACTTTTGCTTTCTGCTTCATAAACGTTATCACGTGTTTGAATATACTTTCTATTATTTGTCAGTTAACATTGCTGTTTTTTTCTCCAAGTGCTTGAGTGAAATTGATTCTCCACCCAGACTCTCTTTGCTCACCCGGTGGTTTCAGGGCTTTGAACTGAGGACTGAGACCACAGGGCACAGCTCCTGACCCACGTGGCTGAGGGGCTTGGAGCAGGAGGCGAGGGCTGTGGGTATAGCTCCAAGGTGATGAATATTTCTACTTGATATTTCTCATGATATTTCTGCACTTTAATGACTATTTCTACTAATACTTGTACTAATAATTTTTAATGGTTCACATTGAGTAGGTGACATTTTGATACATTAATGAGCCTTATCAATGACTTTTAAAAGTTCTTTAGTGTGCCGGGATACTTTGCTGCAGCCCCTGGAAGGAAGGGGAGAGGGCGTGGCCATGGCCATGGCCCCCATTCTGCCCTCTGAGCGTAAGTCACAAGTGGCACAGGCCGCACACCTAAGAGTAGCTGAATCGCCACCGGTCTTGAATTACACTCCCAAGGTTAGTCTGGGAGGCTTTGCCCTAACATAGCTTGCCCCTACTAAGAGCTGTCAGAATACTAAAGAAATGTAGGCCTTGAAGATGGAGGGGTGTTTTCAGGGCTGGCTGTCTTCACTCTGGAATGCTTTGGGCCTGTTGGGGTGTTGCTAGCACGCTTAGGGGTGAGGCCTGGAGGGCCGGGCTGCGAGGGAGGCTGCGCTGGCTTCTGGAGCGGGCCGGCCTAGCAGGGTTCCCGTACTGAGGCTTGCCCAGCCACTGCGGGTCCTGACGGCGCAGCAGGTCGGCTCACCGAGGGGCTGCATTTTGACAGACTTAACGGCAAGTATCCCAGAGAAAGATGAGAGCGGGTGGGGATCCTGAATTTTGGTTTCCTGGGGACGAGTGTTTTCTGGTTTGTTCTCAGGTTTCTGGGAATAATGGGATTAAATTCAAGTGTCGTTCTTGGGTACAGGACTTGGTGGAAGAGGAGGTATTTTGAACTCAGTGAAATGAGCATTTCTCTGTGCTAGGTCGACGCCTTTCCGTGGCAGCCCCTGGAACGTAAGCACCCCAGTGTCGGGAATTTCTTTTTTTTGGTCACTAGTGTATCCCAGACACCTAGAGTAGCTCTCAGTAAATACTTATTTAATGAAAAATCGCAGTTCTCACAACCACCTTAGGAAGGATAATAGCATAATCCCCATTTCACAGACAGAATGAATGCTCAGAGAAGTTGAGCCACTTACTCAATGTCACACAGCCTGGGAGTGGTAAACTAATGCTTATGCGTTGTGTGGGACTGCCCACGAGTGACATTTGTTCTGTGGGAAGGCAGAAAAGACCTGGAGAGGTCACGCCCAGGGGCGTGTACGTCTTAGTTGATAAGCGTCTGGAATTGGAAACGTAGAGGGTCATCCGTGGTAGAATTTAGGCTCAAGTTTATTTTGAGAGCAGGTTGTCCTAAGAGTGGAATGTCAAGGAGCAAATTCCAGAAGCTTTCGCTCACCCAGCATTTTCAAAGTCCATCCCAAGACTGTTGGGTCCACATGCTACTTGGGTGTCACCAGGTGTCCCTGGTTGACACATTGAGGACATACTAAACCACACAAAGATAATGGGTGTCATTTTGCATGAGTCACAGCCTTTACCATTCGAATGTGCAGTGGATCCTTCGAGAAAGGACAGACCTTGAGTCCTCGTTTGCAAGACACAGCTCTCAGACGGGGCCCCTCCAGAGTTCTGAGCCTCAGTTTTGGGGGTCAGGTGTCATTGTTTGAAGATGAAGTTTTGTGGACTGGTACAGAGTTCAGTCTAAGGCAGATTTCTCTGTTTTATTCCTGTTGTCTTTCAACATCTGGGCCGCTGGGTAGATGGTCACCAGTGTCTGGGTGGATTGGCACCAGGACTTTGTCTACAACCTGCGTTTCCCTGTTTGTTCTGCCATAGGGCGTGAGGCAGAGCCTGGCTGACCTTGGACTTGCAGGTGGCCTCTGTGCATCCCCCCGGCCCCTGGCCTTGCTGTTAGATGGTGCATTTCATTTTCTGAAGAGAGAGAGCTGGACCACTGTGGCCTTTGTCAGAATTCCACTTTCTTGATCAAGGATTTCTTTTCTTTGTGTCCATTATGTGATAGGGGCAGCATTAGCAGTCGGTCACCTGTGTTTCCAAAGGGAGAAGTATTTTCGGGACGTAGAGACTGGCCATGTTAATAACCAAGTTCTAACTTTCCTAAGAACCCTGAGACCTTGTGAGCAAGAAAGGGCACAGCATTTGACATCTAAGTCAATCCTGGCCAAATAGGTACTGAATTGCCGCTGGAGAATTCACTACCACTCCTGATGAAGCCAGTTGGGTAGTTTGTGAAAAATTAATCATGATGTTAGCTTGTTGCCTATTGTGAAGATATTTTTTAGAAGTTGGTGATAGATGATTTTTAATTTTTTGGACTCTGTGTATTTCTACATCTTCTCTGTGGGAAATTCTTCAAACTCCACGAGGGTTTGGTGTCTCCGCCTGATAGACAGGAGGCTGCTTGGCCCTGAGGAGTTTGCCATGCAGGGGCTGGTCAAGCACCGGAGGAGGTGGTGTGAAGAACTGGCAATAGAGAGTGGGTGTCCCTGGGCCGGGACAGGCAGAGCTTCAGGAAGCGACAGGTAGTGTTTGGGGACCAGCACACCTGGACGTGGACAGTCAGAAGGAAGATTGCTGGGGGTGGGGACCAGCACATCTGGACATGGACAGTCAAAGGAAGAGTGGGGGCACATGGGGACCAGGACACCGGGACATGGACAGTCAGAAGGAAGATTGCTGGGGGTGGGGACTGGCACATCTGGACATGGACAGTCAAAGGAAGAGTGGGGGCACATGGGGACCAGCACACCGGGACATGGACAGTCAAAGGAACACGAGGTCGGGGTGGGACAGCGTGATGCAGAGCTTTGGCAGCTGATGGAGACGTTCTCATTTGGGAAGACATTGTCCGGTGCTAAAGCAGTACTTTCCAATGCAAGGGCACGGTGATCCGAGACTGGGAGGCCCAGAGAAGATGCAGACAAGGTAGGAATCGGCTCTGTGCGACTTCCCCATGACACCAGTGAGCCAGGCTACAGTCTCCGTCTGAGTGCTGGTGGAGGATTAGTTTACTTAGTGAATTCATTGTATTTTAAAAGTCTACTGAATTATGTAGCAGATGGAATTTTTCATCATATTTTGGTCATGTCAATGAGGAGATAGATGTGTGTGCTGCCGCTTAGCAGTGTCCGTTGTCTTCAAATGAAGGCCAGTGAATTTTCTGGTTGCAGGCGCTTTTGAAGCAGTCAGTTCCATTCATTGTTTTTCTTTCTTTTTTTTGTTTTGTTTTGTTTTGTTTTTTTGCAGTTGCAAGATTTAATAGAGTGAAATAGAGTGAAAACAGAGCCCCCATACAAAGGGAGGAGACCCAAAGGGGGTTGCTGTTGCTGGCTGGAATGCCTGGGTTTGTATCCCGATCATTGTCCCTCCCACTGCGCCCTTAGGCAACAGATGATTGGCTATTTCTTTACCTCCTGTTGTTGCATAATTAGCATTTTAGTGAGCTCTCCTTACTATCTGATTGGTCGGGTGTGAGCTAAGTTGCAAGCCCCGTGTTTAAAGGTGGATGCAGTCACCTTCCCAGCTAGGTTTAGGGATTCTTAGTCGGCCTGGGAAATCCAGCTAGTCCTGTCTCTCAGTCCCCCCTCGCAACGGGAAAACCCAAGTGCTGTTGGGGAGGTTGGGTGACGACCACTCTAACTGCTTCCCCCTGAGTTGGGGTGTAATAGGGGTTATGCAGTTGAGATTTCCTCAGGAGGGGTGTCTTCGATGTCATTAACATGGGAGCACGGGCTAGCTGGCCGGTCCAGGGGTCCGTGGTAGATCTTAGTCATGGACTGCATCTGGGACTGCATTTGAAGAACGATTTGTGGTTTTATAGTTTTGATTCTGGAAGAGACAAACTTAACAAGGAGGTTAAAGATACAGGGATTGAAATGTATGGCCTGCAGTGCACGGGATTATTTCTTTGGCACACTTCACAGGCCCTGATTATCTGCTTGATAGTTTTGAAAAGGCCTGGTCCAGTAAATAATAATTTGGCCATCTGATGGGTGCTGTCAATGCCTGAGTGAAAGGTTTGGTGAAGGGTTTTAAGTAATTTCTGTTGGTTAGCTGCAGGCAAAAGTATTGTTCCTTCTTCGGTGGCTAGCCATCTGGAGGGGAGGAAAGTATGTCCTCGTGAGGTTCCCTATTCTGTTTTTCCTGCTGAGTGCTGGGGCTTGGTTTCCTGGAGGGGATTACCTCATACTAGGGGTCCTTCTATGAACATTTCTAATGGAGGGTCCTGCCTTGCGGCTCTTTTGGCTTCAATATCCACTTGGCGGTTCCCTTCTATTTCCCTTTCCTTTCTGATGACCCGGCAGTGTGAGACTGCCACCTCTTTAGGTTTCTGGACAGCCAACAATAATCTCCTAATGGCTTCCTGATTTTGATAGGTGTTCCCTCAGAAGTTAGGGATTCCCTTCCTCTCCATATTGCTGTGTGGGCATGGAGGACTAGGTAAGCATACTTAGAGTCTGCATAGATATTTACCCTTTTTGCTTCTCCTAATTCGAGTGCATTCATTGTTTTTCAAAGTGTTCATTTCATTAAACATCCCATCAGTCAGAAAGCCGCTGATAGAGGGTGCCCTCTCATCAGGTCCGTGTGTACCAGCGAGTTTACAGTTCAGAAGTGTTGCATGCTGACCGCTCTTTGAGAGACACTTTGGGGGCTCAAGGGGCTCGGAGTTTATTTGTGGGGGGAAGCAATGTTGGGGGTGGGGGTTGCACCTTGAGGTTCCCAGGCCAGCCCAGGACAGGGTGCGGCCCCAAGCCACTAACGCGGCACTCCCACTGTTCCTCACAGCAGGTGGAAAATGCATTTATAATATATTTCTTCCTTGGAAGTTATTAGCTGGTTAGTTGTCTGCAGCTAAGCAGGAGTGGGACTGGATGGTGGGGACTCCTGTGAGAATGTTGATGGGTGCTGCCTCTTCACCTGTGTGTCACAGGTGTAGGCAATACCCGGGAAGCCCTTCTACGGGGCAGGCATTTGCTACCTTTATAAGATGTCCTGAGTGTGGCCCATGAGAGTCACAGTGGTACCAGCACCCACTGGCTGCTCTCTGCACTGATGACAGCTGTTAGGGAATCACATTCAAGACTTTAACTGGATTGGTCTGGAGTGTTTCATTCTTCTTCTTTAAAGAAAAAAAAAAAAAGTAGATGTTCTTTTTTAGAGCAGTTTTAGGTCACAGCAAAGTTGAGCAGAAGGACACCCACAGCCTCCACCATTGTCCCCCGCAGTCTGTTGCAGCCAATGTGCCTGCACTGACAGCACTGTCACCCTTGGTCCATCTGTACTTTAGGGTTCACTGTTGGAGTGTGTTCTGTGAATCTGGACAAATATATAATGAGCTGTATCCACCACTGTGGTATATAGGGTCATAAGAAACAGTTTCACTGCCCTAAAAATCCCGTGGTCTGCCTGTTCATTTCCCCCACCCCCTGAAATCACAGGTCTTTTTACTGCCTCTCTAGTTTTTCCTTTTCCAGGATGCCATAGAGTTAGAATCATAGAGGTGTAAGCTTTTCAGATTGGCTTCTTTCACTAATATGCATTTAAGCTTTCTCCATGTCTTTCCGTGGCTCAGTAGCTCATTGCTTTTTCAGTGCTGAGTAATATTCCATTGCCTGGATGTACCACAGTGTGTTTATCTATTCACCTATTGAAAGACATCTTGGGTGCTTCCAACTTTTTGCAATTATGATTTCTGCTGCTAATATACATTTGGGTGCAGGTTTTTGTGTGGACCTAAGTTTTCAGCTCATTTGTGTAAATACCAAAGAACATGATTGCTAGATGGTATGGTAAGAATATTTTCAGTTTTGTAAGAAACTGCCAAACTGTCTTCCAGAGTAGCTGTATCACTTTTTACTTCCACCAGCAATGAATGAGAGTTTCTCTTGCTCCACATCCTGCCAGCACTTGGTGTTGTCAGTGTTAGACTTTGGCCATTCTGATGTGTGTATAGTGGTATCCCCTGACCATTTTCATTTGCAGTTACCTAATGACATATAATGAGGAGCATCTTTTCATACATTCATTTGCCATCTGTAGATCGTCTTTGGTGAGGTTTCTGTTCAGATCTTCTGCTCATTTTTCGATTGAGTTGTTCACTTTCTTATTGTTGATTTGAAGGGTTCTTTGTATGTTTTGGATGATACTCCTTTTCAGATGTGTTTTTATAGATATTTTCTCCCAGTCTCTAGCTTGTCTTCTCATTTTCTTGATCTTTCTTCTTTTCATTCCTAATCATTGTTCTCCTTCAAGGTTCTCCAGCTTATTGATATGCCGTTAATATAGATCTTGGGCTTGATTTTGCCTGTAATATATCATTAGCATTTTCTTTAGTTTGGTAAAATTAATTTCAACAATTTCTACACTGTTAAACCTTCTGAGTGAGCACATCCTCAAAATCATCAACTCTTCCGATGAGTAATTGCTTAGGAGCATGTACAGTTCTTAAAAGCACTTTTATACATTGTATGAAATGTAGAATGGGTGACATTTTATAAGTTATATGTTGTAGACATTCTAGACTTCATTCCACGTAATAAGCATTCAGGAATCCGTGAAGTTCTTATGAATAATCATTCTCCCCATCCCGTGTCAGTGCTAATAACATCTGTAATTAACAGCTGGGGAAGTCGTTGCCTGTTTGCAGCTGTGCTCATTGGCTGAAGTGACCACGTGCAAACCAAGCCTGGCTGAGCCTTGGGAGTGGGGGGATGTTCAGCCCCACAGATTAGAAGGCAGGTGGGCAGCTGGCACCCAGTTCCCATGGATCAATACTGTGCGTGTGAGAGAGAGGGAGGGAGGGAGAGCCCAGGCTGCCAGGAGGAGGCTGGTCTCTCCCCTGCTTCGTGGTGTGCGACAGGAGACTGGCAGCCCCAAGGCAGTGAGTAGCCTCTGTCACTGCCCTGACCCAGGGCCAGGGCCTTTGGCTCTGAGACCATGTCACATCTGATGGCCAGGGCATGGACATCATCACAAGGAAACAAGACCTAGAGGGGGCTGGTGGGCCAGGAAACATGGCAGAAGAGGCAAGCCGGAGAGCAGCTGGCTTGGGGACAGTGGCAGGACCCTAGGGTGCAGGCAGCAAGCAGGCTGTTGGGTGCTACAGGTGCTCTCCGTTGGAGCAGTGCTGTGGAAGCACCGTCGGCCTGCAGCAATGTTGAGTAATGCCAGGGCCACAGCAGAGGCTCGTGTCGGGAGAGGGACCACACGTGGCCAGATGAGCAGGAAGGAAGGGTCTAGGCAGCATTATTTTAGAAACTTAGAAAAATCGTGCCCGCTCGCTGTAGCAAAATTAGGAGATGTTCATGGACAAAAACATAGAATTCACCCCCTTAATGCCATTACTCTGGGATGAAAGTGATTATCCCCATAGTTTGCACCCCTCGAGTTCACTTTCTCTGAAACACCTTCTAACCCACCCACCCCCACTCCCCAAGGGCCTTGTGCTCACCTTGGCTCTCCCCATCACTGCACTCCCTCCTCGGAGTGCTTGCTAATGTCACTGTGGATCCCACCTACCCCGGCTTCCATGTGGGTAGAAATCTTGACTTTTCGTTACAGTGAATGTCACAAAAGGTGCTCAAGAAATACATCCTGAAGGAATAAATGGAACGATAACTGGTAACCCTTTAAATACATTTATCAAATGGGATCCCACTACAAATGCAGTTATAAAATGGAACCACACACTGGTTATATGTGTGCACGTTTATGTATACATGTGTATAATTGAAACAAAAGTTCCATGAAATGATCCTGAGTGCATCTCATGCCAGTCCTCCAATCTGGCTCTTTTTTGTTTTTGTTTTAAAGCTCTGGTTGCAGCTCACTAAAGTAATTTCATGACCCACTAATTATCTCACATATTTTGTAAAACATCATAGGAGCAGCACTGGCTCTTTGTCCAGTATTGACATGTTAGCTGTCATCCTGGGTGAGCCAGCCTTCTCCACGTAGGTCAGTCTGGAGCAATCCAGTGCTGTGTCTCCATGCAGTCTGCTGGCATGCTGAGTTCTCATTTACCCGGTTGGAACACCTGATGGTTAGTTCTCAGCGTGATCACCGTGGTCAGATGGGTGCCCCATATGGTGCCTTGTGGGAGAAAAGTTCTAGGTTTTCTTTAGCTGCGTCCACAGGTACATAGAGGTGTGCTGGCCGTGGGGTTTGTGTCTCTGCATGTTCTTCCGTATAGGATGAGGTGCAGGCTTTTATTTCACAGGGACACAGCAGTGTCAGACAGAACATGGGGACAGGATCACACTGCAGATTCAGGTGTGCCTTCTGCTCTTTCAAATGGTGTATCCTCTGTCCCCACCTGCTGGAATAACTGCTTCCCATGCTGCGTCCTGTCCTCGTGTTCCATCTGGGAGCTGGGCGGCACCCACCCAGGCCACAGAGCTGGGTCTGTGGACAGCTGGAGGGCAGAGCCCTGTCCTCCTCCACAGCGTAACCCGTAATTACGGCTCTTAATTTACGTATTCCGTGCCTGCCTTGAAAAAATATTTTACCTGGAATGTCAGTTTTTTGGGTACCATCCGCTGGAGTTCACATTCATTTTCACCAATTATTCACTTAGCAGACCATTAGAAAGGAGGTCCCCGCGAGGTCCCGGTGAGAGGATAGGAAAATGCCATTTAAATAAAGGTCAGCAAGAGCGAGAGGCTCCGAAGTTAGACAGGCGTCTGGAGAAAGGTGGATGTGGAAAGAGAGATTGACTTCTGGGCACTTCTGTGGAATATGCGGGCCCTTAGAGGCCCGGGTGGTGAAGGATGAGGCCCCTCTGCCATAGGGAGAGCCCGTCTTAATCACGCCACGCGGGTGGAACAGACTCGATGCAGAAAACTTGCGGAAGCATTTTGCTAACATCACGAGAACATGTGATTCGTTAGTTGGAGTGGACGGGGACGACTTCAGAAACCAGAGCAGGGAGTCTCGCTTACAGCCTTGGCATCCCCGTCCGTCGGCCTCACACCTCCCCCGTTCCCGATTCTCACTACTTCTGCTCTCCCCAGTTGCACAGTAGCCTCACCGGATGGACAGGCGCCCTCAGTGTGTTCCCCGGGCCTGCATTTCCCACACTGAGCTCAGAGGTAGCTTTCAGTGAGTGCCAGCAGGATTTTGTCACTGCCTCACTTGCAGTCTTCAGTGGCTCCCCATGGCCTGCACCAAAATGTTTACAACCCTTGAAAGGCGAAGGAGCCCTGCACACCCCAGCCCTGGTCTGGTCTCAGATAGTTTCCCCAGAGCTCCCAGCCATCAACTTTGTTGGTTTTCAGATACACAGTGTGTCTTGTGCTGCCACCCCTGCCAGAGATGCTCCTCAGCCTGAAGCATTTTTCTTCCTTCATCTGCGTCCCGTCTGTTTTGTAAACTTGTCATCTTTTCAGATGTTGCTCATGTAGCCCCTCTCTCGCGTAACCATTCTCATTCATCTGAGGTGTAAGTTGCCCGCTGCCCCACCCTGTGGGCCTCTTAGCACTTTGTCCATTACTTTGTTAAAGTACCTGGCACATTGTGTAAGCTTTTCCAAGGAGGATGAGAGGTTCCTGTCTGGCTCTCCATGGACACTGAGTTCCTGGAGATGGCTGGGACTTTGGTGCTTAGCCCTGTGCTGAGCACTTTACAACAAAATCATGTCTCCGTTGCAGAAAGTTTGCTTGTGTGGCTTACTAATAAGTGTGTATCAGAGATTAAGGTAGAAAGTAATGATTTTGATACTGCTGCTTAGACAAAGAAGGCAGCTGACAACAGCCAACCACTGACTGGAGAGGCTCCGGCTGTCACTGTGATTATTAATACATTGTAAAGACATTTTGGGGATTCCGCCATATTTTGTATGGTTGCCAACAAAATGTTGACAGTTGTATTGTGGTTAATAAATTCATTTAGATTTATAAGCATTGTTTACAGAACCTGTTCGCCTGCTGAAACTCTAACAGCATCTGTTCCTTCTTACTAATTAACTGCTAATTACGAATGAGCTTTGTGTGTTTGTCAGTATAACTGGCTCATGCATTTTGTAAGGAACATTAACAAATTGATTTACATAGTGGAAAAGCAATCAAAAGAGTAAACTGAACAGCACGCGTCTAAAGCCCTTTAGCCCGCTTTTGAATGAAGCAAACTTTTGATGGCTATAAATATTGCCATAAATTTTCCATTACCTTAATTCTTTGATAAAGGTACAGCGATCAAAAGCAATATTGAGTGAGTAATCCTCAAATTAGAGCACTGCAGCAGGTGGTCGGGAGCGCTGGTGATGGCCCTGCGGAATCCTTTAGGGGCCGATAGAGGAGAGACACCAAAAAGTGGTCCCGTAGGAAGTGCGTCCACTCCCTTGTGGGAATGCTGCTGACTTTTGAAAGCTACGCTCGTGACTGGGATTGCTTCAGAACCCAGTCACTTAAGTACAGGTTCGCACTGTGATACCAAAGTCAGTGTCTCAGCCAGCCTGCTGCAAGGAGCTTAGCTGGGAGGTGAAAATCGTGTGTCCATCACACTTTTTCTCCTCTTGGGTTCTCAGATTTCAAACTGTTGATTTGTGTCATGCTTCAGGGGGAGGCATTTAAAGTTAACCAGTTTAAGTGGGTGATTCCAAAAATCCAGGACTCCTTTATCCACTCTTCTGAAGGAGCGGGAGAAGATGGAGACAGCCCTGAAGAATCAAGTTCCTGGTATGTTTTCTAAAGCTGCCTCCTCGAGATAGAGAAGTATGGCTTAGGCAAGAGCAGTGGTTCTAAAGCTCCGTCCTTGAGAAAGAGAACTATGACCTAGGCCAGAGCAGTAGGTTCTAAAGCTGCCTCCTCGAGATGGAGAACTATGACCCAGGTGAGAGTGGTGCGTTCTAAAGCTCCCTCCTCGAGATAGAGAACTACTACTCAGGCCAGAGCAATGGGTTCTAAAGCTCCCTCCTCAAGATAGAGAACTATGACCCAGGCCAGAGCAATGGGGGCACAGACAGAACAGAAGGAACGGGTAACACTGGTGCCATTTACATTCACAGTTAACTCTCTAGGTGATTCAGAATGCCGGTGTAAAATGAGATCACAACTCAGGCAGCTGGCTGGAGAGTTCAAGAGTTTTTTTTTTTCTTTTCTTTTCTTTTGTGGTTTGAGACAGCGTTTTGCTTTTGTTGTCCAGGCTGGAGTGCAGTGGCACAATCTCGGCTTACCGCAACCTCTGCCTCTGGGGTTCAAGTGATTCTCCTGCCTCAGCCTCCCAAGTAGCTAGGATTACAGGCATGTGACACCACGCCTGGCTAATTTTGTATTTTTAGTAGAGACAGAGTTTCTCTATGTTGATCAGGCTGGTCTTGAACTCCTGACCTCAGGTGATCCGCCCACCACAGCCTCCCAAAGTGCTGGGATTACAGGCATGAGCCACCACACCCAGCCTTCATGGGTTTTTTTTTTTAGAAAGGTTCAGGTTAAATATGATTAACAGCGGTTACATTAAAGTAACACTGAGTACTTTACTGAGAGGGAACGTTTACTTTAAAGGATCCAGATACGCAGTTGTAGGCCTGAGCCCTGACACTAATGTTCAGGGTGAGAACTGCTGGGAAAGTGGGGAGGGCTGCTAGGTCCAGGGCCGTAAGCCTTGGAAGGAGACCCTACTTGCCGGCTGTGAGCCTCAGGCAAACCCCTAGACCTCTCTGAACCTCAGTTAACTCCGGTGCAGAATGAGAATGATAGAACAACCCTCTTCCCCAGGGTTGTTGGTGGATTAATAAGATGATGGATACTACCTGTAAAGCAGGTGGAATATAATAATAGCCCACTAAATAACAGTTACTATCATCATGATCTCTGTATTCCTATAAAAGTAACCATATGTAAACACTAGACGTTGAACCTTATTAGGTCATAGTAACTCCATATCGGAGGAGTCTCTTTTCTCATCAATAATTTTATGACTGTTAATTCCAGATAAGTGTTAGAAAAAAATTAAGCAGAAAAATAGAATAGATAAGGGAGTACAGGCTCCCTTAATAAAGACTAAGTGGTGATGTCAGAGCCGGGTGTGGTGGGTCACACCTGTAGTTCCAGCCCTTTGGGAGGCTGAGGCGGGTAGATCACCTGAGGTCAGGAGTTTGAGACCAGTCTGGCCAACATGGTGAGACCCCATCTCTACTAAAAACACAAAAAAAACTTAGCTGGGCATCGTGGTGCACACATGTAGTCCCAGCTACTTGGGATGCTGAGGCAAGAGAATCACTTGAACCCAAGAGGCGGAGGTTGCAGTGAGCATAGATTGTGCCATTGTACTCCAGCCTGGGTGACAGAGTGAGACTGTCTCCCCCCCCCCCCCCAAAAAAAAGAGGGAATGTCAGGGTTACTTTACAAAGCTGTAGTTTAACACATTTAATTGGCAATTGAGCCATCTCACAAATGTAAGTAAATGGCACTATTGATAAATAACAGGCTTGCCATTGGTGAATATTTTACCTCCAAAGTGATTTTGCTAAAAGTATGTATATATACGTTTTCCATAACATTTCATACGGTAGAAGGAGGAAGAGGCACTGTGCTCTCTGAAGCATTCATTCCTCCTTAGAATTTTTCCCAGGGGTAAGTGTTCAGAAAATCTGATGAATTCAAAATAGTTTGCTCCAAAATATTATGACATGATTAACTGCATATTGTGCCAGCCAGCATTTACTGACCGTATATATGTATTAGCCACCATCAGTAGTTATAAAAAGGAAATGGATTTGAGTGAGATACATCTATGCTCTTAAGAACTCACAACCTAGGAAGTAACTGCCGTGCGGATCTGACTCTACTAGGTACGCACTAGAAAAAATGTGCCAGGGGAACCCCAAAGGGAGCATTTGCTTCGGTTTCATGTGTTACATCCATCCGCAACCTTCTAGTATTTTCTTCAGATGACATTTAGTGAACAGAAAGCCTCTCTCTTAGACCTTAATTGATTAAAGACTTTTTTTTAAGAAGCGTAAATTAGAAGTGAACACAACTTTTTGGACTTATAAGGGAAAAATCCGGTGCCTAAGACTTTCTTTCTGGTTAAATGTTGCCACTCTCGAATTTCAGTTGGAAACATAAAGCCATTCATTAGGCTAACTCGGATGTATGTGAGATTTATTCAAGAGATAAATGGTTGGTGTTTCAGTATTTAGCACATTAACCCTGTTTGGTATTTCGTGTGACCGAGGTCTAAACATCAGAAGTCATGCCGGTGCCATTTCTCTCCCCAGCGACCTGAGTCTGCATTTAGTATGAAGCAATGTTTTATGGAAAAAACTTACAAACAATAGAATGAGTTTGTAATAGAATGTCTGAGAACACAAACCTGTGCTTCTCCATTTAAATATGGCACAAGGAGACCCCAAAGCCATTGGACCAGTGATTTTCAACCCTGGAAATGCCCACAGGTGCAGGCATGCACGCATGCACGCACACATACACACACACTATCCACGGAGGGTCAGGTTCACACTCCTTGGGCCTGGGTGGGGCTCGGGCATCTATTCTCTAGTGTTTCCCATTTAAAGGTGTTCGTTAGAATCACCTGGAGAGCTTAAAAAAGCAAAAAACAAACTGGGCACAGTAGCTCATGCCTCTGATCTCAGCACTTTGGGAGGCTAAGACGGGAGGCCAGGA
This sequence comes from Papio anubis, assembly GCF_008728515.1. Classification (NCBI taxonomy): domain Eukaryota; kingdom Metazoa; phylum Chordata; class Mammalia; order Primates; family Cercopithecidae; genus Papio; species Papio anubis. Next base: position 119,722,076 of record NC_044985.1, read on the forward strand.
GCTCAAGGCTGCAGTGAGCTGTGATCGCTCTACTGCACTCCAGCCTGGGCGGTAGAACAAGACCCCATCTTAAAAACAAAACATGATGTTGGAGGAGCCAGACCCCAGGCTTTGGGAATGGGCTTTCCTGGAGAGGGCAGATTTGTTGAGAATCCATTTTCCCAGCGAATTCATTTCCACCCTCTTAAGAACAACCACTTTAGAGGAACATTAGGCAGAGGAAAGGGGCTCCTATGTGTGCCTCCTTTCCCAGGAAACATGGGAACAAGAGGAATATTTGCCTTTTTGTACTTGAAATGGTTTTTTATTTGCAGATTATCGTTTGAAAGACATTTTCGTAGCCTGATTTCCACTCAGAAATAGATGTCACCAACACAGGATGAGAGAACCTTATAAAGAATTATGAACTTCTGTTAAAATGAGAAAGTCAATGAAGGGAGGCGGCATACCCAGAAAAGGGGAAAATTAAAATCTGAAATAATTTATGAGGAAAATAATTTTCCATCTAAGAGCGTATTAGCTGTTTATTCAAAACCCTTGATGGGGATGTTTGTAATCAGGTCATATTGTGATCTTCCCACAGCCTGTGGCTTCTGTTTTTCCCCTCCTGGCCTTACAGTTAGGGGTGTTAGGGTAGGTTCCCTCCAGAGGTGACACCTGTTGACAGCCGGGCTTTCATGGCAACAAGCCGCTGTCCATTCTGATGGCTTCAGCCATTGCAGTGACCATTAAAGAAAGTAAAGTGGCTTAGAGACATAACAGGGTGACATTTATGCAGGGGCAGAGAAGACACGGCTGTTCCTCTCCTTGTTCTCACCTTTGCCCAGAAGGTGTTAGAAACAGCCTCTTCCTGAGCCTCCTTTCTATGCTTCTCCCTTTAGAAGCCATGCACTGTGGTGGGTCAGTCCTCAATACTCATGGGTCCGTGTTGTCTTGGCGGTACCATTCAACCATGTCGTACTTCAGAAAGGCCAAGCTGGCCGCAGAATGGAGGCCGTCGGAGGGCAGGAGCCCAGGCAGGAGGTGGTCGGTAGAGCAGCATTCCCAGGGAGAGCCTGGTGGGCTGTCAGAGTTGGGGGCTGCAGGATTGGAGAGGAGAAGACCTGTCTGGAGGCGTTCGGGAAGTAGAATAGATAGGACTGATGGACAGGTTGATTCGATATGGAGGATGAAGGAGAAAGAAGAGGTTTTTTGTTGTTGTTGTTGTTGTTTTAATAGATGAGGGACACTTGTGCTGAAGGTGGTATGTATTTGGGAATCATACAGAAATAGCCATTGAAGACATGAGAGAGTGTGAGATCCAGGAATTTCATGGAATGAGAGCTAAGGAGCACTGGTGTTCTTAGGAGAGACAAAGGCAGAATCGCCAGAAAGCAAACAGGACCAGAGAAGCGGGAAAGAAACGTGAGAGACTGTTCTCCTAGGAGAACAAAAAAGAACTTGCCTTTTGAAAGAGGGAGATCAAATAGGAAAAGAACTAATGCATGTCCATTGGCTTGTGGGATGGAGGGGTCATTGATGACATCAGGGAAATGGTGGAGGGGAAGCGGTGACAAGACTGTGAACAATGAGCAGGAGGGAGCCACGGCACAGCAAGTGTAGACATCGCCCAGGAGAGGCCCAACTGTGATGCTAAAGGGAGGAACAGGTCTAGAAGTTACCAATTCGCTTGGAATAATAAATGCTATAGTGGAAAACTGTTCTAAACAGAAGTTACCAACAGTCCCCACTCACAAGGAAACCCTAGAGTAGAGATACATTTGATTTAAGTTAGTAGCTTGCGGGCCTGATGTGGTGGCTCACAACTAATCCCAGCACTGCAGGAGGCCAAGGCGAGCGGATCCCTTGACCCCAGGAGTTCTAGACCAGCCTGGGCAACATAGTGAGACCCCATCTCTGCAAAAAATAAATAGCCAGGCGTAGTGGTGTCCATCTGTGGTCCCGGCGACTCTGGAGGCGGAGGTAGAAGGATCACCTGAGCCCAGGGAGGTCGAGGCTGCAGTGAACCGTGATCATGCCACTGCATTCCAGCATGAGCTGTGACAGAGCAAGACCCTGTCTCAAAAAAGAAAACTTGTAGCCTATCATTTAGCAATTTATAAATAATTACCTGTATTTGTCAAACACTTTGTACACGCTAGGCATTGTAATTTGTCTTTTTTTTTTTTTTTTTTTTTTTTTTTTTTTTGAGACGGAGTCTCGCGCTGTCGCCCAGGCTGGAGTGCAGTGGCGCGATCTCGGCTCACTGCAAGCTCCGCCTCCCGGGTTCACGCCATTCTCCTGCCTCAGCCTCCTGAGTAGCTGGGACTACAGGCGCCGCCACCACGTCCGGCTAGTTTTTTGTATTTTTAGTAGAGACGGGGTTTCACTGTGGTCTCGATCTCCTGACTTTGTGATCCGCCCGCCTCGGCCTCCCAAAGTGCTGGGATTACAGGCGTGAGCCACCGCGCCCGGCCTGTAATTTGTCTTTATGTCACGAATTTAATTTTCACCGAAGGACAGTTCCTTCCTGACAGCTCTGAGTTTCTGTTTTCCTCGGTTGTTGCCGAGAGCGTAAGTTATATTCCCGCCTATAGTCTCATCCAGGTCGCATTTCCTCCTGATTTCCTGTTTCCTCACCCATATCCCACTGCTCTCTCTCTCCCCCTGAAGCTCTGGGAAGTCTTCCGTACGCACTCATTAGTGAGTTAGGGAACTTCGAGGCTTCTCCGTGTTTAGAAGAAACCTTGCCATCACCACTCCATGCAGATGCTCGGATACTAAGGTTTTCACCTGCTGCTTCCTGCAGGGTGCCGCTCTGTGGACGAGGGCCTCTCGTTGGAAGCCCTGGCTCACTCCATGGCTGTGCCTCTCCCCAGCCTGCTGGCCTTGGGCTTCCTCCTGCTCCCAGTTTCTTAGTTTTGGAGCACAGACTCTGTGGTTCTGTAGCTAGAATTCAGGGGTCCGCGAATGTGGCTGGGGGAAATTCATTCGTATTTCCACTGACTTCAACTGAAAGTTAACGTTTCCTTCCGACATGAATGTACTCAACGATCCACAGTCGTGTTAGCAGTACCTGTGACTTTGCAGCCCTCGGAATTGCAGACACGTTCACAGCACGTTGCCGTTGTCACAGATAATTGAATAGGTTGTTTGCTCTGGTCACCATTTGGCAATGGTAGGTACTAGGTCTGCCGTCGGGTGTCAGTGCATTAATAAAGCAGTGTGCTTATTACCCAGCCACAGGCATTGCTTGTATTTTCATGACTGCATTTTGATATGATTGGTTCTTTTGTAATCCTGTGAATTGAAACATAATGTTTTGCGAAGGGATCCTTTGGGACGTGCCAAAAAAGACTCACCTGTAGCAAGCCTCCCTGTGGATTTGAGTTTCTTACCCTATTAATTCTATAAACTGAAGTTTTCATCCCATGTGTGAGGTTTGTTTTTTTGTTTTGTTTTGTTTTGTTTTGTTGAGATGGAGTCTCACTCTGTCACCCAGACCAGAGTACAGTGGTACGATCTTGGTTCACTGCAACTTCCACATCCCAGGTTCAAGTGATTCTTCTGCCTCAGCCTCCCGACTAGCTGAGATTACAGGCATATGCCACCACGCCCAGCTAATTTTGTATTTTTGGTAGAGGTGGGGTTTCACCATGTTAGTCAGGATGGTCTCGAACTCCTGACCTCAGGTGATCTGCCCGCCTCGGCCTCCCAAAGTGCTGGGATTACAGGCATGAGCCGCCGTGCCTGGCCCATGTGAGATTTGATGTAAAGTTGAGGACGCGGGTCTTCAAAATGACACAGAAGTGCTCATTGTCCTGTTACCCCCTTGTCGGTTTTTCACCCTGCAGCCCTTCGAGACCAAATCCACCTGTGAAGTTGCTGTTCATCCCTGCAGGCTCCCTGTTCCCCCGGCTCCCAGAACCCATCACCAGCCCTCCTTCCTCTTAGAGAGCAGTCTTCGGGGGGACCTGAGCTTCGGCTGCGCCCTTCCAGCCCCCTGGGTCTCACTGCTCACTGCCTCCCCTTTCTCACCCGGGCGATTCTTTCCATCTCCTCCCTTTGTCCCACACTGAGTCCCTTTCTCTTCCTTTCTTTGCGTTCATTTCAGAATTCCTCCTCTGTGTCTGCTTATTGCATGGCAGGGTCTGATTGGGCCCCACTTTCTTCCTGGGAAGGTATTTCTGGGACCAGTGAGCCATGTTACCATTTCCAGAAAAGCAGTGCAGCTCCTCCTGCACGGCACTCTTTCTGCCCTGGGATGCCTCCGCCTCCCTTCGTTCCCCATTTGGAGCCTCTGGGTGCCATGTCTTGACCAGCAGTGCCAGCCTTCTCTTCGCCATCAACTATGGTCTTTCTGCACCTGGGCTCCCCTCCGCCCTGCATGTGAGATCGCTGTGTTTAGGCCAGCTCTCCCTAGATGTGTAGCCACTGGGATCTTTTTCATCTCATCAGCCCAGCTCCCGGCAGGACCTCCCCATTGGACTTTTCCAAGATGTCAGTGGACAGCATAGACCTGGGTGCCGGTGGCCACCATCGAGAGTCACTGCCACATTTCTTTTCCTTTTGTGTCCGCACTTGGCCCAGAATCTTCGTCCAGGCAGCCTCCTGGGCCGCCAGTGGTGTGGAGCTGGCAGAGAAAGGAGCCTGCTTCCCAGCATGGCCTCACATTGTCATCAGTGTCACTCAGGACCTTGCCTGCTGCCCCAGCTCAGAGCTTGAACCTCTCCCTCTTGGAATCTGGCAGGGGTCCTCATAGGACCACCCAGCCTCAGTCTTGGCCCCATTGAGTCTCCTCTCCCCACTGCTAATGAAGTCTTTCCTGCTGAAAACCTTCTGGGCCATCCATTGTCTGCATGTGGGCGTCCTTGGCTTGCCCCCACAGGCCTCCCCTGCTGGTCTGGAGCTCAGCTAATGGCTCTCATCCCCATTCCCTATCCATCATGAATGTTCTAAACAGTGAATTAAAATGTTTAACTTGAATGCAGGAGCCAGGCAGGTACTTGTCATGAGTGGGTTTGGAGGGGGCAAGGGTCTGGGTGAACAGGGAGGGCAGCCATCCCTCACTTCCACCCTCCTCACGCTCAGTGGCCTCGTGTTCCCGGATGGTCCTAGTGTTTAAGGAAAGCCAGGAATTTTGATTTGCATATAAAATTTTATAATATTTAAATGTTGGCAACTGATTCCAAACATCTATTATGCGCTCTTGGGGGCTGATGAAAATGCTTCTGCAGACTAGAAATAGTCCCCAAGTCACCAAGATGGCATCTCTGCATTAAACCCACCCCCTGACCTTCCCAGGAAGCTCATACAGCTTGGCACGGCATTTAAGGCTCCCCCAACCGATGTCTGCCTTCCTGTCCCAGCTTCTGTCTTATCCACGTCCAACACCCAAGTCCCTAGGCATCTGAGTGGCCTCCTCTCCGTACCTGGGCACACAGTGCTCTTCCATCTATCACTCATCCGCCTGACTGGTCCTGCTGGTCCAAGACATGCCTCCTCTCCGTACCTGGGCACACAGTGCTCTTCCATCCATCACTCATCCGCCTGGCTGGTCCTGCTGGTCCAAGACATGGCGTTAGTGCTGTCGCCCCTCAGAAGTCTTCCTGGCTTTCCTCTCCCTGGCCCGAGGGGGCGCCTCTTTCCTGTGCCTCATCCCTTCCTTCCCAACATGGCCTTCTGTAGACGAACGTAGTGGCACCCGTCATGCTGGGTAATGATAATTTATTACCTTTGCCGCCTCCCCCGCTAGACTCTGATTTTTGTATGAACAGCAATTATAGCTTGCTGTTCCACGTCCCCAGGACCTAGCGGGGTCCTGGCCCAGCAGTGGGGCTCCACATGGCTGAATTGAGCAGTCTACAAAGCAGCCTCCTAACCGCAAGTCCTGCGTCACCCTGTTTAGCCGGTCACTCAAACGGAGAAGCTGAAGCTCAGTCCCAAGAGCTACGCGTGTCCAGGAGACCTGGGAGCACCAGCCCAGCCATCCCAGGATCTCACAAAGAGGCCCAGCGGTGAGTATGGGGGAGACAGCCAGACCCCTGCACAGGACTCTAGAGGCTGAGTCTGTAATGAATCCAGCTCAGACCACATGTATGGTGTGCTCAGGGGACCCCCAGACCGAAATCCAACACCGTGCTGGCTTCTGGGAGTGCGGATTTTGCAGATATGTAAGCAGAAAATCATGTGATACCCTGAGTTTCTGAGTCAGCAAATGGAATGGGGGCTGAGCATTGCTCAGCCAGCTGGGCGAACCCTGGGCTTCCTGAGGACACCCAGTCCTTAGCTGTGGGGTGACCACTAGCCACCGACAGCCTAACCAGTCAGCCGCAGACCTTTGCTTCCAGTTCCTCCTTTCCTGACCCCCCCAGATCTGCTTTTTAATTTCTCGGTGTATGTTTTCTGGTATAATCTGCTTGTCTTTGCCTCTCGGTGACATCCATGGAGTCACCCAAGTTGCCAGTTAGGACTATTCCTGGTCTCATCTATTATCCTTCTCCAGCTACTCCTGGATGGTCACCAGGTCCTTCCTCCCTTTCTTCCTGAGCACCTGTCCTGTCATGCCCGCCGAAGGAGTCGTGCATGTGGTTTGGGGCCTGGATGTGTGTTCGGGCCTCCTCACTGGATTCCAGCCTTCAGTCTGTAGCCCTCAGATACGCCCTCCTTCCTGCACCCCCAGAGTGGCCCCTCCACTCGCCCTTCCGCTGCAGCCACAGGGTTGAAATCTTTCCCAGGCCCTCCAGACCTCCCGGATAAGGCTTAAATTTAAAGAATACTAAATTAAATTTTAAAATTTTTTTTTAAATTTCACTATTTCCTCAAACTTCTCACCTTTACACTCACCATATTTTACTGAGATCCTATATTTAGATGTCTTTTTCTCCATAAGCCATTGAGTTTGAAAGAGACATCCTTGTAAATCATTTACTGAACTGTTGGAAATTTTGATCTAGGACTCAGAAGATACAGAAGATTTTAAAGAAAGCCATTTGTAAATTCTTACCCTGAGGTTTGTAGACCCTTGTGAAACCCAAAATGGAATGTAAGAGTTTGTATGTACATCTCAGAAGAGGTTCTATGGGTGATTAATTTATTTATTGACAGAATCTCACTCTGTCACCCAGGCTGGAGTGCAGTGGTACGATGATCTCAGCTCACTGCGACCTCCACCTCCTGGGTTCAAGTGATTCTTCTGCCTCAGCCTCCTGAGTAGCTGGGATTACAAGCAGGCACCATGATTCCTGGTTAATTTTTTTTTTTTTTTTTTAGTACAGACAGGGTTTCACCATGTTGGCCAGGTGGGAACTCATGACCTCAAGGGATCCTCCCACCTCAGTCTCTAAAAGTCCTGGGATTACAGGCATGAACCACTGTACCCGGCCTATTTATTTATTAAATAAATAATTTTTTTTGTTTGTTTTTAGAGACAAGGCCCAGGCTGGAGTGCAGTGGCATAATCACAGCTCACTGCAGCCTCTAACTGCTGGGCTCAAGTGATCCTCTCACCTCAGCCTCCCCAGTAGCTAGGACTACAAGCATACTCCACCATGCCTGGCTGATGTTTCTTTTTTCGTAGAGAACAGGGTCTCACTGTGTGTCCCAGGCTGGTCTGGAGCTCCTGGTCTCAAGCAGTCCTCCTGCCTTGGCCTCTCAAAGTGCTGGGATGACAGGCATGAGCCACTGAGCCTGCTCTGGTTCCACAGTTTTGAAGAGGGCCTGTGGCCTCCACATCTTCCCCACCCTAAGAGGTTAAGAGTCGTGGATTGCTTGACATGTCCCAGGTTCAACATGTTGAGCGAAATGCTAGGAGGGTGGTGCAGAGGCCACCGTGGCAGGCAAACAGGTGGACCAGCAAGCGCTCCAAGACTCAGCAACTTTTTGAATATAGAGGCTTGAAGGTAGAACATCTCATGAGACTTCAGGTTTCCAGAATGGGTGCCTGTAAGAATGGTGGTTTCATTAACAGACTAGCAAACTAAGGAAGAAAAGATGATTTGGTTCAGAAAAAATAATGCTGTCGAAAGGAAACTGGGACTGAAAATCAGCCGTCTTTTTCATGTATGGCCATTCTGGCTTTTGACTCTATCCCAAAATACCGAATGCCCTTTCTACTCACTGGCTGTTGCTTTCAATTTTGTCCAAAAGAAAAATGATTCACAAAGAAAATGATGTTGTTACACAGTGTACATACTCAATATTAAATTCATAAGTAATGTGAACCACTTCATAAATTATTTAGCTTGAAGTTCATTTTGTATAGAAAATTACATCTTTGAAAAGATATGACAGGGTTAAAATGAATCAAGTTTATCGTAAAGCTGTTCTAGCCATAGTAATTTAATCTGAGTCATTTTATCAAATAAGAAAAATTTTTAATATTTTGACTACTCATCACTCAAGCAGTACAGCTGGTGTTACTAAAGAGGTCATTTCTATTCAGTACCGTTCGCAGATCCTGAAACGGGCGCCTTTCTGTGCTTGTTTGCCACGACAGTGGCTCTCGTACACGACGCCTGACGTATATCTCACGTGAAGGTGCTGCCCAAGCCAAGCTCCCTGGGGCTCCGTTTTCCGTTTCTTGACCGAGGATGGCAGAATCCCCAGGAAGTGATCCTGTTCCTGGCGTACGTTTTACAGGATGGATCTTACCAGGCAGCCTTGGAAGCCACTTCTCACACCAGGGTAGTAAAGTCCTGTGTTTTCACAGTCCGGTTAATACAATGGGGAAGAATTAAAACCTTTGGCATAACACAACTTTTGGTCCATTCTGTAAGCAAAAGCCGTTCACAGCCTCCTGAGTGATACCTGTTTCTAGGCACTGCTTGGTTTCTGGGTGCCCTAGACAGGGAGGATCCCACCGCTTACACTGTCACTCGCCATCATCCTGAGGACGCTGTTTCCGTGAGCCGTGGCTCACACAGCTGTCCTCACGCTAGGTAAGGGCCCTTGCCTGGCTCCTCACAGTGCTCTGGCCATGGCCCTGTCTTGGCCTAGCTTTCACTAAACTGCGTCTGTCTGTCCACATCTGTGGATAGCCAGTGCTTTGCCTCTGCTGTCATCTCTCCACCCACACCCAGCACAGGACCTGGGACAGAGTCCATGCAAGGTCAGTGAATAAGGAACGAGGTCATACTCAGAGGCACATCTCTTCCTTCTAACACTGGGAGCTGTTCAACTGCCTATGCCATATGAGAACATGCTTAAGAACATGCTTAAGAAAAAGAGGGAAATAATTATTGTCTCAACAAAGATTTGGACTTAGCAAAAACTGGAAATAATTCACAATGAAATTAATAATCCATTGATTGTGATGTCCATGGTGAGATCATTACCCTTGAGAATCATCCTGGTAATTTAGTTTGCTCAGAAGGTCCTATTTTCAAAGTACTTTTATATTTTCCAAACCCTGCTGTGTGTGTTGAAATGTAAATCACACAGCACCCAGATAACCAGATGATTTTCCTGGTCCTTTGACCAAAAAGATCAAGTGAGAACACACAGTTGCACCTTAATCATTTAGTGCTTTAACTTTCCCCCCCCCCCCCCCAGCTAGTGAGTATTTGAGGAGTTTCTCTCATTTGGGCTCTGAATGCTTTTCTGATATTGGGGAAGGCTTTAGGAATTGTATTCGGGGCTGCTTTGTTCTCCCCCCTTCCTGCCCCTCTCAGTGTTTAGGGTTGTCAGTATCCCAGGACTGATTTCCCTGTCCGTCCGTGTGCTTTGGAGGTATCCTGGCCATGTTATTCCTTAAAGCTCTAAGTAAAAATGACTTTGTTCCGTGGCACTATGTTAAATTGGCTGGTTAATTCTGGTGTTATTTACCCTGTAATTCATTAGTTTCACCCCACCATTGGCAGCTGACAGGCTGTAATTTCACGCCTTGCAATAAAAGATGTCTCATAATCTGCTTCATTTAGCAGCAAGAGAATTTAATGAAATTAACTGCAGTCCTAATTATGCCAGTGAATACTAAAGACCGCCATCAAGTTTTCTCAGAAAAAGGACGAGGTCCACCTCGTGAAGGATTTAGAATATAATTTCCTGGGAAAAGTTGCAAATATCTTCCTTCTATTGGCCAACCAGGGCCAATTATGAGTACACATATGACTATAATTAACTGGTTTTTTGGTGAATGTCTCTCCAAGTATTCATTGTTTGAAATCAAATTTAAAAGTGATTTCTCTATCGGAGTGGTGTAGATGATAGAAACAAGCTAACGTGAAGTTTTCAGGCAGCGGCCTCTCCTCCTGCAGTGGAGGACAGGTTTGCAAAACATCACAGTTTGAGTGCAGGTTTTCATGTGTGACTCTGGAGGGTTTCTGGAGTGAGCAGAAGCCCTGGCCCCCTTCCGCCTGTACCCTGAGAGCTCAGCCTCTGCAGCCACGACTTCTCCATGCTGCAGGGATGCTAGGCCTGGATAAGGGTTGCCGCCTGTTGGGCATGGAGTGTCCAGTCTCACCCGACCCCTCACCTGGCCTTTCTCCGTTCCTCATGGCCTCTAGGGCAAGCCCTCCCTTCTCCAGGACAGATGGCCTTTCCCCGCTCCACCGTCCACTCTGCGTCCTGCCCCTGGAGGGGAGGAAGACAAGCATGTTCTGGGTGCCGTGTGCGCCTGTCCCCATCTCACACATGTGTGGAACAAGCCACTCACACCCTGACATGCTTCTCTCTCACTCTTACCACGACTCTCTCTTGGTCCTGCCTTTCTCACTTTTCCCTCTCAGCCTTCTTCACGGCCTCTTCCTCTTTGATGGAGGACAGGGCAGAGGAAAGGCGGGGAGGAGCATCGATGCCTCCTGAGCAGGTCTGGCCTGGCACTTGCCTATGCTGGGTGTACACACACCTGTCTCCTTGCCTTTCCCACTCACCCCACGGTGTCCTGGCCCCAGGGCTCTGCAGCCCACAGCACCTCTTACAGTGCTGTGGACAGATTCAGGTGAACCATGGATTAGTAACCGGAAAACATTAGCAAACACAGAGGCTGCAGCTGAGCCAAAGGAATGGAGACTCTAGAAGGAAGATGTGTATGTTCCAGCTCTGCAGAAAAACAGCTGAAGCAGTGGGAGGTGCTCTGTTACATCTAAATGCAATGGAAATCTCCATAGCCACAAGTGACTGGCCTCTACCTCTCTTCCAATCTTGCTCTACTCATGTGTGGCCTTTCTGTAGTTCTGAAAGGAGCCCCCTTCCCAGGGGCAGTGCCTGATGTGGTGTCCTTGGTCCCAGCACCTCTGCATCATGCACCTTTGCAGGACATCAGCCAGCTTGCTCTGCCACCCCACATGAGTGTCCACACACCTTGGTGAAGACATCGCTCTGAGCAGCTCTGACTTCAGAGGCCTCGCTTGGGAAGCGAGGGCGCGGTGTTGCTCCTTGGTTTCCTGAGGCTGCTGGGAAGTAGGGCTTTGCAAAGACATACGTCAGGACATTTTGGAATAGCTGTTGTGTGTTCTCACCAAAAATAGCTGCTTTGGCAAAGAGTATTCCTGTTTCTGGTCACCCTTCATCTTCATGCCATCCCACAGGATGGGGGTGGTGACTTCACACACATTTTAGATTTGAAAGGATGATGACTGTACTTCAAAGTCGGGGAATTCCATGGCCCACCCCACAGCCCACTCATGTCAGGTGCATTCCAGGGAGCAATGGGTTCCAGGTTCAAGTCCATTTGGGGGACTGGGGTTCTGTGGTGGGCAGGGGCTGACTGACCTGCCCGAGGGGTTTAGCAAGGGAATGGCTGTTCCAGGACCTGGCCCAGCATCCTCCCGCTGTACACAGCCTCCCTGCTCAACCTACGGAGGGGCTCCCGGGCAGGCTGTTCACGGGCTTGGCGTTCACAGGACTCTCCCACAGGAAGGGTGCCGGGCTGTCAAGGAGCCAGGAGACCTGATTTCTAGGCACGGCCCAGTGTTAACCTTGGACACAGCAGCCGGTGTCACCAGGACCTCTGAGCTCATGGCCTGACCTAGAGTGCGAGGAGCCAGTGGACCTCAGAGGGCCCTGTCCAGGCTGTCAGTGCTGAATATAGACCATCAGTGCCCGCCTGGCACTCCTGCTGTTCGGTCAGAGCTGGGAGGGAAATGCGGCTCTGCTACAGACATGGGGTTTGGACTGGGAGGCCATGGAACGGTGAACACACTTAGCAAGGCCATTTCCTGGGAAGGGCAGAAGCAGCTTAGCCCCAGGGGTCTGCACATCACCCCTTTCCCTAAACTTCACCTGTCCACCAATGTACCGTGTGCCACAGGCGAGTGATGGGAACATGGCCCTTGTTTTGGGGATTTTTTTTTTTTAAGGCAAAGTGTGTTGTGTGTTCTTGCAATTACTTGCTACCAGTGTCCCTTGGATATCTCCCCCCTTGGAGCATTTGCAGCCAGTGGCACCAGGATGCCCACGGCAGTGTACTCTGGGCTCATCTCCGCGTGTGTGGCCCTGAACCCAGAACACCCGGAAATACAAGTGCAATTGCAAGGAGCCCATGAACAGAAAGAAGAAGAAGGGGATGGGGAAGCGCTTCTTGACTGCTCGCCATAAAAATAATTGAGCTGAAATTAAATCTGGGGGCTTTGGTAGCCTCCTGTTAGGAAAAGAAATAAAACCCTGTGTTTTGATGCACAACTCGCACATCTCATCTGCAGTACGCCAGAGGTAATTTTGGCGACAAGCAGTAAGGAAACCTGAAGTATTTCTCTCCCAGACCCTCCCAGCTTATTAAAAGAACTTATAGACATGAAAATACATTAAAGTGGGCAAAGCGGAGAGAGGGTGAAAGAGATTAACAACCTCCGCTGAATAGAACCCATTGATGAAACAGGCCTGTGAGCTGCTGCCGACTCTGAAACAAGGTGCCAGGAACTGAAAAGAAGGTCAGGCCTGTCCAGAATTTAGGGGGGCAATGGAAATTTATATTTAAAACTAATATATGCCTAAGTGCTCGTTTCTCCCCTGTTGCTGATTGGAAAGATTTACTCGGGAAGAGGAAAAACAGTTCTGTAGCCGATTACCCAATGTGAGCACCCAAATTAAAAGATTCACTTAAAATGCAGCAGAGACAAGGGAGGCAGCGGAGAGGGGCCCGGGCATGCATAATGCCTATTGTCTGCGTCTGCGTTTGCGTTTTAATGCCAGCGCCCAGCATGGGAGCAGGGACCTCCTAGTGTGCGCGGAGGGGGCTTGGGGTGGAAACGGAGGGAACCCCCAAACAGGCCGCCTTTTGACAGGCGCCTGACAGGTATGGGTGCCTTTGGAGATCTTTTTAGGAAATTGGGTGTTTGCGAGTATAAATTGAAGCGAGCATGCTGTGTGTGGATGTGTGCGAGAGAAAGTTAGCCGTCAGTCAAGTTTTATCTCTTAATGAATAGAGACTGCTGAAGTAAGGGTTAGGTAATTGAGTTTATAATTAATTAGCCATAACCCTCATCAGATAAAGCAGTTGTGAAGAATTTTTTTTATCTCCTTTCTCTCCCCAGGGCCTGCCCTTCTTTGTCCTTGCACTGACAGCCAGCACTTATCTCGGGCCTGCTGGAGCCCGTGCCCGTCAGTCCTCCCCCTGGCCAGGGCCGAGGGGTGGTCAGCCCAGCCCGCATTGTGCTGAAGGCCCACAATCAGCCCAGCTGTCCGGGCCATGATGAATTAGCGGTGGGAGTTAACATAGAGGTGAACTCCAGATCTGCCGATAGCTCGCAGGCCGCCACTGTTTGTCCTGACTTCAGCGCATCTCTGATAGACCTTTGACACCTTCCAACAAAGAGGTTACGGGAGGGAGAGCTGGAGAAATGGAGCACTCCTCCAGAAAGTTGGGCAACTCACAAAAGACCCCTTAATTTCTATAGCGGGCAATTCAGTCCACAAAGGAAGGAAATCAATGAGAGTTTACGCTCTTTCTTTAAGGAACCTTTTTTTTAAAGAAAAAACCATTTGCTGGCACTTTGCATGTTTTGGGTACGAGCAGTAGTAGAACCATAGGACATTAAAATTCAAGATTGAGCGGCTATGTCTTGACTGCGTTTTATAGACTGGATGAGAAAAAAACAGGGTAAAATGGCTCCCCTACTCTGCTTCAAGATTTGAAATATCTGATTCAGGCAGGTTGAGTGAGGAATTGTTTAAGGAACAGGGAAGGTTGTGACTTTCTTGGTACTGAGTTGGAAATAATGTCAACTTCCTTGTGATTTTAGTTGTTCCTTTCTAATTAACCCCCAGGCAGGTACAGATAAATCTCTCAGTACCCTAGGGATGTGGCAGATAGGAAGATGTGAGCCTTTCTTCTCACTCTTCTACAGTCAGTGTTTTATAATAGACAGATTAAATGGCAGTTTTGTTTCTTCTTTGTTAGCAAGACTAGGTATCACTTTTCCAGACCACCCTATGGTAATTATTTGGGGACTTAAGGCCAGAATGTTTTATCAGACAATATGGCTGAATAATGATTTTGGATGTTAATGAAAATTTAATCAGACAAATATATTATTCAGCCTCATTTAGGGAGTAAAGTATGATAAGTGCATCTACAAGTGCTGAAATTTGTAGAACAAACGAGTTCATTTTTGCGAAGTAGGATGAGAAGCCAACAGACAGGTGTGTGTGGATGGGGTAAAGGATGGTTGCTAGTTTGTTTTGTTTTTAAGTGTAGGCCATACCGAGTTAAATTGGGAAGCACCGTGACTAGCGGAAGTCCCTAGTCATTCATTGTAGACTCATTGTCAGCTGCCCATGTGGAGATACTAAATGCCATAATTGAGCCACACCTAACAATTCCAAGTTTTTAATGAAGCAAATATGGTAAATATGTCCATTCCAGGCTTGCTTTGAGTATAGCAAAAGAAAGTTGATGTGTAGGCTCATGGGATGATTGCACCTTATACGACTGGATAAAATCCAAATAACTCAGCTAGAGAGAGGGGAGCCGCCGTGTAGAGGCAGGCACTCCCCCTCAGCCTCCCCTTGTCTTCCAGGGCTTGTGGGGTCACCTCCAGCAAACCCAATTTGAAAACCAGTGATCAAGCATTGACAACTCCCGTCACAGCCGAGAAACTCAGGCCTCGTTCAAGGTCACATGGAGAAAGAATATTGCATGGAGTAGACCCTGCTCCTCCCCCGCATCCAACTGAACATGGGCTGTGGTCCTGTTGGCTCCCTGCGGGCCTGCTCTCCTTCCCTGCTTCTCTCCCCCTTAGATGGGACCTGTGAGGCCTGTCTCTAGCCCTGCTTGGCATCAGATGGGGCCACTCCTGCCAGCGCACCTCCCTGCTGGCCATTTGCCCTTCATCACAGAGGTGGGGGAAGATGGCAGCCTCATTCCAGCCTCAGCTGCTATTGTGGCTGCAAAGGTACAGCCAACTGTACAGCAGCCCATTTCAGCGCATTGTAGGAAACCAGAGGCTTTCAACCCAGACCGGCTTGGAGCCTAGGGCTGCCGCGTCCGCTTACTAATGGTGGACTTGGGGATGTTTCTTACCCTCCAAGCTTGACCTGCTTTATCTATTAAGTGGCAGTTGCTGATGGCAGTGAATTGTGGAGTGATAGGTACTCTCATGGGAGGAGCTCAGAAGTGGCTGGGTGTCCCCTGGTTTCACTTGTTTTATTATTATTATTGTTTTCATAGAGGAGTTAATGGAGCAAATGAGAAACAAATCTTTATTCATTCTTCTGTTTGGAGTCTGCATCCTGTACAATGCCCTCAGAAGTGTAGATTGCCTCTGCTCCGGGAGCCCAAGATGTTTGGTCAGCTATAACTTCATCACGTAGACTTTGTGAGAGGATGCTTCAGAGGAGGCCCCACCATGAGGTCTGCCTCCTTGTATTTGTTACTTCTGAAATCTTAATGCCAGTTATTTTAAACTAGGGTGACTAATGGACCCTTATTTCGTGAAGGAACAGAAAAGTAGAAAAGGTTTAAAGGCAAAAAAAGATGAAGGTATTTGTCTGTGATGTTCAACAAACCGGCCTCATCAGGCCCCAGGTGGAAAACTGACGTGGTGATGCGTGTGCTTGCCATCCCTGGGGGTGGCGCACGGAAATGGAAGCGTGAGGTCATCCTTGTGATCAGTAACAAAAGTCTACCTGGAAAATGGTTGCTTTGATTTTCCAGGGAGTTAGTAGTGTGACAGGCATGTCAAAATTAATCATCAGTAGATTTATTCAAAGCTAAATGTCAGCTGAAATTCTAAGTTCTCTTTGCTATACTACATTTAAAGATAATTGCTATAGTTTCTTAGATGTCCTTATTCATTCAGTTACAGATTTATCATTTTTCACACCAAATTCTAAACTGCGTTACGTTCAGTACGTTTTTGAAGTCATAAAAGTTGAGTTATAGTAAATTTAAAATCGAGTGGTTTCTGCTTTAAATATAGAGTATCAATCTTTCCTTTAAATTCGCTGCTCTGAACTTTTGATTTTGATATTATAAATATACAACTATTCATCTCATTCTTTTACCTCCACCGTGCTGGGAAGACTGAGAGGCTGAGCAGCTCCCCTGAATTCAAGTCAGAAGATGTTTGTTTGAATTGGAGACTGGGTGTTGGTAAATGTGTGACAGTGACAAGTGGGTGAGTGGGAACACATCCTTGATCCTCATGCCTTAGAGGAAATGACTTGCTTACCCTATGGGGTCTCTATATGCACAGAGGCTACTGCATTCCCAGGAGGTCAGCCTTGTCTCAGAAGTACTGAGAATATTCTTTTTTTTTTTGAGACGGAGTCTCAGACTGTCACCCAGGCTGGAGTGCAGTGGCGTGATCTTGGCTCACTGCAACTTCTGCCTCCTGGGTTCAAGTGATTCTCCTGCCTCGGCCTCCTGAGTAGCTGGAACTTCAGGCACGTGCCACCACGCCCGGCTAATTTTTGTATTTTTAGTAGAGGTGGGGTTTCACCGGATGGGCCAGGCTGGTCCTGAACTCTTGACCTTGTGATCCGTTCGCCTCGGTCTCCCAAATTGCTGGCATTACAGGCGTGAGCCACCGCGCCCAGCCGAGAATATTCTTAAATGTTCATCTTAAGTTAGCATCACTGAAGCTATAGCTTCTTCTCTTTAGTTTATTCTTATACCCAGTGATTCACCGAGAATTATTTGAGTTTTCCATGTAAGAAAATGTGATTCGCTTGGTGTCAGTAAAGTAGGGATTCTCTGACTCATGGAAGCAGGGGGGTCACCCCAAACAGCACTGTGAGGAGGCATGGCTTGAGTTTGATCCCTCTGGGTCGGGACTGCCGTCAGGATCTGTACATTCTCATGACCCGTGTGCTTAAACTTGGGCCCTTGAGGTTCCTGTCCTTTCCACGTGTCAGCCAGCAGTAGACTCAAACCAGCGTCCTGGAAATGCCCTCATCAATCGTGAGCAGCCCCATGTGGACCATCTGCTTATCCAGTACTGAACCAGTTCCTGTGACTGGGGCTCATTGTCTTGGCCTAGGCCACATGTTAACCCAGAGTACACAGGCCAGGATGGGAAAGGGTCACCTTCCCATGCAGAGTCACAGGTCCTGGCCATGAGCACAGGAGTTGGATGTAGGACAGCCACCATAAATGTCCCTTGCCCATGTTATCCTGAAATTTTAGAACTTCGGCCAATGTTCCCTACTTGACACTCAGACCTGAAGGCCTCCTGCAAGTGCTGGCCACTGTCATGAGCTCAGGGTTCTGAGAACACGCTTGGTTCCCACGCTGCGGTTCGGTTGGATGTGGTAGATGTGAGACCAATGCCTGAAAGAATGCCGCCGTAGAGAAAGGTGAAGACACACACACTCGGCCACGTGGTATTTAATGGGCCTGGATTTGTGTAAGTGGGAGTCAGACGTTCCATGTGAAGTGCCCTCACTGGAGCAGTAGTAGCGTCAGTGATCTCCATGGAAACGCAGGTGGTGAGCCTGAGAGGCTACACTTTAGAGCAGGGGTCACCCATTCCTGGGTGGTAGCCTGGTACCAGTCTATGGCCTGTTAGGAACCAGGCCACACAGCAGGAGGTGAGCGGCGGGTGAGTGAGCATTACTGCCTGAGCGCCGCCTCCCATCAGGTCAGCGGGGACATTAGATTCTCATAGAAGTGCGAACCCTATTGAGAACTACACATGTGAGGGATCTAGGATGCACACTTCTTTGAGAATCTAGTGCCCGATGATCTGAGGTGGAGCAGTTTCACCCTGAAACCATCCCCCCTCCCTATCCATGGCAAACTTGTCTTCCAAGAAACTGGTCCCTGGTGCCAAAAAGGTTGGGGGCCGCTGTCGTAGATCCTTTCATGAGCATCCCCGAGGAGACCCTCAGACACAGCTTCCTGCCTTGCAGGGTCCTGACCCCAACCCTCCAGTGGCTCACAGCATGCGTGCGGCTTTCCACCCTGGTTGCAGCTGTTGCTTCTTAAACAGAACCTACAGAAGTCGATACACCAAGAACATGGATGCATTGTGTGTCATGTGTATATATTGTCTGTGTCTCCACATGTGCACCCTACAGACATGACACAGAAGAGCACCTCCTCGGTTTGCCAACCAGCTTTTGTATAGCAGCAAATTCAAAGTCAGTTGGTGATGAGGGAAGACTGGATGCTAATAATAAGCATTTTTGTATAATTCATTTGCAAGAATGTAGTACAGTCAGCATTTGGGAATTGACTGGGTGTAAAGAGTTTTCCAGTAAAAGCACTGAAAGAACCCAGCCTGCGGGAGCAGCCTTTCGCCCTGTGCCATGTGTTTTGCCACCCTGTCTGCCCGTGTTGGGAGGGTGAGGCATATCCCCAGGGCTGCTTCCTGGGTGATCTTGGGGGATTTTCATTTTTCTGGTACAGGACTGGAGAGTTTACACGATACTATGATGGTACAGCATTTAATTTAGTATCACCACTTTGGGAATATGTGTATCTTAATTGCTAAAATCTTCAACTTTGTATAAATTCAAATTGAACATAATCCAGACTATATAGCAATCTTTAATGAATTCCATCATCAACATTACCACATAAAGGAAGTTAAGTTGGGCATATAAAATTGTAATTCAGTAAATTTTTCTTTAGTTAGTAAGCAGATTACTATTCATTGCTAAGATGCGTTTTATCAACGGTTTTGGTAGCGTTAGTTAAAAAATGTAAGGATGATGTTATAGAACATGAACATAACATTTTTAGAGAAGTCTACTTATCAAACTTTAGTTACAAAGTTTCTAAGGGCTTCTTACTGATTAAAAAACGTTTTTACTTATAAAATGTCAGCCTTTTTTTAAGATAAGACATTGAGCTTTCAAGTTGGCAAATTAATGGGCAGAATGTATATATCCTGTTTGTACATATTTGAGTTTAAGATGCAGTAGTTTAGGGGGAAAATGTTTTAAAACCATACAAAATTTAGGAAACAGACCTTTTAACCAATAACTGTTATTGAGAGATGATTAAAAAAAATCATAAATATGAATTAGTTCACAATGAATTATATTTTGTGTGCCTGATCATTTGTCTGTGATCATTACTTGATGTGTACTTCCCCTTTGTCAAAAGTTATAATGTATCCATCGACCATAAAAGGTCCCTAGAACATGAAAGGTGGTTTCCCTACATGCCTGTGAAATTGATGAGCAGGGAGAGGCTTACTCATATTTTAATGCCAGCGGTAACAGTGTTCACACCCAGAGATCTGGGGCATCAAAGTTGGTGGTAGCAAGGAGTATTTGCCACCGTAATTGACAAATAATACCCCTCATAAATACTGCCAGTCTTTTCAATTAGTTTTCATCTAAAATTCGGGCTACAAAATGATGGCCTGTCAACTGACAATGAATGGCAAAAATTAATAAATTGTCTTCTAAATAGAATGGACACTTAAGAAAAATTGGGCAGCCAATTTAGCTCAGCATGAAGCGAGGGGAACCTTTTGTACTGGTGCCGACCACTAATGTTGTCTCGATCTTTATTAATGGTGCTCGGCGGCTGCTGACAGTTTTGTTGCTACTGGCAACTTTCTTCATTAAAATTAAAGCCAGCATCAAATTCCATTAGCCGTACTCTGGGCACCTTGCATTTTTTTTTTTTTTTTATACATATTGTTTCTTTTGTTAACTCCCTCTCCACCCATAAGAAGTTTTCAGAGAAGTTAAATGGAAGGAATTGTTTGCTAAGGCCAGAGAACCATTCTCTGTTGTTGTGGGGAAATGGCCATGACTGGCCCGGTTAGAACCCCCATCCTGAAATCTGCAACCCCCCCTCCGCCTTTTGTTCCATCCCCTTTCAAAACTGGAGCATATTACCTCTAAAAACTACACACTATTTTGGATCTGCAGAACGACTAATTGGTATGAGGCCTTCTAGTTTCTTATTTTTCCTCAGCATTTTTTTTTTTTTAAAGTTCCTGGTTCCCTTTTCTAACTGTATTTCCATAGCTGACTATACCTTAACACAATAGTAACTCAATGCTCAGAGAGTCTCGCATTTGTCCGGAAGGCCTTAGAGTTATTTTCCCGAAGGCATTACTTTTATCTGTAGAACAAATTTCAACCTTTGAAGGAAAGAATCGAGCTTTGCTGAATAAGTTCTGAACTATTGTCTGAAAAGCCATTGCCTGCCCTTCACAGCACTGTGTGGAGTTCAAAAGGCTCTGAAATGCCTCCGCCCTGGAGCTGCTCCTCTTTCGGCAGCAAGAGGCAACAAACAGCTCTGATTCTGGGACAACTCAGTTCTTGGCTGTGCGCAGCGCCTTCCACCAGCAAGCAGAGGTTGTATGGCCACAGCGAATGTCTCTTGTAAAGGAACTAGGCTGGGATCACCATCCCCATGGGTTACCTTCCCCTCCCAGCCCAGTCTCATAATTGCTTTCTTCTGTCCTCAGTAATGCTAAGTTTAGGGGCTAAACCTTCATCACAATTTGTTTTCTTCTTATCCTCCTCCCTCCTCCTCCTTTTAACTTGTATCTTACCCTGAAAGAAACACAGATACTCATTAAAACAGTGAAAAGATAGTTGTCAAGCAACAAAGGAAAGGACATTATCCCAGAAAACATACACTGGGAAATAAAAAATATAACTTTGTCTCTGAGCGTCCTAGCACTCAAGGCAAAAAGGAAGATAATTCTGAGCTCTGCTGGAAGTCATTACGTAAGTGCATTCTGTATTTCCTTTAACTGTGTTCTAACTTGAAACCGTAATTATAATTACCTCTTTTTTTTTTTTTTTTTTGCCCCAAGGAGGTGGCTTATGGATTTAATATGAGGATTGCCTTTTTCTAACTGCGCAGCTTTCTAGTCACCACTGTCTCCCCATACCTTCCAGTCTCACATCACAGATAAGTATTTTATTAATGGTATCTAGGATAGTGTTAAAGGGACTCTAACAAGTGCAATATTGTCCTCGTGAATCTTACTCTCAGTTTTGGAATTTTTTGAAAATATAGCAAGTGACCGGCATTCCAAACAGCTCATAATTAAAGACAGTACAGGGTTTAGCTTCACAGAGAAGTGGCGGGAGTGCAGGTTCTGGTTTTTTGTAATAAATATTTCTGACATTTTAATAGTGAAGTAAATTAATCAAATAATTGCAGGAAGATCCTGCTATTCAGCCGTTCTTTTTTGAGTAATCTTAAATAATTAAAGGAAGAACAACATGCCAAATGATGGTTCAATTAGCATGTATAAAAATAAATATTTACCAAGACTGCATTATTTGCCAAAACGGAGATGTGCAATTATTTAATATTGTTGATGGACCCATAAAACAAATAGTACCAAATCTGTCCCTGTGTATGGCCATCAGCCTCCAAGGGCTGTTCTCCCACTGCAGACACCCCTCCTCTCAACCCCCACAATATCTGAACCAGGCAAGGAGACAATTGTCACTTGATGACTGAACCCACTAATATGTTACAGGAAATGGGGCATGAAATACAATACTTTATGTTATGTACGTGTGATTCTTCCATTGAAACAAGGCCGTCTTTAACTTGCTGATACAATATTTGCAGTGGTTCATCATTCGACTGTCCTGATTAACAGTCAGCTTCTATAGAGGGACTATTTGAGTCGTTTTCTTTTAAATGTGATGAATCAGAGGATTTGTTCAACATCACTTCCTTCTCTTCTTTAAATGGTAATTGGCATTTGGGAACTTTGGAGTGGAATAAGGTGTGGTCTGTTTTATGTGGTCATTTCCAGAAGTGCCATTTTGACCATGGCCATGCATTTCATCCGGATTTCTGGAACTGGTAAGGTGTCAGAAGCACCATGTAAATCTACTCCGTCATCAGGGAACACATTTCTTGTTGATAGCAACAGCATGCAATCTCTGTTACAGCCTCTAAGTTGGAACAGAGAAGGCTTTCGTAGAGGACATTTGGTGGAAACGAAACACATCCAAGCCGTCCCACGTGCACCACCTGTGTTTAGCAGGGCAGCCTCTGCCTGTGACTTGCAGGGAGCACATGCTGGCAGCTCTCTTCCCTCTTCTTAGTTCCAGGAAGGTCCAGGCGGTTGAGCTGACTGCTTGTCTGTAGAAAGACCCACTGTCCCTGGTGGGCAGCGGTGGACTGGTAGATACCCTGGTTCCTGCTCATCTGGGGAATGATTCTGAGCATGACCCTTCACCTTCTCTATGCATATCTATATCTTACCCCCATCTGGTCACCATTTCCAGTAACTTGGCATTTCCTTCAATGAAACGTTAACATCTGTAGAAAAAGCTCTCTGACATTTTAGATGTAACATGACTTAAAAAGTACCATTTGGGAGGAAGAAAACCATTGGGAACCCTGCCCCATGGGGTTCCTGAGTGTCCTGGGTACCTTTGCTTGAGCTCATTCTTTTCATCACAGGTCAGAACCACGAGTGCCTTCTTCAGCTTGTGCTACCGGATAGCTTAGCACCTGGCAGGTGAGTGTCTCAGGAAGAAAACTGCAGGAGCACATTAGACCACTCAGGGGCCCAGCTGTCCCGGGCGTTCATCCATGACTCCGTTCATCCATGGCTCCATGCACACACAGACCAGGACCATGATCCTGATTCAATGCACTTTGTTTTCCAGAAGCACAGTTTGTTTTCTAACTTCTAATCCGTTCGGGATGGTATTCAGATGTCCAAGAAATTAAGTTATTTGTAGTAGGGAATCACTGCTAGTAGCAGTGGTAGCGGTCCTTGTCATCGTCATCGTCAAAGTGGCAGTGGTAGTAATAGCAGTATAAGGAAATATTTGCTCTGCTCATAATGAAATGTGCACATGGAATGTTTCTGTAGATCAGGGCCAGATGAAGGGTGCATTTTCCGTGCCAGTTCTCATCCATAGCAGAGACTGCATGGAGTACTGTGTTGAGAAGGCTTCTGAGGCTCAGGCGTTGCAGATGCCATCTGCCATCACCATTGGGGTAGGGCAGTGGGAGCCCACTTGCAAACTGTCCCAGGTACCTTTTAGCCATTCTTGGTTTAAGTCTTTAAGACTAAAATTGACACATGGCTATTTGTCTGCATAAACCTTTTTCTTTCTTTAATCAGGAAGAAAGTGAGTAATCTTTTTCATTTCTGCAGTAGAACCTCTAGTCCATGTCTGAAGTGCCTTCCCCGACCATATGCACCTCTGAACTTCTGTAACAGATGTCAGGATCCTGAGGGCAACCCTGGGTGTGTTCTTTATGCCTCTTCGCATCCAGGGTAGTGCTGTCCACTCAGCATGCGTGCATTGAGACTGTTTGGGTTGCTTTGGTCTCTGGTGAGATCTCTGTGTGCATGCTATTTCTAATCTCCTCTGCTCTGTGTAGGGCAGGGCATATGTATGTGGTTACCATAATGGGATTTGGAGCCCACAGACAATGTGGCTTCACCTTTCCTCCTCACTGGTTATATTACCTTGCCCAATTATTTAACCTCCGTGAAACGTTTTACCATTCATGATATTTGTTAGAATCAGTAATTCATTCATCCAATGCTTTTTGAACACTTAATATTTGCCAGGTTATGGGCAAGACGGGAATGGTCCCTACTGTCCATAAGCCCATGATCCAGCAACTAAGGAGCCAGACAGCAGTGGCATCCCATGTGGTCTGAACAGCCCTGTCAAATGGAAACACAGTGCCAATCACAATGTAATTTCCATTTTGCAGGGGCAGGTACATCAGAAAAAGTAAGAGGAAACAAGTGAATCCAAAGTTTATTTTAGTGTGCTCTGTTTAACCTAGTATATCCAGTGTTTGATCATTTTAGCATATAGTCAATACAAAAAGTTACCTTGTGCCCTGTGGAACCTTCAAAATCTGGTGTGTAGTTCACCTATACAGCACCTCTCACCTGGGATTGGTCTCCCGTCGAGTCCTCAGTTGGCACATGTGGCTGATGGTGGCCCTGTGGGACAGTACAGGTCCAGGGACAGCCTCCTCTTTGAGCAAGGGATGATTTCAGCTGACCAGGAGACAGACGCTGGCTGGGGTTGGGGAGGCAGTGTGAGGTGGGCCTCCTGGGCCCGACGTCATCGAAGGCCTGGGTCGGGAGAGCACATGGCTAGCTGCAGGTCACTCACCAATGCAAGACAGCAGCGTGGGAGGAAGCCCTGGTGTGAGGTGGGACACCTGGCGTGCGGACTGAGGATGTGCCACTTGTGGGACACCAGGTACTGATGTCTGCAGCTGTGGATGAGACCTTCTAGGGGAAGAGTTAACTCGGAAAGAAAGGAACTCTGAGCATTGAAGAGTCAGGTGGATGAAAAGTTGCCAGAAATGGGAAAGAGGAACTAGAGGGAACAAGGGAAGTGTGTCTTTCAGGAACTTTCTGTATTTAAAAGTGTGTGTTGGAGAGAAAGGACAAATCTCCCATGCAGAGGACTTGTAAGTATTTTCCATAGATACAAAGATCGACTTCATAGCTTGCCTCGTGTCCCCGGTTTTGACTCTCTAGATCTGACTTGAATGCGCAAGCAGGCCATTCCCACGTGACTTAATAAACAGTTGCGGTAGCATGTATAATCTTTGCAATGGCAACAATTTAGGGATCGTTCGCTAGAATAAAGCAGGAGCAGCAGGTTCCGATTGTTCCTTTTACAGGAATTCCTCCCTGCCATATCCGTGTGCCACTGTGGAGTCCCGTGAACTCTTTGTGTTTTCGCAGAATGCCCCCATCACGTGAAGTGGGGGTTCGGCTCACTCTGTGACCGGCCTGGAGGCCTGGGTGTACTTCCTAGGCAGGCAGTTGGATTCTGTTTAATTTTCTTTAGCTATGGGAGAAATGGAGTCCATTTCCAGACCATGTAAGTGCCCTTTGGTTTTGTTTGCGGTTCTGGCCTCCAGGGCGGTCTGGGTGGGAGGAGGAGATGGGCGACCAGAAGGTGATTGAGCGTTTCTGCTCCATTGCACGGCCCCCGGGGCCCCCGGAGCCCCCGAACGCAGGTCAGCACGGAGGGCCGGCCTGCAGAGGTGTTACCGGCAGCCATTAAGTGCAGATACTGTCGTCCCTGGTGTCGTCCCTGAAAATCTTATGACAGGGAGAGACAGAGTGAAGAGAAAGAAAAACGAGGCAATCAAGATATAATATTAACTAGAAAAATCAGGATGGGATCTGTCAGTCCTGGTGGGAAAAAAAAAAAAAAAAAGACAAAAAAAATATTTTTGTTTTTCTTAGTTTCCTTTTCCTTTCTTTTCTTTCCTTCGGATGGAGGAGGTTTGGTTTGGTTTTAGTACCCCAGCATATAGTAGCTTCATTGGCTTTTTTTCTGCCCATATTCAAAATTCCTTTGATTAGCATTTGGTTCTGGTTGAGACTTAATAATGCTAGCCAGACCTAATGTGAACCATACATGTCATCGGCATTACTTATCGTCAGCATGGTTTTTTTTAAAGGGAAGGAAAGAAACACAACAAACTTTTTATTTCTTTCCCTGTCATTGTTCTTGGTCTTGTTATTCAGTGGACGCTGTATTAAATTGGATTCTGTGTCCATCATTATTAAAATGTGAAGTGTGTCGGTCACAAAGCATACATTTCGGGGCAGTTAGCTGAATAATTCTTTTCTTTATTATCCCAAATTACTGCTGAGCTCTGGAGAGGGGAGCAGTTTAGCCAATTATTGCCATTTGAGCTGGATTTGTGGGTGATTAGCTCCTGGCCGAATCCAGTCCCGACCGGCGCTTTGAAGCCTGTGCTGTGTGATTTTCTCAGCAGTGAGGTAGGAATAGACGCGGCTAATGACAGGAAGGTCGCGCGGGTGAACTGACCTGTGTGTGGCACAGGCTTGGGTTTCGCAAATAGGGCATCCACAATAACAAGTGTGTCACTAACCCCGCCGTGCATAATCGGGGCTTTATAGGATTGTTGGAGATGCTGACAGCTCAATTAAAGTGTAACCCTTTGTACCCTGCAACCTGGCAGAACGACAGAAATATTACTCGCCAGAAAAGGGAGGGGGTCTTTGGGGAGCTGGTTAAAGATCCAGAATCAGCCCCTGGCCCGTTTGCCCCTCCCCCAACTCCCTCCGCTGTACAGAAGGAGCCACAGAAAAGCCTCCATCTGTAAAATAATAGGTGCTCTGGAGGAGGGGCAGGGCGGGAAATATTACTATTTTAAAAAGCTCGGTTAAGGGGGGATTCCTGCTGTTCCTATGGAAACACTTTAAACTGGATAGAAAGTTAAAAAGATTTAGTAGTGGCAAAGCTTGTGTCTACTGGTCAGATTTTCTAGTCATCTCCTTTCACCAAAATTTACCTCCCAGCATCGTGGATGTGAATTTGCCAGAAGTTTTCCATCTGTGGAGGACTGGGGAAAACCAGTTAATTGGGATGTGTTTTTGCACCCAACGAATGATTTCTATGTTATCGATTTACTTCTTCCACTTAGCGGCATTTTCTGCAGCTTGAATGAAAGCCGCCTTGATCCATATATGTGTATCTGTGGTCTGGTCATGTTTGCCACCCTTGGTTTTTTCTGTTAAATCCTACGTCCTGCAGTATGTGCGTCACTCATCCAGATTGACTTGATGCTGTTTTAATTAAGCGGCAGCATGTGACGTCCTGTGCGCTTCTTTATTTTTGGTTTTAGGTTTTTGATGGATTGCTTTGATATTTTATTTTATTTTCTGAGACTAGGAGTACCTATAACTTGGTGTGATTATTCTTGCAGGTTGAGCCGGGTGCCAGCTACTGATGTGGGAATCTGGGAGCCAGAGCCGCCTCAGACAGTCCTGACTCCCCACTGGGGAGACAATCCGTGTGTGTGATTGGGGTGTGTTGGACTTGAGGTGCCTGATAGATGCTTGAGAAAGTGTGTCCAGGACGGAGTGGGAATTGAGACTCCAGCAAGTGGGGAAGAGACAGCTGAAGTCCCCAGTGTGACACCAGGGCCTGTGGGGCGTATTTGGTGAGACTGGTGAGGTCAGCGTTGGACCGCCTCCCGTGCCGGGTGCCGTCGGTGTGGGAGGGGGAAAGGGGAGGACAGCATTTCTCTGTCCTAGAGCAGTGCACGGCCTGTTCATGCACCTGTGTGTGAGTCAGCTCGAACTGCCCTAACAGAAGACGACAGACTTTGGCTTAAACAGCAAACGTTTGTCTCCCAGTTCTGGATGCTGGAAGTCTTAGATAAAGGCATCAGCGGGATTGGCTTCTCCTGAAGCTTCTCTCCTTGGCTTGCAGACAGCCATCTTCTCCCTGTGTCTTCACGTGGTCTTTCTCTGTGAGTGTCTATGTCCTGATCTTTTCTAATAAGGACAACAGTCATATTGGATTAGGGCCCATCCTAACAGCCTTATTTTAACATGATTTGCTCTGTAAAGGCCCTGACTCCAAATAGAGTCACATTGTGAGTGCTGGGCATTAGGATCTCAATATCTGGATTAGGGAGTGGAGCACAGTGCAGCCCATAATAGTCATCATCTAATGGATGAGCATTGGTGGGGGTGTTTGCTTATGTAGAGCCTGTGACCCTGCAGCTCAGCATGGGAGGCTAAAGGGGTGCTCACGAGGATGGTCGGAGTAAGGGGGAGGATGTAAGAAGGACATTTCGGGGAGAAAGAATTGAATTTCCCAATTTACATTAAAGGTGATGGCCTCTGGTTGGGTCTGCATGGTTTCCTGTCCTGTAGCAGGAATCAGCAGTCTTCTATAAAAGGCTAGAGAGGAGGTACGTTAGGCTCCATGGGTCCTGTGGTTTCTCCTGAACTACCTACCTCTGCCAGTTCAGGGCAGATGCACCCATTCCAACGAATGAACTTGACTCTGTTCCGATAAAACTTTATTTACAGGAAGAGGCAGAAGATCAGATTTGGCCAACATGTGGGAGCTTGCCGGCCCCAGGCCCGTAGGATCCCCAATGCTAATAGTCTGGATGAGGGTGCACAGGCTGTGAGAGTTCCTGTTAGGTGGGAAGGCTCTGGCCACTCGGGATTGTACACCTTATGCTGGTGCTATAGTGTGTGTGTGTGTGTGTGTGTGTGAGTGAGAGTGCGCGTGCGTGCGCACGCACCAGCCTAATCATGAGTGCAAGTGAGGGAGGGTGACCCCCAAACCAGGCACACGGGGCCATGGATTTTCACTCTCATGGGTCCAGGCCTATTTCTAGCTAGGTGTTATCTGCAGGGTATAGCTTAGCATAATGAGAGAGCAAAAGCAAGATGAGTAAGTGTTCATCATGGAAGAGTGGGATGTCGGGAGCCTCAGCAGGGGCGTCACCTGGATGGACCATTTTCCGCATGGAGCTGGTGCCGTGGGGGAAGAATAGGTCACAGCTTCTATGACCCGTGTGCTTCTCCATTTTCCAATGATGACATTCCGTCTACCTACCACCCACCCAAATGCATTTCTCTAGTTTTATTGAGGTCAGTTTGGTTCCTGTCAGCCACAATTTTAATACGTGTTCTAGGGAAAAAAATCTTAATTAGAATAAAATTATTAAACACAAATGTGAAAATTGAGTGATTGGTACTTACACTCTTTGGATCTCAGTTAAAGGTACCAGCTTTTCTCTGAGCCATTTTAGAACTTCATAGAAACCTTTAACAAGAACCTGTTCCAAAGTGTAATGAATGCAAATTATAAAGTACCAAATGAGCGATTAACAGTATTCACTGTAAAACCACAGAAGTACTCAAACATCACTTTTTTTTTTAGAAGTAGAAACAAACATTTTTGAACTTGCATGGATGTTTTTAAGCCAGGAAGAACTTTTTTTTTTTTAACTTGGTAATTGGGAAACTATTAGTGCTCCTGCAGCAGCGAGAGGATTCATTGGACCTCGCTGCGAAATCACACGGGCACCGTCCTTTACATTCAGTCAAATGCATGTGCGGCCTCCCGGTGTCTGTTAAAGCCGACAAAGAATGCTGCCCACAGAGTGAAGGCGAGTGGTTGTGGACGTGCCTGTTGATAATCTGATCTTGACTTGGAGCCGCCTGCATTGAGACTGTTGCTCCATCACCACGTAGGAGCTTAGCCATGAAATGTTCGCTCTGTGTAACGACGATCCCTGTGCGAGCAGAGGCCAGCGCCATTTGGTCCCCGAGACTCAAAACAAAGACTGATTTGCCTGGTTAAGACCCCCAGTCTCTAATGCAGTCAATAAATCTTTGTTGGTAAATAATTGCTATCGAGCAGAGTTTTAATATAAATTTATGAGTGGTGTTTTATCACAGCTTGGGGCTGCAGCAAACACTGAGTGATGGATTTCAGATAGCACTTACATTCATTACATTAACTTTGTAAGTTATTTAAAGCTTGTACACTTAACATTGCTTTTGGCTTTCAATGACCTCTTGGGACTAGACAAAGAATACACATGACGAATAAAGAGATTGCAGCCAAAAGACAATTCTACTCTTTGCTCCACTGTAGAAAAGGTTCCTTTGGCAGAAAGCAAAATGTGCCTGCCTGGAATCCTGATATTTTGGTTGTAGATCATTAAAATCAGTCTTTCTGGTATGTCAGTAAATTAGGTGGTAGGAATTAGACCAACATTTGCCATTTCCAAGTAAGATAAGAAGAATAATTTGAGGTGTCACAAAACACTTAAAATTTCTTGCTATACAAACAAGTTAAAATTTGTCTGGTAGATGAAATGGTTCGCACGGAAGCAGCAAAGCAGCGGGGTGACAAGTACAAACCCTTGGTTTGTACCTCAAATCTTGCCCCTGTTTCTGCCCTTTACTGCCGTTTGGGTTATCTATTGCTCGGTAATGAGCCCGAATTATAGTGGCTTAAAACAGTGCCATTTTGGCCAGGTGTGGTGATTCACACCTGTAATCTCAGCACTTTGGGAGGCCGAGGCAGGTGGATCACTAGGTCAGGAGATTGAGACCAACCTGGCCAACATGGTGAAACCCCATCTCTACTAAAAAGTACCAAAAAAAAAAAAAAAGCCAAACGTGGTGGCAGGTGCCTATAATCCCAGCTACTCAGGAGGCTGAGGTAGAAGAAACACTTGAACCCAGAAGGTGGAGGTTGCAGTGAGCCGAGATCGCGCCACTGCACTCCAGCCTGGGCAACAGAGCGAGACTCCATCTCAAAAATAAAAAATAATTTTTAAAAACAGTGCCACCTTATTGTTTATCGTGATTCTGTGGGCCAGGAGTTTGGGCAGGGCATATTGGGGACAGTTTGTCCGTGCTCCACAATATACTTTCTTAGGGCTACAGCGTCCAAGATCATTTCTTTACTAATGTATCTGGTGCCTCAGCAAAAGTGGCTCAGCTGGCTGGGGGCTAACATGAAAAGGTCATTGGCAGTCATCTGTCTGAGACCCCAGTTCTTCCTCGAGTAGTCTCAGGATGTCTCCTCTTTACTTGGTCTCCCTGGTAGGATAGTCTGACCTCTTAACAAGGCTGCTCAGGCTTCCCAGGGGCATAAAAGCAGGAGCTTCCAGGCCGCCTTCAGGCTTTGGCCAGAAGTGGCACAGCATAATTTCCACCACATTCTGTTGGTTCAATTGAGTCAGAGGGCAGAGTGACCACACAGGGTATGAGCACCGCAGGGGACGAGGGGACTGGTTTTTGTGTGCCGTCTTCGGCCACTGTCTACTTCACTCTACCCTCCTTCATGCAAAGTACCCACAGCCTATCCCCAGCTACCCAAAGTCTCAAGCCATTATGGCATCCGGCTCAGGCTTGAAGGTCATGGCCTTGTCATCTACACCAGGTACACATATGGATGAGTCTCCTTGGATATGGTCCTCCCCGTCGGAAGACCAGGGTACCCAGGAGACAAGTTATCTCACACACTGTGCAGGGGTGACTCAGGAAAAGGAGAACTGCAACAGATACCGTTATTCTAAAAAGGTGGAGAGGCTGTAATCCCAGCACTTTGGGAGGCTGAGACGGGTGGATCACCTCAGGTCGGGAGTTCGAGACCAGCCTAGCCAACATGGTGAAACCCTAAGCTTCCATCAGTCCGAACTTTCACACTTCCCTACTCTAAGGACCAAGAAAATGGAAAACTCTAAAAATAGTTCATTTGAAACTTTCAGAGGACAGGAAGCCATGATCCTACTGGTCAGGAGATGACAGAGGCCGGAAGGCTCTGCCGGAGACGCTCAGGCAGACAGTTCCCGTCAGTGAGTGCCAGTGGCCCCTGTGATCCTAAGTCTTTTTGATTCTGCGTAACCCAGGGCCATAAACATGGTGAAATCTACTAAAAATACAAAATTAGCCGGGCGTGGTAGCACATGCCTGTAATCCCAGCTACTTCGGAGGCTGAGGCAGGAGAATCACTTGAACCTAGGAAGCAGAGGTTGTGGTGAGCCGAGGTCGCACCATTGCCCTCTAGCCTGGGCAACAAGAGCGTAACTCCATCTCAAAACAAAACAAAAAAAGGTGGAGAGGGACAAGAGACATGGAGCAGTCACTGGCCCATAACAATTCTGAAATCCAGCCAGCACATGATGCTGATTCACCCTGCTCTGGGCATAAGAATGGTATGTTCTCCCCAGGAGGCATCCTCCTTGGTCCTGGGCTCTGCCTCTGCCTTTCCCATAAGAATTGACCCATGTTTGCTACTACACAGCTTTCTCAGCCTGCTTCCTGCTGTACTTAAAGTTGAGGGCCCAGAGACCACTTTTCTTTCTAAACTTTCTCTGTGCATTTTAATCCAAGGTGGTATAATTCCTTTAAAAATCTTGTGGGTATCCTTTGTGTTGGATCAGAATCTGTTCCATTAAGCAAAAACTAATGCACAGATTTCTCTCTGTAATCCATGGATCTCTAATCAGAAGGGTCTGTGAGGCATTGCCTTCAAATCTTTGAGTTCTCATGGAAAGGGTCTGACTGCCACACTGTTGAAGGGGTCCTCATTCTGTGATCACAGCTACTGGTATCCCCAGAATTTGATCTTAGTTCCGATGCCGGTTCTTACTCAAGGGTTTTCTGCTGTCAGGAGAAGCTGGGAATGAGAAACTGTTTTGTGATCAGTCCAGCAAGGTTTTCAGTTGAAATATTTGTTCTAATTGTGCTGGAAAATTCCCTGGACCTCCACTCTCTCCTCCCGTATTTAACAGAGCCAGGAGCACTTCCAGCATCCGGCATGGCAATCTGGTAGCCAGGTGTGCAGGCTCACGAGGCGCTCTTGCTATGCTACCCATCCCCCTGATGGGGGGGCAGGTTTGCTGATTGCCCTGCTGGTGCACGGTCTGCCAGCCCCATTTCCATCCTCAGGTAGAATTTTCCTCACTGTCCTCACAACTTCCACTCATGCTGCTTACGTCTCTGCCAGCCTCAGCCAGCTGCCTAGTTCCAAAGCCACTGCCCTGTGTTTTTTATTTTTGTTACAGCAGTACAGGAGGCTAATTCTGTTTTTCTTACCTGTTGCTGCATAAGGATCCACCCTGAAACTTCAGGATTTAAGAAGATGATCATTTGACTGTTTGTTATAACACTGTGGCTGGGGCCTGTGGACAGAGCCCAGCAGGGCTGACTTGTCTGTCAGAGCTCCCCAAGGCAGGTGCTGCCAGGCTTTCTCGAGAATTAAACCCAAAGGAGATAGTGTTATTCCCATGGATGCTGTTAGCTAAAGTGAGTCTTGGGCAGCCCAGGGTCAGTGTGGGAGGATTTATTTATACCGGGGCACCAGTGCCACGAAGTGTGGTTCAGTGGAAGCCGTCTTTGGAGAACAGATACCACGCTGGCTGTGCACGTGGGGCAAGTTACATAACCAGTCTGTTTCAGTGTCCTTATCTGTGAAATGAGGATCGTCATGGATGTCAATTGTGAATGCAGTTGATGAAATACACAGTTGTGAATGCTGAGGGATTGTTGTTCATACTCTTTGGACCCCTGTTAAAAGTGTCATATCACTTCCCGTCCATGAAATGAGGATAATCAATGACCATCCGGTTGTCATGCACTTGCAGTGGGTTAACAGTTGCAAGGCACTTAGAGCAGCAGCATCTGGTTCAGAGTGAGCCCAATATTGTATAGAAATAAAAAAAAAACTTTTTTAAATAAATGCCGAAGCCACATAGGAGTCAAAGAAGGCATTTTAATTGATGTCTTCACTGTGACAGCTGGACAGCAAAAAAGAATCTTAAGCAGAGGTGGTTTTCACATGTACAAAAGTGGCATCTGAAAGATGGACAAAGTATGCATGGTGACATGCCACCATGCCGTTTGGCCCTGGGTTATGCGGAATCAAAAAGACTTAGGATCACAGGGGCCATTGGCACTCACTGACGGGAACTGTCTGCCTGAGCGTCTCCGGCAGAGCCTTCCGGCCTCTGTCATCTCCTGACCAGTAGGATCGTGGCTTCATCTCCTCTAAAAGTTTCAAATGAACTATTTTTAGAGTTTTCCATTTTCTTGGTCCTTAGAGTAGGGAAGTGTGAAAGTTCAGACTGATGGAAGCTTAGGGGAGGCTGTCTGCGCGCTCAGCCCAGACCAGTGGAGGCCACCTTAGTACCACTTCCTCCCTAAGGAAGGCGACGGGCTCCGTGTCTTCCCCAGTTGTTTTCCATTTAGCTGCTACACGTGGGGAACGCTGAGTGTATTCAGAGGGGCGTCCCACGGTCGAACTGGAACTGGCTTTGGGAAGAGTGTGGACTAAGAAGGGGCTTGGCTTGTGTTGCCACATGTGAGAAGACATCTCACTGGGGCTTTTGTGGCGGCTCCACAGTCCCTGGAAGTCGCCACTAGCTCAGTGCAGCTCTAGCGTTAGGTACCAGCCGCGCCCTGGGAGGGCAGAGGACCCTGGCTCTTTCCAAGGGAGACCGTCCAGGCAGCTCTCACTGTTGAGACCTGTGGACCTCTGTCCCCAGGGTGCTCATGCAGAGACTGAGGGGTCCCAGGTGGGGATCATGCAAAACATTTTTGTAGCAGATTCAGGGCTGAATGGTTTAACTTCTGGGGCCGCTCTAGGCTGAAATTCTGTGATTCCCACTTGGTACAAACACTCTTCAAAAATCAATGTTCAGAATTAATTTAAGCCAAGAAAGAAAAAGCATGTTTTTAATCCACAAAATCTATTTCCCGAGTCTGCTCATTTGTAGTCCAATGGAACCTCTGATTACGAACGCTCATCTTGCCTCCTGCTTCTGAAGCCCCAGCCAACGTCTTCACTCATCAGAGAGCTGTCTAATCGTGCTTTTGAGAAAAGGCCTTTTAGAATTATGTAAGGAGAGACAATAGAGAGTTTTGTAGTTTATCCTATTGTTTTGGCAAACTTTTTTTTTTATTTTTTTTTTTTAAGGTTTACATGTGTAAGTGCAGACATGGACTCTCTGATGTCAACGATCTGTGGGCATTAAAACCACAGCTGCGGAGTCTGGGCTTTCCTGGGATTGGGGCCCTTCAAAGAAGTTGAAGCCTGTGTAGTAAGTTGGAGGCCTAAGCTGCCCGGCTGTGGGAAGGCCAGTGCAGCTGTCCGGTCCATGTGGAAGGACCTTGATGTCTATCCAGAACCACATTTTTGTTTTGTTTTTGAGACAAGGTCTTATTCTGTCACCCAGGCTGGAGTGCAATGGCACAGTCACGGCTCACTGCAGCCTCGACCTCCTGAGCTCAGGCAGTTCTGTACCTCAGCTTCCCAGGTAGCTGGGACTACAGGTGCACACCACCACACCCGGCTCATTTGTGTATTTTTTGTAGAGACGGGCTTTCAAGGGTTTCAATTTGTTGCCCAGGCTGGTCTGAAACTCCTGGACTCACACAGTCCCCTCGCCTCCGCCTCCCAAAGTGCTGGGGTCACAGGCGTGAGCCATCATGCCCAGCCCTGAACCACATTCTGTTTTTGTTTTGTTTTGTTTTGGTTTTGTTTTTGAGACAGAGTCTTGCCCTGTTGCCCAGCTGGAATGCGGTAGCATGATCTCAGCTCACTGCAACCTCTGCTTCCCGGGTTCAAGTGATTCCCCTACCTCAGCCTCCTGAGTAGCTGGGTCTACAGGCGCCCACCACCACGCCCAGCTAATTTTTTGCATTTTAGTAGAGATGGGGGTTTCACTATGTTGGCCAGGATGTTCTTGATCTCCTGACCTCGTGATCTGCCCACCACGGCCTCCCAAAGTGCTGGGATTACAGGTGTGAGCCACCGCGCCTGGCCCAGAACCACATTCTTGAGCTGAGCTCCCGAGGTTACCTGGTGATGTAGAAAGAAGGTGGCTTAACTGGGGGCACTGCAGTAGCTTCTCAGACATGGCTGCCCTCATGCCTCCTTGGGGCCAGGGCTGTGGTTATAGTTGAGGGCTGTGGTTATAGTTGCTGTCCATCACTCTAGATGCTTTCACCTAGGCAGAGCAACCAAAGTGCATTTTGCAGGGAGCTGAGAGGCTCAGTTGCTAACATCTGACGGGTTTGGGTGGGACAGGGGTGCGTTCAAGATGCTGTGGCAGGCCTCACTTGGATCAGCTGCTCCTATCCCCAGGGATCAGGACAGGACTCTGTCATGTTTCTGGCTTTGCCTTCATCTACTCTGGAAATTTCAAGAGAACCTGGACATGTGAATATGAAAGAGAAGGCATTCATGTATAAAACTCATTACAAAGACAGCATCACTCCTAGAACCAAGATACTGTGTATGTGCCGTGCATGTGCGTGCGTGTGTGTGTGTGTGCGCACGTGCGCACGTGCGCGCATGTTCATGGATCAAGGCAAACACGGGCTGAGTTTAAAAACTGGTACTAAAATACCCACTTATCAGAGAAATTGTCACTCTCATGGCCCCACATTTCCATTAGATAAGCAGTAACCTCTTGTGAAGTGGAAGCAAACTAGAAACAGCTCTCCCAAATGTGGACGAAAAGAGAAACCAGAACTGGTTGAAGACTGAGTTTTGGGGGAAGAACCCTGGAGGCCAGGGGCAGTATTCCTGGAGTCCTGGGATGGAGAGAGCCTTGTCACCCCCTTTCCCCCATCTGCCCTTGCTGCAAGGAGGAGGTCAGCCTTGTTTTATAAATGGGGTCACTTTTCAACCTCGCTGGTCCATGGCCCCGTCCTGTTTCTGTATCTGCCAACTAGAGAGCAACTCCCATCGTTTGTTTTCACCTCTTAGAATTCCTGGGACTAACAACAATTGTAATAGAATCGATGGTATTTTAAATGCTTGGGATGAACAAGCACTTTGGGTTCCTGGGATCTTAATATAAAAGCCCACCGAGGTGCAAGTCTCACCATCGTGCTGTCTGCTGAGAGATCTGATTCCCAGGGGACCAGCCTTCCCCACTGGATGTTTGCCAGGGCTGAGACCTCAACACAGGTCTGTGATGCCCACAAGGCTGTGCTTCTCAGGGCCAGGTCGATTTTGAGTCACGTGCTTCCTGTGTGTTAGAACGCTTGTGCTTTGAAGGCTACGATTGGACACATGATTCCCAGCACGTTTCCTGAGGTTCCACCTGCAGCCCGGGCCTGTGGTTGAGTAGAGCTTCTCTCCCCAGCTTTCCTGGGAGTGTGTGCTGTCCTGTTTCCCATCTGCATTTGCTTATGGGGCGCCATGAAACCAACGCATGGAGCCACTTGGAGACTTTCGTGTTAGTTGTGCACAGATATCTACACTTCTCATTGCCAAACAGTGCGTGCACTGATTTTGATGGCTGATTATCTAGACCAATCAGACAAAAACATCTTCCCAAATACATTGTAATTGCACTAGGGACTTACAAATGTTTATTCAACTGGTGAATGTCTTTTTATTTCATTTTAAAACCTCGATGCATTGTTTGTTTATATTTAACATGGATTCATTGAATGAGAATTAAATTTGACCATATAATGGAACAAATGCTAATTTCCTCAAAAAGTAGTTGTTCTATGTCAGACCCATGACCAAGGTCTCCTCGCTATAATTAGATGACTCGTTTCCAGTGTAAGGGGCTCACCTGCAGATAATTTTCTCATCTCCAATACAGGTGTGCGTTGCTTTCTCTTTATTTACTTCATTATTCTCTAGCTTCCTCATTTGAAAGTGCAAATATTCTTATCTGTTGTTTTCCTAAGGTGAACATGATGCTTTTTACTATCAATTTATGTACTTTTAGAAATATTTAAAATAATTTATTTTTAAAGGAGAATGAACTAGTCAACCTATTAAATTACATCATGATCTTAAAGATTCTCAGGAAAATTTTGCTGACCCTTAGATAATAATTGTTCAAAATGGGATTCTGATTCTGTGTTGGCTAAGCAGATTATAACCCGGCCCTTGTGTGCTAAACCTTAAGTGTGACCATGTTCACCCCCTAGGCTTCTTCCTGTATCTCTTGGCTCCTCCCCAGCCACCCTCCATCTCCCAGACTTCCTCCTTGAACATGGAACCTCAACGGCTGGCCTGGCCACCTTGCCTACCTGGGTCACCAGCCCCTCCAGTGCCGTGTGGCTGATACCAAAGTCTTCTTTTCCCTCCTGGTCACCAGCTCCTGTACTCTCTGGCTCAGTGAATGACCCCACTGGGCCACAACAACTAAAGCCTGACTTTGTCTGTGCTGGCCCTGCCCCACCCCACCCAGCGCCTTGTCCCGATTTTACCTCCAGCGTGTTTCTCGCACCTGCGTTCTCCTTGCCTGCCTCACCTTCTCCTCCCTTGCCCCCAGAAGAATCCCTGATCATCACTGCCATTCTAGACCAGTCTTTCCCACATTTGAGTGGTGTGGAACTTTTGTTTTGTTTTGGTTTGGTTTGGTTTTGGTTTTGGTTTTAAGACAGAGTTTCGCTCTTGTTGCCCATTCTGGAGTGCAGTGGCGCAATCTTGGCTCACTGCAACCTCCACCTCCCGGGTTCAAGCAATTCTTCTGCCTCAGCCTCCCAAGTAGCTGGGATTACAGGCATGCACCACCGTGCCCGGCTAATTTTTGTATTTTTAGTAGAGATGGGGTTTCACCATGTTGGTCAGGCTGGTCTCGAACTCCTGACCTCGTGATCCACACCTACCTCGGCCTCCCAAATTGCTGGAATTACAGGCGTGAGCTACCGTGCCCAGCCAGAGCCTTTTAAAAGAACAAAAATCTCATGAATCCTTCAACATTTATTTAATTGTTTTGATAAGTATACAGTTAGGTACAAGCAGAAAACTAAGATTCAGCTCCTTGTCTTTATAGCTTTTGAATAAATATGAAAGTTATATTTATTAAAAATTTAAATTAATAGCATTAATTTATTGTGCATTTAATAATAAGGATGATGATGTTTTGCTGAAACAAAATGACGGCCTTCCGTGCCAGGGGTTAGGGATGACGGTTGCAGTGCAGGCTCCTTTGGTTCAGCTGCCTCGTGACTGTATCACGTGGTGACCCCAGCCTCTTCCTTTCCTGCTTTCATACTGAGAAATCGTTTTGTGTGCAGCATGCGGTGCCTTCCCCGGGGGTTGACTTGTTCTCGGAGTGAGTGATTTACATGTTGCGTCTCCCTCAGTGCTCTCCCCCTTAGCGCAGCTCGTGACCCAGGAAGTCAGAGATGCCAGCTCGGGTGGTGGAATCCAGTGGTGGTTTTGGATCACTTTTTAGATAGTGATTAAAATACACTCAAAATTTTAAAAATTCTCTTGGAGAAATTATGGTTCCAGAGAAAATGACAGGTTTCCAACGTGTCTCAAATTTGCTCAGACCGTCTGGGGATCTTGTTACATTCGGACTGATTCCTCCCCTCTCGAGTAGACCCAACCGCTGCTCCAAAGTGGGCCACACTTTGAGCCGGAAAGCGCTTCCATCTTGCCAACTCCTCACCAGGGGAATCTTTCTGAATGCAAATCAGATAACCCCTTCCTTCCTCCACGCTAGTCACCTGTGGCAGGGCCCAGACTTTCAGGCACCTCCAGGGCCAGACAGGAAGTGGGGCTGAGGGTAGCCTGCTGGTTTGAGAGAAGGGCCCACGGTGCCCGCGGAAACCTGAGAGTGTGGCCTCTGCACGCTGCTGGCCTCTGCACGCTGCTGCCCCTCAGGCCACGCTCCCCATGCCGCATGGAGAGTATGGGTGCTGTGACTGCTGGATCCTTAGATCCATGGGAGGCCAGGGGGGCTCCATCCAACCCCAGTGACTCTTGGCCAAAAGTCACAAACACCGTGCGCACGTGCAGCTGGCCTGCAGCAGGTTTGGTGTAGCCTGTGTTCAGTGCAAAAATGTGAACTTGTGGCCAGTATTTTAAAATAAGAAGCCATCACACACAAGTCCAATGTTTCTACTTCTCTTCGATAATCAGGATATCTGGACACATGGGGCCCTCCAGCCCTGCAGGGTCGCTGTGTCACACAACCCCAGGGGCCTGGTGGTGGCGGCATGTGGCCCTGTCACGTTCTGGGCTAAAGTACGCCTCCTTGCCAAGCAGGTCTGACCTCCAGTTTCCAGCAGCCCTGGGCACCCCATTACTGGAATTTGCTAGTCGGGTTAAGATTTCTTGTCCTCTGGCTACCCTTAACATTTTTTCCTTCATTTCAACTTTGGTGAATCTGACAATTATGTGTCTTGGAGTTGCTCTTCTCGAGGAGTATCTTTGTGGCGTTCACTGTATTTCCTGAATTTGGATGTTGGCCTGCCCTACTAGGTTGGGGAAGTTCTCCTGGATGATATCCTGCAGAGTGTTTTCCAACTTGGTTCCATTTCCCCATCACTTTCAGGCACACCAATCAGACGTAGATTTGGTCTTTTCACATAATCCCATACTTCTTGGAGGTTTTGTTCATTTCTGGAAACCATCATTCTCAGCAAACTATCGCAAGAACAGAAAACCAAATACTGCATGTTCTCACTCATAGGTAGGAGTTGAACAATGAGATCACTGGGACAGAGGAAGGGGAGCATCACACACTGGGTCCTACTGTGGGGAGCGGGTAGTGGGGAGGGATAGCATTAGGAGACATACCTAATGTAAATGACGAATTAATGGGTACAGCACACCAACATGGCATATGTATACATATGTAACAAACGTGCACGTTGTGCACTTGTACCCTAGAATTTAAAGTATAATTTTTTTAAAAAAAGATTTCTTGTCCTGTTCTCTTTTCCTTGAAGACACTCAGAGTGGAGGCCTTCTCAGGCTGCTCCTGGATTTAGCAAACAGAAACTGCTTCCTCTAGAGCCATGTGCACTCTCAGTTAGGGGAAATGTTTGCTCATCTGCTCTCACTCCGAGCTCATGTTTTGTTTCAGTGGGAATTTGGGAGTGAAGCGGAGCCCCTGTCTGCTTATGTTCCTTGACTGAATCAGAATGTCTTGGGAATTGGGGATACCCTCTGTAAACTGTGGGGGGCAGCGGGAAGATAAAATGCGAGTTGTCATAAAGTCTCACTTCTCTCCCTACAAGGGACTCAGGTGACAGAGGTGCCTGCCAGAGGGATCCTGAGCAGCCGCCTCTTGGTGTTTGTGCTTTGGAAGGGGGAGCTGAAGTTCAAAACCAAAAGTGCTAGGCTGGGCAGTGGCTGGAACACCCAGAGGTTCTGTGTGGGGAGCAGGTCACCGCCCATCAGTAGAACGGGAGACTTTGGCAGCCCAGCAGCCCAGTGTCCTGGCAGGAGGGCTGGCCCTGCCACGTTCCATTAGCTAACAAGACACTTCCCCTGTGTAACTCAGAGTCCTGGCTTTCAGGGAGCCATGGCTTCCATAACTTTGCTGCCCCTGACCTGTTCCTTTGGGGAGCAGGGGAGTCAGGGGACACGACTGCACAGCCAGGCTGAGCGTGGAGTAGTGCTCCAGCCCCTGAAAGGAAAGCGCACCTGCCCCAGCCCAGCTGGACCACAGCCATGACGTGACAAGCGGGGCAGCCGAGTGGCTCTTCGTCTCCACAGCAATTCTTGGGGGGGGTCATATAATAAACCAACTGGGGCCGAGGCTGGAAGGCAGAAATATGACTCCTAAGAGGCCAGGGTATTCCATAGTCCTGCTGACTTACGCAGCATTTGAATAGTGCCTGTAATCCAAGATTATCCTCCCTGGCAAGACGTAGAGTTTAAGTTAAGTTTATTTATTTAATAAGCTCTTAAGTTTATTAAGAGTTTTCCTAGGATCAGAAGAAAGTCAGCCTAGGCTAGGTGCAGTGGCTCACTCCCTGTCATCCAGCACTTTCTGAAGACCTAAGCGAGGCACAGTGGCTCACTTCGCTGTTACCCCAGCACCTTTGGGAAGCCAAGGTGGGAGGATTGCTTGAGCCCAGGAGTTTGAGACCAGCCTGGGCAAGATGGTGAGACCCTGTCTCTACAAAAAGTAAAATAAAAAATTAGACAGACATGGTGGCATATATGTGTAGCCCTAGCTAGTCAGAGGAGACTGGGGCAGGAGGATTGCTTGAGCCAGAAAGTTCAAGGTTGCAGTGAGCTGTAATTGCATCAGGGTACTGCACTCCAACCTGGGCAACACAGCGAGACCTTATCTTTACAAAAAACAAAAATAAAAAAATTAGCCGAACAGGATGGCACACGCCTGTAATCCCAAGCTACTCAGGAGGAAGGAGGGAGGATCACTTGAGCCCAAGAGTTTAAGGCCACAAGAAGCTATGATGGCATCACTGCACTCCAGCCTTTTTTTTTTTTTAATTTAAAAAAAGTTTTACTTCAGCGTAGTTTAGTTCTTCAGAAAGCAATGAAATCATGTCTTCACATGCCTCCCGATTAGACTGTTTCCCCTTTTTTCCTTAACAAATAAGTCCTCGTAGCCTTCACTGCAGTAGCACAATTTTGAGGATATGATTTGCTCACGAAAGCACCCCCCACACGCCAGCCAGAAGAGTGGTGCAAGTCCATCTGCATGGAGCCCCAGGGGTGTGCGCCGTGGCCAGCATTTGTCTGAGTGGGAACGGACGAAGCTTTTTGAATGAAGCCGGGAGCTTCTGTAATCTTCTGGTGACACCAGAGACCTGTCATTGTTTGAATTCCATCTGAAATGAATGACGGAAAAATGGGAGCCCACTGGAGAACTTGACTGAGGGCCGGGCGCAGTGGCTCACGCCTGTAATCCCAGCACTTTGGGAGGCTGAGGCAGGTGGATCACCTGAGGTCAAGAGTTCGAGATCAGCCTGGCTAACATGGTGAAACCCTGTTTCTACTAAAAATACAAAATAAAAAAATTTAGCCGGGCATGGTGGCACGTGCCTGTAATCCCAGCTATTCAGGAGACTGAGGCAGGAGAATCACTTGAACCTGGGAGGTGGAGGTTGCAGTGAGCTGAGATCGCGCCACTGCACTCCAGCCTGGGCGACAGAGGGAGACTTTGTCTCAAAAAAAAAAGGACCTTGAGTGAGGCTTTGTTATGCTAAGTTTTAAAATCCTCGGGAATCCCACTGGAGAGGGGTCTCTCATGAGTTGAAGCAATTGCTTATTTATTACTGCGTCAGTAGTGGTGACTGCCCCTCTCCTGTAATTCCTGCATGCGAGGAAGCTCTTACTGTCTTGGTTTGCAGCTTAGTAGCATTTTCCTATGGACTTGGTTCGTTCAGTTGATTGGTCTCAGTTCCGTATTTGGTTTATAGTGATTTAGATTCCAAGAAATCAAGGTATGCCACATTTTGCCACGTTTCCGTGAATAAGAACTTGCAAAGAAATCATCTTCCAAAGTTGTTTCAAACTCAAATGTTTTCCCTTAAGCAACGATGTCTAGTGGTGGTTGGAGCCCCAAGCTGGCCCTACTTCATTATGTTTGCGAAACTTGGTTACGATTTAGTAAATAAAAAACAGTATTGTCGCAGTACTGGTAATTAATTGGAAATTGAACTCAATTATATCCCATAATAGTACTTAATTCATTCTCATGTTGTGATTCTTGAAAGATAGCAGAGTTTAGGAGGTCAGTGGAGGCTGGGAAAAGTTCCGAAGGCGATTCGTAGGGCATCTCGGCTTTCTCAAAGTGTCTTCTTAATTTCAAAACTCAAAACTTTCCTTCTGCCTCAGTCCAGGTGAATTCGCTAGCCTGAGTCTTACGCTTTCTCAGTCCTGTTAAGGTTACATAAGTTTATAAAAGGATAGCGGAAAAGGAAGTAAAGAGATTCTCTCATTTTTCTTGGTTAACATGGAGCAGAGTAAGATGAGAAGGGAGGAAGACAGAGGCAGAGACTCCCAACGTGAACGCTGTCGTTGAAAGGGACCAAGCTGGACAGGCATGGAGCCCAGGCTGAGAAGGAGAGAACCCCACCTCAAGGCACTGGGCCTGCCCAGGCTCTGTGTTGGCCATCGGCTTCCTTAACAAAGGGAAACCTGTAAAGATAGAGCAAGGCTTGCTGGGAATTGGTGTTAAAATAAGAAGAAATTCTCAGCAACCGTTTAAGAAAACTGGATTAAACATGGCTTCAAAAATGTGTTGGTTTCAGATTCTGAGTGGTTTTCAAGGAGACCTAATATGATTTCATTAAAAGTGAATTAGAGTCACTTACATGGGATTCATCTGTTAAATATTGTTACTGAAATTTGCCAGTGGAATTTTGGTTTTAATAAAAAATCTGAAATGAAGGAAACTGTAAAAAAAATTCTTCTTTACAAATCTAAGGTGAGAATACAGTTAATGCAGTTTGGGTTTTTCTGGGGTTTTTGTGGGGTTTGTTTTGTTTTGTTTTTTGGTGTTTCTTTGGCCACGAGGTGTGTTTTATTTTCATTATTCATAGAAATAATTTTCTATAATGTCCCGGGGCCAACCGGAGAATTTGGCAGTCCGATTGGGGGTGGTTCCTTCAGAGACCCACAGGCCGGTGGCATTGGCACGGGCTGCCCAGGT
This sequence comes from Papio anubis, assembly GCF_008728515.1. Taxonomy (NCBI): domain Eukaryota; kingdom Metazoa; phylum Chordata; class Mammalia; order Primates; family Cercopithecidae; genus Papio; species Papio anubis. The sequence continues at coordinate 119,766,087 of NC_044985.1, forward strand.
TCACAGTGCGGCTTGTGGCTCGTGTCTGTCTTGCAGGTGGCTCTTCCTCCACACCATGACTGGGGTCTCAGGGATGATGAGGGCAGGAAATCCTCCAGGCGCTTAGGAAATTTCACTCCGCTTCTGCCCAGTGGTCTCTGGTCGGCAGGGTGTTCTTCTCCTGCGTCTCTGTTTTCTTCAGCTTGGCCCCATCAAAGCTGGCGATTCCCCCCATGTCTGGTTTGTCTGCCATTTTCTTAAAACAATCAGTGCCATCCCGCTCCGAGCCGGCTGGTTTGTGTGTGTTTGTTTGTTTGTTTGTTTGTTTGTTTTTTGGCAGAGTCTCCTGCTAGAGCCCAGGCTAGAGTGCAGTGGCGGGATCTCAGCTCACTGCAACCCCTGCCTCTTGGGTTCAAGCAATTCTCCTGCCTCAGCCTCCCCGAGTAGCTGGGATTATAGGTGCCCACCACTGCGCCCAGCTGATTTTTGTATTTTTAGTAGAGACAAGGTTTCGCCAGTATTGGCCATGGTTGGCCAGGCTGGTCTCAAACTCCTGACCTCAGGTGATCTGCCCGCCTCAGCCTCCCAAAGTGCTGGGATTACAGGCGTGAGCCACTGTGCCCAGCTCAGTTAATGCAGTTTTTTTTCAATTTTGTTTTGTTTTGTTTTTTGAGACGGAGTCTCGCTCTGTCGCCCAGGCTGGAGGGCAGTGGCACGATCTCGGCTCACTGCAAGCTCCGCCTCCCGGGTTTACGCCATTCTCTTGCCTCAGCCTCCCGAGTAGCTGGGACTACAGCTGCCGGCCACCTCGCCCGGCTAGTTTTTCGTATTTTTCAGTAGAGACGGGGGTTTCACCATGTTAGCCAGGATGGTCTCGATCTCCTGACCTCGTGATCTGCCCGTCTCAGCCTCCCAAAGTGCTGGGATTACAGACTTGAGCCACCGTGCCTGGCCAATGCAGTTTTTAAAGTTTGTTCTTATTTTTCTCTCTGTCTCTCCTCTCCCCTCTCTCTTTCACAAGGTTTCGCTTTGTCACTCAGGCTGGAGTACGATGGTACAATCATAGCTCACTGCCACCTCAACCTCCTGGGCTCAAGGGATCCTCCCACTTCAGCCCCCCAGTAACTGGGATTACAGAAGCACACCAGCATGCCCAGCTAATTTTATTTATTTATTTATTTATTATTTGTTTAGAGATGAGGGTGTCAGCGTCTTGCCCAGGCTGGTCTCGAACTCCTGGGCTCAAATGATCCCTACAGCGTGCCCAGCCTGAGGTTTCTTTCTTTAAAACATTACACCTTTAGGTGTTCCCTGTGTGTTTAGCAGTTAATTATCCGAAAGATCTAAGCGTAGCACGCCTGCATGTGTTTGTGTCATGCTTGTTGAACTAACGGCACATCTTTCAGCATTCGCCAGTGTCATAGAGTGAAGTTCTGCACACACACACACACACACACAAGTGTTTTGAATGTATGTGTTGCCTGTGTACCTGGTTTTTCTTTTTTTTTTATTTACGTCAGACTTTCTATTTGGCTCTTTTTCCCTTGCAGGGCATGCTGTTGAAGCGAAGTGGCAAATCGCTGAATAAAGAGTGGAAAAAGAAATATGTCACCCTGTGTGACAATGGCGTGCTGACCTATCACCCCAGTTTACATGTGAGTATGGCCCCCTCGGAGCAATTAACAGCTGCAGACCTCAACTAAACACCGTGGGGAAGGGGGACCTACCAGCAGCCCAGCCTCTTGTCTCTGTTTGAAGTGAAAGTTCGTATTTGGTCTCCTGCTCAACTGCGAGATAAATAACACTGTCCCTCACACTCCACTCGACCATATGTCTTTCTCTCTCTTCCCCTCCCTGCTAGTCAATCTGTGGCTTTCCAATTCTACAAAGAATTACAATAAAAGGCACAGATGAAGTAAAATTTTAGATGAGAGTAAAAAGACAGGGGCAAGAAGAAAAGAGAAAGGAGAGAAGAGTGATGTATCCGAAAATCGAGAATGTAGGAAACAATCACAATTGAATCCAGGATTTAGCTTTGAAAAGCTGTGAACAAAAATCAGAAGTTAAATGCAATTCATGACTCAGCTTTTACTGTCAGATAACACATTCCAGTTCATTAGGCAAAGGAAACTTTTCTCTTCGTGTTAGATGTAAGTCGGTGTTATATATCAGTTTGTTATACTGGTGGTGTGTAAGATAGATTTATAAACAAAATTAACTTTATTCTTGGGGAAGAAATGCAGACATTCTACCCTTGATAAAATTTAAAGTTGGGGTGTTAATTCTAGTTTCATAGCAATACATTCCATAACTGTTACTTAATGTAGAGAAATGTGTAGATTAGAATATATGGTGGAAGTCAGTCCTTCTATTCCATTGTCCCTCAGTATCTATGGGGGATGGATTCTGGGGTCTGCCTTGGATACCAAAATCCATGATGCTCGAGTCCCTTATATAAAATGGCGTAGTATCTGTGTATAACCTGAGCGCATCCTCCTCTATGCTTTTAAGTCATCTCTAGATTACTTATAATATGTAATAGAATGTAAATTGTCTATAAATAGTTGCTATACTGTTGTTTTTTATTTGTATAATTTTTCACTGTTGTATTAGTTATTTTTCACTTTTTTTTCTTTGATTTTTTTTTCTTTTTTTTTTGAGAGGAGTCTCACTGTGTCTCACAGGCTGGAGTGCAGTGGTGCGATCCTGGCTCACTGCAACCTCTCTCTCCTGGGTTCAAGTGATTCTCCTGTCTCGGCCTCCCGAATAGCTGGAATTACAGGTGCCTGCCACCATGCCCAGCTAAATTTTTTTGTACTTTTAGTAGAGGCGTGGTTTCACCACATTGGCCAGGCTGGTCTCGAACTCCTGACCTCAAGAAATCTACCTGTGTCGGCCTCCCAAAATGCTGGGATTACAGGTATAAGCCACCACGCTGCCTTCTTTTAAACATTTTTAATCCACGATTGATTGACTCTGCACATTCAGAATCCACAGATACAAAGGACAACTTTCTATCACTGTCAGGCTAGTGGTAATAGTAGCAGCAGCAGCAGTATTTTTTGTATTTTTTGGTAGAGATTGGGTCTCCCTATGCTGCCCAGGCTAGTTTTGAATTCTTGGCCTCAAGCAATCTGCCTAACCTTGCCTTCCCAATGTGCTAGGATTACAGTCATGAGCCATGACACCCAGCTAAGCTATCAATTTTTAAAAATTTGAAATGCTTTATAAAATGGCACAGTTATTGATGAGAAGTTAGAAAAAGCATATTGAAGAAAATTAATATTATTCCTAAAATACCACCTAGGGAACCTGACTTAACATTTTAGGGTGCCTACTCCCAGCTCTTTCTATGTATATATGCCTTTTCCTTCCACAAACACGTGGCCACTGTGTATACACTGCCCACAGCCTGCCTTCCTCACTAACGGTAGATATTTTCATGTCAAGGAATGTACTTGTACACCACCATTTTTAATGATTATATAATATTTCACTGTGTGGATATGCCTTCATTGATCCCACAGTATCTGAAAAATGAACCTTCTCAAATAAATTTACTTTCAGTTTTTTCGCTATCAAAGAACTCTAATCAGCATTCCTCTGTTTATCTCTGTCCCCTTGTCCGTTTGCCTTGCCAAGGATAATTTCCTAGCAGTCGGCTTCCTGCGTTGAAGAGTTACGTGTGCTTTCATGGTTTTGATGTATGTTGTCAAATTCCCAGAAAGGTTGTATTAGTTTGTCTCATCTGGCCTTTTCTCTGCCCTCTCAAGAGCATTTACCTTCAGAAAGAAGAGCTTTTCCTAATATGATAGGTAGCACACGGTAACCTTGATGCCGAATTCGCTTGCTGGCCTGAATTGCCCTTGTCTCCTCATCGTTTAGCAGTAGCTACACCTTTCAGAACCACGCAGCAAAGCAGGTGTTCCATCGGCATCTCTGGTTTCTGTTGTTACTGAGAGCACCTCCCATGCGTTACTATTCAGTGGGGTTCAAGATACAGATACAGATAGATTCTTACATAGATATTCTTTATTGTAGTAAGGAAATTCCTTTGTGCTCAGTGACCCACTCGTTTAGTTTTGGAATATAGTCAGACTGGTTCTCCAGGGGGCCTTCAAATCAGAGAGATGTAATGCCTATTCCATGAGGCCCACCTGGGACCAGGTTGGCATCTCTCCAGGACCACCCCATCTAGGTCTCCAGTTCTGCAGCCCACTGCACACCCAGCTTCCATCCATCAGAACAACAGCAAGGCACCGGGTCTTCCCTCGTTCTCTCCGCAGAGTTGCTCCATCAGCAGCAGTGGCCGTGTTGCTGGCTTAGCTCCTCCTGTGGACCCTGTCAGAGAGTGGAGGTCTTAACTATTGAACCAGTTGCTTTATGTAAGTTAGAGAAGTGCAATCAAAATATCATTCTTGGTAAGACTCACTGGCCAGTAAAAAGGGAGAGCTGATGAATGATACGTTTCCAGTCAACCTACGCTCACTGCTGAGCCCAGGCTCCGTGGAAGGGATGTTTGCTGCTTCTTGCCAAGGGGCAGGTGTGGTAACAACGATATGTATCAGAAGATTCCCTCAGGAGGCCTAAAGCCTGTTTGCTTTTCATCCAACCTCTTGGGTATAGAATCACAACCAGTTCTTCAAAAATTCTCCTATCCACAGGCATTTTCTTGTCATGTCCCTCAGTGTTTGCCAATTCCATCCTTTCGCCTTCATTCATAAGTATGCATGAATATTATTGGAGTACAGAAGAGGAGCGCAGTGGGGCTTTGTTGTATAATTGTATAGCAAGCAAAAGCCAGTGTCATTTTCTCTTTTTTTTTTTTTTTTTGTGAGACGGAGTCTCGCTCTGTCGCCCGGGCTGGAGTGCAGTGGCATGATCTCGGCTCACTGCAAGCTCCGCCTCCCAGGTTCACGCCTTTCTCCTGCCTCAGCCTATAGAGTAGCTGGGACTACAGGCGCCCGCCGGCACACCCAGCTAATTTTTTGTATTTTTAGTAGAGACGAGGTTTCACTTTGTTAGCCAGGATTGGTCTCGATCTCCTGACCTCGTGATCCACCTGCCTTGGCCTCCCAAAGTGCTGGGATTACCGGCTTAAGCCACTGCGCCCGGCGAGGCAATGTCATTTTCAAATGCAATCCTGTTAATGCTAGTCTCCTTGGAACTGAAATTTTTGATGCAGTTATATAGTTCCCTAGGGGAGGGGCTTAATCCAGGAATGGATTTGAATCACTAGAGCCTGGTGAGATTGCATGACCTTCCATGTAATCCTCCATTGGTTTCATTTTCACAGCCAAGCACTGGATAAAATTGTGGAGAGGTAGTGACTTCCAGGTGTATTCTCTGACAGGTGCGTCCGAGTCTGTTCTGTTGTGAGTTGTTAGGGGAAGTGCTGACCCACACCAGCTGAGTTAGTCCGGTGGTCTTGGTTCACAATGGGAAGAGGCATTCAACGGGACACCCATGAGCCAAATCCAGATTTTCCTTAATAAGAAACTTGAGAGTGTGCAAATGTGTTGCTGGTTCGAGTCCCAAAATTCTACACCGTGAGAGTGACCCCATTATCTCAGTCTGGAAAATTTCAAAAGATCGTAGAACCAGGTGATCTCAGTTAAACACGGACCACACTGTGACACCCACATCCTTGGTTATCTCCAGGATGTATTACGGCAGAAGGACCGTGAGAGTCATTGGCGACATGCAGTGGTGGCGTGAGTGGTGAAGTGCTGGGAAAGCTGCCAAGATTGGTGGCATTTGGGTTTCAGAGTCATTCTTGTTGGTCCTGACTCTATTACTGACCACAGCGTGCAGTGGGTCCTCTCCCTGCTAACACCCTATTGTCTGAACATGGGAACCTGCTTCCTTTTCTCTCCTGTGGGATTCAGGCCCATGCCAGCCTCTGTAGAGCTGTATCAAGTCATTAAAAGTAGATGTTAACCTGTCAGTGGACCAGAATAAATCCCTGTCTTACACCAGAGGAAAATGTTGTCTGGTTTCTGAGAACACGGTTCTCATCCACCTTTTCTCTGAAAGGCAGATGGGGCCCAGGTTCCACAGGAGCCCCCAGAGCAGGAGCCCCTGGAACGGGGACCTGCATTGTTCTCGTATAGCACAGCCCACAGCCCGTTCTTTTCCACAGAGCCCAGGAAAAAATCCCGGCCAAACCATCAGATATTTTTAGAGTTTTCTACAAAGATGTAAGCGAGTATCAATAGTGAGGTTGCTGTACCAGCTCCTGGTGTATACCACTAACTTAAGAAGCCCAGGTAATTAGTGGACCAAAAGGAAACTAGCATGCTTTTGGGGAGACGGGATTCTAACCAGCTGATACTTCTATTATGGGGTGGGGACTTGAGAGCGCCAGGCCTGCAGTTGTATTAAATATGGCAGATTCAGACAGAGATGAGGTAGGGCCGTGCAGCAGCCGATCAACACCAACGCTTGCCTGTGGCGGCGAGGCGCTCTTCCTTCCGGCACAGACATTTATTTTCTGTACACGTGTATGCTGCTCACAGTCTCCGTGAGGCTGGACCCTGGTGCCACCAGCAGCCTCCTTCCATTTGCTTATCATGTTAAATTCAGGGATCTGGGGAGAGGGTCTGGCACACAAGGAACGTTGGAGCAGGAGTAAACTGAGTCAAGTTTAAATTCTATAGGCCAGTGTGGTTATGGGCGGGGGTGGGGGAGGCGGTAGTTCAAGAGGATCTCAGGATTGTTTCTTCTTTAGGATCAAACCCAGAAGGTGAAATCGAGGGTCTTTACCAGCCTTGTCCTTCTCCCTCTGTGACACAGGGATGCTCAGGCATAGTGGCCGACGTCAGAGGACTGCCCATGTGGGATAGGAGGGTCTAGAAGACTCAGCTCCCCTCCTAGGGCTGCTCCACACGGCTCCTGCATTAGTCAACCAAATTGAGTTCCCCAGCAAGCTCCCCAACCGGTCCTCCCTAGACAAGACAGGCATGCAAGGGCCGAGTTGATAGACCAGCCTGGGCAACATGGAGAGACCCCATCTCTACAACAAATAAAAAAATGAGCCAGGCATGGTAGAGCACACCTGTGGTCCCAGCTACTCAGGAGGCTGAGTCAGGAGGATCGCTTGAGCCAGGAGGTCAGGGCTGCACAGTGACTCCAGCTTGGGCAACAGAACAAGACCCTGTCTTTAAAAAAAAAAAAAAATAAGTTGATAGAGGCAGGTACAGCGTTTGTCGCTGTCGGGTGGAGCGGCCACCCGCTACCCCAGCCTTCCCTGTGGCCGCCTCCGCTCCTGCAGGCTCCCGGCAGTGCCAGCATCCTCATACCTTTACTTAGGAAAGATGCCCCAGCAGTGGGGAGCTCTGGCTTTCAGTTCCTTTGCACGCTGTGGAAGCAGGAGACTGACCATTTCCTAACCTTGCTAAAATCTCTGGGTGAGGGTTTTTCAATGTCTCTGTTAGATGCCCTTAGAAAAAGATCTCCCTGAAGAGGCGAGTTCGATTCCTGAGGTATCTGAACACCATTTGCTTATTGCCCAAGTGTCCACGGACATGTTTGTGTGAAAGATCGATCACCTTTGGATACGAACTTCAAGTATCAGTCCCAGACAGATGTTTTCCACACATCAGTGTGTTCTAAAATAGACCCAGCTCTTGGCCAGTCAGTATGTGGCCGTGCTATGTGCTGAGCTTGTGGAATCCCAGCAGGATGACCTGCTCTTTGGAACTCTGGCTTCAGAACAAAGCAGCCAGTCATGAAACTGGGGGCATCTGGCATTGGAGGACACTGTGGGGCTGGTGTGAGGCTGAAAATGTACCTGGAATGGGTCGGCTGCCTGGGAACCTCACAAATACTGATCCCCAGGGACTGCGTGTCTCCCTCAGAATGGTGGCAGCTTTCTACGTGCAGAAGATCATGACAAGGGACTTCAGCTGGGTGGTGGCCCTGGGATGTCACTTTCCTTCCCATTGAATTGCTTCAGATTTCTCCTTCCGTTCTTGTCATCCCCCAGAAGTGTCTTTCTCGGTTTGTTTGTTTTTGGGGGTTTTTTGGGGGTTTTTTTGCCCTGAGCCCCAAGCTCAGTCCTTACAAAGACTGTTAGGAGACCAGCAATCCCTAGTTCCTTTGACACACAGCCCAGCCTCACTCTGCCCTTTACTTAGGACATAAGCTAAATCTACATACCTTTCCTACACCACAGATGGAAGATGTGGAGGGAAATCTTTTTCCCCAGGTCTGTTTCCTGTTGTTGAAAATCTTAAAGCTTTTTCTTAGGAGAGAACCTCTGTTTCTAAGCAGTGGAACAGAATTGCTTATGGAGTAGTCAGGTCATAGGATGTGATAATTTCCCTGTAAATCAGAGGGGAAAATAAGCAAAACATTGAGCCAACTGAGACTAAGAAAGCTCCCTGAAAGTTTATGGCAGTGGTCCCTCCAGGCCCCGAATCTGCTCAGCTTGGATTCTATGAAGTCTTGACCCCAGCCATCACCCACAGCCGCATCTCCCAGCCTCCTTCAACTCTTCCCCAAAGGGTTAGGAGATGTTAGCACTGGCTGCCCCGGATGATGAGGTCCCTGCACTTCTGTGCTTTGTAGGTTGAGAGAAGGAGGTATGGGCACAGGAGGACGTGATGGTAGATTTCCACTGTAGTTATTTTTTTTTTTTTTTTTTTTTTAAGAGTCTTGCTCCGTCCCCCAGGCTGGAGTGCTGTGGCACAATCTTAGCTCACTGCAACCTCCGAGTTCAAGTGATTCTCCTGCCTCAGCCTCCTAAGTAGCTGGGATTACAGGCGTGTACCACCACACCTGGCTAATTTTTTGTTTTAGTAGAGATGAGGTTTCACCATGTTGCCCAAGCTGCCAAGCTGGTCTCAAACTCCTGACCTCAAGTGATGCATCCACCTGAGCCTCCCAGAGTGCTGCGATTACAGGCGTGAGCCACTGCACCTGGCTGTGGTTATTCCTAAAGGCCAGCGGTAGGGCAGGATAACAAGGACAGCGCCAGAGTCGGGAGAGGTGAATGAACCTACAGCGTCCACATCATTGCTTCCCTGGCAGAGTATGTTCAGCCACTGGTTGACAGTAGGCGGGGGCTGCCCAGCCTGTCCAGGAGCGTCTGCGTAGCTTTCGGGTCACACAGAGGTGCCCCGCTGCGGACGTTCAGGTTACATCTGTTCTAGTGGGTACGTTTGAAAGTAGACATTGGGAACTGGCTGGAAGGTGTCCGTTTTGGAAACGTGGAGAACGAGTTCTTTCACTGGGTAGGAAGTTTTGATGACGTCGTCTTCAAACTTAATAATGTCTGTGGACTTAAATGTGAGTCTTGGGGAGCACCTTGAGAGAAAAATGGAAGCATAATGAGAAAGAGTCACTTCATACTCTGACGAGTGCAAGCTCTAAAACTTTCAGCAAAAGCTCTTAGCAAACAAAAGCTAATGGAGTTAGTTGGATTTCTAAGGAAAACGCTGTCCTGAAGTTGAAGCTACTGGGGGTAAGACTAAAACTGGGGCTCAAAAAAAGAAAAAAAAAAAAACCTTCAGTTATTTCATCTTTCTTTCTCAAGATGCTGTTATTTCATCTTTCTTTCTCAAGATGCTATTATTAAATGAAACCTATAACCCAGTTTAGATAACACATAGAAAGCTCAACCAAATAATGAATGAAACTGCCTTAATGGGGTGACCAATCGCCCTGGTTTTCTGCAGGACTGAGGGGTTCCCAGGGTGCCGGACTGCCATAGCTGAAATCAGGGAAGTCCCAGGCAAGCTGGGACCTGGTCACACTTACTCCGGGACTGACCACCCTACCAGCTCCTTTACCTCCACTTGGCATTTCACAGAGATAACCCCAAACGTGTAAATAAGACTGACACGGTCAAAGCAAGCACGCTGGCTGCTGCTGCTGCTCCGTGGTCTACATGTTTGTGTCTTTGAAAAATTGTATGTCTCCAAGACCTTTAAAAAGCCCTGACTGCTTAACTTTGTTGGGGGAAAATATATATGAGTGTCTCAGGGTTTCAGACACTTCGCTGGATCACAGTTGAGGGGGATCGAGGGCAGCCTGTTCTGAGACCCTGAGAGTCCCTTTCTGTGGACTTAAATGTGAGCCTTAGGGAGCACCTTGATAGAAAAATGGAGGCATAATGAGAAAGAACCTGGACCTCAGGGCTTCACAGTTCAGCGTGGCCACCTATTCATCTTCCGTGTCGCGAGCACGGCCATCGAGTGCATGGCTGCAATTCCTGCTGACAAAAATGTGTGCAGTGGGATTCCTAAATGGACCTGGAAGGATGAGCTCGGTGGCCTCACGGTCAAGCCAAGGACTTCACGGTGCCCCTGTCCAGGAAAGCTCACCTGGGTTCCAATCCTGGCTCTCTGGGCTTCCTCGGGAGGTCGTTTGGCAGCTGTGAAACTCCTTCCTTCCGGGCCATACCTGGCTGACGTGCATGAACTGCTCAGACTTCTAAAAAACCTCCTTCTGGCCAGGCGCGGTGGATCACACCTGTAATCCCAGCACTTCGGGAGACTGAGGTGGTTGGATTACCTGAGGTCAGGAGTTCGAGACCAGCCTGGCCAATATGGTGAAACCCCGTCTCCACGAAAAATATAAAAGCTAACCAGGTGTGGTGGGTGCCTGTAATCCCAGCTACTTGGGAGGCCGAGGCAGGAGAATTCCTTGAACCCAGGAGACGGAGGTTGCAGTGAGCCAACGTGGTGCCACTGCACTTCAGCCTCAGCAACAGAGTGAGACTCCATCTCAGAAAAAAAAAAAATCTCATTCTTAGATTCCTTTCCATTCTGCATGTGCCCAGACTAAAACAGCTGTGGCTCTGTCATTTCTTCCTGACCTGCAATACTGGAATTTTCCTTCTTAAGTTTTCCACCTTTAAAATTGTTAAAGAGCTTTCCTTCTTTTCATTACTGGGCAGGTTAATTTCTAACTGAGTGGCTTGGACTCCCCTGCAACACACAAACCCTTTGATTCTGTGTGTCGTCGAGATTTGGTTTTGTTTTTTCAAAGCCAGGGCAGCCAAACCTGGACTCTCTAAAATTATCATCAGAAGGCAGATTTCAGAAAGTTTCTAGTTTCAAAATGAGACGGAAGACCCACTTTTTTACTGATGTAAAGATAACAAAAAGATCTGTGATGATTCCTAAGTGGGTATTTTCCTCTAAAGAAATCATTCAAGGAAAAAAAAAAAAAAGATACTTATGCTATGTAGAATAGCAGCTCGTGGCTGTGCTCAGTGCCCGTAATTGCCTTTGTAAATACACGAATTCCTCACACAGGACTGCAATATTTTACTTGGATTGAGGATTCACTAAGAATCTGTGATCCGTCTCTTCACCCACCTTCACATGTCTGCTAGGGTGGACCTCGAACTTCTTAAGGTGGTGAATATTCATTTACACTCAGAGAAACTTTTCACCGATTTCCCCAGAACATTGAGACAGTCAGAATAACTCCTGTACAGGCTACTGGATTGACAAATGTGAAGGCCAGATTTTCAGATGTGAGGCTGGGATGACCAAAAAGACAGACCTCCCTTTCTTACTGAAAAGAGCGTAGTCAGACATGTCAAGTCTATGGCATGCTGCTGCAGAAGGCGTGATTCATCTTAAGATCAAAAATGATTTCATCTTGCTTTCTTGGTCGTAAGCCAAGGTGCCTGGAGCTGTCCTTTGGCCTTTCATGTGCTGTGTCTCTGGTGCGGGTGTGCCATGTCTACCATAAGAGTGTGGCGTGTCTGTGGCGCAGTGTGCCGTGTCCATCATAAGGGAGGCCCATGTCTGTGGTGCGGGTGTGCCATGTCTGTGGCGTGGGTGTGCCGTGTCTGTGGTGCAGGTGTGCTGTATCCATCATAAGAGAGTGCCGGTCTGTGGCATGGGTATGGCATGTCTGTGGTGAGGGTGTGCCACGTCCATCATAAGGGAGCGCCGTGTCTGTGGCATGTCTGTGGTGAGGGTGTGCCATGTCCATCATAAGGGTGCATCGTGTCTTTTGCACAGGTCTGCCATGTCGATCATAAGGGTGTGGCGTGTCTGTGGTGCGGGTGTGCCATGTCCATCATAAGGAAGTGCTATGTCTGTGGAATGGGTGTGGTGTGTCTGTGGTGCAAGTGTGCCGTGTCCATCATAAGGAAGCGCCGTGTCTGTGGCATGAGTGTGGCATGTCTGTGGCATGGGTGTGGTGTGTCTGTGGTGCAGGTGTGCCGTGTCCATCATAAGGGAGCACCGTGTCTGTGGCATGGGTGTGGCGTGTCTGTGGTGCAGGTGTGCCATGTCCATCATAAGGGAACACTGTGTCTGTGGCATGAGTGTGGCGTGTCTGTGGTGTGGGTGTGCCGTGTCCCTCATAAGGGAGTGCCGTGTCTGTGGCATGGGTGTGGCATGTCTGTGGTGAGGATGTGCCTTGTCCATCATGAGGGTACACCGTGTCCATCATACAGTTGTGCCTTCATGGTTCCCAGGCCCCATCTAGTGTGTGTCATTGCCTCTGGTGAGAATGTCCTTTTCTGCCCCATCTAGTGTACATCATTGAGGAGAAGAGCTGTGTTCCCCACAGTCTGCCCAGGGGTTGTCATGTGAGTGGCACATAGCTATTGCTTAGTACGCACCGGTCACAGTGACTTGAGTGCCGCCACAATGAAGCTTCCGATCATGTGACTCCTTCAGCATCTTTGCTCCTGAACTGCCTGGACTCCAACCCTCAACTTTGGCAATCCTGGCTCTGCTCTACAGATTGTGGTGTGATTGAGCTAACAATACTCACCACGTCATACAACATGGACTCCCTAAGCTGACATAGGGTAGGGAGAGAGCACACACACACACAAGTAATCACTCACACGGCACTATTACAAATGCTGCAAAATCTAAAAACATCACTGGAATCCAAAAAACAATCCATTTAGAGGTATATGAGGAGATTATACAGATATTAAAGAACAAAGATCTGGAACTCTATGACAACAAACCAACATGGCTGTTCTAGCCTGAGCTGTCTGTTTTAGGCAAATGGGAACGGTTTTGTAAACAATACGAACCGCAAGGGGGATTTCTGCAAGTTTCTAAGACTGGCAGGAGTCAGCTCGGGGGAAGCAGGAAGAATCCTCAGTTGGTTGGCTGTTCTTGGGACTAAAGAAATAATCCCCATCGAACAGAGCTTACACTCACATCCTTGAGTCTGTGAATGTTCTTCAGTTCCCTGGGAACAGCCAGAGTCCAACTTTCCGCATGGATTGCTTTCACAGGGACACCTGGCCCTTCAAGCCATTTCTATGAATGTCACCTCGGCAACCTTGATGCATAGATATTGCCTGCGTCGAGTCGTACTGCAGCTCTGCCTCTTTCCACGATAGGATTTGAGGCAGCTTCCAACAGACAATTGATGTGAAAATGTATTGTGAACACATGCATGGGACCATACGTACATCATACACTCACACTCACACATACAGACACACATACAATACACACACTCACACATACATACACACATACACATGCGCATACACACACACACACACACACACACACACAGCTATGGGCACAACTTCATTTCAACTTCTTTTATGTAGATTGTGAAGTAAAGGTGTTGGATCTTTGTGGTTTGCAAATCTAAATTACCTCCTTCCATCTTAAGATTTCTTCCCCTCCTTGATTCTAAAGTGAGAGTCAGCTCCTTTCTTAGCTGATCCTTCTAGTGTGCAGGTCAAAGGAACACAGAACTGGGAATCAGACATGGTTTCTGGTCCAGCCATTTCCCCACCCACCTCCATGTTGGTTCCAACATGGCTTTGTGGAGTCCTGGGACTCAGGCACAGTGTGAGAATCACTGAGCCTCTCAAGGTCAATTATGCAGTGATTGCTTTGCTAGCTCTTCTTCCTCCACCCATAACCTCGGCCTCCGTTTTCTCTTCCTCCTGGGAATTCATCCAGAATGGCGTCAGAAGGACACCGAGATGATCTTGCAGACCATACTCCCCTGAGTGTGCATCCTGCATTTTTGCTCAGTTCAACTAGCGCAGTGGCCTGCTCATAAAGTTTTCCACAACCTGTTGGCTGTACGAAGAATAGCGATTACTCCTCAACTGCTTTGAACCTTCACCTTGTCATTCTAATCATATTTTTGTCTGTTTCCCTCCTTTGAGTTCTTTTCTGTATTTCAATGATGGAGATAGATCCCTCCTCCCCCTTGGATGATGTCCATGCCCCTGCTCTTGCCCCAGCTTGCCTCCTCAGACTCATCTCTCACCCCCTTCCTGCTCTATCGCTGTCTTTGTTTGCTTTTAGTTTCTCATACTTGCCATGTTTTCTGGTAATCCTGGCTTAAATGCTGCCTCCTCTTGGGAGTTTCCCCCCACTCGGCCTATTTGAGCACCCGTGCTGTGTGTGGTCTCACATTACTCTAGAGGGCCATCTCTCTGATTCTCCCACAAGACTGGAAGCTCCTTGAGGCACGGATGTATATGTTACCAATGTATCTGTAACATCTGGAACACTGGCTTGTTGGATGGATGGACGGACGGACGGACGGACAGACGGATGGATGGAGGCACAGTTAGCCCATATGCTTAACCTTTCGTTAAATCTGTAGGACTAGAGTTCCTGAAACCTCGTGGAAGGAATCCACCATGCAACGCTCTTAGGAAGCAGAAATATGTCTCGGCCATATTCTGGCTCCATTTGCTGCAACTTAGAGAAGGATCTCGGTGGGAGAAAAGCTTCAGGATTTTGTTGTTTTTTTTTTTTTTTCATTTTAATTGTAAAATACATACAACATTTGCCATCTTAACCATTTTAAGTATACAGTTCAATAGTACCAAAGTGCTAGGATTACATGTCGTTGAGGCACATCGAACGGCTCTCAGAACTTTTTCATCTTACAAAACAAACTATGTTACCCATAAACACTAATTCCCATCCCCCCTCCCCTCAGCCCCTGGCAACCAGCATCTAGGTTCCGTCTCTATGAATTTGTCGGCTCTAGAAACCTCATATAAATGAAGTCATAACACTGTTTGTCTTTTTATGACTGGCTTGTTGCATTTAATATTATGTCCTCAAGGTTCTTCCAGTTGTAATGTGTGTCAATATTTTCTTCCTGTTTGAGGCTGAGTAATATTCCGTCATATGTACACACCACATTGTGTTCGTCCATGGATGGACACTTGCTTTCACATCTTGGCCATTCTGAACAATGCTGCTAAGAATGTGAGCATACAGAGCTTGGGTTTTAAATGTAAAAACTGTAACATGGGAAAGCTGCAGAGTATGGCTGAATGTTAAACCTGCCCAACCTTGCCAGCACTCTGGTCATGGGACATTTGCTGGGCCCAGTCCTCACCGCAGTGAACGGTGCAGGCTTTGTAACCTGCATGGTGGTCTGGAAGCCATGTGATAAGAAAACCACCTAGCAATGACATGGTCACGTGGGCCCCCCGGAGTTTGCCAGGCACCTGGGTGACCTGGGAAGGAGCTTTGTCATTCGTGTGACCTGTTTGAAAGAGTATGGTCTGTTGTTTTTCCCATATAGCAACAGTTCCAAAGCCAAGGTATTAGACCACCATAAAGGTAGAAATATTTTCAGGGCATATTGACAACTTTTGTTGGAAACGGAACCTACTGAAAAACTCACTGCTGTTTCACAAACGCAAAAAGGATTCTTTATCAAAGTCTATTTCTGTCTAAGGAATTCTTTATTTTATATACCCCCAGGGTTTGGAAATGTTTGGGATTTAAAAATAAAAGGGCCGAAAGCTGTCCTCACAACATTTCATTGTTGATGTTGTTGACACACAGTGAATGGAAGTAGGGTGAGACTGGACAAAATAAGTCCTCTCATTTTTTTCTTTTCTGTTTTTTTGTTTGTTTGTTTTTTGTTTTATTTGGTTTTATTTGTTTTTTTGAGACACAATCTCGCTCTGTTGCCCAGGCTGGAGTGCAGTGACGTTATCTCAGCTCACTGCAACCTCCGCCTCCAGGGTTCAAGCAATTCCACCATGCCCTGCTAATTTTTATATTTTTGGTAGGGGCAGGGTTTTGCCCTATTGGCCAGGCTGGTCTCGAATTCCTGACCTCAACTGATCCGCCCACCTCGGCCTCCCAAAGTCCTGGGATTACAGGCGTGAACCCCTGCGCCTGACCAAGTCCTCATGTTTCTAAAAATTAAACCACTAAATAGCGTAGATCCTATCTAACCTATTTTCAACACTGAAAAATTCTGCCTTCTTGCATTTCCTGATAAAATGAAAAATAGAGCATATGTGTGTTTCTATAAATAGCAGATTTAACAGTGTGGCTGGAGGGTTTGAGTCTCTAAGCTTCCAGTGGAATCCAAGAGACATTGTCCTACCAGTATACAGCGTGATATGTCAGATCGTCTCTGGCCATCCTTTGTACCCAACTGATAACATTTTGTTTTCCGTTTTTGGCCTTTTAGTGTTACTCATAGAGGCCAAAAATTCTTACGCAAGGTAAATAAATCCAATCCCTCTGGTTTCCTCAGCAACAGTAAGTCACAGCCGAGGACTCAGTGGGAGAGGATGACTGTGGGGGGTCATGAGGAATGTTCTTTTACTTCTAAGAAATTGAATTTCGTTATTATATTTTATAAATATTTTCTTACTTGGCTCCTAACCTGATTGTGGGCTTGTTGCCGCGGTCTTGGAAGGTAGGGAGGGGCGGGGCTGGAGAAGCCTGTTTCTTCTCAGGTGTGCCTGTGGCCCCAAATGGAAACCAATCAAGGTGCGATTTATGTTCATTAAGTGCTTGTCAAAACTGAAAAATTTTCTAATCAACAGCAATCTAGCTGCAGCCCCCTCGATGGCTGGGAGGGCCGCCTCTGCCGCATCGGCTATTTGCCTGTTACAACTCTAGGCTAAAAATCCGCTGATGATTACATTAGGCTAAGCTGCGAAGTAAATGAACCATGTCTTATTTAGGTGCCACTAGCTTCAGAGTAGTCCTGCCCCGCAGGGCACTTGATAGCGTTTTATGGCTTTAAAATTAGTGTAGCTTCCCATTTGCTGCAGGGTGCTACATGTTATGCCTTTGAACTCAATAAGCAAAGGGAACGGGGCCTTTTGTTTTTCCCCCCCTTTTTTTCCCCCCTTGCATTTTAGCAATTTTGTTTTGCATCTTTTCCAGACGGCATTTTGCAATAAAAATGTCTGACTATCATATACAAGCCACCCCCACTTAAAAAAAAAAAAAAAAAAAAAAAGGTGGGGGAAGAGAAAGAAGGAAAAGCAGAAAATGTCATACGTTTGCAGAGGACAGGTTTTTTTGTGTTTCCCCCCCTGTGCTGCAAAGTGAAAAATGGCTTTGCGGGTCAACCCTAATGACTTATCATGTCAGAATTGCTACCTCAAGTGGGAACAACACCTTTAGCTCAAGAAATTGCCCCATAAAGTCAGAGAGAAAATATTTCAGTATTTTTATTGGACAAGAGTGGTAAGAGCTAACATTTATTGAGGGCTTTGGCGCTCTGTTAAACACTTCATTATTATCTCAGTGAACCCTCACAACAGTATCATGAAGCAA
The DNA here is from genome assembly GCF_008728515.1 of Papio anubis. Classification (NCBI taxonomy): domain Eukaryota; kingdom Metazoa; phylum Chordata; class Mammalia; order Primates; family Cercopithecidae; genus Papio; species Papio anubis. Next base: position 119,783,588 of record NC_044985.1, read on the forward strand.
GAACTGTTTTTAAAGATGTGGACGTGGGGACTCTGAGTGGCTGAATGACATGCCCTCCGTGTGCAACTCGGAAGACAGTGGAGGCGCTCTGAGTTCGAGGCTTATTCCCTGACCAAGAGAAAGTGGACTTTTGTCTTCGGAAGACTTCTTTAGGAAGTCAGACAAGTGTGGTTATCAGTGAATTACCTGATTCATTTGAATGGAATCTAATACAAGGTGCTGTGAACTCCCTTAGCAGGCATTATGTTTAGGAAAACAGAGTAATTCCTATAAAAGCAATGCATGGGAAAAATACATATAGGAGAGTTCTAAATAGGCCTAGGTGGAAAGTTTAAAAATTGGAAGTACTTACCATTTGTCATGGGGGAAAAACCAAAAACCGAAGTGGGAGTTTCTCCATGTTACCTTGGGTCTGATGGCAGAAGACACAATGTAGCAATCGATATTGACTTCAGAGGACAGATGTGTATGCTCTGCTGTCTTAAAACTCTACTGTTTGGCCAGGCACGGTGGCTCACCCCTGTAATCCCAGCACTTTGGGACTTGAGGTCAGGCGTTCGAGACCAGCCTGGGTAACATGGAGAAACGCCGTCTCTACTAAAAATACAAAAATTAGCCAGGCGTGGTGGCGGGCACCTGTAATGTCAGCTACTCGGGAGGCTGAGGCAGGAGAAGTGCTTGAACCCAGGAGGCAGAGGTTGCAGTGAACTGAGATCATGCCATTGCACTGCAGCCTGAGCAACAAGAGTGAAACTCTGTCTAAATATATATATATATATATATATATAGTCTGTCTATATATATATACACACACACACATATATATATACTGTCTGTTTTAGCTGTACATTTCAGCAAATTCATCCAAAGAAATCTGAAGTTTTAAAGAGACCCAGACAGGCAGTATCACCATGGTGAACATTTCCATATAACAAAATTTCTAGGATCTGTTGATCTAGTTGTTTCAAGCCATATTCAAATATTAAAATACTAGGACAGCAAAGGAATGGTGCTGGCTCCTTGAAGTTCATTGTAGTGAGAGGCCTACAGCGACTGTGTAGAGACAGGCAGCTGTTTTCATATCCGAGGCATTCATTGTACAGGCTAGGTTTGAGCAGGCGTGGCTTACAACTGCGTAATACTCATTTTAACCTAGAATGAGAAAAATCTTTCCCGCAGTGTAAACCTCAATATAGTAGGTCAGTCAAGACAGATACAATCAAGAAGCAAGAGGTGTATTCATAATTCGATTTGGAATTTTCTGCTTTTTGATTTGTATTAGAATAACTTACCCCTTTGGGCTGGTAGACTTGAGCCCACACATGTTGGATCCTGGCCTCTGCAGCACATGGAGCAGGGAAGTTTGCTTTTGCCGTCATGTAGGGACTCTCCATTGTACGAGAAGCTGCCACCACTGGTCCCCAACAAGGCCTCACCAACCTTCTCTTTTGCCATGTGTAGTGTAATGACCCAGACCCAATAAAGGATTTACTAAGTAAGAATATTCCACACATACTCTTCCTTACCTCCATGATGGAGTGAGTGATAGACTGATTTCATCTTGATAGTCCGGGTCAGTCATTCCAGCCAACACTGTAACTTCCTTGTTAGCCTCTTGACTTTGAGGTAGGAGGAGCCCGAAGTGGCCAGGTGACAATCTTCCAGTTTAATGGAATTGTTATTGTGTCTCCTGGTGGCAGCATTTCTCCCTCTGGAACTGAGACCCCTAGGCCAGCAGAACATAATGTTGCGGGAACAGGAAGCAAAAATTTAGCTAGTGGGTCACTAGGGGTGACGGTGAGTGGTGCCACTTCCATTTCTGCCCCTCAATTCCTGGACCTGTGAATCCTAGCAATGGGAAAAACAGTACCATATATTGGACACTGATTCAGAGCATACACGGCCTTCTGGAGAACTTTGCCCCAGCCCTGCAAAGGATTGTCACCTAGTTGGCCTTGTAATTATGACTTCAAAAGGCCATTCCACCCTTCTATCAATCCAGCTGCTTCAGGATGATGGGGAACATGGTAAGACCAGTGAATTCCATAAGCATGAGCCGTTTGCCTCTATCCGTGCTACACATCTGATTGGCCAGGTGCCTTCTTCCTGCCATGGCTGCTGGTCACTCTCATGTACTTGCAAGCGTGGATCAAGTAGTCTTTAGGAAGGCAGTTGTGAAAGAGAAACACTGGAATGCTGTTGGCTGTCTTCGGAAACAGAATTATTTCTCATGGGATTTTTCCTTTTGAAGCTGCTTCCTACCTTGCTATTGTGACTATGATCCTTTGGAGAGAAGAGAAACTGTCTTCTTTGAGTTCTGTGATCTGAAGGGATGTGGCCAGAAGATTTTTCATAGTTCTACAATGTTTTCACAGTATTTTTAGGAACATGACTTTGGTCTGCACCTGTGACTACGTACGAGGCTATTGTTTATTATTCATGAATGTGGGACGTGAACATTTGCTTGATCTTTTTGAATGGGTGGTCCTCTATATGTCTTTATGATCAGTTTCCTTTGAAAATAATATTAAATGGAGTTTGAGAATAGCAGTGGACTTTACAATGGCTTCTCTTACATACTTTTTTTTTTTTTTTTTTTGAGGCGGAGTCTCGCTCTGTCGCCCAGGCTGGAGTGTAGTGGCCGGATCTCGGCTCACTGCAAGCTCCGCCTCCCGGGTTTACGCCATTCTCCTGCCTCAGCCTCCCGAGTAGCTGGGACTACAGGCGCCCGCCACCTTGCCTGGCTAGTTTTTTGTATTTTTTGGTAGAGATGGGGTTTCACCATGTTAGCCAGGATGGTCTCGATCTCCTGACCTCGTGATCCGTCCGTCTCGGCCTCCCAAAGTGCTGAGATTACAGTCTTGAGCCACCGCGCCCCGGCTTTTTTTTTTTTTTTTTAAGCCCAGAAGGGAGGCTTTTTAAAGATAGAGCTTAATAAATTACTGCTTCCTTTTGATGCTGGATATTCATGAAGTGCAGTAAAAATAGGAAATATTGAGTCGTTCTTTTCCTCCAGGAGAAGGAGGAACAAACAAATGTGAAAACATTTACAGTATCTTTCCACAGTCCAACCGTTTGCTCCTCCCGGGTTGTGTACATAAAAGCGTACACGTGGAGCCAATGGCTGCTTTGCAGACATAAAGCTAGACTAGTGGTTCTCAAGACTTTGGACTCAGGACCCCTTTATCTTTTTAAAAAGTATGAGCCAGGCATGGTGGCTCACGCCTGTAATCCCAACACTTTGGGAGGCCATGGCGGGTGGGTCACCTGAAGTCAGAAGTTGAAGACTAGTCTGGCCAACATGGTGAAATCCCGTCTCTACTAAAACTACAGAAATTATCTGAGCTTAGGAACGTGCCTGTAGTTCCAGCTACTCGGGAGGCTGAGGCAGCAGAATCGCTTGAACCCGGGAGGCAGAAATTGCAGTGAGCCGAGATCACACTGCTGTACTCCAGCCTGGGTGACAGAGACAGACTCCGTCTCAAAAAAAAAAAAAAAGAAATTTATGGAAGGACCCCAAAGAGCATTTATTCATATAGCTTTTGTCTATTGATATTCATCATGTTAGAAATTCAAACTGAGAAAAATTTTAAATGTGTAATCCATTTAACAATAAACCACCTGTTACATGTTAATGTAAATAATAATTTTGTGAAAAGTATAATTTTCAAAATAAAAAGTCATGAGAAGGGTTGCATTGTTTTATATATTTTTTAGGTCTCTTTGGTACCCAGTTTCGTGTAAGAGAGCTGGATCCTCATATCTGCGTCAGTCTGTTGTGATAGGTTGTTTTGGTTAGTCCTTGAATATCTCATGTTACACAGATGTGTGGTTGGAAGAGGGAGGAGTATTTCAATCATTATTTCAGATCATTGTGGATATTCCTCTTGCATACTTCACCAAAACTCAACATGTGATAGTTTCTTAAAGCTTAGTACTGCAATGTGAAATCACTAATTTTTTTTCCTCCTCTACTACCTTAAAATCCATCCAACTGACTTGCCCTTTCAATGATCTTTTATGTGTGTTTCATCCACGCAGGCATATCCACGTGCATCGATGCATGTGACGTCATACCCCGGCCATTTCAAGAAAAACTATTTTTGAAATGAAGTATGCAGATTTCTAAATAGTGACCGTTTTCATCATAGAGCATCAAAAAATGTCATTCATATCACCGCCAATCTTGTCAGAAAAGTTGCTAAGTCTTTGGAAGGTATCAAGCTCGTAGTTAGAGATACAAGTTTGCCACATACGTAGAACTGAAAGCCATAGTCAGTCAATGTCTGGCATAGTCATTCTCTCAGGTAAAAATGTTGTCCCACCAAAAAAGTGGCTAGTTCAGCTTGCAACTCCAACAGTTGCAGAAGTGCCTTTCTGTAAGACAACCATCACCCCCTGGTACCCAGCAAAAATGCTTTATGCTTGCTTTCCATGTCATACCTGAGGAGATGAAGACATGCACTCAAAGGGTGAAATGTTTAAAAATTAGTAGCACTTCTTTTTTAAGTGTATTCAGAACATCTGTAAGTGAAACTGTTTTTGTTCGTACTTAAAGAACATGCCAGTGAATAATGTGATGGTGACTAGTACAGTTTGGGGCTACTACTCTGATTCATGTTAATCACCAGCATGTTTGCACCATCAAAACCAATGTCAACACAGCACTAAAAAGTCAAGTACTGTTTCTGAATTGTTTTGAAAATCTTATTGATTTGTCTGAAGAGTTATCTATCTTTTCAGTATTATATATTAATATAAAATGTTATATTTCTCAACATACATGTACAGTTTAGAACTTAATGGAGAAACCGAATTGGAAAAGATTTCCACTATTTTCCATTATTTTTTCCATCCTTGAACTATGTAAATTAAAAGTCTTAATACTTTTGTAAAGTATACGTAAAAATAGAGTATGCTGATTACATTATCTATCCTTGAAGAAAGCGGCGCGTCAGCACTGTCAGATTTTCAAAGCCTTATGCTTATTTCTAATCTAATGTTGAGATGCCAATCATATAGTTTATGCATTTCAGTTTAGCTTTAAGATCTTGTTAACTGCTTTTAGTACCCCTGTGAACACATCAGCAAACCATCTTTCACCAGACAGCCAAAGGTAACCTCCGGATGCGAGGCAATAAGAATCAATATAGTAAGGGTATTTTTAGGGACTGTTGATGGATTGCTGTATTTTGAGCTTAACTTCAAGTGCCAAATGCCCCAGAGCTGACTAAGATGAACTCACCATTTACTGAGGATGGGAGAGGCCATCAGGCACATAGTGGAATCTGGGATTGCCAAGACAAGATGTACGCACCTTTCCCTTTGTAGTTTTGGGGAGAATTCTTGTATATTTTTTAGTAGCCTAATATGGTATTTTGATGAGGACTTTGTACCACCCTCCTTACTGGAGCCAAGTGTTACTCATTTGGTAACCTCCCGGTCCTGGGAACACATAACTGTGAAATTCTAGGACAACGTGATACAGCAGCGAATCAATTAATTCTCTGTATCAGGAGGGATCTGGTACACCGAGGTACTAATGACTCTGCGTCCTTCTCCAAAGGCAGCCCCACAGAAGGCGGGCGCCACGTTAAGCTGTGCTGCTGTCAGCAAGCCGAAAGCTGTGGGTCTCTGACACGGCTCTCAATTGCTAGCAGGTTTCTCTCATTGCACCTCATTTGCATCTGGGACATCAATTAGCATGTTTGTTGAGGCTAATTGAATGAAACTCAATCATAGCTCTTAATTGCTTGACTATGTGAAAAGAAATCACATTAATGCAGCTAATTAAGTGTACGGCAATAGATGCAACATAATTAGGAGCGAAATGTAAAAAACAAGGGATGGCAAAGGTGCTGGAGCAGGGTTGCAGGGGGACAGCAAGGCACAGTTACCGAGCGATTGGCGGGTTCGGAAACAGGTCCCTTTGCTCTGGCGCCTGCTTGGAAAAAATAAGCCGCATGATGATCATGGACAACTTGAGAAGGAAAATGCAAATAGGTTTGCAATTACTACTTTTTCAAGCTGTTGAGGGGCAGGAGATGGCACCTCTGGGGGGCCTGGCTCTTGAGTGGGCCCCAGGGACTTGTTAAGTGCTGTTTAAAAGTACTTGGCTTTGAATTACCCTCATGCCTTGTTAAAGGGTTTTTCCTCTTTTATCTTCGATCAGCATTTTCAACAAGGAACATGGAGAAGGATAGTATCTGTAACATTTGCATATCAGAATCAAGCTTCCTGTCTTAATTTTACCCAGTACCCTGCCTCAGACCTGTGAAGGGTCTGCACAGCCCCTTGACTTCTAAGGAGGACATTGTTTAGTGGTTGTAGCTTTAATTCCTCAGGTACCAAGCTGGGGAGAGAGATGAAAAGGATCAGTTCTTTCAAAACCAGTGTCGTTCCTCTTGGGAGGAACTAGAAGCCACAGATACCTGTGTTTTCACCTCCCACCTGTGTGTGAAGCACTGAGTCGGAGGGCTTTTATTGACTAGGAAATGCATTTTGTAAAGTTTTTTAAATTGTACAGTGCCTTGAAATATAAGAATTGGCTATTTTATATACCGATTTTTTTTTAGAGCTAGTTCTGAGGTTGTAATGCCAAACTCAGGCGAGAAAACAGATCCCTTAGCCCATGCTGAGCTAAAGATAAATGGGTTCCCTTGCCGCTTTCGAATCTGGAGAGCAGACACTTGGTTCATTTCTATAATAATTTTAAATAAAATATCCTGGTTATTGTATGTTAAAACATGCCTATTAAAAGAGCCCATGCTGAGGCTTAGTCACTATCTGATTAGCCTCATTTTAGAGCCCATAAGCAATAAATGCTCAATTACACTCCTGTTATTGTATTTTAATTTGTTAAGAATTGGCATTAAGGAAGAAAGTTATAGCAAGTTGATATTTTTAAAGGAGTAACTGTGCAAGAAGGAATTCATTATTTACAAGCATTAACTTTGGTTTGGAAAGTTGGGTTTGCATATTTTCAGTGGATATTAATGGAAGTAAACTAAAGATGCTTGAGAAAAACCTTTTTTAAGAAATGACCAACACTAACCACTCTATGGTGTGCCTTGCCTTGCCTTTTCTTTTCTTTTCTTTTCTTTTCTTTTCTTTTCTTTTCTTTTCAAGACAGAGTTTCGCTCTTGTCGCTCAGGCTGGAGTGCAATGGCATGATCTCTGCTCACTGCAACCTCTGTCTCCCAAGTTCAAGCGATTCTCCTGCCTTAGCCTCCTAAGTAGCTGGGCTTACAGGCACGTGCCACCACGCCTGGCTAATTTTATATTTTTAGTAGAGAAGGCATTTCACCACGTTGGCTAGGCTGGTCTTGAACTCCTGACCTCAAGTGATCCACCCTCCTCGGCCTCCCAAAGTGCTGGGATTACAAGGCGTGAGCCACCGCACCCAGCCTGATATGCTTTTCATTTGTCATCCTCAACACAGCGCAGTCCTGAGAATTCCTGTGTCTCTTCCGGCTCTACCTTTCCTTCCATCTACTTTAACAGAGTTAATTCAATAATAACTTTTTTCTGTCTTTGGTCTACATCCTCTCAAAGTTGTTTATGTTTTGTGGAGTCCAGCTTCTCGGCTTCCAAGTGGAATCTCCTTTCGGGGGCTGGTGAAGTCAGATTTGTGGTTCCCAGCCCAGATACCACCCTCCCATACCCCAAACCCACCATGACAGCTTTCCTCCAATGGGACCGTGGCTGACTCCGGCCAGCCTGCCCTGAGAGTCAGGCCATCCTCCCTGAGCCACCCTGTGAGATGAAATGGCCAGTCAGCAGCCTCGGGTGGCCGGGCGCCTCTGCTCCCGGCCTCTGGGCTGATGTGAGATGCACGCGTGCCGGGGTTTTCCGCCTGGATGGCCTGTCTGTCCTCTGCCGGGGATGCCCGGCCTCGCCCCTGCCTCTGAACTTACCCCACTGTGGCAGTTTCTGATCCTTTCTCCAGTGGTCTTCAGCCCATCGTTCTTCCTCCTGGTTCTGACCTTGGTGTTTTGAGCTTTCTGTCTGCACCAAGACTTCTGTCCTCAGGGGTCACCAAGGACCCTGAAGCATCTTGTCCCTCTGGGGCTGGTGTAGGGGAACCTGCATTTCTGTATTTCTCTGCCAGAATGTCCCCCGCCAGTGTGGCTGTGCCCTCATGTAAGAGGTTCTCCTCCCGCCCATCTGCCATTGAGACTTCCTGCACCCTTTTCCCTTGAGTCTGATTTGCCTCCACGTGGCACCCTCTAAGTCGTGTCGGTTGCGGGAGGTCTGCGCTGTCACACCCCAGGCTCACCCACCTTCCCATGGTTGGGCAGGGAGAAAACAGGTCTTCTCATCCTCTGCCCCAAGGACCCACGGTTTCATTCCTTTCCCCTGAACTGGAATTGTGTACTTCGTGGCTTTCGTTGTGCCATTTCTTCTATCAGCAAACATCTACTTGTTGATAAACCTGTGACACCAGTGTGGGTGTTGTCCTGCAATTAAAAGGTGTACTGCTCGCCTGTAATCCCAGCTACTCAGGAGACTGAAGCAGGAGAATCACTTGAATCCAGAAGGCAGAGGTTGCAGCGAGCTGAGAGCATGCCACTGCACTCCAGCCTGGGCAGTAGAGTGAGACTCTTGTCTCAAAAAAGAAAAAAAGGTAGACAGCCTGTTTCCTGGAAGCCACTGGGATCTCGCTTTGGCCTCTCTGCTACCCTGTGTCCCAGTAGCTCCCTCAAAACACTTGGCCAAGTTTCCTAGTCCTTGAGACAGAGGCTTCCAACCCTTGCATAATGATTCTAGAACTTTATCCAACTATCTCTCTGCATCAGGTAACTGCCGTTGGGCAGTTAAAAGACAGCAGCCCACTTCCCCACCCTGCCTCGGTCCCTTGCATCCAGCATGTGAGTTTATTAGGCAGTTCTTCTAAAATTACGTTGGCTGAGCACGGTGGCTCATGCCTGTAACCCCAGTGCTTTGGGAGGGTGACTTGAGACTAGGAGTTGGACACCAACCTGGGCAACTTAGCAAGACCCCATCTCTAAAAAAATTAATAAATGAAATGGAATTATGTTCACCTGAACTTAATTACTTATAACAAAGACAAATGTATTGATTTTCAAATCTAAAGGGAATTCACCAAGATGCTGCCAAAGAAAGAGCATACTTATTCCCACTTCCTGCAGAGTCTTAAAACACCTGAAATGTTTTTCCAAGGGTGATTTCCAAATACAATCATTTCTCTGTATTCATGCGAGATTGACTCCAGGACCCTCCAGAATACCAAGATCCTCAAATGCTCAAGTTCCTTATATAATACAGCATAGTATTTACATATATCCTGCACACATTCTCCCGTATACCTCAAATCATCCCTAGATTACTTATACCTCATGCAACGTAAATGCAATATTTTCTTATTTTGTATTTTTTTAATTGTTACATTGTTACAGAGGGCTGAGTATATATTCTTTCTTAAGGTGTGATATTGAGTAATATGTGTCCAGAGTGCTTAAGATACTGTGTTTGCAGGTAGGGAGTCTCATTACCAAAAAAAAATAAATAAGTAACAATGAGTGATGATGATGATGATGATGATGATGCACTAAAGGATCAGTAACTCACTGGCCAGCAGGCCCATCCCCCGGCTCTCAGTTGCTTGTTCACCTTCCCCCTTCCCTGCCCTTCAGCCAGTTCCCAGGTACTGTTTGACTCCACGGTGAGTTAAGTGAGCTGCCAGAGAGCCGTCACTGTCCACCGAGGCGTCCCGGTAGTTCCCTGATCGCTGCTGGTCATGTGCTTCTAAGGCCTAGAAAGCCAGATTCTTTTTCTAACATCCAGCTTTTTTGTATCCATCCCTGAGCTCCCCATTTTTTTGATGCCATAACTCCCACCCCTTGGATGTCTTCCTGGTTCTTAGCAAAACACTTGACCTTTTTACTTCCAGTTTTCTCCTGATTTTTCACCAGACAGCTTCAGCCTTATCAAGATTTTAATGACATTCCCAGCTGAAACAGAAAGGTTATTACAACATGGTTTCCTACTCCATGGAATTTTATTTGGAATTTATGGGAGGAGCCTAATGTACCCTCTGATAAGCAGGAGTTCAAAAAATCAGATTTTATGTGTAGACTTACTTCCTAATGCCCCTTGAAGGAGGTACCTGCTGTGTCTCTCCTTATATCTCTAGCTCCTGGGTTAGTTCAGGACACAGAAGCAAAACTCTGATTTAAATATAATGATGATGCTACCAGTACTCTGCGGATAAAAATCTCATTATTTTTAAAGTGCTTTCCACAGTGGAAGGGTCTTAGGGTTATAACTCATGACATCTGATAGACCCTTTTGTTCTAGGTTGTAAAAGGTCTTTTTTTTTTTTTTTTTTTATCTCTCTTGGATGTTTAACATTTTGAACAGGATTACATGCAGAATGTTCATGGTAAGGAGATTGACCTTCTGAGAACCACTGTGAAAGTCCCAGGGAAGAGGCCACCCCGAGCCACGTCGGCCTGCGCGCCCATCTCCAGCCCTAAAACCAATGGCCTGTCCAAGGACATGAGCAGTTTACACATCTCACCCAATTCAGGTAAGCTTACAGCAAACGCACTAAGAAATCAAGTTCAACGGCAACAGATGGTCCAGGCTTGAGGACATTGCTGGGCTCTTAGGTTAAGTGGAGGCAGTAACTATCACATTACAGATTAAGGTTTAGAAACCTTATCACTTCTGTGGCTGATCATTTCCTTTAAACTTTCAGTTCCGCAAATGCCAGCGAGCAAATGGTGCTTTGAATCACAGCTGCAAAAACCATGCATCTAGGCCTTTCGCGGGGCCGCGTGGTGGAAAGTGAAGTTTAACATGTGAACTGGGTATTTAAGGGCCTTCTGAAAAGCATGAATTAATGTTAAATGTCAAAGATTAACTCATTTGCGGTAACTGTATGTATGAAAGTGGAAAAACCATTCGGACGCAAGATTCAGAGGAAATCATTTGACCTATATAAAATGTAAATTTTGTGTTATTATATTTTAATTATCTGCCATTCTTTAATGCAACTTTGGTTCTCTGTATTCTCTTTTAAAGGAGATTTTTTATTCATTCAGGATCAGAGAAAGCTAGTATTTTCTCAAATGTTGATGTGTTTAGATAAATTCCTGGCTTCTGTGCCCAGTTGCAAGCCATCCAAAATGACGTTGTTCATTTTATTTACGTTTTTGCAAATAATTGCCCTGTGTCATGAACCTTCCCATTGCTGTTCATCAGAGATAAGGTGAAGATGCTCTTGAGTCCTCCCACACACACAGTCAGGCTCCTTCAGCATAGGGAAATCCCTTCAAGAATTTTGCATTTTCTCCAGCAGGAAGTCCAGAACTTTCTTCTCTCCCACCTACATCCTGTCTTCTTAAAACAGATGTCTGGCTAGGCGCAGTGGCTCACGCCTATAATCCCAGCACTTTGAGAGACTGAGGCGGGAGGATCGCCTGAGGTCAGGAGTTCGAGACCAGCCTGGCCAACCTGGTGAAACCCCATGTCTACTAAAAATACAAAAATTAGCCAGGCGTGGTGGCAGGTGCCTGTAATCTCAGCTACTTGGGAGGCTGAGGCAGGAGAATCACTTGAACCCAAGAGACGGAGGTTGCAGTGAGCCAAGATTGCATCATTGCACTCCATCCAGGGTGACAGAGCAGGACTCCATCTCAAAAAAAAAAAAAAAAAAAAAAAAAACAGATTTCTCTCCTACAAGAGTTTCTGGTCTTTAATGCTGCACTTTCCTCTTCTGAAGCATTAAGTGCTTTTAAAGAGGGACGGTGCTGACAGCCTGGTTCTGTGGCATGAACGACACTGGTAGGTGAGAGCAGGATGGTACAGAGGAGTTCAGATTTGGGTCCTCCATCCTGGGCTCCACCACACAGTGTTAGGCAGTCCCTGAGCTGGTTCCTTCCCACCACATTGGGGTGCTCTTGCCTGGCCTGCCTGTGTTGCAGGGGGGCGATGTCAGAGAAGATAACATGATAGTGCTGGGAAAGCTGAATACAAACACAAGCTGTTGTTTCTCATCAAAATAAAAACTGGCTTTATGCTAAAGGAGTCTTGAGTGCCTCCCAGAAAAGTGAGAACAGTATTTTTCCTGGGGCTTCTATGACCTGCCGACCTTTCTCCCAAGACGTGCGTGAGGTTTTTCTTACTAGAGCGGTGTGCTAACTATGGGGTGAGAAGAGAGAAAAGAAGGGCACAAGAAAGAGAAAACAATCTGTAGTGAGGAAAAAGCTGAAGGCTTTATTGCATTAGCACATTACGTAAAGTCATTCATTTATTCAAAGAATATCTATAGGCCGGGTGCGGTGGCTCACGCCTGTAACCCCAGCACTTTGGGAGGCTGAGGTGGGTGAATCACCTGTGGTCAGGAGTTCAAGACCAGCCTGGCCAACATGGTGAAACCCCATCTCTACTAAAAATACAATAATTAGCTGGGCGTGGTGGTGCGTGCCTGTAATCCCAGCTACTCAGGAGGCTAAGGCAGGGGAATCGCTTAAACCCAGGAGGCAAAGGTTGCGGTGAGGTGAGATCACGCCACTGCACTCCAGCCTGCACGACAGAGTGAGACTCTGTCTCAAAAAAATATATATATATCAAGCACCTATTATGTGCCAGAAATTGTGCAAACTATAGATATGGAGTCCCTAACCTCTAGAATTCTTCCATTTCCACCTCCCCTTCTGACCCATCACATCACATCTAGTCATCTAGTTATTTAAGTCAACAAGTGTTTATTGAGTTTCGTTTTTATAATTTTAAAGTGATAAAAATATGTTAAATAGAATTAATTAAACTTAAATAAAAAGTTATTTATCTTTGTAACACGGTGTTTTGAATTATGTATATACATTGTGGAATGGCTAAATCATGCCATTCGTGGAGTTTCTAATGTGTGCCTGAGATACAGTTCCTGCCCTCAGGAATCTCCCCTGTTGTTGGGGAAAGAGACAAGTAGACAGAGGCCGCACCAAGCCCCAGACCCCAGCAGGGCTGTGTAAAGGGCAGGGCATGGAGACACAGTGATGCTGTGGTCGGCTCCACCCCAGGAGGTGGGCCAGGCTTCAAGGAATAGGGGATACCTGCTGAGTTTGAATGAAGGATAGGAATTTGCCAGGCACACAGATATGAAGGAAGGGCACCAATTCTGTGAAGAAGCGTTCACTGTGTAAAAGTAGGATTTCGAACATCCTCATCTTGAGACTTACTTTCCTTGGAGCCAAATGCCACTGTTGTCCTAAGGGAAACACTAGTGTTTGATTATAAGTAGATAATACAAAGGCCCTATAAACCGTGCCATAGCTGATGGAATCGGCTGTGGCATGGGCCTCTCTCTTTGAGGGAGTGAGCTGTGTGTCCTTGGAAGGCATTTCCCATTGCTCAGTTTCATTCTCTTTAAGAGCCCCCCTGCTGGGCAAATGGGAGGGATGTGACGTGATTGAAATCCCTTTTCCATGGTCACAGCCCTCAGTGTGTAACAGGACATCTCCGCAACCCTCAGACAGGTTAATCCCACACAGGGGCCTGGCTGACTTTCCCTCTTCTCTGGATTCCAACTAGGGCTACAGAAGTGGGGGTATGGCCTTAGCACAAAGGCAGTGCCACTTTGGGAAGAAGAAAATGCCTGATGGCCACAGCAGTGCTAAGGGAAGTGGCACCCTGACCAAGCATGCCGGTGAAGTCATCAGCTGGTGTGCAGCGAGAATGCACAGATAGATCCTCAGATGGCAGCCCCCTGTGGATTGCTCAGCTTCGTTCTCGGGTTCTGAGAATAAGCCATGGGTGGAGGCACTTCTGTAAGAGGAAGCAGCTTCATTAAAATATTGGGAAATTTTAATTTGCATTCACCTCCTCTAAACATGAACATGAATCTGTAAAGTGATACATTCTTTCTTGCTTAAGAAATTAAAGCATTTGGGGATTTGAGTTTTTATGCTCTTTGAAAATTGAGTTTCTTATGTCTAAAACCATCATTCACAAAATGTCCTTTCACCTGAGGAATTCCAACACAACAAATTCAATCTGAAATAAATTGAGGCTACATTTAAGAGACGGACTTTTAGCTAAAAATAGGTATTAGAGAGCTGTTTGCCAAAAAATTGAATACTTTATTTTTCACTCTTGAGACTCGTTTGTTTTGTCTCAGTTCTAGGTGAGCTGGAGGGTTTTCTTTCTTTGTATTTTCATTTCTGTATTCATTTTCTTATCTCAATGTGATTGAATTAGATCAACGTTTTACGCCTTCTCTTCCCGTAATTTGCATTCACATAGACCTGATATATGTATGAACCTAAGTCTTTGTGGATAACACCTATTATTGCTTTGGAATTACTGTCCATATGTGGAATGATTCATTCAGTTGGTACAACCATTCCCAGGGTTCTTGATACACATTTCCAAATTAACTTCTAAAAGGTTTTATATAAAAACTCTTCCCATCCATAGCCGTCACCCATTTCGCCTCACACCCTTGCTAATGCTATTAATATTATTGTTAGAATTTATGCTAATCTGATAAGCCATAAAAACACCTCATGTTTTGTTTATTTGGATTTCTTCAATAGGTAGTGAAGCTGAACAGCTCACATGTATTAGCTGTACGTGTTTCTTACGTTGTAATTAATTGTTTAGGGGTATATTTGCCCATTTTTGCTCTAGGTTCTGTCTTTTTCTTATTGATATCTAAGAACTCTTTGTATATTTAGGATATGAATATATTTTGCAGGTATTTCCTCAGTTTATTATTTGCCTTTTAAATTTTATGGTCTTCTTTACATAAAGAGGTTTTCCCTCTCTTTTATTTATAATCAGATTATCTTTTACTGTTGTGATTTCTACTTTAAGCTATTTAGAAAGCCTTTAATAATCTTGAAACCAGATCACAGTTTATATATGTATACCTCTAAGTTTTAGTTTTATTGTTTTTTTCCTTAAAAAATATATGTATATGTGTTTATGTGTGTGTATACATGTATATGCGTGTATTTAGCCCCTAACCCACCTTTAATTTGTTTGGGTCTATTGTGTGTGACAGAAATCTAATTGAATTTTTTATTCAAATAAATAATCAACTGTCCTTTTTTCTCTTTGTTGAATTTTTTTTTCTTTCCCTATTAATTCCATATGTCTCCTTTGTTGTAGAACTCAATGATTTCATCAAATGGGCTGTGTTTCTGGCCTCTCAGATGTTATTCCGAGACCTGATATCCCTGCATTGTCTTATCTTAGGTAGATTTACCACAATGTCGTAGGTTTATGACTCCGTTTATATCTGGTAGTATATAACATAGTTGAATATTTCTCTTTTATCTTCCAGTTTTTCTTGGCTACTGCTACCTGCTTATTTTTCTCAAATGAACTAAAGAATAACTTGAAACCTTCTCCGTCTTGATAAAAATAATCCCCTCATTGGGGCACGTGACATCAAGACTTCCTGAGGCTGTGATACGGGCACGTAAATAAAATAATAAAAATAATCCTATCATGGCTTTTAACTGGCATTGCTTTTAAGCTATTAATTGTGGAGGAAGTGACATCTTTACTATGTTATTTCCCAATTTATTCAAATTTGTATTATAGCCTCCAGCAAAGTTCAGCATTTTTTGTTTTCATTTAGATGCTGGACATGTCTTGTTAATCTATTCTGTTAGTTTATAATTTTTGATGCATTGTGAAGCTAATCGTTTTTAGAGGGGTGGGGTCTATTACGTCATCTAATTGGTAAGAATTAAGAAAACTCCTAATTTTTGTATTTTCTATATTCCGCCATCTTGCTGAACTCTTGTTAGTTGGAATAGCTGTTGGAGGTTTCTCTTGATTCTCTAGCACACAGTCATCATGCATTCCATATTTCAAATATTATAATGCCTAACTGTCAGTCAGTGTTGACTTTTAATTTCTCCCACCAGTTTACTGACACAGAGAGTGGATTGTGTCGCCGCCTCCTGTGCCATTCATCTCCATTGTTACTGAGTCTGCTGTGCGCCCACCCTTGATTAATGCTCTGGATATCCGGGTAGGGGGAGGACAAGACGGTCTCCTTCCAGGACCCTTACACTCAAGTGGGGGTGGAGGATTCCAAAGATAAACACACAAGTAAGATCGTTGTAAGGAGTGATAAGTGCTGAAGGGATACTTGGGGCAATTGAATAGAAAATAACCTGGAGGGGGTTTGGGGTGGGGTATTCCTAGGACTTGGGAAGTTATTTGCCTGTATTGGAATAGTGACTACATTTCACACTTTAAAACGCTGGAAATGTGGTCATCTTCCTGTCAGTTTTTGCTGTGGGTTTGGGAGAGAGGAAGAAACACACACTGTCAGAGCAGCTGCCTTGTGCACTGCTGATGACTGGGCTCAGGCCACCCTCTGGGGCTCATGCATTGAGGAGAGCAGAGGAGCTGCAATGGTGATGGGGTGGCTCTGGGCTCCCTGTGGCGGTCGTGGAGTTCAGGAGTGGGCTGGGGCACAGAGCAGGCTGTGCGACGAAATCAAGGAGAGCTGGCCAGTGTTGTCCCTGCCACCAACACCCCCAAGAGAGCATGCATCGGAACAGGCAGCATGCCTAGGGAGAGCAGAACCTTTTGATGTGGATGCTGGTGCTCGAAAGAGGGAAACGGAGATGATTGTGAAACTCAAACCTCCTCACAGTCACAGAGGAAGAGAAAGAAATGGAGAGGCAAGGCAGCTCTGACCATAGGTGGTATGAAGTGCACCAGCCACTCACAGCGCCCCACACAGTAGGTCTAAAATGAAACCCACCAGTCACCATGGGCCATACACCTGCTCAGAGCCCACAACCAGCCTTCTGGTTGGTCGAGGCTGCAGAGAAAACCTTGGCCACTTCATCTGCCTCATCAGCCCACATACTCTTATTCGTAGATAATGGACAACGAAGACATTTGTGGGAATCAACAGTAAAAATGTGAAGGATAACTGATCTTAGGAAAAAGGGTGACATTTTGGTGAAAGGGAATTTAAAAGGAAATTGTAACTCCTATCAACAGAAGGATTTAATAGGTTAGTTATTAATGATACTCATAAAATTAAGCAAACAGCATGTGTTTGGCCGGGCGTGGTGGCTCATGCCTGTAATCGCAGCACTTTGGGAGGCCTAGGTGAGCAGATCACCTGAGCCCAAGAGTTCGAGATCAACCTGGGCAACATGATGAAACCCTGTCTTTACAAAAAATGCAAAAATTAGCTGGGCATAGTGATGAGTGCCTGTGGTCCCAGCTGCTGGGGAGGCTGAGGTGGGAGGATAGCTTGAGCCCAAGAGGTCAAGGCTGCAGTGAGCCATGATCATGCCACTGTACTCCAGCCTGGGCAACAGAGTGAGGCCTGTGTCAAAACAATAAAGAGTATGTGAAAATACTATAGGAGAAAGAGTTTTAGAAATAAAGATTGCAAAAATAAAAAAATTCAGTAGACAAATACTGTAAAGAACATGGCTAAAGACATGTTGGTAGTCAAAGATATAACAGAAGAATATATGCTAGAGGCAAGTAAGGATATCTGAAGAGTCAAGTATCAAGTTGGATGGGAGAGGAGGCTCTGCAAAAATAAAAATAAAATCTTAAAACACACCCAAAATAGGAGAACAACAAGGTAACCTTACAAGAGAAATCTGACTGTAGAATTCTCAAGAGCAACATGCATTCTTAAATGTAATGGAAATATTCCCTCCTAAGGACAATTAAATCTGAACCTAGAAGCCTATGCAAAGACGACGACTAATGAAATGAAGGTAGAAAAAAAGACATCTTTAGACAACATACAGGGCTATACAACATCTCCATCTTAAAGGGTTTTGAAAAAACTACTTAAGGATCTACTCCAGAAAAAAAGAAGAATCCAAAAAATATTTATTCAGGCCTGGTTAAACCTTCCCTTCCTCATTCAAGGTCACTGGCTTCTCAGGATGTCCATGGCCATTATCCACTTCCATTCTTCTGGCCTGGAACTTACGCTGTCTAAGTTGCCATTCTAATGGGGATCCACCAGAAGCCACATTTTGGAGAATCTTCCCAACTTGAATTTCAGGTATAGGTCCAGAGAAGGAGGTGAAACAACGTATTTTCTGACATGAATGTTTGGCCAGCCTAGTTTGGTGAAGCTTTATCCACATGTAACAGAATGCAGAGTTGTACTGGCTTCCACAGTTATTTTCACATTTAAGTAGAGAGCAGGAAAACATAATGGCCAAGAGCAAGGGTTTCGGAGTCAAAATCACTGAATAGAATGCCATTTCTCCTGTCTCAGACCCTTCTGAAGTTGTCTCACTAAACCCCAGCTTCCTTGTTTTTAAAATGGGGAAATGGTGTCCACTTCTATTCTACAGAGAAGAACACACAGCATTCCTTTGAAAAACTTGGCTGATGCTGACTTCACAGAATTATATCATTACTTCATCATAATGGTTATGCCAAAAGGAAGGAAGAGGGGAAAGAAATTATGTTCTTGAATTAATTTTTCAAATACAATAAAGCATTGACATAGCCTTTGAGTAGACGTAATGGACATAGGGCTTAGACTTCACAAACCCATGCTCCCCAACAGACAGCATCCCACTATCATGGCAATGAGGGGGCAGACAGAAGAAATGCTCTTTCGGACTTTCATGGATCTCCATGGAGCTATCTGCTCCAGTCTGTGTCCTGTGGTCACTTTATTCTGTAACTCCTGGTTGTGACATTTTTGTTCTAGGATGACAGATATCTTCTTGTCTCTAAAGTGTGTCTTTGTTGGGTTTTTGCAACTATGGATATGTTTTTATCCTAACCAGATTGATGCTTAGACCTTTGTCAAAGGAAACCTTTCCGCTTCTCCTCCACATCCCCCCCCTTCCCCACTTGAGGCCCCCAGCGGTTTCGAAATATTAAAGCCGTCAGGAGGGTTGAAGCTGATTTTCCAGGGGAGGTGGGGGAGGCGGGGACAGCAAATGTGTTTTGAGTATTGAACTGCCGTTGACATCTAAAGTCTCAACCATGCTGTTTTCTCCACACTTCAGCAATCAGGACATCCAGCAAACCCATAAAAAACCAAACTAATAGCATGAATATTCAGTGACCTAGAATACTAATTATTGTCATGAATATTAATGTGATCGGACTTGCTTTTTCCTCTCCTCTTTCTCTCTCGTCCTCTTTCTCCCTCTCTCCCTCTCTCTTTTTTTCCACTTAGCCGGCTCTAAAGATGGGTCATAATGAGAGCATTTAAGAGGGAGCGCTCTCCGCCGTGACAGGGACCGGGGTAATAAGGAGAGCTTGATTAACGTGGTGCACTTGGGGGAGAGATGAGAGGCTTCACGTGGGCCTGTTCGGGGGAGGCAATGAGGCACCGGCGGCTCTGTTGCTGCTCCCGGAGATTAATGAGGCCTAAGAGTGCATTAGGAACAGTGACAAAGGTTTGATCTAATGGGCTCAGTCATTTTTCCTTTGAGTGACAGACGCACAGAAGTAATTGGCTGTGCAGAATGGCAGCTCATTGGTGGTACTTAAGGATACATTATCCCTGTTGTGTGGCCCGCAGAGGCTGTTTATCAAAACTGCTCACACTGCAGACGCGGAGTCGCGAAGCTGCTGTTACAGTGGTAATAGCTATTAAAAAAAAATAACGCAACATCAGAACTAGACCCGTTGTTGTCTCATGGAAAGAAAGTTTTTCTTTGTTTAGTTTCAAACGGTCTAGAAAACATTGTAATAACTCTGGAGTCCGGAGTCTGTTGTGGGCCCTGGATGAGCAGTGTCAGTCCACGCGTGTCCCCTGCCGGCATGCGGCGTGGCCAAGGCTTGGTGGAACACAGATCCTTCCTTCCCACTCGTGTCGACCGAGGTCACCCGGGAGTTTCCCACACGCTGGATCTTGGTTCCAACCTCTGATATGTAAACTGGAGGCTTCTGCTAAGTACCCTTCTAGCACCTGGGTAGACCATTTGCAAACGGAAGCCTTATTGAGGGTTGAGAATTATTTTTCTGAAATAAAACCTCAATATCAGTAGCGTGTGATGTCTACTTTCATAAACCAGGTTTTGTTGGAATTGGTTTTAATGTCTACTTGACAATTTTTAGGGAAAAAGTGAATGTTTTGTGAGGCTTCTCTTAGACATCAGGAAGTTAGCTAAATCTGACATTAAAAGACACTAAAGTTCATCTTAGTTCTTTTTAAGAACTGCAGCATCTTCAGCTTGTATGAGTAATGCCTTCTGACTACTAGTTGTTTCTGTGTTGATACATTGCTCCCACTGAGGTTTAGGCAAATTTGTGTGATATTACTGCTGTCATTAAATTGTAAACTCTTTGAGGCATACACTGTTACTTCTCTTTCTTTGTTATCCTCTTTTAGTTTTGTGACCTAGCAATTATTTTTTCATTAAGTCTATAGTCCTGCATGTTACCCGTCATGTGACATGTAAGTGATCGATGTTGAGGAGATTAGTTGGTTTCCTGCAGATGTTGTTCCCCTGTAGTAGCCCTCCATGGTCCCGAGCATTGGTGTGCAATTCAGAAGTAAGTGTCGCACTTCCGATGTAAGGAAAGCTTCCATTATTTGAACTCTAAGCAGAGTGTTCTTTTCTGAAAGAACCAACTAAAGCAACTTGATTCCTGATGATTTCAGCTGAGGCATAACAGGATGGCCAGGCTCCCGAGTTGGGTGTGGTAACAGGTGTGCCTACAAGTAAATAAAAGGTGCTTCAAAAACTTTTTTTCTCTCAAAAACGTGTGTGGGTGGTGAGGAATAGTGTTTCAGCTGCTGCACTGATGCTTCTGAGACCAGCGAAGTGGTCTGCAGGGTCAGCTGTGGGAAAGAGGAGGTGCCGGGAAGAGCCTGTGTGAATTACTCGGGCCCCCTCCACCAGGGAGCCAGCTGCCAGCCCCAGGCGCCAGTGAGAACCGAGGCCTTGGGAAGGGGCTTCTGACTCTTCTAGGCTAGAGTTGAGTCCGTGGCTTCCCTGCTTTCTGCAGTCCTTTCCCACGTTGGCAGAGGAGAGTTTCTCGAAGTAATCATGACATTTTTCCGTCTCGAAACCTTGTGACCCATTGTTTTGAG
This sequence comes from Papio anubis, assembly GCF_008728515.1. Classification (NCBI taxonomy): domain Eukaryota; kingdom Metazoa; phylum Chordata; class Mammalia; order Primates; family Cercopithecidae; genus Papio; species Papio anubis. Next base: position 119,804,634 of record NC_044985.1, read on the forward strand.
TTACCACTCATATAGTGAACGATTGCCTTTCTGGAATATTTCTAGTGAGTGTTGGTCAAACTCGGCAACATCCCAACCAGCAAACCTGTAAAACCCGCCCATGTTATCAAACTTGTGAGCCCGGGGTACTCCTTGGTGCTTAGTGCTGGATTCGGTTGTGAGATCATTTTGTAAGAACTGGAAGGCAGAGAAAGAAGTAGCAGTAAATACTTCTCAGAGTAGAGCAGTGTGGCCACCTGCTCCTGGAAAGGGACTATAAAATTCAGAGATGACCAGAGAAAGTTCCCCTCAAAACAGTGTTGTCAAATGAAAATGAATTCTATGTTTAAACACACACACACACACACCTGTTGCATTTATCATATAAAGGAGAAAGAATGAAGATGGAACCGTTATTCATGGCAAAGGAAGACACCAAACAAACAAAAATTCTTTTCTTCTCCATTTTCATAATGCTTACACACCTCATCCTCACTGTTGCATATCAGCTTGTCCATATAACCCATACCAGGAGATGGATTGTGGCCAAGCCAGCCGTATGATGGCTGTCTCTGTAAACACTATCGGAATCTGGAGCAGCACGTGTTCCTTCAGCAGATAAAAATGGCGAAATGAGAAGGGCACGCATTGTTTTGCGAAGATCAGAATAAAACTCCACATTTTAGGAAGTGACAGTGAACCGTCTTAATTCTAGGATGTTGAATTCTGCATGGCCACGTTGATGTGTTTAGTAGTCATGACATTTGTCGTTGCAGCTGGGTCTGGATTCTATATATTTTTTCTGTTCAATGTAGAACTGTGTGGCTGGAGAAAGCTACTTTGTCTTTAGAATAAATAAATACACTTATTTCTAAATACAATTACTTAAATGAGAAGTTAGCGTCTGGCATGGTAAATATTTTGTCTTGAATTGTACAAGCTGCCACATGATATCCACCCCCAACATGGAGCAGTAACCCAGGGATGGGAGGGAAGGGATGACCCTGGCGCTGCAGCTCACTGTCACCTGCTGTCAGGCCATGTCCTTCATCTGCGTGTACATGGTGCCCCAAACACAGGGTTTTGTTTGTTTTGTTTTCTCTCCTTCCTTTCTTTTGTAAACTGTACCTCTGACAACATTGGCATCGCTCTGATCATCAGACCTTTGGGATGCTGGAAGATGGGGGTGCCGTGGAGTTGTCCACAGCACCAAGCACTTCACTAGTTGATGGTGGGTGTTCAGTAAGCACTCACTGAGGGAGTGAGCTCAAGCAAAGTGATGCCAACTACAGCACTAAAGCAAACAGAAGGCAGATGGCATGACAGTTTATACTTGTAGAGACACCATTACAAGGGAAACATAAGGAGAATATTCAGACATTTTAGATTTTAAAGACAAAATGAGCAACATCATCATTTTAAGCTTCTGCTGAAAAACTGTAGAGATAGGAAAACCCACTGTTGATGAGATTAATAACTGATATCTGCAGAGGTTTTGCAGTTTACAGAGTGCTTTACATAATTTGATCATTATATTAACCACATGGGGCATACTGTTATCATTATCACCATTTCTTCATTATTATTATCCACTTTAGAAATTATGGACTAAATTGTTTTAAAGATGCCCAGGTTCCATCTTCTTTTAGTTACTGGTCATTAAGAAAATTAGCAGCACATATCATGAATCAGAAAGACGTATTATGCTGTTTGTTCCAGTAATAATGCTACTGAGAATTTCTCCTAAGGAAAATTCAAAAGTAGAAGATGTCCTTTGCAGTGTTGTTTACAGTCAGAAATTGGAAACAACCAAAACTATCCAGAAGTAGAAAAATGATAATATAAATTATGTACATTAAATCACTAATGTTACATATCTAAAATTATGAAGATTACATAACATGAGAGAAATGGTTAGGAAATCACATTAAAGAAGTATATAAAGTTATATCTTTTCTGTGGCCATAACCAAGAAAAATGTATGCGTATGTTCACTACAAAATCGATCTATTAGATGAGATTTTGGTGGATTCAGTTTACATTATTTGTTTATCTGTACTTTTTTGCCAAGTAAATTTTAACAGTACAACAAAATAGGCCCCCATTATTTTTTCCTTGACTTCATATTTTAGAGCAGAGAGGAAGCAGCATACAATGAGCTGTTTCTACATTGTAGGAAAGAGCCGTGAGCTGTATAATTCCAGGATGTTGAATCCTAAGCCTGGCCACATTGCTGTATTTAGTAGTAATTACATCTGTCATTGTGACTAGGTCTGAACTCTGTACTTCGTCTGTGATAAACATAACATGGAAAATCTCTTAACTAAAAAGAAAGGTATCAAGAAACACCAGATTTGTGTCTCCCTAGTAGATGTGTTGAATTGTACTCTTTTACAAAACAAGTATCACAGGATGCGGAGTCCTGAATGCCTGTATCTTACAAGATACAGAGTGTGTCCTTGGAAAAAAAATCCTCTTAGCCTGAAATTCCGCTTGCCAAAAGCAAGGCAGATCTCCAATGCAAATAGAGGAGCGAAGGGGTCCCATTCACAGGCCTTAAATCATGTGTGTCACTTTTTATGGTAGTGTTGTGAATTATATTCTTTTTGGATTTGTAATTAGAGGACAGAACAGATGGCGAAGGCCTAGTTTGAAGTGATGTGACCATTAGCGTCGCCGCCTTCATCCAGTTGTGATTCCAGGGAACCTGCTTTTCCCACGCATGCGCAGAACGGATGCGGTGCAGCTGTAGGGTTTGCAAGGTAGCCGCTCACGCTGAGTTTTTATAGCATTTGAAGCTATCTGTGAATGAGATTGGACCGAAAAAAGCAGTCCCTGGATGTTTCTGAGGGTGAGGGCTCCAGAGGGGAGGGGTGAATTCCTGTCAGTCATATTCCTGTAATTAGGATTTTTTAAATAACAGGTATACAATTCTGCAGTGGGAATAAACGTCTGGTTTGCACTCAGGTGCTCATAGAATCCTTTTTGGCTTTTTCCCTGCCCTCTTTCTATGTACATGAAAGTTCCTATCACCCATCACCAATAGTTGCTCCTGTCTTCAGGCTTATTTAACCGATAAGTCAAATGCCAACTATTATTTTCCTAGTGAAATGCTCTGGTGAAGTTAAGTCCTATTTGTAAAGACAGACCAAAATTGGAAGGTGCAAGGAATGAACTTTTGTATTTTGTTATTGTTATTGTAAAGATTTGTTGATGAATCTTCCTTTGAATGCTGTGAAAAGCCATCATTTCAGAGTATATTTTTAAAAATCAGAACAGGCTATTTTTAATGTAATAAGCCAATAGCTTAAAAGAGGGATTCTGTCTTTGATGTCATTTGGTGGATGAAAACATTTTTGTTCAATAGAAAACCAGCATCTTTTTCATGCTCATTTGAGATCAGTTCAGGCAACATACTGATATTCATTCAGATATAAATGCCATATTCACTTTGAAATGCAAATTGTTTAAAGAAAAATAGCATATGGTGGAGGTAAGTACCTTTTCAAATCAACTCTTCCACTTTAGGGATATAAGTACAGCTAAAATTATTCTTTGGAAAGAATCTGGCGCTTTTGACACATGGAAGCTTGCACTAATCAAGGCAGCGCAGTAAGCACACACACATATCCATATCAAGGAAGTGGCGCTGCGAGGACATGGATTAGCATGGTAATGCGCTCGCCCCCTGCTAATCGGGGCGAGTACCAGCTGATCCGTAGATGGAGTATTTGAGGAAACGCTCTTTCTGAGTTCAGAATGGGCCAACTCGTCAATCATGTATTTCATGGTAACGCAAATAATATTTGGGGGACAATGCCGAAAAGGTCCTTTTATGACTGCCTTCTTGTGGAAGCCAGCATCCTATACAGTTTGGGGCTGGGCCACTTTTTAAGGACTTGTTGCTGGTAAAACTGTTCCCTTGCACAACCCTGTTCTATCTCTTACACTTCCTGACCCGACCTCTGCATTCACAAACCGTTCCAATGACATTTTCTCGTTTTTTGGATAAGTGTTATTGATACAACATACACATAAGAATGACTTACGATTCTGTACTTCTGAGAGGGTGCACTCTGTGCCACTCCAGAGATGGGCACTTCTGTTTGCTGTCTGGGACAGTAAATGTCGCTTTCCACGGCAAATTTTGGACAGGCTTGCTTACATGCTATTATTAAACACAGGGGTTTCCTAAGCTCAGGGTTCGTAAGTCATATGTAAAGAAACAAAAGTATTTTGTTTCTGTAATCGTAAGTCACAGCCAGGTTTACAGGGGCCACCACTCACATCCAGAAGCAGGAGGTAGCCAACCTTCATGGACCCCTTCCTGTCACATGCACCCCCACCCCACCCCACTCACAAGGGTGACCACCATCTGATTTCTCACTGCATAGATGGGTTTCGCCTGTCCTTGAACAGGATCCTAACACTTGGCACTCTCGCACTTGTCTCTGGCACTGTGTTCTGTGTGTGATGTTGCCCCAGTTGTGGCCCGTGTCAGTAGTTCATTGTTACCGTTGTGTAATGTTCCATTGTACCATGATGTACCTACGGTGATGGACAGTGCCGTCATTCCCAGCGTGGGGTTGTTATGAGCACTGCTACTCTGAACATTCTAGCACCTACTTTTTGGTGGCCATGTTTATGTGCATCTGTATGATTTAAATCTGAAAGATGTGAAAGGAGAAGAGAAATCTTAAAGGAGAAAAAAAGAATTGATCTTGAAATGTTTTATGAAAGCTTTGCATCTGGTAAGTCGATTAGAAGAGCGATATAGGTCGTCCTGGGACAACCCTGAGCTTAGGAAACCCCTGTGTTTAATAATAGCGCGTAAGCAAGCCTGTCCAAAGTTTGCCGTGGAAAGCGACATTTACTGTCCCAGACAGCAAACAGATGTGCGCCTCTGTGGAAGTAGACACCACCCCTGTCGTACCAGTCTGTTCACTCTGTTGGCATCCCTTGCAAAATAACCCAGAGCAGAGGGCACCTGCCTGTGTCCACACTCAAAAGACGAGAAGAAACTGAGGCCTGCGGAGAGCTGGCTGCCAGCAGCAGTGGGGCAGGACATGCTGGTGGCGGCAGGGAGAGTGGAAGGCAGGGAGGAATGTAAGGGAAGGGAAGAGTGGAGAGTACTCACCCCCAAAGGGGCCACATCCTTGTACTTATCCCCGAGTACAAGTGTCCCCTCAGCTTCTGGGGGTAGAAGCTTCCTTTTAAGACTGTTGTATTTGCCCATGACTTGAGGTTGGTGAGTTAGGACCACTTGTTAGACTTACCTCGTCTGCCCCAGGAAGGAGGACATTCTAATCTGGCTCTTACAATCTCTTCCTTCTAGGGAAATACAGACATGCCTGCAAAGAACATTTCCAACTATGGTGCACAGAGTTCCCCCACGTCTAAAAGACCCCAGCTTCATGTCTTCTTCCTCAGACACAGGAATGAAATTCTGTGGCGAAACAGCAGTGTGTTGAGGTGGTCCCTGATGGAGACAAACTCAAGAGGCTGAAGGTTGGGGCGTGGCTTCCTGCAGACCCCGTGCACCTTGCATTCCTCCTGGCATTTCTGAATGTAGCTCTAAGTCTAGTAGCCTTCTTGAAGTAGTAACTTTAATGCCTGGGTAGCAAGCACTCAGGCCTTTCCTTAAACTTACCCTGTTAGCTATCAGGTCTAGGTGTGAAAATTTGATTTAACTAATCAGTGTAGTAGCAGCAGAGCTTGATGTCTTTGTTGACTGTTGGTGGCCACATGGGTTTAGGTCCCCTGCCCTTCAGCCTGGTTGCTGGGTACGAGGCCCCCACCTTGGCAGGACTGCTTCGGGCTGACCTGGACTGTGTTTAGAACAGTGTTTGATGCACTTGTATCCTCGCTGGTCTTGATGTCAGGATCCTTACCTCTCAAGCAATCAAAGTCATCAGCTTCTTTCACAAATGAGGACTTCAGACCTTCAGCCTTAATTAATAACTTGTTAACATGAAATGAATTCCAGTCAGTGAAAACAGTAGCCCTCAAGTACTTTGAGTGAGAAGACAGTGATTTTAAACAGAGTCTTCCTTTTATGCCTAAAGATATTTCCAGAAGTGTTCAAAACTCCTGTGTGGTAACACATAGGGCCGGTATTGCTTGATGCTTACATAACAAAACTGGATGCCAGGACAGCATTAGTAGGTCAGTTAGTTAAAGACATTCATTCAAGAACAGAAATGAGGTTACATGTTAGACTGTATGCGCATGTGTATAAAAATAAGCATGAGAAAGTATGACACTATAATTGGATTTGGAATGTGCACAGTTATTAAAAAGATTCACTCCACATTTGGGGGTGGTTCATTTCTTTGACGGGTGGATTTACTGAAAGTGAGTGGAAATGCCTCAAAGTGTGGCCACTGGCCTGGGACCGCTGACACGTGGCACGAGATGCTCCACGGGCCTGTTAACCCAGCATGGCAGCTTCCATAGTGTCGTGGCTCAGGCCGTGGACCTCTGATTTGCCTCAGAGTTAAAGCAGATGTCTTCATGCATTTACGTTGAAAGGCAGGTACTGTGTTCGGATCCCAGAAACAGTATTCCTGACCCTCTGTAATTTTTTTTAGTTAAATATGTTTCTGCATTATCACAGAAAATACTTTTGTTTCTTTACATCATAGTTAGTTGGTTTCTCTGAAAGAAAGTTTAACTGACATCAAATATAGTGAATGGGTATATATTAAAACAGAGATTTACTCCCTTACGAGAAAATCGGAAATGTTTTGCTTATGGAATGAGACTCCTCCTCTGCGCATTTTGGAAGGTCTTGACCAAAGGTCAAGAGTGAGGTGGGTTGAGTGCAGTGGGGTTGGGGGAGGCAGGTGTGAGCCTGGGCAACAGCGGAACCCACTCAGATCCTGCAGACAGATCCAGAGAGAGAGACTGTGTCAGCTCTTTGTTCACAAACACAGGCCCACAGCTCCCGGATACTCTCATTTTCTAAGTGATGCCAGAAACCACCAGTTTTTAGGTGAAATCTCCCAATTTAATTCTACTTTGAAAGAAATGATCAACTAAGTAAAATGCATCTATGAGCTCAGCCTGGACGTCAGGCGATAGTCTATGGATCTGATTGAAAATTTCACCTTTATCCCTGTGTGTCCGTGTATACACCGTGATGTGGCCCAGATTCAGTCATGGCTGTTTCAGTTTAGTCCCGCAGTGGGGAAGTGGGTGTGGTTGGGGCTGGGGGGCCTTCACGAGCTATGGGGCTCTAAGAGTCTGCCGTCAGAAGGATTGTGCGTAGCTGGTCTGGTGTCTTCCATCTGGACACCAGGAGCCTGTGGTCTTGCCAGGAGGTTCTTCACCCCAGAGGTTCCAGGTTGGTTCCTTGGGACTCTCTCAGGAGGCAGAAGGTGGGCTGTGAGCCACACCCCCAGAGCTGCTCCACCAGCATCTCAGTGGATTGGACTTGTCCTTGAATTTTGCTGGACAGACAGAAGTTTGAGAACAAGTGCATTCGCGGCAGAGTCCTGTTGTTTCTCATTAGTGTGTAGACTTGAAGGAATCTCTCCCTTCCTTTTTTGGCAGTGTGATGTTTGGCCTTGAGATGCAGAACTTGTAAACCTAAGATGAGTTCTTGATCAGCTACCTCCATTGGAACATTTCGTGGTCCCTTGTCTAGAGTTGAGATTGACTTGGCTCTCCTTACTGTGTGGATACTTATTTCTGGAGCTTAATTGCAAGTAGTCAGTGAATACACTGAAATACTTTCCTCTGCCTTTTAAAGGGAATTGTTCTGGAAGGTTTCTAGGCCCGGTTGTCATCGGAGAAGCACTCTCCAGGGAGGCGGAGCAAGAGAAGTGGTGCTGTATTGAGTGCCATGTTGTCATCAGTGACCCAAAGATGGAGGGACAGACAGACACCGTGAAATTCCTTTTTGTTTTTCAGGTGTTTGAACCTTATGTGCCTAAAGCTGGTATAAAATGAGGCCTGTGGACAGATGGCATGCCTAATGACGACTTGACAGGGGTCTGATTGGGCATTGCAGTGGGAAAGAAATCACCACCTTGACGCCGTACCCACACAGCAGGCGTCCCTGCAGGTGGAGCAGGCCGAGAAGTGCCTGGCACGGAAGTCAGGGTCCCGGCAAGGGAGGTGTCCCCACCGCTGCACCCCCAACTGTTTGCAGGCATCTTGTCATTGTCCTTTTCCACCTTTCCGGAGTCCTTTCGCCCACCATAACAACGTCAGCAGTGTCTGGAAGCCTTTTGTCTGCTCGGAATTCACGTAACGAAAGTGGAACCAGGCCAAGGAAGCCCCGGCAGCCACTCTTGGGAGGCACCTCCTCCCCAAGCGTACCTTCGAGAGGTGGCTGTGTGGGATTGAGGTAGAGAAGGGGAAGAGAAGCACACAGGACAATGCAGGCACCAAGGGCCACTGAGAGAGGGGGTCACCCAGCAAGACGACTGCTCGGGGAAGGAGCCCTGGAGTCAGCACCCACCCTCACCCTCCTCTCTCCTTTAGATTCCTGCCATGCTCGCCATTGGTTGAGCCCAGTGAGAAGCTAGAAGGTGCTGGAGCCGACAGGTGCAGCCCATATGGGTGCCTTCCCAGGAGGAGAGCGGGGCGGAGAAGTGGTATGGCAGGAACACGGTGGGCACGGGCTCCAGGAGGGGATCCTGCAGATGGCAATGTCTCCTCTGCTCTGTGCGGATGCTGCCTTCTGTAGGGTCTGAATGTCCTATTGTAATACGGATCCGGCTAAGGCACACAATACCCAGAGGACAACCCCAGGGTGGCTTCAATGGTGGCACGTGGAGAATACAGGAAGGAGCGTGAGTGCTCCCCTTAGTGCCACATCGCCAGCCCCGGGCTGCTCCTCCATGTCTCTAAGATGCCACACGCCTGGGCCACCTCCCCAGGCTGCTGTGAGGCTTGGTGCAAGAGGAAGCGTGGGAGCACCACATGGCACTGTCATGCAAAATGTGGGCTCCAAATGACGCTGTGCGTTTCTAGGGTGTTAGGGCGCGCCCGTGCCCTGAGATGGAGCTCTCAGAACATCAGGGATTAGGGGCATGAGAAACTGCCTCAAGACCCTACATGTAAGCAGGGGAGCCCAGACCCGAGGCTTCCAAGCCATTGCGCTGTGCTCCTCCCACCTGAGCCCCTTGGATGCCAGTGGTCTGCCGTGGTGGAGTTTTGGTTGCGATGTTTTGTTTCGTGGTGGTGATTTTCTGGCTGGAGTTGTTTTTGTAATTAATGTGCATGCAGATCGCCCGGGATCTTACTAAGAGGCAGTTGGTGGGTGGGGCCTGGGATTCTGCATTTCTCTCATGCCTCTTGGCAATGCTGCTTCTGTAGGTCCAAAGACCACAGCCTCTGTGGCTTTCCCATCCTTCCCTTCCTGGGGCATCACTTTGGGCTTTTTTCTGGAATCAAGCAGACCTGCCTATGACGTTCAGAATGTACTCAGTTCAGACAACAGCATAAAATAGGTATCTTTTCTTTTTTTAAGGCAAAACTCTATTCTTCAAAGCCAAACGCCTCATTGTTGTTCATCGCTGATTGGGTGTAGGGCTCGTACGCTGGCTTCAGCTCGTCATTCCCTGGCTTCCCAGTGCTGCACGGGATCGCGGTGAGGCCACTTGTTTGAGGGGAGCCCTGGTTCCTGCCTCTGGCTTCTCATCCAAATCACCGGCGTGCTTTTGAAAATGCATCTTTTCCCGAGCCCCATTCCCAGAGCTTCTGAATCCAAATCTGTATTTTTTGAAGCCTCTAGTTTTAAAAAGCTCCACAGGAAATTCTGGTAATTGGCCAGATTTAAGAACTGCTAATATGGGCTGCGCATTTATTATAAAATCCTGCACTTTGAAAAACTTCTGTTGAGACAGTTTAGAACTTAGTTGGTTCTGAACTAAAACAATTGGAAGAAAATTTTTTTTATAAAAAGCCCTAATACCTCCGAAGATCTGCAAACAGACCTAACAGACTAATTCGCTGGCAGCAAGGTATGATTGGCTGAGCTTTAGAGAAAGGCACTTAATTATGTTTTTGAGTCTAAAATTGGTATGACCAGATAATAATTCATTTTGATGTTGAGCAACTGATTCAAATCATTAAGTATACAATGGAATCATTTTTCATCACAGCCCTTGTGCTCTGTGAAGTCACGCAGGTTATTTTTCGTCTGCTTAGTCTTTTCAAGGTTAAGAGTAAACTTACCTGGTTGAAGAGCCTGCATTTCCTCCGTGTCGTGTCTAGGGACTTTGATTTGTGTTCGTCATAAAGTATGGCTTCCCCATGAAAATAATCCTCTGGCACCAGACAGTTGACTCTCAATAGGTGATCATTTTCTGTTCCGTTGATAGGGTGACACGGCCAGGCTCCTGGAGCCACCATCTTGCCGGCCTGCCGGATCGCGGTGCCTCTGCTGAGACCGACTGGGTCTTTTGTCTTCTCTTCACCCAGTGTTGCGATTGCACTTGGGCTGCGTCTTTGTATAGGGTTGTTCTGTGCGAGTCATCTGCGGCTTGAGGTCCCTTCACATTGCTTTGTCAGGCACCATCAAGATTGGCGTCCGCCTTTTATTCCTCCCAAATATCTTCTGTCTGGCGCTTCCGTTTGCCATGCAGGCAGGACGAGGGCTGCTCTCGGTGGTAAGGTGCACTGTGTGCCAACACGTGGGTCCCGTAGACTAACTCGCGCTGGTTTCTGTGGTCTGCAGTCCGCGGTGGTGTTCACCTGACTTGTTTATTCCTAGGGAATGTCACTAGTGCATCTGGGTCTCAGATGGCAAGCGGCATCAGCCTGGTCTCCTTCAACAGCCGACCCGACGGCATGCACCAGCGCTCCTACTCAGTCTCCAGTGCCGACCAGTGGAGTGAGGCTACGGTCATTGCAAACTCGGCCATCAGCAGTGGTAAGAGGGGGCGCAGCCCCACGGACCCGCGGCCACCTCGAGGTCCTTCGTTGTAAGCCGGGGGCTGGACAGGACGCCCTAAGCTCTCATGCTCCTCTGGGAGCGCGGCACCCCGTGGGGCGGCTGCAGCAGAGACTCACACCTTACCTTTCATCTATGGAACGTTTTGTCCTTGCTAGGCTGTCTTGCCCGTGTCATCTCATCTGTTCCTCTTTGGCACAGGGAGGAGGTGGTCATCCCATTGGGTCAGTTTGGAAACTGAGGCTGCAGACAGGGCAAGTGGCTTACCCAGGGTCACGTGACAGAGGTGGCAGCGCTGAGAAGTAGTATCTGATTTTATCTCCCCAATCACACTGCCCTACATGGCGTGGCCTACACTTCTACACTAGTGCACATTTTCTATCATTAGGATGAATTCAGTCTCCGTGTCTGTTTTCCAGAATTCCTGGTGTACCCTCTAAATCCTGGAGTCCCCTTTGTAATCCCTCAGTTTTCACATTCCTTCGGCATTATCATTATTATTATTATTATTATTATTTTGACAAGTGTAGCCAGCTTTTCGGGAAACAAGCGTGCACGTTGGAAACGATCTAGCCGTCTGTGTGGAGTGTGAGTGACGCGGCGCCGAGGGCACCCTGGCGACTGCAGCAGGGTTTGCCTGTGGCGTTTTGTCTCTGGCCTGTTCACCGGTATTTAAAGGAATTCCCACTGTTGTATGTAATCTATCAGACAGGGTTTTAGAGTAATCTTAGCATAATTTGTTCTAATTAAAAGATTCAGCATCAGGTCTTCCCTGTAGACCCACCAGCTGCTGCAGCAGGACGTTTGCTTTGGGTAAACATCATCCTTATTTCTAGTGGTTCCGCAGACACCACCGAGCAGAAGCCTTAAAGGAAGACATCTCCAAACTGAGCCAGGAGACGCGGAGTCAGCGAGGCAGCTCCACGCCGTAGCGCTGTGGGTCTGGAAAAGCCTGTGACTTGGAGCAGACACACAGAGCGTCACGCGCCTGCCCCGGCTGGCCCATTCCCACCCCAGTGTCGGGGCTCCTTCCTTCCCTCAAAAGAAGGCGCTTTGGTAGATAGCAAAGGTCTGCCTGCAGCCTCTTCAAGGGCCCTCCAAGGCTCTCTGCCTCATCTGGAATCACGATGAAAGGCCTGAAAACCCCAAACAAGAAGTTTGAAGTTAGGATAAATTAACTGTCTACAGTTTACTCTCTTTGTAACCATTGCGTGCCCCAGCAGGCCTCGTAGTCAGCCTTTCATCAGACCTCTATGTGCTGCAGCTGAAGCCCCGCCACCTGCCAACCAGGCAGCCTAGCATGAGCTTCTGTACCTCCATGAGCCTCCATTTTCTCATCTGTTCAATGGACACGTTCTCCCCTCCCTTACCTAGTAGTTAGGCGTGTGCCACAACACAGGACACTTGGCCCTTCATGACTGAAGAACTACTGTTATCACGGTTCCTTTAGGAGGAGCAAAGAGTCCACATACTCACTTCATTATCAAATACTTTAAAATATATATTATCAATGACTATTACTATTTGATAAGGTTTCATTCTGTGGCCGCCATCTGGTGAAGGTGTTCTTGCTCAGGACCACGTTTGAGGGTGTGGGGAGATCCACGCTGGGCCTTCTGGAGCCAGGTGCACAAGTGACACGGACAAGGCCTTGCCTTTCCAAGCAGCCTCTGCTGAGTGAGAGTAGTTGAGGTACCAGTAATACAGGTCTTTAAGTACTCATCTAAAATTCATCCTATACAGATTTTCCTTTTGCACACGTACCTGTTTGATAAAGACTCACCGGGTAACTTTCCCTCTACTGAGTAGCTCTTTCTGTTGAGCTGTTCGTACGTGCGATGGGCGTTTCCACACTGCCACGTCGTGAGACTCTGCTTTCCAGAGCCTCGGTTTGGTTGGAAGTCTCTTTCCACGGAAGTGGGCCGCATTGTCTGCACACACGCATTTGTACAGTACCCATGCGAGTCTAAAGTCACCTAAGTTTGAATGCCGGTTTTTTATTCACAAAGCAATTTCTATAATATTCACACACGTGGGTGTCCATTAAAGACCAGTGTGCTCCCTGACCTCGTAAATCTTGAACCCTGGACACAGAAGATAAGAAACAAGCCAGCGGATGCCCCAGATGTCAGCCTGCTGAGGGACATGGAAGGAGAGCTGTAGGGAGAGCCCAGGGCTGAAATTGTGCAGGTCGTTTAAGGATTGATAGAGTTGATCAAGGAAAGCTTCCCAAAGAAAATCAAACTTGAGCAATGCTTAAAGAACCAGACGGATTTTTTGTGCAAAACAGCAGGAGGAAGTTATTATAAGCATTGGGGCACTTTGGACAAAGACCCAGAGAGGAGGAAAAGGGAAGATGGAATAGCCACGAGCTACAGTGAAGTGAAAGGTGATAGTTGGGGTGCAGAAAAATGAGGAGAGACCAGAAGAGATGAGTGTTGAGAGCCCAGCGCTGCCAAATTAGCATCTGATTTTCAGACTTGGGAGCTGACATTTTACAGAGCAAAGATCCAGAAAGACAGCAGAATGGTGCACAGAAGTCTGATTCCTACAGTTTTACGGGGATCTTGGTTGATTCCTGCATTTTCTAAGGATTAATAATATGTCATACCCAAAATATTTTGAAAAGGGAGACGATAATAGTAATAATAAGAGCTACAGTTTATTGAGGGCTTTATGTAGATAATCTCATTTGATCGTCACAGAGTAGATCCAGTTGTTACCTCCCTTCTACAGGGGCTGCCTTTGGTACAGAAGAGTTAAATATCACCTGCTCAAAGTCACATCCTAGGAGGGGCCGGGATTCAAACTCAGGTGGCCCGATTCAGCTCTCCATCACTGCATGTCAAGGTGTGCCTCCAGGAGCAGCAGCAGCAGCAGCAGCCACCCCTAGGAACTGCTTAGAAATGTCCATTCTCAGGCCCCGTGTCAGTCCCACTAAATCCAGTCCTCAGGGGATGGGACCAGGCAACCTGTGTATAGCAAGCCCTCTGGGACCACGTGGCATGCTGAAGCTTGGGAACCACTGCTCTAAGTCCTCACTTCCCAAAGCCTGGTCCACGGACCATGTGGCATCTGCCAGCTCCAGGGATTTGACTGGTGATGCAGAATTCAGGCTCCACCCAGACCTGCTGGACCCATCCTTGTCTCTCTGCGCCGAGAACACCATCCCGGCATCCCTCTGGTTCGCGTCATTCCCCCCTTCAGTGCGCTGATCCGTCAAGTGGCTAGACCCCAGCAAGTTTTAGTGAACACCAGGGCACGGGATCTCATGGACAACTTCAAGAAAACGTGTTTATGAATGGATTTCAAGGCCTCAGTCTTGACATAAACCGTCCCTGCAGGGCTTAGAAAATAATCACAGAAGAAATCAACATGATTAAGGGCTTTCTGTCATGTTCTTTCTTCTTAAGTTGCAGGTCATATTAAGTCCCCCCTGCCCCCACTTTCTTTTTAAATGTATCTGCCCCCATCCCTAGTCTTTGGTTTGGGTTTCAGAGTCGCTAACTCTGTGCTAGCAGCAGGAATGAATGGGGAGAGCCTAGCAGCTTGGGAAGATAGACGCCCGTGTTGGCAAGTTTGCTTTCCCATTGTCGCGCACTCTTATTCTAAAACATAATAATCATAACAACATTGGGATTCACTGTTTCTCTGCCCTCCTTTCCACCCTAAATTAAGACTTTGGCTCTGGAGAACTTTCCAGAACTCTCTAGACACACAGGTCCCCCCGGGGTTTCTGCCTTTAAAGCAGCTGTGAGAAACTCCTAATTAGATAGATTCCTTTGTAGGGGCAACCTACAAAACAGGAGGTGCTGCTTAAATTAAGGGAAGAAGAAAAGAATCCATTTTGTGAAATGGAATGCCCACTGCTTTATGACTATTACTGTTGTAAGGTTTCACATTTAAGTACCTGAGGTTTAAAATTAAATGTCTAATATAATTTGGCGTTGCTAACATGAGACCCGCATCTGCCCTTAGAGAAAATGCCGACAGCTTGGTTCAGGGTTTCAAATTGCCGTCTGCTGGCTTGCAGGCAGCACAGAGGATTGGATCCCTCCTCTGCTGAGCACCACATGCTGCTGAGTGTAATTTTTTAAATGCAGAAACATATTCATCTTGAGCCTCTGCATTGAAAAAGGCCGTTCCAGGAGTACATGAAAAATTAATTTTTTTACATTTTTTCTCACTCTTCTAAGTGTTTGACAGAAGTAATTTTTGCAGCAAGAGAGAATAAAAACTGGTGGCTGTAAATTCCTGTCCTGCAACCTCTTGTGTAGATTCTTTATGGACCCTGAATTGATCTACATGTCAGATCCTGTTGTGGTTTAAACTGTTTATCACTGTAATGGCAGTAGTGAGCCTGTGAACACCAACTTATAATCCTGGGTGAAAGAAATTGGTGTTTGCAGTCAATGAAGGGGCAGCTTTGCTTTATTGATAGATTCAGAACAATTATCTCTGCAACAACTATTGGCTGAGGGTTCTCTTGAATCTTACTGGAAGCCTGTAATTTTTTTTGATTAATCATTTCCTCCATAGGTAATTTCCTCTGGAAGTGTTAGCCACGAGTCAGCATCACTGTGGGTAGCGGGGGCCCTGGGAGGTCATTTGTAGCATACTTGGCCGTCCTATCTTACTTCGAGGCAAGATGCATCACACCTGTCCTCAGGGCCAGAGCGCTTACCTGCCTGCCTACCTCCTGAGTACCTGGGTGAGCCTGGCCAGCCGTCCCCCCCTGGCTCCTGCCTGGGCCAGCCTCAGCTGGTGGCCTCAGCTGATGCTGTTGCCGTGGCAGCCTCGCTCCCCCAGCCCTGGGCTGTCAGGTTCTTCTGATAGCTCCACCCCATCCCCGATTGCTTCAGTCCAACAGTTTATCTTCTGCCACGCCGACTGGCCATCACTGTTAATATTGCATTTCTTCACATGACTCTTCCGTGTGGCTCTTGAGCCTCACTTCCCTCGGCCTCCCCCAGGCCACCACGCGGCCTTGTCACCATCGAGCACAAACACCATATCCATCTTCCACGTGGAAGGAGTGCATCACGTGTGTGTGCGCGTGTGTATGCTCTGCTCCCTGTTTCCTTCTGGCCGTGTAATCATTGTGTCTTTCCAGTACACTCTGTGGTTGTAAAGCAGCTGATCCTCAGTGGAAAGCATTTGAGTTTTTGCCAACTTTTAAATGTCTTTTCTCATTATAAAAATGTTTTGCACATCAATTTTGATGAAGGGGGTTCGAAACACGAGTTTCAGCTTCGGAAGCTGTCCGTCCCACACTTCCTTTTGGAGCCAGTGCATTTGAACCACACTTTCCAGCAAGCATGTCCACACCGTTCATCAGTTTTTATTTATAATTGGAGCATTTTTTTTTTTCTTTTTGGATGTTATACTGACAATTTTAGTGCATGACCAGCAGGCGGCGGTAATGTGATACTGCCGGTCTCTGACCTGGAAGCTTCTTTGATGGGAGGGTATCAATGAAGCGTGGTGAGGAGGAAGTACATGTGTTGACTGCCTCCCCTGTGGTGACCTTCACACCTAACACTCATTTCCCTGGGGATCATCATCTCTGCCTGATAACTGAGCTTCCAAAAGGCTGAGAAACCAAGACCATGCTTATCATAATTAGCCAAAATTCAAACCCAGGTCTTTCTGATTTCAAAGCTTATAATCATTCCCCTCTGCTGTTTTTTTTTTTTTTTTTAAAGGAGAAATGCATGCTTAGTACTAAAACATTGTATCATAAAAATTGTTTGTCTTTTGATAGCACTTGCTTTTCAAGGAAATACATTCTAAGATGGATAGACATTTTGTCTTCTCTCACTGATGCTGAAGTTTCCTTTATCAATTCTTCCCAAATCTTGGCTGGCATTCAAAAGCCTTCCCTGGGGGTTGTCATCAACCTTCAGCTTAGCTCAGTGTTAAAGGCCCCTGGGCTCTCATCTCTCAAAGCTGGGCACTCCCTGCCTCACCGCCGGGGGGCTGCTCGGCTCGCCAGGCTGGCCGGCCTAATTAAAAGGCTGACCCCGCTCCCTTCTGTGCTCGGAGCCTGCTTTCCTATCTCTGCATGTGGCCGAGGAGCAGGCAGAAGCGTCCTGGGGTAACTGGACACAGGGGGTGAAAGGTGGATTTTTTTTTCCTCCCAATCAGAATGTTGTAACTTTGTACTTTGTCTCCTTAGTTCCTTCCTATCAGCTATTTTCAGCAGTAGCTGCTGACCAGGGGAAACAGAGGACAGTGAAATGCTGCCCCGTGATCAAAACCAAACGGGGGCAGCGCATTTCATGCCCGAAGACCAGAAATCCTTATGTCGTTGCAAGGCAAAAAAAAATTCTAGAAATCCTTGTAAACAGGGAGTAGAGAAGGATATTGTTGATAGTTGCTGTAGTGCCTGGACCAGACCTCTTAGTCCTCTGGCCCTCGGCGTGTCTTCCTCTATTCCAGGGGCTCCCAACCAGGGGTGATTTTGTCTCCCTGGGACAGTTCGTGATGTCTCAAGGCGTTTTTGGTTGTCACATATGGGAGGGTGATGCTACTGGAAGCTAGTGGGTAGAAGCCACCAGGGTGCTGCTGAGTGTGCCGTGGTGTAGAGGCCAGCCCCCACAGCCAAGAGTTATTCAGCCCAAAACACCAGCGGTGCCATGGTCAGGAAACCCCGATCTGGGCAATGAAGGTTTTGCTTCTGTGGCCCCTTCCAGCTGCGGTTGCTGCATTGCACCGTAGGTCAGTAAGAATCCTTCCCAAAGAAGGGAAAGCTGGTTTCTGGTTTACAAGAGGGTTACTGCAGCCAATCCAGGGCAGTGCCTGGTCCTCAGGCTGCTTTCCACACCACTTCTCAGAGCATCCGCCTGGGGCCACGGCCGCTTCAGCAGCAGTCCTGCTGCCACCAGCGTTGACGTGATGTGACATTCATGGAACTCGCTGCTTGCCGGGCACAGGCCCCTGGGAGATGAGCGCCAGAGACTTCCTCATTTTAGATGAAGCAGGGGCAGAGGGCAGTTGGGCCTATTACAGCAGCAGGTCAGTGGGCAAGGCTAGATTCAAACAGGCTGTGTTGTAATTGTCACTAAGCTGTTCCCCTGCCCACCCGACCCACCTCCAAGAACACTGGGTGCTCAGCGTGTCCCTCCGCTGCGTGTATGAGGACAGGGAGGGTGAGGCCATCAGATATGTGGATGCCACAAGCTGAGACATAATCTACATTGAAATCTCCAGATTTAGAGACTACAAAATGGGTCAAAACTAACAAAGTGAAACAGATAAAATCTTGAATTCAGGCTCAATAAACCAGCTTTACAGATAATGGAATAGGAGTACCGGACCCTGGTGGGGAAGGCCTGGATGTGGTTTGTCTGCAGAAATGCTTTCAAGACTTAACATTCTGCACTAAGGACGAGAGAGGTTCTGAACGTCTCACTGGGCTCCGAGGATCCTTTCGGGGCCCACATTTTGAGAAAGACATAGGTGGACTGGGAAGCACATGAATCGAAGGGCCGGGATGGAGGGAGGAGCCTGAAACCCACAGCAGCCAGCGTGGCTGAAAACCTGGGAGGGCCGGAGGAGCCTCTCGGGAAGGCGTTGTCCAATGGCTGCCCATTATATTATTGGGGGTGATTTTTGAAAGCTTGTTCCTGGGACCAACAGCTAGAGATCTAGTCCATTTGGCCTGGGATGGAGCCCTAGCAGTGGAATGTCCCCCAGGGGTTTCAGATACGCAACCAGAGTTGAGAAGCTCTTTCAGAGGGACCTGAATGATGTGTGTGACTGGTGGTCATAGGACAAAATCTGATCCTGATTCTGTGTAAACCCGGACAGTTGAACTGGGAGCAATGGGTAGGAGTTGCAGGAAAGACATCTTTTTGACACCAAGTAGTGTGATGCAGTGAGACCGTTCCCAGTGACTGTTTCCAGCTTTCTCCTCTGGCATCTCCACCTTCCTCTCCCTTGCCTGAAGTCCCTCTGCCTTCTTTGCCAGTGAAACGGGGGATGGTGCCCATGTCTCTCCCATACAAAACCCATATGCCTCTCCAGCCTGTGGAGCTACCATGTATGATCTGTTCCTGCCTGGACATGGGGTAGGGCATCCCTTCCACCTCTGAACCCATCACCTCTCGTCTTCCAAAGGACTCTGCTTCTGCGGACACCCTCTCTCCTGTCCCAGCGGTTTCTCCCAGATATTGGATCACTCCCTTCAGCTTACACACCTGCTCGGCCATCGCTCAGCCCAACACCATGGCCCTCCTCAGTTTCCACATCTCCTCCTACTTTCCTTCTCACCACACATTCCAGGACACTCGTCTGTCCTCACTGTCCCCAGCTACCACCCACGTTCTCTTCGACCCTCTCCCATGTGTCGTCAGGCCAGCACCCTCCAACACTGCTCTCATCCGTGTCGGTCCCGGAAGCACTCCTTGGTTCCCGTGGTAATCTTCGTAGTGGGAGTCCTGCTGACTCCCCGTCTTGCTTGAAACCCTCTCTCCTCTGGGCTTCTCTGAAGACACACACGGGTTTTTCGTGCTGCTCTCTGGCTGCCCCCTGTGTCATCCTCCTTTTACCACCAGACCTCAGGTGATGGATGTGGCCCGGAACTCACCTCTCTCCCATCCTCCCTGCACTCCTCTTGAACTAGGCCTGACCATTCCTCTAGACTCAGAAGATACCCAAGTTCACATCCCTAGCCATGACCACTCTCTCCACATCGAACACAGGTAACCAGATGCCTACTCGTGGAAGGCAGTTGGGCGGCTCATGCTCAGTGTGTTTGAAGAACTCCAGCTTTCATCCACAGCGTCTGTTTCTCACCCACCTTTTCACCATCTATCCTCCCGATAGCTAAAGACACACCCAAAGCGTCACGTGCACACCCTCCCTTGGCCTCACCTCACAGTCTGTTCATTTGCTTGGTTCCCTCCACTTGACCTCCAAGAATACAAGCTGGGTCTGCCCCGTGCCTCCACCTCCTCTGTGTTCCCCCAGTCCTTCTGCTGCATCAGTCGTAACTTATCTCTGGCCTGTCATTCTTACTTCCCAAAAGTCCTCTCTCTCTGCAGCCAAATTCACCTTTTAAAAAAACAAAACATGAGCCAGATTGCCACTCCCCACACCCACTCCAGTGGCTTTCCACTGCCCATGGAATATATTCTCAATTCTTGATTTCTGGCTGGCAAGGCCCCAGCTGGTCTGACCCCTGTTTCTTGACAGCCTCTCCACGGCTCCAGCCGGCTGCTCTGCTGAGATCTGGGATGAGTCATCCACCAGATGGTTCAGGCTTCCGCCCAGACGTCAGGTCCAGCATGCGCACATCACTACAGACAACCCCTCTCCATCCTGTTCTTCGCGGTTACCCAGACTTTTCTTATCTTTCTCAGCAAGTATTGTGGCTTGACTTACTCTGGGCACATTCGTGTTTGACTCCTACCCCGTCACTAGCAGTCATCCTGCCCCCGCCATCTTGTATGGTTTTCCTAGCGTCTGTCACTATCCGAAATGATCCTGTGTGCTTATGTGTCTTCTGCGAGAATTCTAACTCCACCAGGAAGAGGGGCTTCAGGGTCTTGTCTGTCTCCACTTTCTTGACTACCTGGAGCTGTGCCCAGCCCATCATCACAATGTCATTGCCCAGGAATTATGCTGAGTTAGTGAGCACACTTGAATGGCATCCCCAAATAGGAATCGTCCAAGTGGTGGCAGGGGCGGGTGGCTTGGTGTATTTTATTGGACTTGCAAACTGAGCTCCAAGGCTCCCGCCAGTTTTATATGATATAATTTTTTGAATTTTTAAGATTAAGTATCTTAATGCTTTGCATATTGCTTTAGAAACTCGTTCTTAACAGAACTAGTGCTGGTGCCCCTTAAGACAGCATGTTGGTCACCATGTGTACAGTGTATGGCAGAAAACACTGGGAGCAATCTCAGCAACAGGTTCTTAAATTAGTATCAGTAGTTACAGTGGAAACTGGGTTTCCTGCCTTGGATCATCTTAGCCTGTTCCTGAATCATAAGTAAAGTCAGTGGTGTAAATTAATAGGGATTATGTAGATTAGGTACATTTCACAGCAGTTATTTCATACGTAACTTCATTTAGTCCGCAAGTGTTTATTGACCACTTGTGGCCACCCACTGCCCTGGCCCTGGGAGTGGAGCAGGAATCCCAACGGAGTTCCCAGGTCTCTCTAGTTGCAAAAGAAGAACGGACGGATCATCACTAAGGAAACAAATTGAAATCTGCTTTGTCAGGTGGTGAAAAGTAAAATGAGGGTGAGCAGGTGCGAGGCATCCGTTCGCGTTCTGAAGTCAAGTCGTGCATGCATGAGTGTGTGAATTACTAAGCGTGTTTTCAACTGAGACCATCACAGCAACGTATCTGTTTGTCGTTCGTTCCATTCATTTGACAAACATATAACTAGCACTTTATCATGTGCAGTGGTGTCCCAGGGTACACTGGAAAGTGACCCCAGAGAGGATGGACGCATCAGTGGGTCCAGTTCAACAGATGCTGCCAAGAACTCAGTAGGCTAAAGAGCGTGTGGTATCCACGCAAAGGGAAGGGTGTGTGCGGCTATGGAGCTTTGTTGTGGGGGGCGGTAAGAAGGGCAGCCACTGAAGGTGAGGCACGGAGGAAGAAAGGAGGGTTCCAACCCAGTCAGGAAGAGTGAGGAAAAGGATTCTAAAAAGGATTGCCCGTGAGGCTGAGCCAGCAGAATGCCCTAATGGATGTGGCCCAGAACTCAGCTCTCTCCCATCCTCCCTGCACCCCTCTTGAAATAGGCCTGCCTATTCCTCTGGACTGAAGATACCCAAGCTCATATCCCCAGCCATGACTGCTCTCATCGTCTCCTAGGGAGGAGAGGAATGTCATATGGAAAGATCCCCCTTGAGTCAGCCTGGGTTGTCTACTATGTAGACAGGTTATGCCAGGCTTAGTTAATCGAGAGCAGAGTGGGCTCACTGCAGACAACCCACAATTCCCCTGGTTCCAGGAGTCTAGGAGCCGTGGGTAGAGCCATCACTGAAATTTGCATCTCGTTCCTTGGTTCCTTTCTCATTTGCTTGGCCCAATTTTTAGTCAGGTCACTTCTCATTGGCCTCAAGGCAACAATGTGTCATTAACTTACATTTTAGGCCGGGCGCGGTGGCTCACACCTGTAATCCCAGCAGTTTGGGAGGCCGAGGCGGGCAGATCACCTGAGGTCAGGACCAGCCTGACCAACATGGAGAAACCCCATCTATACTAAAAATACAAAATTATCTAGGCGTGGTCGTGCATGCCTGTAATCCCAGCTACTCAGGAGGCTGAGGCAGGAGAATTGCTTGAACCTGGGAGGCAGAGGTTGTGGTGAGCCGAGATCGTGCCGTTGCACTCCCACCTGGGTAACAAGAGCAAAACTCCGTCTCAAAAAAAAAAAAAGTACATTTTAAAAATTTCCTAGCATACAGAAATCTAAAATTTTACAAAATTATTTAGCGTTTTATTAATTTTTTTAGTCCCCATGTTTGCAGATGCAAATTTTGAATTTCAGGGAGACTTTTTAAAGATAGAAAGCATCATTGACTACCTTAGCTTCAAATTATGAATAGGTAGTACAGTACAGAAAGATTTGTCAGTTTGAGACCAACCTGGGCAACAGGGAGAGACCCTATCTCTACTAAAAAAATTCATTTAATTAGCTGGGCCTGGTGGTGTGTGTCTGTAGTCCCAGCTACTTAAGAGGCACATATATTTGAATATTTGCCAAATATATGTGCTGCTTCTCCAACTGGAAAGAAAAGTTTGTGATCTTTTGTGTTCTCCACATTAGAAGGTCTGATTTTATAATGTACATTTTTAAGCAATACAGGACTTTTTTTCCACATGACTTTATACCACTCTTGGGACAGGAAAATATTCACTTTGTATTTCTGTGGTTTGTTCAGTTGCACAACCTAGGAAGCCAACAGGTTAAGAAACTTCAATCGTACTGTCTCGCTGGTGACTGTCAACTATTCGAATAAAATTGGTCAAATCTTTCTCATTTCCTCCATCACTTCCTTTTGTAGATTTTATAAACACACGCAAAAAGGCAAAGACCTAAAGGCCTTTTTTTTTTTTTTTTGAGACAGAGTTTTACCCTTGTCTCCCAGGCTGAGTGCAGTGGCACGATCTTGGCTCACTCCCAGGTTCAAGTAATTCTCCTGCCTCAGCCTTCCAAGTAGCTGGGATTACAGCCGCATGCCACTATGCCTGGCTAATTTTTGTATTTTTAGTAGAGACGGGGTTTCGCCATGTTGGCCAGGCTGGTCTCGAACTCCTGACCTCAGGTGATCCTCCTCGGCCTCCCAAAGTGCTGGGATTACAGGCATGAGTCACCGTGCCTGGTCGCTTAAAATTTGGCGGGGGTGAGGGGTATCAAGGAGAAAGAAAAGCATGGAAGAAGTGAGTGTTGGAGAAGAGAGGTATTTAAAACGAACAAGTTGTTGTAAGATGGTTATAACATGGCTAGCTCGAGAGATTGAGTGTGACAGAGGGTGGGGTGTGACCGAGCAAGCCCACTGTGCAGCTTCTCCTTTAGGATATGTATGTTACTTTGGTTTTGCGTTCTTAAACTTCTTTCAATGAACATATCATGTTACATCTTGGCTTTATTACGTGACAGATAAGGTTATTAACAGAAAGTGATATTAATATTAATTATACAATGATACTAAAAATTTTATATCACACAGAAGCAGATGGTTATTTTAAATGACTTAAAATTTTACTCTTTCATATGAGAAGAAACATTTTAAACATATTTAGTTATAAATGCTATTTTAATTGCTACATTATTTCTGCAGTGGGATTTTTAAAATCTTACCACATTTGCAAGGAAATGTTTCTATGTATATTTCAGATCCTGTTAGATGATATACTTATTTACAGGCAACAATTATAATTACATTGAGAGAACAGAATGAGGGGCTTCAGATTATCGATAAGTACATCACACTGTTCTCACACATGATCATTCCATCTGGTCATAGTTCAAGAATTCAGCTCTAGGAGGAGACTTGCTCTCTGAACATTCATCAGGTTAACAATCTTAAAAGTTATCTTTTTCGGTACTCTATTTTTATGATGTTTGTAGATAAATAGTCCTTTGCTGGATTTTGAAATTGTAACTGGGTAAGCTTACCACTTAAGAATTACTTCCTACGTGAAATAGAATCAGAAAATTCCATCTACTTCCAAATTCTTTATGTACTTCCACATTTGAAGCTTACTTTCCCAAGTTGGGAAACTCAACTTTAAACCAGCCGTTGACCCATTCTTTGTTCTATTATCAAGCTTCGTATTAATACAGAAAGTGAAATGAGTATCTCCACTCCCCCAGAGTAATACATCTGAAATCATCTGGCTGGCTGTTGCTTTCCTCAACATCCAAATGTTCAGGAAAGCCTGTGTCCAGAGGCACCACGTCAGTGTCTCTTTGCGAGAGCCTTTATGGGGGTGGTACGAGGGGAATTGGAGTCCAGGGGCACGTCAGGCCCTCATCAATCAGGAGGCAGTGGCAGCGACAGCAAGACAGGCGGGTCAGGCCCCCAGATGAGATTTGTGAGGCTGCAGCATCCGTTCCGACCACACGTTCTGGAAAAATTATCATCTTACACCACCTTCTGAAGCAGTCAAGGTTTGGGTTATTACCTGGACCAGCACCTGGCTTTTACGTAGGACTTTCTCCTGGGGGACGGTGGCAACATTGTAAACCAAAGGGTTATTGATCACATCTTGCTAATCCAAGTTCCTGACAATTAATTTTTTAAAAAAGAAATTATTTGTCCTTTTAAACAACTTTTCTCTTTTCCTAAAATTGTGTTATGTGAAGCTTTTCATTTTTAAAATTCCTTCATTACAGAAGCATGGTTAACGTGTGCGCTAGTGGACAAGTCCCACCAGTAAATGGAGGCCACAGTGCGTGGCTGGAAGGCAGCAGGATGTTGGTATCTGTTGCGCATATTTCAGCCTGTTTTTACAAGTCTGCCTTTTTCTTCCAGCATGTGGATTACCTACCATTTCTCTTTGCTAATTTTACAATAATACCCTTGCATTTTCCGGTAATAAAAAAACATAAATTTTAGAAACATTTAAAATGCAATTAAGCTTTTTGATTTCTAAAAAAAACTCCGTCCTACACAAAGCTGTTAGATTTGGGTGTGTGTACCTGTATGAATCCGTTCTCACACTGCTATAAACAAACACCTGAGACTGGGCAATTTATAAAGGCAAGAGGTTTTGTTGGCTCACTGTTCCACACGCTGTACGGGAAATGTGATGTTGGCGTCCGCTTGGCTTCTGGAGGGTGCCTCGGGAACCCTACCATCATGGCAGAAGGCAGAGGGGGAGCCCGCACTTCACGTGGCTGGCAGGGGCGGGGGGGTCGGTGTGAGGGGACTTGCCGCACACTTTCAAGTGACCAGATCTCATGAGACCAACATCGAGGGGGAACTCTGCCCCCGTGATCCAGTCACCTCCCACCAGGCCCCACCTCCAGCACTGGGGATGACAATTCGACGTGAGATCTGGGCGGAGACACAGATCCAAATGATGCGCTTTTCCCCTAATTTAAAAACATTTTAGAAACATTTAAAATGCGGATAAGCGCTTTGGTTTCTAGAAAACTCAGTCGTAAACAAAGCTGTTAATTTTCGGGGTGTATACCCTTCCAGTTTGTGTGTGTGTGGCTATTTGTTTATTCCCCCAAAGTGGATTGGATCATAATAGGCTTTTTTTCCTTTTTTTGTTTTTTTGGAGACAGAGTCTCATTCTGTCAGCCAGGCTGGAGTGCAGTGGTGCGATCTCGGCTCACTGCAACCTCTACCTCCCAGGTTCAAGCGATTCTCCTGACCTCAGGTGATCCACTTGCCTTGGCCTCCCAAAGTGCTGGGATTACAGATGTGAGCTACTGTGCCCGACCAGGCTTTTTCCACTTAAACATGCAATATGTTCATTAAAATTTTCCATGTCATAGAATATTTTCGTGTACTTAATGGCATTTAAAAGAAAATAAGTATAAATATGTTAAATTTCCACGCTCTCTGGAAACAGTTCAGAAACTAGAAACAATCTCCATGTCCAGCAGTAGGGGACTGAGGGACCCTCCACGGGAGGCTGTGCAGCCATTCAATGCTGCTTTCTATGTAGCAACTTGGAAAGCTGGCCGTTGAAATCACCAGGTGTCATTATTCTAAGAACCAGCAGGGAAGCAGCACTGTGTGGTCCCGCCCCTCTGCCAAGCCAGGCATATCCCTGCCACCCCAGTGCCTTTTCACCGGCTGTGCATGGGAACCCCTCCCCACCCTCATGTCCACCAAATACCACTTTCACCATGAGGCGTTTCTGACCCCAGTTTAAACTTGCCCATGTCCTTCCTCCCCACCTTACTTCTCCATGCCACCACTCACCTTCTAACAGCCTTTGTCCTCTACTCCTTTCTTTCTTCTTTAAAAATATTATATATAGATGTTTTATTTAGCTGGTTGAAATCTGATTCTTTTTTTCTGGTTTTTATTTTGAGTTCAGTAGGCTTTTGGGAAACAGGTAGTATTTGGTTATATGGATAAGTTCTTTAGTGCTGATTTCTGAGATTTTGGTGCACCCATCACCCGAGCAGTGTATACTGTACCCAGTGTGTAATCTTTTATCCCTCACCCCCCTCCCACCCTTTCACCTGAGTCCCCAGAGTCCATTGTATCACTCTTACGCCTTTGCATCCTCATAGCTTAGCTCCCACTTATGAGTGAGAGCATACCCTGTATGGTTTTCCATTCCTGAGTTACTTCACCTAGAATAATGGTCTCCACATCTGCCCAGGTTGCTGCAAATGCCATTGTTTTGTTCTTTTTAATGGCTGAGTAGTATTCCATAGTTTTTTATATATATATGTGTGTGTGTGTGTGTATATATATATATACACACACACACAACATTTATATATATAACATTTTCTTTATCCACTCGTTGATTGATGAGCATTTGGGCTGGTTCCGTATTTTTGCAGTTGCAAATTGTGCTGCTATAAACATACGTGTGCAAGTGTCTTTTTGTATAATAACTTATTTTCCTCTGGGTAGATACCCAGTAGTGGGACTGCTGGATCCATTTTCTGATCTGTCATCTACACCCCCCCACACACACCAGAATTTAAGCTTCTTAAAGGGAGGGACTGTCTTGTTTGCCTCTATTCTCAAAGCCTAGAACAGTGTCTTCATCGGTAGGGGCACAGTCAGCCTCTCTTGAGTGATTTTTCTAAGTATTAGGTGGTAGAATGAGCAGCTGAACGTTACTGTTTGCCAGTGGCTAAGCCCTGGATTCAATGCTTCATAGGCACTATTTGTTACGTCTACGCTGAAGTTCTCTGAGGTGGTACTGTTATCCTCATTTTCAAGTGATTAAACTGAGTCCTCAATAATTTGAATAACTTGCTCAAGTCCTAAAGAATTTGAGTAACTTGTGCGGGTGAGGAGGATCTGGCATATATGGAGCAAATGAAGAGGGCAGGGGACTCATGGGAAGTTTTACCTGTTTTCATGGGAAGTTTTACCTGTTTTACCTGTTCCGTTTCAGCTTTTAGTAATAAGTACATACTTACCTAAAAATGTGCCGGGTTTTTATTTTACTCTATTTTATTTTTTGTCTTAGAGACGGGGTCTCACTCTGTCACTTAGGCAGAGTGCAGTGGCACGATCTCAGCTCACTGCAGACTCTGCCTCCTGGGCTCAAGGGATCCTCCCACTTCAGCCTCCCAAGAACCTGGGACCACAGCACGCACCACCATGCCCAGCTAATTTTTTGTATTTTTGGTAGAGATGGGGATTTCACTGTAGTGTCCAGGCTGGTCTTGAACTCCTGAGCTTAAGGTTCCCCCCACCTCCATCTCCCAAAGTCCTGGCATTATAGGCGTGAGCCACTGCGCCTGGGCGAAAAATGTTTTAAATGAAGTTATTTTAAAATACAAATTTCATAATGAAAACACATATTGAGAGGTGAACATTTGAGAATTTCCACGTCCGCTTCGGCAGTGGGGATGTTTAGTTTGAAACTTTAATTTACAAAGTGAGTGCAGTGAGTCTGTCTTTGTGGTGCTAGAGAGGGGTCCTCAGCTGGCCGTGACAGAGAAGGGCAGGCAAAGGCGAGTGTTTGAGACTTGGAGGGGACAGTGGGGGCACAGCGCCCAAGCAGAGGCATGTGTCAGGACAGAGTCAGGATGCTAGGATCGTGGCCTCCATCCTGCCACTTGCCACACAGTCAAGAAAATGACAGGTGTACAGGAAGATCCAATTCAATACAGAGCAGCCAGGTATCAAATCACGGTGCAGCTCTGCAGAGCCTATGCCGTGTCCAGTAAAGCCGACAGTATTCCAGTGTTACCTGGAATTATTTACAAACGCAGTGTCCACAATAGGATACATCACGACTTACAGTTTAGTTAGATTAAGCAAGTTATAATTTTTCATAGTCAGTGAATATTTTCACCTGCCCAGATGGGGAGCAAGGCTCTGAATCCTCTCTTGCCCCAGCCCCTTCTCCCTGGGTGAGGCAGGCATGGCATGGGTAGATAGGTTTTTGAAAAGTGCCTGATGTGCAGTCAAATACAGGAAGGCCTCTTCTTTCAGACATGCAGGTTGAGCTCCCTAAAGCTAAAATCCAAAATCCAAAGGGCTCCATTGAGCATTTCCTTTTAGCATCACATCGGCACTCAAAAATTTTCAGCTTTTGGAACATTTCAGATTTTCGGATTAGGGATACTCAACCTGTCATTTCCTTTATAATTTTTTTTTCTGGAAACACCTATGAAGTTGAATTGGTAAGCAGTGCAGCCACACCACTTGAAAAGAGGGCAGTGGCCGGGGGTGCTCTTCCTAAGGAGCTGAAAAATGCCATGAAATTCCTGATTATGCTGCTTCTCAGCTTGTTCTTCTGCACCGTGTCTCCACATCATCATCTTAGTCTCTTTCTTCACAACTGAACAGATCTGCTTAAATCCCTCGAGCACCCAAGGCCGTGTAGATTTGACGCTTGGAGCATGCCTAGCAAGTTCCATTTTTGTGCCTCTTTTGCATAGTAAGCTTATAAGCGCCATGCTCTTCTCTAATTATCTATTAGAAAATTAGTTATTTCTATTAACTAATATCAGTTAAAACCTTTACATTTTCCACTTAGCCTCTTAAAATACAAGCAAAACACAAGTTGCTCCAGCTGCATAAACACCTCTGGAGCTGAGCTTCCCCCCCCACGCTGCACCCCCCAGCACGTGGATGCTGTGCTCATCTCTGACCACAGTATCAAAGGCCAGAGTCACAGCTCATGCAGAATGGAAAGTTCTGCCAGGAAAAATGGACTCCCTCGCCTAGGCAAAAGTATCCTGGATGTAGAACTAGAAAACTAACCTGAATTTCATGGAAGAAACTGCACCTGTTTCTTCTTTTTCTGTAGCCAGAGCTGGGAAATCTGGGAAGACACTGAAAGTAGCGATGAAGCGGCTCCCTGGAGGGTCGCTGGGAGACGCTTGGACACAGAGAGTGAGGTGTTTGCTGGGAAAAGCCAGTCGGGATGGGTGAAGGTCCACGCTGGAGTTAGAGAGCGCAGAAAGTGGGGTGAGTGTGAAAGTCTAGCCTGGGTTACAGCCCCAGTGAGCCTGCACAGATTTGGAGTAAGAAACTCCCACCAGTCTCATGCCCAGAGTGCCCCGGGAAAGTCTTCTCTCCCAGTGGTGACTCCAGGTTTCCCCAGCCCATCTCAGGGACTTGGGCTGGTGAGCTACAGAATTCCAAAGAACAGCAGGAGCCAGCCAGCCACACCTGGCCATGGCTGTGCCGTAGGACATCACAGGGTGTGTGGGCAGGAGCAAATGCCAGGAGTGCATGCAAGAGAAAATGATGGCTGGTGGGAACCTGCAGGAATTGCGGGAGGAGAAAAGGGGTGTACTCCTGAGGATTGGGGGCTGGCAGCGCTGGGAAGGAAGGGAGGAACCCTGATTCTGGCTGAGAGGTGGGGGATGAAAGGCCGCTGTAGGGAAGAATGGCCGGAGCTTTGTCTGCTGAATAGCCAGCCGGCCAGGATTCTACTTCTCTCCACATCCAACACTGACCCTTCCAGCAGCCACAGGAGGTCAGGGTTTTGCTTAAAGGAAAAGAGAAAAATGTCAGTTTTTACATTTTGGAGCACAATCTTACCTTTCAGTTTATTTTAAAGCAATTTTCCCTAAAGATCAACCACAGTATCTGGCCAAACTATGTTAACAAAATTTTAGTTTGATAAAGGAAATGCTTTAAACGGACAGCAAATGTAACTTGGGAGCTCCAGGCGCTTTTTTTTTTTTTTTTTTTGGCCTAGGACAGAGCCCAAATTCCAAGACACTAGTGGAAATAATATGATACAACTTTGGTGGTACAAACAAACTCAGTTCTTTTTTAAAAAAAGAATGTTCTAATAGTATCTAATAGTAATGGTGAATTACTCATAGTTTTTTGTTGGAAGTAAATTTAATTCTAGTTTTTAAATATCATTAATTCCAGAGTTTGCACTCTGCATGATTTCTAATTTTGTGGAAAATACAGACTAAAGAAGACACATTTGGCCACTGTGATGGAACTGTTTTTAAAAGGCTGTGCTTTAGAAGACACTTCCGACTTTGAGCTGCAGTTGTGGATGAAGATGCTCATGAGTGGAGGTGTTGGTGGAGATAGTTATCCCAAGTATACACTCGATCGATGTCCACAGCACATTCAAATTATCTTTCATGTTGCAAACTTTCCCAGCGTTTACCAGCCCCAGGTATGACTATGGACAATGCTGTCGGTCATCAAGAGACAGAGTAGCATGGAACTGAAAAACGTGTAGCAGGTTTTCAAACCTCTTACTTGCCCAAAGCTTAGTCAAAATTATTAGATTTCCTCTGAACTTTGTTCTTCTCATTATTTTTGGAATGATTGCAGGGTTGGTTTAAGATTGCCGCGACCACATATTAATAATTGCACTGAGAAACACGTGTAAACGGAGGTTGTCCCGGGAAAGACAGAATGAATGTCATCCTGGTGAAGGCGGCTCATGTCACTGTCCTTTGCTACAGCCTTTGTTTCTCACCAGTTCATTCTCGGGAATCGCTCGTTGTCTGTTGGTATAAAATAAACATTTCCTCCTATCCAGGATGACCGGAGCCTTGGGCGGCAGCTGAGTCACAGCACGCCAGTCTCCCAGTCCCATCACACACAGGCAGTTTTTACACCAGCCAAACTTAGAGCTTCATAAATGCAGGAAACTGTCAGGTTCCTTTGCAAGAGGAAGTCTTAGCTACAGGTTTTTGGTGGAAACAAATGGTCCACCCTGATCTACTCATTTACCATCTGGTTTGGGGAAGCTTCTGTCATCCTACCTGCTATGTATTTGTGACCTGGTAAATTATTTTTAAACACAGTTGTTTAATAGTGTAGTCAGCAATGAAAGGTCATAAGCCTCATCTTCTCATTAACACCACACCAGATTGATTCCAATATTCAGTGCACAGATGACCTCATGTTTCAACTTCCTTATTGACATGAATGTGCTGAGCAGAGCTCACCTGCCTCTTGTCAGAGACATGAATGGGCTGATAATATCTAGTTTTCAAGCAGAAGAAGTTAGAGGTGAACCCCAGCCTCGGAATCTACATAAAATATGTAGCACAGTCATTAGTCATTTGCAAAATCCGAAAACAGCAGGAGAGAAAAATATTTTCTTTTCAGTAGCTGTCAAAGAAGTCATAATATACCTTTTAAAAAAAAATTTCATCAGCCAAATCCTCAAATTTAAATATGGGGACTTTTTTCCTGTATTTTTATCAAAAATGTTTATATTCTTAAATGGTTATCCAGGTACCAGAGAGATGCCCCAGGCACCCCATGATGCAAGTGTACACAGATATATTTTGAGTGCCCCTGTGTCTACGAGTCAATCTATATCAGTATAGAATTAGGATTGGATTAGTGTGAAGTGTTTGCACTGTAAATTTCACCTGTTGTTGTTTTTTTTTTTTAAACTAGAAATACTCTGTTTTGTTTCACTACTATTTCCCCAGGGCCTTAAACAGTGCCTCCCCCTGAGTGGCCCTGGGTAGTTGGTGGTCAAATCCGTAAATATTTGGAGTTTCCTGCACACAGCCCTCAAGTGTGCCGTCAAGATCGTGTCCCTCCGGTGCTGAGCCTCACCATCCTGGTGGTCCTGAGCAGTTGCATCCCCTCCCTCAGCTCAGCCCCACAGCCTTCTGTTCAGGGTCACTGTGGATAAATTACCAGTGGAACCCAAGCCCTCAAAGCTGCCCTGTGGGCTGGGTGGCTCCAAGAGCCAGAGTATTGCTCTGTGACCTCCAGCCTGTTGACTGGGGCAATTGTTAGAGCCAGGTGTGGCGGAAGGACCCGTACAGCCTCTCTTTCAAGTGACTGGGCCTTCCGTACGAGGCACCTGACACCACGATGCTATCACCATCCTCGCTGACTGGGACATGCCACCCACCTCCACTAAAGGCTTGGGAGCCCCAAGGACCCCTTTTCATAATGAAACCTCCTGTCCACAGTTTAGGAGAGAGTCACGAAATTACCTTTTCAAATATTTTAGGTGTTTACAAAATATTTCTATGAGGACAGATAAGGGGGAATGAATTTTGCAAATTAGTGCAAATTAGTATTTGATTTAACCCCCTAAAAAGTACCCTGATGGTTCCCATGGTTACCTTCTAACATAACAAAAGGTTACATGTGATGGCCAAGGGAAAAGAAGATGTAATTTATCATTATGTTAATTTTTTATTCTCCAAAATGTTCAAACTGCAAGGATATTTCATACAGATTTCTTAGCTGGTATTTAAATAATATTCAACACTCCTAAGCCTTAAATAGATAATTAGAAGTATACTGCATTTTTTTCCCTCCAGCATTTCAAAGACATTACTCAAATTTTGTTTGTTCTTGTGCTGCAGTGGTCTTACTTGGCACCTCCTTGTCTTGACAGACTTGATTATGGAGCACCTATTTTGTGCATGGTGCTTGCTGGCCACTGAGCATCCGTAAAGAAAATTTTTTCCACGCCTGTAATCTCAGTGCTTTGGGAGCCCAAAGCAGAAGGATCACTGAAGCTAGGAGTCTGAGACCAGCCTGGGAGGTATAGTGAGACCCTGTTTCTACAAAGAAATCATCAGAGCGTGGTGGGGCACACCTATGGTCCCAGCTTCTTGGGAGGCTGAGGCAGGAGGATCACTGGAGCCCAGGAGTTCAAGGCTGCAGTGAGCTATGATCATGCCACTGCACTCCAGCCTGGTGACAGTGAGACATTGTCTGAAAAAGAAAATGTGCTTTTAAAACTCAGGCTGGGCACAGTGGCTCGTGCCTGTAATCCCAGCACTTTGGGAGGCTGAGGCAGGACTCCCTGAGGTCGGGAGTTTGAGACTAGCCTGACCAATATGGAGAAACCCTGTTTCTTCGATTCTCTACTAAAAATACAAAATAAGCCAGGCATGGTGGCACATGCCTGTAATCCCAGCTACTCAGGAGGCTGAGGCAGGAGAATCGCTTGAACCCTGGAGGCGGAGGTTGCTGTGAGTCGAGGTCACGCCATGGCACTCTAGCGTTTGCCGTAAGAGTGAAACTCCGCCTCAAAAAAAAAATCAGAGGGACATAGCCACGTAAAGGAGACATCCACAGAAGCAATCATAACACACTAAGGGCCATGAAAGGGGTGCAGAGTCCGAGGGAGCTGGGAAGAGAGGCTGCCTCCTGTGCCACTGAAGGACAGGCTTCAGCCCTCCCAGCGCCGCCCACAGGCACGGTGGTTTGTGCAGCTTTCGCTGTGGCAGGTCTAAAACTGTATTTCCCAACATCCTGTCTCATCATTCTCTGACTTTCTCCTTACTATGCCTCATCTTTTCCAGAAGTGATGTGCATCTCATATGTTACGGGTCTGTGTTGAGGGCCTGCGTTTTAACTGTGTGAATGATGATTCTCTGGAAAAGCCGGGGGCCCTTCACAGCCATGTTTGCACTTTCTTTAGGAACAAGGGGGACTCGGCACACCAGCAGCCTCCCATCCCGCCTCCACCTGCCACCCCATTGCGAGTCCTTCAGTTTTGTCCACAGCACTTGTCATCCCTCCTCATGATCGATACGCACACATATATATGCTTATTAACTCTCTCCCCTTGCTGGCACCTAAGCTTTTCAGGGCAGGAGCTTTGTTTATTTACTGCTATTATCGCAGCTCCTAGGAGACAGCCTGACTGGGGCGTGAGTCTGTCTGTCCCTCCATGTGTCTGGACGTTGTCTAGCCCCACACCAAGCACATGGTAGATGGGCCACATGGCACTGCCTCCCCTTGGTTTGACATGGAGGGTCTTTAACTGGCTCTTGGCCATCTTAGTTGACCAAGATGGAGAAGAGAGCGAAAGTAGGGTGAGGCTGTTTGAGGGTAGAGGTTCAGGGGTGCTATTTTGTTCATTTCCCGTGTGAAGAAATTGAGGCTAAAAGAAATGACATGCCCAGGGTCACATGGCCAGGTGGCTAGGCTGGGGCTGGAGCTGACTTTGAGTCTGTGCGGTTCCAGTTCATGGAGCACCATGCAGTTTTCTCCCTGACCTCCATCTGCCTCCTCCTTGTACCCTGGGTGTGGGCCATCCTGAGGAACGGGGACCTCTCCATCAGCAGGTGGGCAGGGTGGGAGCTGAAGTGTAACAGACGTGTCGGCTCCAGCGACACACAGCTTGGACATCCCCATACACCGTTGATGGGAGCAGCCCAGAACTTCGGCTCAGCAGCATGTATCCAGAGCCCCACGAATGCTCGTGTTCATGAACCTGTCTCGAAAACTGCCCCCAAAGTCATTAATTCTCATTACTAAAAACACACAGAAGTACTGATTTTTGGTCAAAAATTTGGAATCCATCTAAGCAGCAGGGAACTGACCAAGCAAACCAAAGCATATTCTGCTCTTTATGATGTTAAAGAAGAAAAGAATCCTGTTACGTATCTTCTTAGGACATTTAACGCTCAACCCATGGGAGGATATCTCACAACCAGATTGCCTCCTTTTTAAGTCTGGGCGTCTGCATACCAGGTTTTCCTGTAGCTGAGGACACCAACACACTTTTTCAAACCACATGATGTCAGTAGATAAGAGCAGGGATGTATTTCGAGGCAGCGGCCTGAGTTTGGTGTATTGCTGTACCTTGAGCGGAGTGAAGTGGCCAGGTGCATTCAGGACCCTGGACAAAGCCCCTCGCTGTACTGGCCTAAGGAGCCCCACCTTCCCTGCTCAGACAGGACGCTTTCCTGTGCAGCAGTGGGTCATTTGACTACATGTGACTTTTCATAGAAACAGCTAAATTTCTATAAGATGAGAAATTTATGTGATCAAAGAGGGCTCCTACATCTAATTGCCTTCCTGATTTAATTGAGTTTTCTGCAAGACACCCTCAGTCTCTCCCCAGCCTGCTCACCCTCACACGTGAAACAGAATCTCTTTTCAATTTAGCAGATCTGAGCACCCAACTTGAGAAATGGTAGTGGCTGATTATGTAAAAAGTGAAGAGGCTGGGGAGAAGCAGGAATCTCTCGAAATGATTTCATTTCCACCTCACAGCACTGCGCATCGTGCCTTCCCATTTATCGGAGTTCACCGTAGTAATTTAAACTTTGTGCTGCTTGCATTCAGCTAAAAATCAGCTAGAGAACAATTTGATTTTTGAGCCTTAACGATAAAATCCTGACGTGCATTCCCAAGCATACTCCTTTCTAGCACACTCCCCATGGCTTCCCCAGACTTTCTGCCTTACTTGGCCCCTCTGTGTTCCTTCTGTCATCCCTTCAAATTGGATGATGCCGTTCGGCGCCAGCTGGCCCTCCAGCATGAAAAAAAAAAAAAAAAAAAAACTGTTGTAGTGGACAAGAAAGAAGAGATACCAGGAAACGGATGGGATGCAAAGAAAGAGACAGGAACCAAGAGGAAAGAGCAGAGGAGTATGACCTGGGAGGCGAGAACACAGAGAAGCTTGAGAAGCCCAGGGCTGTCCCCTCTGTGGGAAGGAGGAGGCTGGGGACACCCCTTCAGTGTGGGGCCCTATGAGCAGCTCAAGACTAGGGCCTCCCGTGGGTCTGCTGTGTAGAGCCAGATCCTGGCAGGTGGCTGGAGACCAGACAGCCACGTCCAGACTCAGCTCGTGGCCCAAGTCTCATGATGGCCTTTAGCTTCTGTTTCTGGGGGAACCCGGCCCACCTTTTCCCCCCTCTGACCCCCTCCCCCATCTCACTGGACCGTACAGTGGACTTTTTAAAATCTTCCGTATTTAATTGCTTTGTAGCATTTAACACAATGACCCCTCCCATTTTTTTCTTGTTTTTTTAAACAGCTTTATTCAGGTAAAAATCACGTAACACACTTCCCCCATTTAACAGGTGCAGTGCAGTAGTTTTCAGTATCACAGATACGTGCAACCATCACCACAGTCAATCTCAGAACATTTTCATCGTCTCCGGAAAGAAACTCTGTACCCGAATCGGTGGTCAGAACATGTGCTTTTTTTCTTTGTAAGGCTTTATAAACATGTTTCAGTAATCAAGGTCCTCATCTCAATGGAAGATCAAATTTCCTAAATTCCTACTGACTCGGCTTAATTTAGAGAGATCTCTGGGCGTAATTGAAAATGGCCCGAGTAGGCGATTCTTCTCCCCCGTGTGTTCTCTTGGTTCTGGCTCCTCCTATTGTATTCCTTTCCTCCCCATTTTTATAACTCAGCCTAACACTGTGTTGTCTTTTCCTTTCGCCAACACCTGTCATCTTCCTGGGCCCCCTGCCGTGTCCCCGCTGCCCCTCTGACATTGTGTACCTCTGTGTGAGCGGCAAAGGGAAGGGACAATAATACCAGTCTCTGAAACATCTTCAGAGATGGGGGATTCAAGTCAGCCTCCTCCCGCTGAAAGCTCCCGTCAAAAGGACTGTGCGAAGGGGTGAGGTTTTGAACCTCACTTCACACTCACCTTTTAACAGAGACCCAGGATGTTGTGATTTCCTTGGATGGCAAAGGTGGCCTGTTCTTTATTTACCGGCCTACACATCTCTGTAAGCTTCAGAAAGAACAGAGCCCTTATTAAAGATCCAAATTAGCTTTCTATCGTTGGCCGTGTATCAAAGGAAGTGCGTTTTAATTTACGAGTTCCTACGACGACTTCATCTTGAGTTCATAGGGGGCTTTAGCCCTCAACTGATTTCCCCTCCTGACATCTACAAATGGGCCTGTCTTTGATAATTTTAAATTCTTTTAATACCAAACAAAAAAGGATTTTTAGTCATGTACCTGACACTGCCAAATAGGTAAATTAAGGTATGGGTGGAAGCCAGCGGGGGCGGGGGGGCCTATACACATGTGCTCAGCGTTTTCCTCTCTCTTTTCTTTTGTCTTTCTTTTCCTTTTTTTCCTGTATAGATGCATGCTTCTTATGAACATGTTTTAAGGCTTTTTGTATCTTTAATCAACATGTAGAAAATTAACGGCCAACCCTTCAGGAACCATTGAAGCTCCCCCAGAGTGAGTGTTGGCTCCTTCTAGCAAATTCTTGGTGTGCCCCTCATCAAACTGAGCCCCCTGCGGAAGAGTGGTTGGAGGTGTCTCTGGAGGGCTCAGCACTCCCTGAAATCCAGGCTCCAGGGTCAGGGAAGATCTGACCCGGGCGGGGATTAAGGCCCTGCTAAGGGCAGCAGCAGCGGCGGGAGTCCTTGCGGCAGGGAGGCTTGCAGAGATCAGGTGCACCTCCCCCAGCACCTCCCCCGGCGGACACGCTTAGAGGCCCTCCGGAACGGGAGGGACATGAGAATCACAAGCACGGAGCCTTCTCTCTTGAATATCACCCGGGATATCAAAAACCCATCCGCACACCTGGCGAGGACCCTCACCAAGGCGAGCTCCGTGCAACGGTTCATCAAAAATTGCCCGGCTAATGATCGGCTGGGCAGATAATCGGAGGAGAGTTAATTGTAAGGTTCGATATGGCATCTTGTCAGCAGAGATAAGTTGTCACGTTTTCCACTTGAGCTGAAACTAAATGATTGTAAAATAAGTTATGAGTGTCCTTGGGCCTGTCTGCCGGAATGATAGCTAAGAATACATTCCTGGCCCATCAGTCTCAAGCAGGCTGCTTGATATTTATGCGGACGGAATGTTATTTTATTCCCCCTCTAGTCATGCTTGTCAGCTCTCCGAGTGAAAAGTGAAACTGCTTCTTTGACTCATACTTCACGTTCCGAAGCTCGGAGAGACTGCAGATTGTGATCATTATTGCTCGTATTATATATTTTTTGGGGTGTGCGTTGAACATTGATGCCCGATTGGGAAGAACTAATGGCTGACATTGAATGTGCGGGATGGTGCCGGCCCATCCTGGTTCAGCGCCGCTCGGCTGGGGACCCCGAGTCCCTCCGTCAAAGCCAGTTTAGATGTGGAGTAATGAGGCGCTCGCTTTTTTAATTTGGCATGGCTTTTTTCTCTTCGTGTCTCCCCTCCCGTACTTAACACCATCGACAGTAGTCGTCTGTCCCGGTGCCCGGTAATTGATACAAAATAAAATGCATTCTTTGTATGCAGCCAGGAGGAGCGGATGGCGCTCCGTGGGCCGGCTGGAGCTCATTTACAGTGTCTCAGGCGGGGCTTTCGGGGCCTCTTCAATTTGAGGAATACCTTGTCAGGCGAGAGGAGTAGTCGGAATGGAAAAGCACAGCGTGGAAGCCTAGTGCGTTGTGATTGCTCATATTTTAAACCAGGGGAATGTTAAACAACTCCTTGAAAGGGAGCTCTCAAGACCTAGAAGCCAGGGGCATTCATATTCCCGTGGCGGAGCCCGGCGCCCAGTGGACGGGAACCTGGTCATTCTTACCATGAGAACACCCAGCCCAGGAGAGGTCAGGGCCTGGCCTCCAGGCCGGTCCTCTCCGGTTGGTCCTCACTGGTCTTGAGTCCCAGGTCACACTTCTTGCCCGACTTCTGTCTCCTGCCACGGCCCCCTCAGTTCACATCCCATTTCACCGCTGCCATCGCCTTCTCAGCACCATGGTGACCACTCCCTCGTGCAGCCGGTGCCCCTGCTGCTGCAGCTGGGCCCTCCCACGGGCAGGCATCTGGAACTGGCACCAGAGCTCCCTCCTGTCAAGGCTGTGCGGCTTTCCCCGCCGGCTGCCTGTCCACTCCTGCCGAACCTGCTCCCACTCGCCCCAGTCCAGAGCACGTGGCTTCTCTAAGGGCTTGAGTGCCTCCCTCTTGGGCCACCATAGACACCCCACCTCGGAGTGGTCAGGTGCCACTGGTTGTCTCCTTCCAGCAAGAAAGTTGGAGTAAAATGTCCAGGGCCTGGGTCATAGAGTGTTGGAGCATTGCCGTGGCAGGAGAACACAGTGGACAGAGACGCACCCACCCTGCCTGCAGCGTGGCCTGGAAAGTCACTTACTGCCTCAACTCCATGCCTCCAAATGGGGGCAGGGAGGGTGCTTGCGGGCCCACCTTGGAGGACCAAGGACCTCGGCGCTGTGAGCAGCAGATTGGAGCATGGGCTGGTGCTGCTTCCAGGATCTCGGGTGCTTTGCACACGTCAGTTACTCAAGTCATAGCCTCCTGAGGACGATTACCAGGAGCTCCTGAATGCTGGCCTTGCTTTCTGTTTCCATTCTTGAGATCACCGTTGTTTTTATTCCATGACAACTCTGTGTCCTCTGAAAAGCTTGACTCCCTCCCCCTGCAGTGGCCAGAACAAGGCTCGCATTTTTCTGCTCTTTCTCCCCAGCCCTCTCCTGGGCTTTCTCCTGGTGCAATGACACCTTCGTCTCCCTGTTGGTCCCATTCTCTGGGGCGGCTGGAGGTGGCCTGGGTATGCTCGGCCCAGTGCAGGTGTGCGTGCGGACTCTTCCATACCTCACTTCTCCCTGCACCTGCGGCCCCTGCCATCGGCGCGCTTGCCGGAGATGTGATTCCCCTTGTCCTTCTTTGTTCAAGTAGCAGGGCCCAGGAAAAATCGTCTTTTATGGAAGGCATCAAGCAAGAAATCTGATAGGCATTCTCTTCACTCCTTAGAAATCAGCCCCGTGGAGACAGGGGTCTTGCCCTTTATTCTCTGAGAGCAGCCAGCTCCTAGGGCATGCTTGGTGCATGGGAACACTCAACAGGGAGATGCTTTCTCCATGTCAATAGACTTCACTCATGGGCTCCATCGATTGCCTAAAACTAGATTCCAAATGGCTGGAAACTCAGAGGACAGTGCTTTGGCACAAAAGCGTGCTTGTGGCTAGTTTTAAAAGTAAGTCGCGAAATTGATACACTGCTGTGTGATACACCAGAAAGCGTCCGTTCCATCCGCCTGTGCAAGTGCCTCTCACACAGAGGTCAGTCCTTTCATAAAACAAATACGTATGGAACCCCATTACTCATCCTGAATATGCTTCAGGAAGGATGTGTGCTGGCGAAGAGGATGCGCGAAGGCCCACCTTCCTGAAGCTCGAGCACTCGCAGGGAAGATGTTCCGTAAACAAAGAAACCCTCATGGAGCATGTCGTGTCCCCATGTGGAGAGAGCCACCGAGCTCAGGGGCCTGGGACGGGCTGGATGTGCCAGTGGCCAGCTTGGGGAAGGCCTCTCTTAGGGCTTCTTCCTTTGGCTTCTGGAGTCTAAAACTTCCTGGTATCCCTTCTGCCTGCCTAGCAGAGCCCCTCAAC
Source organism: Papio anubis (assembly GCF_008728515.1). NCBI lineage: Eukaryota > Metazoa > Chordata > Mammalia > Primates > Cercopithecidae > Papio > Papio anubis. The sequence goes on from NC_044985.1 coordinate 119,845,240, forward strand.
ACAGTTCCCCATCTAAGGCGGCAGGGATGAGCTGTGTGGACGCTGCCGAGACTGGTGTGACTGCTTTGAACCTTGTCCACTGATGCAGCACCTGCAGGGTGCTGCTGACCCCAGTGGTTGGTGGGATGTGAGCGGGACTGGAGTGAGGCCAGCTGTGGACAGCAGTGCAGAGGGACAGGCCCTGGGGAGTTGCACTTTAAAGAAGGACAGGAGTCCAATGTCCAGGGTGGAAGTGTGGGGCCAAGGGAGAGTTGCATTAAAAATGTGAGATGACGGGGCTGGGTGCAGTGGCTCATGCCTGTAATCCCAACACTTTGGGAGGCTGAAGCTGGTGGATCACGAGGTAAAGAGATCGAGACCATCCTGGCCAACATGGTGAAACACCATCTTCACTGAAAATACAAAAATTAGCTGGGCCTGGTGCAGGAGAATCGCTTGAATCTGGGAGGTAGAGGTGGCAGTGAGCCGAGATCACGCCACTGCACTCTAGCCTGGCAACAGAGCAAGACTCCATCTCAAAAAAAAAAAAAAAAAAAAAGTGAGATGACAGCTCATGTTTAGTGCCGGGCACTGGGTGAGCGAGGGTGGGGGAGCATCCAGTTCCCAGGGGAGGGGCCCCGTGCCCATGGAGACTGCTGGGACAGGCTGGGGCAGGGCGGGGTGGAGGGTGCCCTCTTCTGATGGATGCTTTTGGTTTTTTGTTTTGTGTTTTTCAGTGAAGTGAAAAGTGAGGTCATCATAGGAATGGTGTGGAGCGTGGGGTGTTTGAAGCGGGAGGAGAGGCTGTGAAATAGCCCCCTGGAGAGTGGGAAGTGGGTTACTACAGAAGTGAGGTAGGATTGAAGGGCAGGCCAGAGACCACGGAGGGGTACACTGATCACGCAGAGGTGGCTGGTGTGCACAGCACCACCCTCTCCCAGCCCTGGCCCGTGACGGTGCCAAGCACGTGGAGGGTTGGAAGTCAGTAAAGTTGGGGCTTCCTGCTCAGGAGAGGTGGTGGGAGGAGGGAAACTTACAAGGATGAGTTTCAAGTAGTGTGGGATGCCGCCCGGCTGTATAAGGACAACAGTGGGATGTGAGCGGGTTGGATGTCAGATGGCGTGGAACTCAGGGCATAGAGGAGCCATGGAAGTGAAGGCCTAGTGAGCTGGGGAGGCAGGGGTGGGGGTGGCAGTTGTAGACCCCAGAAACTGTGGTTCTTGCTGGTAGCAAGCTTGGGTGAGACCATGAGAGAGGGTGGCTGAGGTCCAGGGCAGAAGAGCTTCATGAGGGTGGAGTGATGCAGAGGCCACAGTGCTGGAAAGGACACCCAGGAGGTTGAGATGCAGACAGATCAAAATTCCAAATGAGGAGCCTGCGAGAGATTGAAGACTAGAAGTTCTGGTTAAATTCTGTGGGGTTTCTCGCTATTGATATTTTAGGTATTTGAGACTGTTCTTTGTGGCGGGGGTTGTCCTGTGTATTGTAGGGCATTTTTCAGCACCTCTGGCTTCTACCACCTGATGCCTCTAGCACCTCCACCCCACCCAGTTTGATACCCAGAAACGTCTCCATCCATTGCCAGAGGTCCTGGGTGGGGGCTCCTGGAGAACCAGTGGATCTGTGGAAATCGAGAGTCCCATGGGGCTGGAAGTGCTGGTGTGGAAGGACGCAAAAGGAAAATGCGGATGTGGAGGAAATGCTGATGGGTTGGCTGTGGTGGTCTCTTAGGGGAAGGTGGGTGGTGGTATTTCCGAGTGCTGTTTCCTTCCCAAGACTGCCACTAAGCTGCTTCCTCCAGGTGAGTCCGGGATTTCTCCCTGAATTATAAATATTCCAAGATATGGAGAAAGCTTGGAAATGAGAGGTCCCTGTCCCTGTCAACTATTTTGCAAAAAGTTTTCTACAGCTAGAAGTGGGAAGGGGCCTAGTAACAGACGTGCCATTTTGATTTCCAGAAACATGAATTCTGAGCTAGGTGCCAGTGAGTCAGGTCACACCCAGGTGGGATTCTGAATTTGATTGTTAAAGAGGTGCTTCGTGTGCACGTGGAAAAGGAAGCATGTATTTGAACAGGGAGAGTTTATTAAAGAGAATGGGTAGACATCAAATAGATGTCCCTTTGTTGTTTTTAAGTTGTCAAAAATATGTGTGAGTTGGGTACCCATATAGCCCTCAGCAGAGTATTTGACAAGATTGTTCCTTGGTTTCCTCGTAGGCAAGTTGAAAGATATGTGAGCTGAACACAAAGACAGTATGATTTATCTGGGCTCAGTGGTCGGTCTCAGAACCTTCCAGGAGTGGATGGTGCATCTGAAGGTGGGAAGCTCTATCTTGACTCCACCCTGTTCACCATCTTTTTCGTTGACGTGGATGGATGTACGGGAGTATATGGTCAGAACGGCCAAGCATAACTAAGACAATTGTGAAGAGTAACAACGCATAGGCTTAGAACACCGAGAGAGACATAAAGAGTGGTGGCCTGGAATAGAGAGCCTAGTCGTAGACCATGCCCATGTGGAAGCCTGTCGTGTGGACGACATAGCTAATGTATGTGTTCTGGTGTACACTCATAAAAACAACCGCTGGATAACGGAGGACAGTTTATGGTATAATGCCCCTGCTGTGGGCTCAGCATTGCACAGGTCACGGGGGAGGCGAGCACTGGTGGTTGCCCTGGGCATGGGCGCAGGCATGCTAGTTAGGTTGAGATAAGCGACTGGCAGCCGCATGCAAAAGGTCCTAACTGTGGGCTCCATAGGAGTTTAGAGATGAGAAATGTTAGTTTGGGAGAGGGTGTTAAACAGAGTGACAGAAGGAAGGACACACAGTTGGGGATGAACATGGCCTGTCAAAATGAGAGGACACCCAAGGGACAGAGTAAAATAATAATATGATTTTAATATAATATTACTTAATAGCGGCCCCCGGCAGCAGGAAAGTTGCGTTTGCCTGTTCTGCTTATCTGCCTGCAGGGCTAGGGTTGAGCTCTCTGAGGACAAAGACAGTCACAGTGACCATTGTTTCCCATGGCCTGGCACCAGGCCTGGCAGACTGGGCTCCTAACACTGAATAGAGAGGATGGGGTAAGGGGTTGAAGACTTGGGAACCCTGGGCAGAAAATATTTAAAATGAGCGAAAGGATTCACTGCCTGGTTTGAGCATTGAATAAATAACACAGGGAAGGGTTGCTTTAGAACCAGGTCATGATCTTGGGGGTCTCTGGATGTCCTACCCCTGAACGTTACGAGACTTCTGAACAGTGTTAAATCATACACAAAAATGAATTAGTCTTGCCCTTTTTTCCGGGGTATCTATAACTTTTATCTGATATTCAGTGGAATCTGGTATTTCAGAAATACATGTTTAAGAACCACTACTTTAGAAATATTAGTATTGTAAAAACATGGGACAGCTTAAAAAGTCTGGGAGGAGAGGGACCTTGTGGAGTTGGCTGCACGGTCCAGGCTTGGGGGTGAGGTAAGAACTGGACCAGGGGTGAATGGTGCTTAAATGGAGAGCAGGCAGCCAAGGAGCGGCTTTGTGAAAACAGACTGAGCTCGGGGTTCCAGGCTGCTCAAGGCAAGGGACGTGTCTTGTTTAAACCTGCCCGCTCCGACCTCTGCAGTCCCACCGCAACCAAACAGCCATAGTGCAGGCTCAGGGGGTCTCAGGACTGCTGGCTGCACCTTGGGTCCAGCTGACCGAGGAGGTTTACCAGATGTCCACCGTGGAAAGCAGGAGTTGGGCAGAAGTGGCGGGCAAGTGTCAAGTTTCAAGGGTGAAGCCCAAAGTGATAGCAGAGAAAGCTGCCCGGAATGCAAAGGTCAGAGTGAGTGCTGTTTCTTGGGAGCCAACTGCTGGGAGGAGAGGGTCGGGTAGAGCCGAGCCTGGAACCAGTGTTGGTGTCATGCACATGGAGAATGCCCCCGTGGACGTAGGGAGGAGAGGCAGGAAAACATGGCATCTTGGGTCGGCACAGTTAGCATGATAGGGGAAAGGAAGGCTTAAGGGGGCGAAGGAAGGCACAGTGAAACAGTGTGCCATTTTGAAGAAGCAGTGGTGAGGGAAGCCAGACTTCAAGGAGTCAGAAAGGAACGCAATGGATTTAAACCCTCTATCTGGATAGGAACCTTGTCTGGAGAGGTCTGCAGCGGTTTTGAGCAGACCCGACCGAGCTCTGTGACTTCAGCAAGTTACTTAACTTCCCCCTGTGCCTTGGTTTTCTAATCTGTAAAGTGGAGGTGGTAGGGACACCACGTGCCTCAGCGGATTGCTTAGAGCCCTGAACGCGTTGCTGAAGGTAGAGCTTGCAATAGCCCCTGATGGGTAGTGACCTCGGATGAGTATTTGCTGTTGAGACTATGGCTTCAAGGGTTAAGGAAATAACTCTTTAAGGAATAATGGGGTTAGGGAAAGGTGTAGGGAAGCAGGTATGAAAGATCTTGGGACCTCTGAGGACAGGAATGAAGCGATGGAGAGGGAGGAATGAGTGAAAGTGACCCGGCCAAGACACGTGAGGATGAAAGATAGAACCAGGACAAGCTAGGAAGGTTCATTTAGCGAGAGAGGGGAGCCCATTTCTCTAGGGATGGAGAAAGGGGAGCCTGTTCCCCTAGGGATGGAGAGAGGGGAGCCCATTCCTCTAGGGATGGAGGAGAGGGGAGCTCGTTTCTCTGGGAATGGAGGAGACGGCAAGAAGACCAGTAGAGGAGCCGTGATGGTGGAGTCACAGCAGTGATGCCCCAGGAAGCTGACAGCCAGATTTCTGCCATTGACGTTACCTCCCACCTGCCACCAGGGGACACTGACCTGTCCGTGTGCCTCTGCATCTAAGGATGTGCGTCCATAGGAAGCACCTCCGCCCTGGTAGAGGGAAAGTCGCTGAGACACCGAATTGCCACATTTCTCGCAACTCCTTAAAGTGGTGAAGGGACCTTCCACCTTTTGTGAGTGAGTGTCCACCCACAAGGAGTGCACACGGTTGACACAGTCGCAGGGGTCTCGCGGTGTCCAGTGCCGCCTGGGCTGCCCTGCAGGAGCCCTGGGGTGGCCCTTCACCCCCTTCGCAGGAGAAGCTCCCCACAGCCCTCTTCTTCCACGTGTAAAGGGTGCGTGCAGTAACGGGTGACGCTTCCCACCGTGCAGAGAGGGGCGAAGGGTCTCTGCCTTAGGGCGGCCAGGAACGTGCATTGGGGTGTTCTTGGGACCATATGTATTTCTCAGATACCTTAAATTGAATGTTTTTACATTTCTCAACATACGATAAAAATTCCTAGAACTTCGCAAAATATACATATTTTCAATTCATTTTGATTTCCATTATCTTTATATTTGAAATCATGTCACTGTTCTGCTCAAAACCCTGCAGTGGCTCCCCATTTCCCCCAAAGCACGGTGGCCCACGAGCCCCCTCCTCTCCAGGGCCACCTTCCACAGGCCTCCCCCACCCACACCGGCCACCGCCACTCCGGCCCCCTCTCCGTTTCTGGAACACACCAGGCTCCCTCCTTAGAACCAGGCTCTGGCTGTTTCTCTGCCCTCATTACCTTCTCACTCCTCTGCCGTTTTCAAGTCAACTCAGTGTCCCCTGCTCAGCGAGACCTGCCCCAGCTACCCTATTTTAAATGACACCCCCCATCGCTGCCTCCTCTCCCAGACCTCCTAGCCTCGATGCCCCGTGTTCCTATTCTGCCTTTCCCATAACTCTTACCAGCTTCTGGTGGACTCTAGGTTCTAGCCCGGCTGCCTTGTCACTGCCACTCCACTTTAGAGGGTTCCCATTGGGGGCAGGAATGTTTTGTCTGTTTCTCCTCAATCAATGGCGGCTCCCAGCATCTCGAAAAGCTGCTGGCTCACAGTCAGTGCTCAGAAAATCAGCTGAATGGGTGCAGTGTGCTGCACAGAACTCTGACTTTGTACTTAAAGATGCCGAATCGGAAAATAAAAACTTTTCAAGACTCTAGAGGCACGCACCACCTGTTTTTCCTGCACATGTTCAGTGTACTTTTCCACCCTGGTTGAATTATATGTGCGTTCTGGCTATTTAGTACCACTTTGGCCTTCTCTTTGATAAAGGTACAAATGGACAGAATACATTGAGAGTTTCACTTACAGTGAATAATCGTGTGTGCACTGGTTTTGAAACTTTTCTAAGTGGCTTCAGTGAATCAAAAATTGGCAGGCCTGCTATATCGACTTCCAAACACTGTCACTGGACATTGGTGAGAGAGAGAAAAACATAGCATAGAATTTTTCACTGATAATAAAACAAGATGAAGTTACAGTCAGCTGTAATATTGAGGCCGGAAGAAAGGATCAGGAATCCCTTATCCTGCGCACCCACAGGAGTCAAATCCATTTCAGGTGATATTTCCAAATGTATTCTTAAATGCATCATTTTCATTTCTAATATATCAAAGTAATTTTAAGAAGAGAAAGACAACTAAAAAGCATAAACTCACCCCTTTCCTTTTGCAGAGCTCCAGTCATGCAAAGGAGAGAAGGAGAACTTATCCATAGCATGCTGGTGATAGAAAAATAAATGCTTGTTTTTAGATAACGGGTGGCACAGTAGAGCAAGGGGGACTGAGCCCATCTCATACCAGAGGCTCTGGGCCTCCAACCCAGCAATGCAGTGATGGGACGTTACTTGCAGGACCCCGTGTGATGTGGGAGGAGCGTGGCTGTGCTGTTTCTGCGTACTCTACTTTGTAAGTGCTCACTCTGCATTTTTTTGCCTTTTCCGGTCCAACGGCAGACACGGGGCTGGGTGACTCCGTATGCTCCAGCCCCAGTATCTCCAGCACCACCAGCCCCAAGCTCGACCCGCCCCCCTCCCCTCACGCCAACAGAAAGAAGCACCGAAGGAAGAAAAGCACTAGCAACTTCAAAGCCGATGGCCTGTCCGGCACTGCTGAAGGTAAGGGCTCCGGGGTGCCCAGGGAGAGAGTCTCCACTTTGGAAAATACTTTTGTTATTCTTCAAATGTGTGAAATTAGACACCCTTAGCACCACAAGTGCACAGTAATGCTGGTCACCGAATGTGCTTTCTGTTTGCAAGGTGGCACTAGAGGGCCCTTGGGACCTTTTCATCACTGTCTGATTCTCATGTTTCTCAACCAAATCTGCTCTCACTCTTGGCCGCTGTTGCTGGTAGCTGGTAGAAGTGCTGGTCTCCCAGCTACGAGCCTGATCCGGTTCTGAGGTCTCGCCCACCCTGGCAGCCTGGGCGAGTGTCCTCTCCAGCCAAGGCGGGCCATGCTGCGTGACTCTGCTGGGGACGGTGCCTACTTCTAGTTTAGGAATCGTCTCTGATATTGGTGACTCTTAACTAAGCAGACACCTGCCTTGATTTCAGCTTTTAGCAACGTGTTATGATAAACACCTCTTCTGTTAACATCCATCAGCTCTTTCTGGTATGTGGGCTCTATTAATATTCCAGTTGTGACCGCTCATCGTGAGGTCTCCTTTCACCTGAGTCCTTCCTTCATTTTTATTGCCACTGATGGCTGGACCTGAGCTTCCTGAAGTGGCTCCTCCAAATGAATTCCCTTTTTTTAATTCCATAGATGCAAGTAGAGACACGTGAGTGCACACGTACACACACACACACACACACACACACCCCCACATTATGAGAGGTCAAATTAGTGCAGTTGTAACAAAGGAATACTTAAAAGGAAAAATTAACATTTGAGAACCTTGTTGTCAGAACATGAATTGTTGCCTGTGAGACCGGCAGTGGTAAGAGAGTGTGGTTGGTTACCTGTGAGACCGGCAGTGGTAAGAGAGTGTGGTTATACCTGTGAGACCGGCAATGGTAAAAGCGTGTCTTCAGCAAGGGTTTCGTGCCCAGGGGCAACCTTTATGGCTTCCGTCCTTTCTCTATGGCTGCCACGCTTTTTCCAGATACTCTGCTCGATTGAGGGTTCAAACCCGCGAGCTATCAGACAGTGGCCACATTAGAGGGAGTGGCCCGTCCCCTCCGCATGTCCAGAGCGGAGTGCGTGAACCCAAGGTGCGTGTGTTAGCAGGGAAGGGGCAGAGCGTGGGGTGTGTTGTGTGTTTCCATAACGCCCGAGGCGGGGAGCATCATTTCCATCATCATCAGGAAGCTGAAGTTCAGAACTCTGAGTAGCCCGCCAGCCTCTGCAGAATGGTTGGAAGCCTTTCTCCTTCACGACATTTCTTCCCGTTTTGCCTCCTATAAGCTTTCTGCTAACATATTGAGGCAATAAAAACTGATTTTTCGGCCAGGCACGGTGGCTTACACCTGTAATCCCAGCATTTTGGGAGGCCAAGGCAGGAAGATCACGTGACGTCAGGAGTTTGAGACCAGCCTGGCCAACATGATGAAACTCCGTCTCTACTAAAAATACAAAAATGAGCTGGGTGTGGTGGCGTGCACCTGTAATCCCAGCTACTTGGGAGGCTGTGGCGGGAGAGTTGATTGAACCCAGGAGGTGGAGGTTGCAGTAAACTGAGACCACACCACTGCACTCCAGCCTGGGCGACAGAGTGAGACTCTGTCTTTAAAAAAAAAAAAAAAGATTTTTCTCATGTAGTGGTGAGTGAGGATAATTCCGTTAAGTCAGCGATGGTGGAAAGTAATGGTTACGGGTCAGAGCAGCCACAGGTGCCACTGACCTTCCCACTGAAAACGGATTCAGCCACAAGCGCTTTGTGTTGGTAAGACTCCTTCAGACAACTGTTTGGCAAAAATCACCCTGGCAAGCACGTGCAGCCACCCGTCCCTGATTGGGAAGAAGGTTAGCCTCCCCAAGGGTGGGCAGCCTGTGCCCTCCACACCCCCAGGCTGCACACACAGGGGCAGGGGTTAGATTCCCTTTAGGGTCAGGCCGTGTGCTCATTTTCACAGGTACACGTCTTCTTGCATTTGTTGTGTGTTTCCAGTCGAGGTCTGTGGGTTTTTTTAATGCACAGCCTGGTAGGAACTGACTGTTGCCACTTAGATACACTTTCGTTATCCCACCCACGTGTTGACTGCTGTGTAAACAAGTGAATGGGGGCGGGGAGGGGGCGCTACCATAAATCAGTAGCATTTCTGCACATTTAATTGAGCAGCTGGTACTACCCAGTGTTCCCTTCAGCACGGGTGCGTTTGAAGGAAGTTTGACAAGTGACCGTGACCATGTTGGATGCCTGATGTTTCGAGTCCACTTGCTGAGTGAGTGGGATGGTATGTGGGTGCCAGGCAATAGTGGATACCAAGGCTGAGACGGGCTGTGTCCAAGCAGCAACTGGGGACCCCTTTCCTTAAAGGGTCTTACTGCCGAAGTGGTAACACCAGCAGAAAGATTTCAGGCACCATGGAAACTCCGAGATGAGGAAATGGCAAGTGTCTCAAACATGGATGTGTAAGTGGGTGGCGTGTGTTTGGAAGTCCAAGGCAGAGGTTTCGAGGGAACCACCCACTCTCTAATTAGGAGAGTCTGGTCTCTATGTCAGCGGCTATGACATCTTTCCAATAGAAAATAAGTCATAAGTTATTTATAAAAAGAAAATGTATCTTTTTTCCCTGGGAAAAGTTACCTATCAGACTACAAATGAGTCGCTTTTATGAAACAGTCTATATTTCATTTTTTCAAAGCCATGTTTTCCCCCCAAATTGTAACATCTCTAAAGTCAGAACATATCTTATCATTGTAGATTCAATGATATACGATGTTTTTGATCATTTTATATACTGTTAATTCCTTCAAAGTACATTGTGTAAAACACCCAAATTAAACATTCTGTTCTTGAAAATAAAGCTAGTTATATATGTTTTGTTTTATTTTATTGATTGATTGATTGATTGTATTTTTTGAGACAGAGTCTCACTCTGTCACCCAGGCTGGGGTGCAGTGGTGCGATCATGGCTCACTGCAGCCTCGACCTCCCAGGTTCAAGTGATCCTCCCACCTCGGCCTCCCAAGTAGCTGGGACCACAGGCAGGCACCATGACACCTGACTAATTTTTTGTATTTTTGTAGAAACGGAGTTTCACTCTTTTGCCCAGCCTGGTCTTGAACTCCTGGGCTCAGGCAATCCTCCCACCTCAGCCTCCCAAAATGCTGGGATTACAGGCATGAGTCACCACACCTGGCCCGTATTTTATGTTCTAAGAATACTGTTCAGTTATAAGAAACCATTTCTGCTTCTCTTTCCTGCAAGGCTCTGTGACTAGTTACTACTAGTGTGTTCTCTGTCACCTGACCAAGTGCGGAAAAGTTGGAATTACAGATATAAAAAGTTGTATGGAAGATGTGTGTAAAGTAGTTGAATTTTGTGGTTGTTAACATAACCTATTGGAACAAATAACTAGGTTCAAATCTCTTTAGAGTATAAGAAAAATAAAATTCCATTGAAGTCAGCAAATTCTTCAGGGTCCTTTGAATCCATTGGTCAGTAGAATCCATTGAAGTCAGCTGATGAATCTGGAATGGGATGGGGCTCGCAAGCTGGCTCGCCGAGGAGAGTCTTCCTGGGACTGTCTGCAGAGGTGCGGGGAGAGCGGTGCGTTTGGTGTAGAACCTGGGATGTAATGGGGCGAAGAGAGGGCAAGTATCTGGGAAAGCTTCCAGCTAGGATCTGTGGCCTTCAAGAGAGACACATCCAGCTGTGGTGACCGGGAGGGTGAGGGTGACCTCACTCTTCTCCCTCCCACTGGTCTCCAGTGGCCCCTCCTTGACCAAATCCAACCAGAAGCCAAAAGGCCTGAGAGCCTCGGATGCCAGTTCACACAGTTGGCTCCCAGGACCAAGACAAAACCAGCGGAAGCCGTAGGGTGTTCGTCTTTCACAGCACCTCCTGCCGCCTGTGCCATGCCACTCTGCTGGTGGTCCGCAAGCACAGGAAACGAAGCCTCTAGAGGGCACGGGTGTGTGCTCCCATCCATCATCCCCCAGGGTCTGGCTTTAGCCTGGCCCAGGGAGCCCTCGCGGCTTCCTGAACAGACCTCGGCGCCCTTCCCCAGCTGTGCGCGACAAGGACCCTGCCAGAAGGTCTTCCTAGACTCCCAGCCGAGCGCAGAGGTTCTCACTCTGGCTGTTTCTTACCTCTGTGGCGCGCTTATGCAGAAAGTAAAGGCTAATGGTAGGAATCATCAGTATCTGCTGCTGCAAACCCAGAAACGCTGTGTCTGCACGGGGCTGTCAGGGTGACCGGTGGACATAGGGCCGTTCCTGCCATTGAGTTTCTCCCTGCACAGGTCCTTGCTGTGCTCTTTTTGCTGAAGAACGGCCACTTTGTTCTGTACCAGATGGCAGAGGGTGTCACACCCAAGCCTAAGGAGAGCATTTATTTTCTTAGGTTTACAATTTAACATGAATCAGATGAATCTGGAAAGTTGCAGGAGCAGGGACTGTGACTGGAGAATCCCTTACCTTGTTGTGTATATTTTGGGTCCTGAGGATTACCAGGAGATGTGTGGATGATGGAGCCCGCCACTAGGCTCTTACATCACAGGCGGGCTGCTGTGCTGCCTGGTCACTGTAGACCAGTGGAAGGAACTTGAGATGTGACTGGGCAGGATGATGATGGGGCCTGAAGCCCATGCATGGAGGGAGCATGCAGTGACTGGAGAAAAGGGTGGTGATGAGGATGAGGATCATGAGGCATGGTGACTGTGACCAGCTGGTGGAAGGTCTGCCGAGTGAAGGGCATCCTAACTTGTCCTGGATGGCCCAGGTGGTAACCATGGGACCTGATGGGTGGAAGCCTCAAGGAGATGTATTTTGGTTCTGATATTAAGAACCCTAGGTAAAGCTCTATGAACCAGGGCCACCTGAGAGGGAGTGACCCTGACTCTGCATGGGGTCTGCATGGATTGGACCACAGTAGAGGAACCCAGGCTCTGGAAGGTGATTGCACCACGGCCCTGGATTCCCGACCAGGTCCGAGTTTAAGGGTATGTTTCCAGAGAAAAGCACCTGGAAAAGATCTGGGATTTTCCAGATCTTTAATGGCTTGTCACCTCTTGGCATTGTCTTTGAATTACAATACTTTCTGGGCATCTTCTTATCTCGGGTCCAGTAGTGAGGTTGTCATTGCTAAAATGAACGGTCTCTGCAGTCCCATTCTGTGGCCCCAAACCTGGTGGTTCTCGTTAGTTTTATAACATTCATGCAAGTTTGCATCAAGTGCTAATTTCCCTGTTTCCCCAGTGAAAAGGCTGAAGTAGAGAGAGGTTAAGTGGCTTTCTTGTCCAGGGTCAGATTGCTGGTAGGTGACAGAACTGTCTCTTGATTCTCTGCCTCAAACTCTTTCCACCAGGCAAAAAGCAAGTCTTTGAGGTATGTGGAGCTGCTTTTGAATCTGGGAGTGGGGCACACTGAATAGCTTCCTTGATATTTCTCAGATTCCATGTAAAGACACTGACTTTTATATGTCTCATAACATCTAGAAGTTGTGTAGCAAAGATCTTTCTTTAAAAATGCAGGACCGGGCTGGATTTACCCAATCTTATTATACGAGAGGGTATGCAGAAATCCTGGTGTTTTCCCCCTCTTGGGTTCACAGCGCTTTGTTCTGAAGGTCTCAGAAGGGAATTTATTTTATCCTTCTCATCTTGTTCCTTTGGTTGTTCATTCTGGTCTTTATCGCACCATTGTGTGGTTGATCCTGGATGGATATTGAAAGATTCTCCTGTAGAGGGTAAGTCACAAACGGGCCTCTCACTGTTATGGTAGAAAATGAATTGCTCATCACAGCTGCACTCACTGAGCTATGAAATGTTGACAAATTTCATTAACTCCAGAGTTGCAGAGGTCACCCAGGACTTAGTTTCCCTTCACTCTTTCAAAGGAGAACCTGAAATTGTGGATCATTTTATTCTTTCATCAAATATGAAGCAACCACCACAGGGAGAGCGTTGTGTGTTTGGCTCCATGGGAGATGTTGAGAAATGAAACTCAGTTCCTCTCTCTCTCCAAGGAGTTTAGAGCCTGATTATGGAGATAAGACATGCAAGAAACTATAACGAGGATGTCAGGCAGAATATTCGAGAAAGGCATGGGAATTCAGAAGAAGCACAAAAACGCACTGAGTTGTAAAAGTTAGGGAAGGCTAACCTGTTGTAGAGCTTAATTTTTATTGTGCAGATTGAGCACATAATGGTTATCTTATTTAATAAAACTGCAGAAAGCATTACTTTTTCATTAAATGTTGCCTATTTACAACTTTAAACGCCAGTGGTGGTGATTTAATTAGTCACAAAATGGAGTTTTGTTTTTACTTAGATGCTAAGAAACAGATGTTGCTCTTCTTGATCAGTTACCTTTTACCTTAGGACTTTTTTTTTTTTATATTAATTAGTTGATGTTTTGGAAGGCACTTTGGAGAGAAATTAAAGAATCGTGCATGCGTAACGTACGGTGTTTTTTTGTTTTGTTTTGTTTTTTTTCTTGCATACTCATTATTACAGAAAAGCAATACGTGGGTGCGTGGAAGCTCTCAGTTAATCTGTAACCGTCCAGTTAGATGGACTATCATGCAGCTTGAGCCATTGCTGGGTAGTTTGGGGATTTCGCATGCTGTGATTGGGAGGACAGTGTGTTTGTTTTATTATTTAGAATATAACAAGGTTGTAAGAGTCTTATTAGCACAAGGTTCTCATCTGTTCTCACTCCTGGGGTGCAATTAGTATGCACGTGATGGTGAGCACATGACTGGCAAGGTGTCAGGGCCCGGAAACTGTTACCTTCCAGGTTTATATCCGGTCTACAGGGGCTTTCACATTGAATTCTGTGTTATTTGGAGGAAGCTGGAGGGGAGATCCAGTTGCACGAGTGTTAATGTCATTCCTCCCTCGGGTTTTCTCCTTTTCATCTCCGTCAACGTTCCACTGGCACCTCCCGTGTCTGCTCCTTGTTTACCATTGGCAGCTACCCTGGAAATGGAACAAGAAGTCTCCACAATGAGCTCCGTTAAAAACTGCATAATCAACAGTACTTTTTGATACAATAAGGACTTCTTAATTAAACTTCCTTATTGGTGAACCACTGGTTAGTGCATCTGAACAGTTAAGTTGAACAGTTCATTATAGCGAATGTGGAAAACCAAGAATCAGAACATTTTCCTGGGAGATACACTGGCAATGCAGTCATTTGACTCTGCTAAGGGTATCGGGAGACTGGCTGGGTTTCCTCACCCTTGAGCTGTCATGTATCCTGATGGACTTGCCTCCTCCCCACAAACTAGATGACTTTTCCAAAGACAGTTTGCTCTCAGGTTGTAACTCCAGCTTCCAAGAGAATGAAGTTGCTGAAATTGAGTAGATCATCTGTGTTTACTCTAGACATTGACATTGTAGATTGGGCACAGTTGACTCAAAAGCCATCCTGCAGGGTACGGTCCGGCCACCACAAACACACACAAGCTGTAAGCGCTCTCACATCCTTTGTGGAAGCCGGCAGGTCGGAAATAAACAAAGATGAGTCGATCACAGCAGGGGCAGCCAGAACAGAGGATTCCCATCATGATGAACTGATGCACAAAGGATTTTTGGTAGTGTGGTTTTGTTTGTTTGTTTTTGATTTTTTTAAGCACACGCAAACTTAAAGGGGTTAGATTCAGGTCCAAGAACGTTCATTGAGCACCTACTGCACTCAAGAGTTTTGTCTGATGCTGGATGGGACGTTAACTGAAGCAGCCCAGCCATCAGGACGCACATAGACCAGTGGAGAAAGTAGAAACACGCTGGGAAACTTGGATATGCAGGAGCACAGGGCACCCCCAGCTGCCTGGAGGACCTCAGGGAGGTTCCCCAAAGGGCAATAGACACTTACACACATTCTATAGAGAATGAAATATCTGCTATTCCAAGGAAGAAAAAAGGAAACAATCTGAAAAGTCAAAACAAACTAAATCTTGTAAGGAGGTGGCTTGGAGCTCCTGGGGGTACCTAGGCAACTCCTGACGCCACAGACAAGCGTTTGAGCTCCTTAGCCTCCTGCTCCACAGAAGCATAAACTCGCCTTTGAAAAATGCTGACTACTCACAAGGTCCCTTTCTAAGATACAGAAATGTGACGGACCTCACCTCCTTTTTTCAGCTAGACTTCGAGATTCTCTCCTGCAAGTGAGGCTCGGTTAGCATGAGCTGCTCACAGGCTCCGGTGCCCACCAGCAGAGAACTCGCGACACCATGTTTTCCTCTGTGCACCCTGGGAGTAGAATTCGGGCTAGCTTGGGAGACCCTGCGTTGGTCGACTTTCATCAGAATCTAGGATCTGTCTTGAAGTCTTTTCTTGATGGTCTCAAAATGTTTGAGCTCTCAGGCTCTTTGTATGTCATTTAAGCCATGGTGAAATTATGGTCCACTCCGATCAAGGTCCTGAAGCCGGAAGAGGGGCTGGTTCTGGCGGCCAGTGCTGTTCAACTTGTGTCTTCCTTACTATTCTAAATCCTCATCTACTCTTTTATGCTTTCTCAGCTGCATGTATTTTACACACAAAGTACAGGGATGCAGATTGGAATGTTCAGCAGCAAGATACGAGAGGTTCTCATCTCATGCACAAGGGCATTTTTCTCGGCCTCAGCAGCCCTCAGATGTTCCCATGCTCTGTTAGACATGTGCGGCCTGGGCTTCGGGAAGTAGAGATGCCCGGGGGGTTATATTTTCAGATGTTCTAGCTGAGCTCGCTTTGTCTTTCCTCCCAGCCCTGGCAATAATGAAACTAGGCAGTGTTTTATCTCACAGGCAGTGGCGACTTCGTTCCTCTGTCTAAAGATGTAAAACAAAAGGGATATTGACTAATGTAAAACTTAGTCTATGTGGAAGCAACTTGGCAAATGGGGAGGATGAAATAAAATTGCACCTACTGTTTGTCTTAGCCTGCCATATCGAAACGCCACAGACTGGGGGCTTAACCAGCAGAAACTCATTTCTCATGGTTCTGTAGGCTGCGAAGTCCAAGATCACGGTGCCAACTGACTCTGTTCCTAGGGAGAACTCTCTTCCTGGCTTGCAGGTGGCCCTTTGTTTGCTGTGTCCTCATGTGGCCCTTCTGTGGTGTGCACACACACACAGAGAAGCTCTTCTTTTTCTTATAAGAACACCCATCCCATCATGAGGGCCCAGCCCTCATGGCCTCATCTAACCCTCATCACCTCCCAAAGGCCCAGTCTCCAAATACCAGCACGTTGGTGGGGTGAGGAGTTACAGCTACAACATGTGAATTTTGGGGGAGACAAACATTCAGTCTGTAAAACCATGCGACTTTCTATTCCTGGTTGTGGGATTAATGTCCCTGTGGCCCCCACCCACCCACTCACCCACCCACCATATGCCATTTAAGGAAAATATTTCATGGACTCTCTCAGGTCAGAAACTGCTTGGACAGATCACAGCTGTCCTTTCCTCTTCACTCTTCCCTCCCGAGTCTTGGATTTGTTGTCAGGAGACATCATCCAATGCAAAGGAAGGACACCATGGATTTACTGCCTGCTCGTAAATGTGCGCTACCTCATTGCATCCTTAAAACAGCCCTGTGCAGTGTTGGCAGGTGTGTGGTGGCATTTCTGTTGTCACAAATGAGGAAGAGGGTTGAATAAAGTTGAGTAATTTGCCCCAGGTCAGTAGATGAGTGGCCTCTGGGACTTGGAAGTCTGTATTTTGCTTTGCATTTCATCTGTTAACCTGGAAAAGGCTTCAGGGGATTGGAGTGGGAGGAGAGCCTTCTGCAGGCCTCTGACTCTCAATCCTGTGGCTCTCAGAGTTGCTTCTCCCTCTGTACATGTCCATTTCTGCAGCACGGCAGGGCCGTGCCCACGGATCCCCACCACTGCCCTTGAGAACTGGGAAGCAGTCATTCCTTTGCTGGGTTTCTCAGGAGGCCTGTTGGGTTGTGGTATGGCTTCCTTGCAAACAGTGCACACACACTCTGATACGTTTGTTAAAAATGATGTAAATCGCTGCTTCAGCTGCTTTGCTGACAGTTAGAACCTACAGGATTAGATGGGCTGTGTTACAAGGGGACATGTCTTGAAATTTTTTTGGACTTATGGACATTTAATTCAGATGCAGTAAACCCAGTTTTCCTGTTCGTTTTAAGATTGATACGCCTTTTTTTTTTTTTTTTTTTGGATGAGAGAAGTGTATTTGTGTTGTTTTTGGGATGTGGTCTCGCTGTGTTGTCCAGGCTAGTCTCAAATCCCTGGTCTCAAGAGATCCTCCCATGTCAGCTTCCTGAGTTGCTGCCGTTTACAAGCATGTATCACCACAGCCAGCTAGAGTGCGCATTTTTAAGGGCAGTTTGAGGTTGGAGGGAGGAGGGTGGCGATTGATTAAGCCCTCCCATCGTTCATTTGAATCCTGCATCGCTGATTTAAGTGTTAATCAAATGCCTGTCTCGCCTGGCTGCGGGGTCCGATCATGGTTACTGACTCGCTCTCATTTTATCACGATGTATTATTCATGCTTTGGAGAAGGTGTAGTTGAGATAAACTTTGTGTGTTTATTTAGTAATCTTTGCTAATACCCTCTTGGCTTTCCACTCCACCCCTTTCTCATCTCAGACATACCATAGGCACCAGGGTGTGGAGCCAATGAAAGGACAGGCGCAGTGAACGCTTCGGCAGGCATTGCCGTGCACGCACACACAACTTCACAAGGGCCTCTTGTGCACGTGGGACATGGAGAAAATTGGCCATTTGTCTGTGGGGTAATGGGCTTTGCTGCAATATGAAAATCTATCAAATGGGTAAAATCAATGACATTGTATCAGAGTTCATGAAAAGTGCCTACTGCACACAGTTTAATTCTATTTAATTTTTTTAAGTGGAAAAAAGCAAAGGAAAAATGTTTTAGTTTTCTCTTAAGCTGATTTCGCTCTGCTTTTTCTTAAAAGTGCCTTTCTAGTTGCCACACAGTGATGTGATCATTATCTGCCACCTCGTCGCCTTGCTGCCTCTGCATGCAGTAAAATACAAAAAAAAGAGAGCAAGAGAAAGCAGGGGAGCTTGTGAAGTATGACTCCCTATCCCAAGACTCATTGCCTGCGATTCGTACCGCTTGACAGTAATGATCTTATTACAGTACTGTGGACCTTGAAGAGATTTCATGAGGAGAGTGAAAGGACGAACCTCCGTGTAATCAAGTGGCGCTGAATATTCCACGCGTTTTTGATCACACACTGATTGGGCACAGTTTTAGCCCATCTTCTAGTCAATTATGCATGGCCCCTGTGCTCCTCGAATAGTCGGAAACATTGATGGCTGTTGTCTAGGTTTTGGCAGGCAGCCAGGGGTTTGAAGTGCCTTGTACATCGTCATCCCAGGATAAGTGCTTTTTAGTTGGAATTGATTACCTTTCTTTGGGTTTTGCTTAATAGCAAAACTGCGTTTGGAGAGGGCTTCAGGTGAAAAATGGACATATTAGCCATTGAGAGCATCCGAACTCCTAGTCAATTTTTAGGCTTCCCTTGTTTCCATCTAATTTCTGTTTAATGATACAGTGTTTGATAATATTTAAGATATCTCACTGCATTTGCCACTGAGCACACATGTTGAGCGTCGAGGACAGGTTCAATTATGTGGCCACCGTGTTCAGGTTCCCGGATTGATCCGGGGGAGGCTCCAAGCTTTGAGGAGATCTGGCGGTTAGTTTCCATCTTGGCATAAGAGCATTAATTATCTAAAGATATTTTCATCTGCAGGAAAATAGGCAGAGAATTCTTCCTACTGTTGAGTGGTCGCTCCGTGTGACCGTGGAGCTCATGTCAGCATTGCTGGGTTTGGGCTCAGCCTGCTACCCTATGCCCAAAAGGCTTTTTCCCATTGTTTCCTCCCTCCCCTTGCTATTGATCTTGAAGTCTGGGGACATTTTAAAGAATGGGATTGTTTCCTACCAGAATGAGGCATGATGTTGCCTGTTAGGAAAGTCAGACAATTAAACCAGTGTTACTATGTAGAAGTGAAAACTGGTATAAACCAAGTTTTTTTGCCTCCTCATGTTATGCTGTTAATTCCGATTCTTGTCTTAAGGATTGTCTTAGAATTGTTAGGACAATTTCTAAGGTGTTTTTTGTTTTTTGTTTTTTAACATTTTCTGCAAGGCTTAAGGAATTGGACACCCCAGAGTATGTGATCACTGTGAGATGTCTCTCAAAGTCTGTCTTGAACTCGCCAAGACACGCTGCCTGGGGGCCTCTGGTCACTAAGTTTATGTGAGGGATGAGAGTCCTAGCATTGCTCCAGCAGTTATTTCAATCACTTGATTTGACTCTTCTTAAATAAATAGGTAGCTTTGTTCTTTGGCTTGATTTTTCATTTGGATCTTTCTTGCTTTCTTCAGGTAGGAATGATTTTCCCCTTCAGTTGGTTTTCTGCAGAAGCCGTGATATACTGTAGGCATGGTTACCAGAACACCCCTGAGAGAGCTGACCAGAATTTCTAAGTTCATGTTCCATGTGTACACACACACACACACACAGAGTGGTATTTTTTTTCTTTCTGAATTTCATGAAAATAAAATATTTTCTACCAGAATACACATTTAGCGATGCCTCTTTCAGAGAGGAAATCAATCTCAAAACAGAAACTCGTAGTTGACAATCTATTAGCAATATCATCACAATCAATTATTGACTATTGCCATGTGTCAGGCACTGGGCTTAAATGCTTTGCACGCAGCGTCTCATAACCCTCACAAAAACCTGGGAGGTGGGTGCCATTATCCGCATTTTTATAACCGAGGTTACCGAGGGTCATAAAGTTTAAGTAACTTGCTCAAGGCCATAGACATAGAAAGCGGCGATTGGGCCACCGATCCAGGCGAGGGCAGCAGTGCTCGCTGCCTCTGACGCGTCTCCACGGTGACCTTCCCTCCCCCTGGAAGGGGTGCTTGTCTTTTCAGTGGTCTTGCCTCCAAATCTTGGCTTGTCTAGGATTCTTCCTACAGAAGAAGTTCATAGAAAATAAGGGGTTTTATTATGGGTTATCTGAAGAGTGTTTCTTAATTTTAATAAGTTAATATTCCAACCATAAAAACTTCTGACATTTTACCGGAGGCTGTGCTTCGGCAGATTGACAGAAGGCGTTTTTACAGCACTTGGAAAATATCAGATCCACGAAGAACAAATGATCAAAGTTTCAAAGGCTGTAATTTTGGAAAGCTGGCATATATAATGATGATCTCTTTGCAGCCTGGTAATTTTACCTGGACAAGTAAATCCATTTCTCACATTTAAGGAGAATCAAAGAGTCAGTAAACATCAGAAACACTTTGAGCTGTGAATGCAGAGTCACTCTTACAATGAACATATAATTACCTCAACAGGCCAATTAATTCAGCCATTTAAGATCTGTCACTATTTTCTTGATTTTCCCCCCCAAATATTACTTTATTCTGCACAACGTGGGGACATCAACTGGGAGGGTCATCGCTAGGTGGTCAGAAGGAAGGGGGGTTGATTCATCCGATGAGGCACTGCTGTTGTGGGGTGTTGGTTTGAAGAACTCATACATGGTAAAAGTAACTTGTGTTATCATTGGCTCTAGGGGACTACCGAAGATAGGAATTTTCAAACTTCCTCTTCCTCATCTGCTCTCCCAGGCTCATTGAAGGGACATAGAGAAGGTTTAGGCCCTGTTTCCTTTTGAGCAGCACAGAAACACCTGCCCAGTCCATTCGTGGAAGGGCAGAACCAAAGCCAGCCCTTGGTTGCCATTCTTTCCAGACTTCCACCATTGTGTCCCGAGTGGTTCCAGAATGTCATTGATGGGAAATTGGTTTTCTTTCCTTCTGAACATTCAAAGATTAATATGTTATGTCATCAGTGACTTGTTGCCTTCTACTTCTGATTGCCCATCAGCTTAGTTTGCCCAGGAGAACTATTTTTTCCCAAGTTTTTTTACTTGAGTTCTGAGACAAGATTTGATACCCATTCGTGTATAGGCCAAATCCAGTTCTTGTCTTAATTCTTTTCCCAACCCCTAAAAAGCATTTGAAAACACTCCTCCACACTGTTCAGATGCGTGATGTGTGAGCATGAGGAGACATTCCATAAGCCTGCAGGGTCTCTGGAAGTGTACTCACCGCTGCAGGGCCGTTTGCTGGGAGAGGAAGCTGGCCTCAGGGGTCTCCCAGGATGCTGAGGCTGGTGGAAGGGGCAGGATGGGGGGTTATGGAAGTGCCCAGCAAGGGGAAGCTGCAGCAGGGTCTCTGTACAAGTGTGCAAAGGACCAGTGCTGCTGCAGGGAACACGGCTGGGAGGGCATCCACCGGGGCTGGGGGCCGGGCAGGGGGCTTCTCCTCTTACTACGCCCCCTCCTTTTGTTCAGCTCCTCCTCCGCAGCCCAACCTCCCATCACTTTCTACATTCTGGCCCCTTTTTCTCCTTTCCCTCTTTCTGTTCCATTCTCCTTTTTCCTGTAAGGCTGTCCTTGCTTCTCTTATTTAATTTCTCTTCTTTTCCCATCCATAACTTCATCATTGTCTTTTTCTCCCTTTCTTATTCCCTTTTTTTCTTTCTTTTTTCTTTGAACTTTTTTATTGTGGCAAAATACAGTCATGCATCACATTGCGACATTTTGTTCAATGAGGGATCACGTAATGTGATGGTGGTCCCATGAGATTAGAATACCATGTCCTTACTGTGCCTTTTCTGTGGTTAGATGCTTAAATACACACTTCCCATTGTGTTACCGCCACCGACAGTATTTGGTATAGTCACATACTGTATGGGTTTATGCCCTGGGAGCAGTAGGCTCTGCACACAGCCTGGGTATGTGGTAGGCCACGCCATCTAGGCTTATGTATGGACTCTGTGATGGTCACACGATGGCAAAATCGCCTAACAACACGTTTCTCAGAATGCATCACTTAACGATGGGGATACATGGCTGTATGTAACACAAAATTTGCATTTTAATCATTTTTAAGTGTTCGATTCAGTGCCATTGAATTATATTTGCACATTCACAGTGCTGGACAACCATGACCACCATTCCCAAAACATTTTCTTCATTCCAAACAGAAACCTGCTAACCATGAAGCAACAACTCCCCAGCCCCTACTTCTCCTAGCCCCTGTGACCTCTGATCTGTTTTCTGTCTGTGAATTTGCGTCATCTGGATATTTCATATAAATAGAATCATGTGATAGTTGAATATGGATCTTTTTGTGTCTGGCATCTTATATTTGGCATGATGTTCCATATTGTAGCATGTGTCCATACACCACTCTTTTTTAAGGATGGATAATATCCCATAGTGTGGATTTACTACATTTTGTTTGTTGACGGACACTTGGATTGTTTCCAACTTTTGGCTATTGTGAATGATGCTGCAGTGAACATTGTCATACGAGTATCTGTTTGAGTCCCTGTTTTCAGTTTTCTCCGGGTATAAACCTAGGAGTGGAATTGCTGGGTCATCTGGTAATTCTGTTCAGCTTTTCAAAGAACCACCAAATTCTTTTTTCTTTTTTTTTTCTTTATTTCTTCAAAAACAAAATAATAAAAAGGATACATGCACAGGTCGTGCAGGTTTGTTACAAAGGTATACATGTGTCATAGTGGTTTGCCACACCTATTGACCCATCTTCTAAGTTCCCTTCCCTCACCCCCGACCCCACAACAGACCCTGGTGTGTGGTGTTCCCCTCTCTGTGTCCATGTGTTCTCAGTGTTCAACTCCCACTTATGAGTGAGAACCTACGGTGTTTGATTCTCTGTTCCTGTCTTAGTTTGCTGAGGATAATGGCTTCCAGCTTCATCCATGTCCCTGCAAAGGATATGATCTCATTCCTTTTTATGACTGCATAGTATTCCATGGTGTATATGTACCACATTTTCTTTATCCAGTCTGTCATTGTTGGGCATTTGGGTTGGTTCCATGTCTTTGCTATTGTGAATAGTGCTGCAATAAACATATGTGTGCATGTGTCTTTATAGCAGAATGATTTATATTCCTTTGGGTATAAACCCAGTAATAGGATTGCTGGATCAAATGGTATTTCGGGCTCTAGATCCTTGAGGAATCGCTATACTGTCTTCCACAATGGTTGAACTAATTTACATTCCCACCAACAGTGTAAAAGCATTCCTATTTCTCCATAGCCTCACCAGCATCTTTTGTTTCCTGACTTTTTAATAATCACCATTCTAACTGGCATGAGATGGTATCTCATTGTGGTTTTGATTTGCATTTCTCTGATGATCAGTGATGTTGAGCTTTTCTTTATATGTTTGTTGGCTGCATAAATGTCTTCTTTTGAGAAGTATCTGTTCATATCCTTTGCCCACTTTTTGATGGGGTTGTTTGTTTGTTTCTTGTAAATTTGTTTAAGTTTTTTGTAGATTCTGGGTATTAGCCCTTGTCAGATAGATAGATTGCAGAAATGTTCTCCCAGTCTGTAGGTTGCCTGTTCACTCTGATGATAGTTTCTTTTGCTGTGTGGATGCTCTTTAGTTTAGTTAGATCCCATTTGTCAATTTTGGCTTTTGTTGCCATTGCTTTTGGCATTTTTGTCATCAAGTCTTTGCACATGTCTATGTCCTAAATGGTATTGGCTAGGTTTTCTTCTAGGGTTTTTATGGTTTGGGGTTTTACATTTAACTCTTTAATTCATCTTGAGTTAATTTTTGTAAAAGGTGTAAGGAAGGGGTCCCGTTTCAGTTTTCTGCATATGGCTAGTCAGTTTTCCCACTACCATTTACCGAGTAGGAAATCCTTTCCCCATTGCTTGTTTTTGTCAGGTTTGTCAAAGATCAGTTGGTTGTATATGTGTGGTATTATTTCTGAGGTCTCTGTTCTGCTCCATTGGTCTATATGTCTGTTTTGGTACCAGTACCATGCTGTTTTGGTTACTGTAGCCTCCTAGTGTAGTTTGAGGTCAGGTAGCATGATGCCTCCAGATTTGTTCTTTTTGCTTAGGATTGTTTTGGCTATACAGGGTCTTCTTTGATTCCAAATGAAATTTAAAATAGTTTTTTCTAATTCTGTGGAGAATGTCAATGGTAGTTTCATAGGAATAGCATTGAATCTGTAAATTACTTTAGGCAGTATGGCCTTTTTTATGATATTGATTCTTCCTATCCATGAGGATGGAGTGTTTTTCCATTTTTTTGTGTCCTCTCTTATTTCCTTGAGCAGTGGTTTGTAGTCCTCCTTGCAGACAGCCTTCACATCCCTTGTTAGTTATATTCCCAGGTATTTTATTCTCTTTGTAATGATTGTGAATGAGAGTTCATTCATGATTTGGCTCTCTGCTTGCTTATTGTTGGTGTAAAGGAATGCTTGTGATTTTTGCACATTGATCTTGTATATCCTGAAACTTTTTGCTGAAGTTACTTATTAGTTCAAGGAGTTTTTAGGCTGAGATGATGGGGTTTTCTCAATATAAAATCATGTCATCTGCAAACAGAGACAGTTTGACTTCCTCTCTTCCTATTTGCATACCCTTTATTTCCTTCTCTTGCCTGATTGTCCTGGCCAGAAATTCCAACACTGTGTTGAATGGGAGCGGTGAGAGAGAACACTCTTGTCTTGTACCAGTTTTCAGAAGGAACGCTTCCAGCTTTTGCACATTCAGTACGATATTGCCGGTGGGTTTGTCATAAATAGCTCTTACTATTTTGAGATACGTTCCTTGAATACCTAGTTTATTGAGAGTTTTTAATATGAAGGGATGTCGAATTTTATCGAAGGCCTTTTCTGCATCTATTGATACAATGATGTGGTTTTGTCTTTGGTTCTGTTTATGTGATGGTTTACATTTATTGATTTGCATATATTGAACCAACCTTGCATCCGAGGGATGAAGCCAACTTGATCGTGGTGGATAAGTTTTTTGATGTGCTGCTGGACTTGTTTTGCCAGTATTTTATTGAAGATTTTCACCTCGATGTTCATCAAGGATATTTGCCTGAAGTTTTCTTTTTTTGTTGTGTCTCTTCCTGGTTTTGGTATCAGGATGATGCTAGCTTCATAAAATGAGTTAGGGAGGAGTGCCTCCTTTTCAGTTGTTTGGAGTAGTTTCAGAAGGAATGGTACCAGCTCTTTGTATTTCTCTTAGAATTCAGCTGTGAATCTGTCTGGTCCTGGGCTTTTTTATTTTTTTTTATTTATTTATTTTTTAGTTGGTAGGCTATTAATTACTGCCTCAATTTCAGAACTTGTTATTGGTCTATTCAGGGATTAGACTTCTTCCTAGTTTAGTCTTGGTAGGATGTATGTGTCCAGAAATTTATCCGTTTTTTCTAGATTTTCTAGTTTATTTGCATAGAGGTGTTTATAGTATTCTCTGATGGTAGTTTGTATTTCTATGGGGTCAGTGGTAATATCCCTTTTATCATTTTGTATTATTTCAATTTGATTTTTCTCTCTCTTCTTATTTATTAATTTAGCTAGCAGTCTATTTTGTTAATTTTTTTCAAAAAAACAGCTATTGGATTCATTGTTTTTTGTTTTTATTCCAAAAATCCAGCTACTGGATTCATTGATTTTTTTTTTTTTTTCTGGAGGGTTTTTCATGTCTCTATCAGTTCTTCTCTGATCTTAGTTATTTCTTGTCTTCTGCTAGCTTTTGGATTAGTTTGTTCTTGCCTCTCTAGCTGTTTCCAATGTGGGCATTTAGTGCTGTAAATTTCCCTCTGAACACTGCTTTAATGGTGTCCCAGAGATTCTGGCTAAGTTATCTCTTTGTTCTCATTGGTTTCAAAGAATTTCTTGATTTCTGCCTTAATTTCATTATTTGCCCAGGAGTCATTTAGGAGCAGGTTATTCAATTTCCATGTAACTGTGTGGGAACCGCCAAATTCTTCTCTTACATCGTTCTGTGACTTCACCTTGTCCTCATCCATCCATACGTAATATGGAATTAAAGCAGCTCCTGTAATGGAGCCAGTCAACTTTTAGGCTCCCTCCTAATTACAAAAGTAGGTGATTTAAACACGTTAAAAGTATTGTTGCTTTTTCCAGAAAATAAAACCAAAAGTATGCAGAAGGTTGATAGTTAAAACCCCTTTTGTTATTTTGTGTGTGTTTGTTCTGTTTTGTTTTTTGAAACAGAGTCTCACTCTGTTGCCCAGGCTGGAATGTGGTGGCACGATCTCGGCTCACCGCAACCTCCGCCTCCAGAGTTCAAGTGATTCTCCTGCCTCAGCCTCCCAAGTAGATGGGGTTAAAGGTGCCCGCCACCACGCCTGGCTAATATTTGTGTTTTTAGTAGAGAGGGGGCTTCACCATATTGGCCAGGCTGGTCTTGAACTCCTGACTTCAGGTGATCCACCTGCCTCGGCCTCCCAAAGTGGTAGGATTACAGGCATGAGCCACTGTGCCTGGCCTAACACTCCTTTTGATTGGTGCATGGTTGACAGTGGATTCCTTGTCCTTGCTGCCATGAATCAGTCACTCCTGCTTCAGATACTGCTCAGAATTTCTCGTCCTTAAATGCCACCCGCGCCCCCACCCTGAAGTCAGAAAGTGATTTCTGAACCTTAGTGTAAGTGTTCTCTGGCGGGTGTGGCTGTGTCTCTGAGCAGCAGGTACTGAGTCAAGGCATGCAGGCATTTCTCCTTGTTTTTGTTTGTCTGCAGAGGTCAGCATTTTCCATTGTCTCTGAAACACTTGCATTTATCCTATAACTTTCCAGTAATGAGTGGCCCAGTGGGTAAATGGAATCTTAAAGACGAGAGATGCTTATTTTTTTCCCCGCCGACTCCACTCTGGGCAAGATGAGCTCTCAGATTGCACTTCAGAATCGGGGATGCATACTCATTCCCCTGCACCCACCCTTTCTGCTGTGGTCGGCTCGTGTTTCCCAGGCTGGGCGTCACTGTCACCTCCTTGACTCTCATCACTCACGTGGTCTCCCAGCAGGTGATTTGCTTCAGCGCTGCTTTGCCTGGGAGCTGGTGAGCCTCCAGTTCTCACGGACCTGCACCTTGGGGTCACCTGCACCTTGGGGTCGTTGAGTTTTAGTTTGGGTCTCCCGAGGACCGCACAGACCATATTGTCAGGCTTCCCTTGGCCGACAATGTGGAGTCTTGGTTTTCCTGTTCTTCAGAGTTTGCATCCCCTGAGAATTCCTCTCCTGTGTCCTTCAGATAATAATGTGAGATGAAGGTGATGATGATGGTTGTTATTGTTATTTAAAACTGTAAGACTTAGGCAATACCAGATCTTAACAGCTTGTTGTCTGTGGTGTCTTCCTTCTTCCTTAGAATCACATATTTTTCATTCAAGCCGCTGACAGGTGTTTATTGACTGGGCACTATGTAGAGGTCGCTGCTGCGTGTGGCTTCACCCAGCTTCTCTGCCCATCTGGTGACTTTGTAAGCTTACAATGTCCTGAATGAAAACCTAGTTCTTAAGCCTTCCCCCAACTAGAACCATGCGGGGAGGAAGAACAGACCAGTTGGAAACATCAGGAGGGTCCGCAGCTCAGTGGTGATGAGCACAGGGGAGAGGTGGGAGCTGGGACAGGACGAGCTGGGCTGGAGGAGGGTTTGCCCTGGGGAGGCAGCCCCAGGCAGGGCCTGGGCACACTGGTGGCATAGCTGAGGGGCTGCCTGTGTGGAAGGAGGACGTGAAGCCACACACGAAGCTTAGGGCCGCCCAGGAAGATGTGGGAGAAACTAGAGGGGATTAGGAGAGTTCGGGCTGCACCAGCTCCTGGGTGTTGGTTGGAGAAAGCGTCGTGAATCGAGGAGTCCAGGAGGACGAGGAATCCCTGGAGGAGGTGGGTCAGTGCGAGGAGGACTGAAGACATTGGCAAGCATCATTCCATGCGGGAGAAGTGCATGGAGTGGAGCAGTCACAGCAGCAGCTCACTGGGAGGGACAGCCTCGGAAGAGGGAATCCATGAGTCTTCCTTTTGCCCACAGGAGAAGAGATGAAACAGAGGGGGAGGGGCTGGCCAGTCAGCAATCTGGACAGTTTAGATCATTCAACTGTGTAGCCAGGATTGGGAACCAGTGGTTTAGGTTAAGATCAGCTAGATCTGTGTGAAGGACCAGCGTCACCGAGATTCAGCCTCATCAAAATGTGGGCCACACCCCAAGACCCACAGCCCCACAAGCCATTCTTATGTTGTCCCAAGAGCTCTACCATTAGGATTCCTGTTAAAACCTTTTTTTTTTTTTTCATGTTTTTCCTACCCTGTTTTATTGGTTTAAATCAAATTGCAGAAAAATAAAAGCTCAAATATTATCTGTTGTGTCAAAGTTACCATTTGAGCAGTAGATGCTGTTTTCAAAACAGATCATCCTCCTCAAAGCACCCATCTCTGTCCGCTGACGTGTGCCCCTGTGTCCGGCCACACCTTCCAGCAGAGTTCCCACAAAGATGCTTCCCTGCAGCCTCTGCGGGTCAGGAATTAGGATGGCTGCAGCTAGGAAGGCCTGTGTCTGCCTCATGATGTTTGGGGCCTCACCTGGAAGACTCAGAAGCCAAGACTGGCAACATCTCGAATCCCAGTCGCTCACGTGTCTGACTGTTGATGCTGCCTGTTGGGTGGGACCTTAGCAGGGGCTTTCAGCCAGAACACCGACACGGGACCTCTGCATGTGGTCAGGGCTTCCTTCCAACCTGGCGGCTGGGTTCTAAGGGCAGGCATCACATGAGAGAGGTGCATGGCTGGGCAGAAGTCTTGTGTCCTCTGTGACCTTGCCTCGGAGGACACAGAGTGTCAATTTTACTCCATCTGTAGTCAACAGAGTCCCACCTAGGGTCTAGGGTAGCAGAAATAGACTCTGCCCCTGGATGGAGAGTGGCAAGGTTCTAGAAGTGCATGTGGACTGCAACAGTAAATAAGTGAATGTGTGATATGTCAGATTGTGATCAACACAGTGGAACAAGATAGAGTAAGAGGAATTGGGACCACTAGGGGTGGGCAAGGTTCTTTTCTGCGAAGGCAGCCAAGCAGGGCTCACCAAGGAGAGACCACACAGCAGAGGCCCAGCAGAGATGAGGCTGTCGCCAGGTGGCCCTCTGCGGTCAGCATCTTCCTGGCCGGGGAATTGTGTTTGCACTGTTGCGGTGGCCGCATTAAACTCAGTACTTGTTTATAGTTAACATCACGTGCTGTATGCTTATGTTCTACTGCATTGTGTAAAACAAGCTGAATTTTACCTAGATTTTTGTGTTGTACTTATTCTCTGGTAATATGACTGGAGAAGTATTTTATGTCTCAAGAATTATTATACATTTCTTATTTCTGTGTCCTTACATTTGGAAGGGTCAGTATAAAAATTCTTTATTCAGCTGGATGCGGTGGCTCACGCCTGTAATCCCAGCACTTTGGGAGGCTGAGGCGGGCAGATCACGAGGTGAGGAGATCGAGACCATCCTGGCTAACATAGTGAAACCCCGTCTCCACCCAAAATACAAAAAATTAGCCGGCCGTGGTGGCAGGCGCCTGTAGTCCCAGCTACTCGAGAGGCTGAGGCAGGAGAATGATGTGAACCCAAGAGGCGGAGCTTGCAGTGAGCCAAGATTGCGCCACTGCGCTACAGCCTGGGTGACAGAGGGAGATTCTGTCTCAAAAAAAAAAAAATACTTCATTCCGTATGTTCTAGCTCATTCTCCACATACAATTATATTCCAATATTTGTAGGGTTTATTCTATCCAAGCAGCATGATCAATCAGAAAATTGGACAGTTTTAAAAAGTGGTCCAGAGAACCAGCAAATATGAACTGGTGCTAACAAAAATGCATATCACTCTTACAGTTTCAAGGCAGTTTCCTCGGGAGACTGAGGCGGGAAAGTCGCTTGAGGCCAGGAGTTCAAGTACTGCCTGGGCATCCCAGTGAGACCCCACCTCTTAAGAAAGAAAGAAGATGGCTTTTTAAATCATTTCATTTCATCTAAGATTATTTTCAGAGGTTGGTGCATGGCACTGGAGTTGCCCAGCAGTTGGAAAAATACATAAGCGTTTGATACTGGGCATTCTCTCTAAGGCTCTTAAAGTGAAGGCAGTCACATAAGGCTATCTTGCTTCCTGGGTAATTAAGGCATTTCCTTCTGCAATTCCGAAATCTAATGAAGAAGAAGGAATTTCTCTTCTGCTGAAATATTTCATGTAAGGGTTTCATTTCTTCTCATTGCTCCGACTTTGGAAAATATTCTTTTTACCTCTGATTTTCTCCTGTAATGTCTTCTTGAATTGTGAGTCAGGGGAAAACAGTAAAAGATTCTCCACAGATTCAGACTTGCAGAAAAATGCTCAGAATCTTGCTGTCCGCGAAAGTGAAACATCCAGCCTCACAAATGTCCGCACCTCTCTCTCATCTGTGAGGGCCCAGATGACAGGGGTGGTGAGGAGCGCACAGGCGAGCCAGTCTCCCTGGGTTTGAATTGCAGCTCCACTTCTTCCTGGCAGGGTGGCCTGGGCGAGTGCCGCACGGCACGCTCTCCTGTAGTGCTCTGTGCTGTAAAATGGGAAGAGTCAGGTTGTCTACCTCCCACGACCGTTGTCAGGATTCAGTCAGTGGACTCCTGTGCTTCAAGTGTCTGGCATGTAGCGGCAGGCGACCCTCCATGTGGGGACAGAGGCTGCCACCTATTCCTTTCTAAGGATTCAGCTCTTATAGACTGCAGTATTACTCATGGGAGCCAAATTATGTACAGTGTATTTTCAGATTTCATTGGCTCACCTGAGAAAGGCTCGGGGACATTGTCGTGTTCTAAGAGATCACTTGTTCTGTTATGCTTTTTAAATGTTGAAGGCAATAATCATCAGAAATTACACATTAAATAGCACTGAACCACATTTTTAAGGTGACTCTTCAACTCACCAAGAATATCCTGGCCACTAAGGTCATGCCCGCCTGGGGATGCGTCAGCGCCGTGGACGCCGAGGAGAGCATAGCCTCCTGCTGCTCTTTGGGGTAGACCAGCTGTTTCCACGCACAGGCTGCGCATTGCTTCGTGGCCTTCACAGTTGAGCGTGTGTTGGCCTCTTTCCATTGTGGACCATGGATGTCTCTCTTTGACCTCCTCCATACCTGGGAGAGCCTGGCTGGCCACATAGTGGAACTGGAATTGCCTCCGTGCTGTCATGTGTGCCTTTCATGTAAGATGGTAGCAAAAGTTATTGTCATACATTACAAAAAAATGAGTTTAAGACATGGATTGATTTTTTTCATATGTACAATCCGAAAATGACTTGAGCAGAGATTCTGGCTAGTATATGGAGTTGTATAAGTATTGTTTAAGTATGTAAGTATTGATAGCAGCGTATATATAGGATTCCCACAATTGACAGTTGTACAGTTCAAACACCAAACTGGTTTTACAGGGAGGAAGGCGATTTGCAGTGATCTTTTCCTCAGCTCAGGCCAGTCTATACAATACTATTGATATTTACTGCCTTGGAGCAGCCTTGGCAGCCTTGTGTTCTGACCTGCTGTCAGTGTTTTAAACATTTCACTTGGGTTAGCCTTGTCCCTTCGACTAGACTGGAAGCCCAAGAAGGCAGGAGACTAGTCTCAGGTATTTCCTGGTGTCCCTGAAAGTCCAGCACAGGGTGTGCATGTGGTATGTGCCTGATGGAAACTGCTTCTCAAAGTGGAAGATGGGGAGCACCTCGGCAGGCCTATAGGGAGGTACTAATTGGATTTGCAATGTACTTCTTTTCTGCAAGTATGGTTTTATGTGATATAAACCAATGTTTCCCAAAGTTCGCATTGTGGAAACTGAAGCCAGCAAGATACCGTGAAGGAAAATGCATGGAGACTGTTGCAGCCTGTCTCCGTGTTGGAGTTTTTGATGCACAATGCCCAATTAAGGGCTCTGAGAAACCCTCCGTTTGAAAATACCCTTGTTTAACTTAAACTCTTTCTTACCAAACCGGCTTTGCCACGCCCTTCTGCTTTGGCTGTGTAGATGCTGTTCCAGTCCTGGGGAGCACAGGTGTGTCCCCAGGTAGACTTTGAGAAGGTAGAGTTTTAATTACTTACCCAGCAACATTTGCGACGTCCTGAGACCTCCTCACTTCTAATATGGGAAAAGTCTGTGAGCAATTGGGATTTTACTAATATGAAAACCCAGAACATTCCAGATGTCATAGGAGCACAGGTCCTAGGTGTTTTATTTTTTCCAGCTTTGGAAAGTTAGGACAGCTCATAAGCCTACTCCACAGGACAGCTGTAGCACAGACACCTTCCCCAGGGACCCCCATTGGCTGTGTGTCCCCCAGCTTCTAATTCCTCTAGCATATCATGCCCAAGTTACGGCACTCTTTCTGTATCCCCCAAAGCTTCTAAACACGCTTTGCGTGTGTGTCCTTTTTAACAGTCTTGTCGTTCCATACTCTCATTTCGGCAGGACACCTTCATCTTAGAGTGCCTACGTCCATTCCTGTTGAAACCCATCATATTTAGCATTTCTCCATGTCTGTGCTTTTATGCCCTCCTGAAAGCTGGTTCCATTTGGGGTGTTCCCTGTCATGTTCGTGCTGTGCAATAGTTGATGAAGATAACAGTTGATAAGGCATACCTCAAAATTCATTTCTTCTCATGTAACAACTTTTTTAGCGCTCATACTTAGTTACCTGTGGATAGGACAGCGTGAACAGCGGGTCGTTTCTTTCTGGTTTGGAAGTTGAGAAGTAGGTTATTACCTTATTCAGTCCTGACTTTCCCAGCCCCCCGCAAACAGATGCTACAGTGACCAGGCAGCAGTGGAGAGCGCAGAGTGCTCAGTTGTTTAGATTTCCACGTTACACAAACTTCTGAGGGGAAGAGCGTGATGGATTTCTTTTCTTTTTTTTTTTTTTTTTTTTTTTTTTTAACTAAAATTAGAATAGGCCAGGCACAATGGCTCACACCTGTAATCCTAAGCACTTTGGGAGGCTGAGGCAGGTGGATTACAAGGTCAAGAGTTTGAGACAAAGGCCGGGCGCGGTGGCTCAAGCCTGTAATCCCAGCACTTTGGAAGGCTGAGGCGGGCGGATCACAAGGTCAGGAGATCGAGACCATCCTGGCTAACATGGTGAAACCCCATCTCTACTAAAAAAATACAAAAAACTAGCCGGGCGAGGTGGCGGGCGCCTGTAGTCCCAGCTACTTGGGAGGCTGAGGCAGGAGAATGACGTAAACCCGGGAGGCAGAGTTTGCAGTGAGCTGAGATCTGGCCACTACACTCCAGCCTGGGCGACAGAGCGAGACTCCGTCTCAAAAAAAAAAAAAAAAAAGCGTTTGAGACAAGCCTGGCCAACATAGTGAAACCCCATCTCTACTAAAAATACAAAAACGTTAGCCAAGCGTGGTGGTATGCTCCTGTAATTTCAGCTACTTGGGAGGCTAAGGCAAGAGAATCGCTTGAACCCGTGAGGCGGAGATTGCAGTGAGCCAAGATGATGCCACTGCACTTAAGCCTCAGCGACAGAGCAAGACTCTGACTCAAAAAACAAACAAAAGAAAGAAAAAATTATACTTAAAGAAGAAAGACCTTCTGTGCATCACAAATGGAAGGTACATTCACCGTGCGCAGCAGCCCCCGCACCGATGTGTGGCAGACAACCTTGGCAGAGCGGCTTGACACTGCGGGTCCGATTCTGCCATCGAGAAAGCTGCACAGACCTTATCGGAAGCTGTTGATGCTTTGGTCCTATTGATGATTCCACTTCTCCTTCTCGGAACCGTGCTTTAGATGCGTCACTGCAAGCTGTGGCCTGGGTGTCGTGATGATGGTGGTAGTGGTGGTGGTGGTGTGGCAGTGTTCCTTTCTTTCTTGCCTCTGGCTCTTCTGTCCCTCACTTTCCCTCACCCATTGCCAAAAATGGGTTTGGAGGTCATTGTGCAATAGGTCTGGAGGTCAGCCTCAACAAAAGACCAGTCTTCAGCCCTCTCAGCCTCCGTGCAGTGTTATTAGCTGTTCCTGATTTGGATGTGTGAGCGCAAGCTGCCACGTGGGCTCGGAGGGGTACAGAGATTAACTGGAGGCTTGCCAACCGTTTGTCACACAAATAGCAGTGCCAGTAAACTGGGATACGATAAATCATTTTTCTCAAGATTGAAACCTTTTATCAGTTGTGTCAGTTTCATTATTCAATAAGCGATTAGTAGCAGCCATTGTCATTTATTTATCTGTAGTTAACAACTCAAAGCTTCCGCCAGCAGGGCGCCCGCTTGACACCTGCACCCAGGTGGAAACCCGTCCACTGCCCACCTCTCCAGCAGAAATTAGGCCACACTCACCTCCCACGGCCACTTGGCCCGTTAGAGATTCGTGTCTGACAGGTGTCTTCTAATTTTTTTAACTTACGCTTTGACACATAATTTCTACTGTAGTTATGAGAATAGTAAACAGGTGGGCATTATACTATTACCACCTACTGATCCTTTTATGAAAATATTCTTGCCTTTTAATTTAAATGCCAACCATCTTGATTAGAGAAATGGTGTTGTTCCTACCTGCACCCAAGCCCTGACATCAGCATGACCTGGTGGTAGAGCCAGGCCCTGCCAGCCGGCCGCCCACTGGGGACCTTCTGTTCACCATTACGCCCAGTTCATCTGGAGTAAGGAGAGAGGATGGAGCACAGCTCCCAGCCTGCAGGAACAGACCTCTGGAGACGCCAAGGGCCTGGACTCAGTGTGTAGGTGTGTGTAGGTGGAAGTAACCATATAGTGGGATTGTGATTAATGGGAAACAGTCATTTTAGGATGTTGCCAAATCGTGCTCATCCAAAAACACCTCTGCATATTTTGTAAAATTTGGGAACCACTGAAAGAGATTAATCCTTGCCAATTTTTTTACTTTTTTACTGAAGTCTAATTTATCAGAAGAAATAAATCCACCACTAGCTAAATGTAGGAAAAGAAAAAAAAAAATCACTGAACGTATGTATCATGGAGACCTGTTTAATTATTCTGCCAGAGTTCTGGCTTTTCCCATAATGGAGACAGGAGTGTGTGTGCGTGCATAGGTACATACATACGTGCGTATTGCCTTTAATGAAGATCTTTGTGTTGTTGTTGTTGTTGAGACGGAGTTTCACTCTCATTGCCCAGCCTGGAGTGCAACGGTGCAATCTTGGCTCACTGCAACCTCTGCCTCCCGGGTTCAAGTGATTCTCCTTCCTCAGCCTCCCAGGCAGCTGGAATTACAGGCGCACGTCACCACGCCCACCTAATTTTGTATTTTTAGTAGAGACGGGGTTTCTCCGTGTTGGTCAGGATGGTCTTAAACTCCTGACCTCAGGTGATCCGCCCGCCTCAGCCTCCCAAAGTGTTGGGACTACAGGCATGAGCCACCGTGCCTGGCCTAATGAAGATCTTTTAAAATATAGTATAACTCGTAATTTAAGATGTCATTCTAAATTGCATTTCTAGTACTTTCCAGCACCTTTCTCTACTACCTTAAGGTTACTGTTCGGTATTTTTGTAGCGTGGCCAGACATTTTTGTGAGGCCTGGAGCCCTGTCTTGTGTCTTCCATGCCCGCAGCATCTAGCTGACCGTGTGGTAACTGCCCACTGGATGTGGGGACTGCCTGCGTGGATCCTTGTGAAAGCTTTTGGTTTATTGTTTAAGAAGAAGTGGCTTTGAGAGCTTCTGAGCCACTCCAGCTCCCCAGCGCAGTCCGTCTCCAGAATAACCAAGAAAAACTTTTTTTTTTTTTCCTAACTAAAAAATCTGAAGCCCATTCAAATGGAAGGTTCTGGTCTGCCCTCTTAATTGCATAGTAGCTCAGTCCCTTCTGTAGGGATTGCATTTTTAAGCAGACCTCCCAGTGCATTTGTTTATGGGGTATTCTTTGAAACTGCGAGCCACGGTCATCTTCCACGTAGCACTTCAGGGTCTTGGAGACCGGTGATATATGTGAAGGGCCCACAGTTTGGATGCAGTTAGGTCGCTGTTGCCTGCTGTTTTACTCTGAAAGTGGACCCCAGGCATTTTTAATTTCAGTGATTAACGAAATCGTGTCAGTAAATTGAGAGACTAACATAAGATTGACTAACTTTGAGTTTTGCCAAACAAGGATGTTTAAAACAATAACCACCGTGGAGTGCCACCATCGTTTCATAGAAGAAGACCGCATAAGCGCCGACGGGAGAGAGCAAGTGTAAGCTCTGGCCGAGGTACAATTAACTGACTTACCCTGACGCTGCTCAGAGCCTCTTTTTCTAATTTTATTGCAGATGGGAGGAAAACATTTTGTAATTGTGTTTAGGAAGCTCTGCTCAGTTACCACCTAGTGGAGAAATCTAGGAGAAAAAGCTAAAGATTACCTGAGGCGTATGTCAGATTTTCTTGACTGCAGGGACAGGGGTGAGAAGATGGATGCGTTGGAGGTGAGCCAGCAGGCTCCGGAGCCCCTCTCACTGAGCCCCTACCTTACCCCTGAAAGCTGTGGGGCTTCAGCCTAGCTCTTACACCTCTGAAATGGAGATAGAATAGCACTTCACTCATGGAAAGGCTGGGAAAATGGAATGAGATAAAATAATGCCTTAGGGCCAGCTTTCTAAATCTAAAGCTATGGTAAGTGCTCAGCATGGTACCTGGCTCAGCAGAAGTTAGGGATGGTGATAGTGACGATGGTGAGAGGTACGGGTGGTGGTGGTGACAATGATGATAGCAGTGGTGATGATAGCAGTAATGCTGATGGCGATGGTATGATGATTAATGTACAGTGGTGATGATGGTGAGGTTATGAAGGTGGTTGTGACAGTGGTGGTAATGATTGTGGTGACATTGGTGAGAGTTGGTGGTGGTGGTGGTTGTGAGTGTGGTGACGATGGTGAGAGTTGGTGGTGGCAGTAGTGGTGATGGCAATGGCAATGATAGTATGATGATCAATATGGTATGGTGGTGATGATGGTGAGAGGTTATAGCGCTGGTAGTGACAGGGGTAGTGGTGGTGATTGTGGTGACAGTGGTGAGAGTTAATGATGGTGGTGGTAGTGGTGATGGCAAGAATGATGATGATGGTATAAAGTAATAATATATAAAATGTAATGTCAGGAAAGAAGTAAATGAAGTAAAATGCATTAACTCTCGTAAGTAAATAATTAAGTAATGTGAAGTAAGAAAAATGTCTTAATGTAAATAAAATGTGTAAAATTAGTAAATGTAATGTCATCATTACAAGTAATGTCAAATGTAATAATAATATAAATATAAATGTAATGTCATTAAAAGAAAAATTAAAATTAAATGTCATCAAATGTCGTAGTAAATAAGTAATGTGTCGTAAATGAAGTAATGCTCACTTAATAATGTAATCTGTCTATAAATATAAATGAAAATGTCATTAAAAAGAA
This sequence comes from Papio anubis, assembly GCF_008728515.1. Classification (NCBI taxonomy): domain Eukaryota; kingdom Metazoa; phylum Chordata; class Mammalia; order Primates; family Cercopithecidae; genus Papio; species Papio anubis. Next base: position 119,882,437 of record NC_044985.1, read on the forward strand.
ATTATAAATAAAGTAAGTAATAAAATTAAGTAAAAATAATTAAGTAACAAGTAAAGAAAAAGTAAAATGAAATAGTGGTGAGTGATGATGGTGGTGGTGAGTGGTAATGGCGATGATGGTGTGGTGCCCAATATGGTATGGCGGTGATGATGGTGAGAGGTGGTGGTGATGATGGTGGTGGTGATGGTGGAGGTGATGAGTGGTGGTGATGATAGTGGTGGTGGTAATGGCGATGATGGCAGTGTTGATGCCTAATATGGTATGGTGGTGATGATGCTGATTATGATGATGAGGGGAGCCACAGATGAGGAACCTGTATCTTGATGCTTCCCTGAACGTTGGGGGTCAGGCCTGAGCTGTGTAAAGTGGGGCAGTGTTCTGACTTCCATTCATTTAAACTTGTAAGTCACGATTTTTACATTTTTGGGTGCTCCTGATGCGTGCCCAAAACAAAACTACACCAAGAATGTAGTTTTATAGTCATGAGTTCAGAATAGTCTCGTAGACCATTGATCCTGCTTCTAATGACTGTCAGAAAGAATGTGTGAAGGCCGGCTTCTGGACCGGTGTCCTCACATGCGGGCGTCCTCCCAGGTTGGTTTGTTAGTAGCCATAAGCATGCAGCGTCCATCTGGGAGGACACACACCCCCTGCAGGTCAGCTTTCGTCTCAGCATCACTGGAGAGCTGCGTGTTACGTTCTTATTTTTATCTTTCCAGTTACACTAAGTCCTCACTCAATGCCGTCAATAGGTTCTTAAAACTTTCACTTGAAGCAAAATGACTTATAATGAAGCCAGTTTTTTTCCTCATCAGCATCATAACGAAACAACTTGGAAGGAAACAAAGTTATTTGAGGACCTGCTGTACACAGTTTCGCTTAAAGTCACACATGTCCAAGAACCTGTCGATGACACTGAGGACTTTCTGTACAAAAATCACTATGCGTGACGGCTCAAATAATAAAAAGTTGTTTAGAGACAGTGGTCCTGCGTCCCTCTCCTCCCGTCCAGCCCCCACCCTGAGCGCTGATGGTAGGGTGTGAATCCCCCACCCCCTGAGTCTGTTCCTAGAAGGCCATGGAGCCCCAGCTCTGTGCAGAGGCTGGGCAAACACCAGCCCGAGCCTGACTTGAGCAGGACGGACACGGACATCGTTGGCACTCACTTCCCTGCAGGGAGGTGCACAATGAGGAATAAAACACAGGTATTTTCAGATAGTGGCACGTGCCTGGGGCGATGAGCCCTGATGGTGTGGCGGGCCAGGTGCTAGAGATTGTGTTTGCAGTGAAGGCCACTAAGGAGGGCGGAGGAGTTGCCCGTGACAGCAAGAAGGAGCCTCGCTTGTGCTGAGCTGTGAGGACGGTCTTCCAGGCGCAGAGAGTGCCTGATGAGAGAGGGCCTGCGGGGGAGGAACCGGGGCCGAGTGAGGGAGGCAGACACCACATGGCATGAGTAGGGCGAGAGTCTGTGCCACCAAGGACTGTCATGCATCTGTTGTGGGCTGAATTGTGACCTCTAGAAGGAGATGAGTTGAAGTTCTAACCCCCAGTACCTCAGAATGTGGCCTTATATAGAACCAGGGTCATGGCAGATGTCATTAGCCATACAGGAGGGGAAGGGATGGATCCTCAGAGGCGAGACAGACACACAGAAAGCACCACGTGGAGACTTGGGTGGTGGCTGGGGCAGCGCGGCTGTGGGCAGAAAAAGCTGAGATAAACGCCACCAACAGAAACCAAGAGAAAGGAAAGGGACAGGTCCTCTGGGGAGCCTTCATGAGGAGCACAGCCTTCAGGCCTCTGAGGAACCCAGAGGAAACGCATTTCTGTGGTTTCACGCCACCCAGCGTGCAGTGCATTGTGGCAGGTGCAGGCTACTAGTGCCCCCTGCCCAGTCTCTTGTGTCCTCTGCACGGTAGGGAGCCGGGGAAGGTGTGTTAACGTGAGCCTGTTAACATTGAAAATTCCCCTCTGGCGGCTGGGCAGAGTGGGCTGCAGGGGCTGAAGTAGGCAGTGGTGACAGCAGCTTCCCCAGGCGTCAGCACCACAGGAGGGACACAGACTGTGGGTTGGAAGCAGAGCTGGCAGGACTTGCTGATGGAGTTAATATGGGAAGTGAGGGGACACAGAGGCCAGGGCTGGGAGACCAGGAGGCCGAGAGCAGTAGAACATCACATCCTGGAGGGGCGGGGATTTCACCTTTTGTTTTGTTTCTGCATAAATTAGATCATACCATGTATATTCTGGAATTTTACTTTTCTAATTTAGTGCCCCATGGGTCTCCAGTTCTTCCACAAGCTGTTTGAAAGGCTGCAGGACACTGTGTAGAATGCGTGGCCTCTAATAGGTTATGCCAGCCCCTTTCATTGGGCATTGAAATTGCCCCAACTGTGTTTTAACAGTTGCCAATAATACTGTCCTGAACGTTGTTTTAAATACACTCTGAAGCGCTCATGCTTTGCTCCTGTGGACATCTCTGCCTGATAAGAAGCTTGCGTTGCATATTCAACTCATGCATCCGTGGCTGGTCCTGGACTTGGGTGAGGACACCATGAGAAACAGCCAGACTTGGGACATCTGTGTTGACAGGGCCATGGGTGAGAACAGAGAGTTTCTCAAGTGACGTGCCTGGAACTGCTGGCTTCCCTGCACAAGCACTGCTACCAGGGGTCCATTTGTTACTGAGTCATTCATTCAGCAAACTCGTTCAGAACATGTGTGGTAGGCACGTGCTGGGCTCTGAGACTAAACAGACAAACACATTACCCACGCACCCAGCCTGAGCCCAGGAGGCTGCTGGTCATGTCCTGGAACTGCCAGTGTCTCAGAGCTCAGACGTCATCCCCAGCTGGACGGTCTGCAAATGACTTTCCTTCTTCCCCATCCCCTTTCCTATCCTCTCTCTCTTCCGTGTATCCATGCGCACATGTGTGCACCTGTGTGAGTAGGGGGGAGACTGTGTGCTTTCATAAGCAAATCCTGATTTTCTGACAAAAGAGACATGAAACAAATATGTTAACAAGTAATGTCACCCCCTCTCATGAGGGGTCACTGGCTGTGCTTATAGAAGGTCTTGGAAAGAATGACTTCATGCATTCCTATTCATTGGCAGTCTTTGGCCTTTGAGGGTGAAACTCTGCATCTTCTTGTCCCTCCTGGATGAATACAGGACACTTAAACTTTTAAAGCGGGGACACAGAAATGGGCAGGTCTGTGAGAGTCCCCCTGAAAAGCGAGATTTCATATAAGTATTGAATTTTACCAAAAGTTTCAGAAGTCCAATTCGTATTAGATTTCTATAAATATAAACATGTATATGATATTTCTTGCATTGAATTCAGTATATGCTCAAGTTAAGTGTGGTTTGAAAAATGACCAAGCCTCCTAAGGTGAAATTTGTGGGTGAACAGGAGGGCCGGGGTCACTGGGTTCCAGGCACAGCCACGAGATACCTGCTCTGCACCCAGCTCTTCTTTTGTTTTGCTCACCAAGAGAAAGAAGACTCAGGAACCACAGAACTAACACAGAAGTCAGTTAGAAAGTTATTTACATATTTGCCCACTGTGTGCCAACAGAGTCTTACTCTGTTGCCTAGGCAGGAGTGCAATGGCACGATCTCAGCTCTTACCGCAACCTCTGCCTCCCAGGTTCAAGCAGTTCTTGTGCCTCAACCCCCCAAGTAGCTGGGATTACAGGTACATGCCACCACGCCCAGCTAATTTTTGTATTTTTAGTAGAGACGGGGTTTTGCCATGTTGCCCAGGCTGGTCTCGAACTCCTAGCCTCAGGTGATCTGTCTGCCTCAGCCTCCCAATGTGCTAGGATTACAAGAGTGAACCACCACGCCCGGCCCAGGATGCTTTCTTTTCATGAGTCTTTGTCCTTTGGAGGGCCTTGACCTCACACAGCAGGGGAGGATGCTGGCCCGCACCAAGGCACCAAGATTTTACCCCCTGTGTGTGTGGTCGCACGTCCTCCTCATGGCCATGCTGAGATGCAGGTGGACTCTGAGCACAGACAAGGGACCCACAGCCCAGGGCCTGGAGTCACCCCCAGCCGCCCTGCACCGCTGCCACCCGCATGGGGTGACCTTAAGACCCACACCCGAGCTCTCTCCACCCCACACTCTCCCTTGGATTTGCGCCTGTTCTTTCTCTGGCCGTGCACCTGGTAGTGCAGAGAGGAGGGCCTGGTGGGGGGGCACTTCCACACTGATCCAATTCAGTCATTAACCCCACTGAAACCTGACACGGCCTGCGTTCAGCTCACTGTGGAGGGGTCACCGCTGTCCTGCTACTTTTTTTTCTGGCAGTTTACGTGTCCTACCCTATCTGTAAGTATGTAACTTCTTTTCCAAAGAATTGAAAAGGAAAGAATATGAGAGAACCCCTAAATAATACATTTGTGGTATAGATTGATGCGGTCAGACAGTCAGCCCCTGGACTCCGTGGCTCTGTGGAATGGGTGGTTTAGTATTCCTTTTTCTGGCAACTCACTTGGGGCTTTTACAGGTGCAGTGAGTTTTGGTGAAAATAGCCAGTGGGCACCTCATATCTTGTGCCCCACATATTCCTATTTAGGACAGTGTATTCTGGATGCCTGGGTGACTGCAAATCTCCTCCTGTGTAACTTTGTCACTGTTTTTCCTGTCTCAGGAAAGATGCTCATTTTGTCTCCCGACTGTAGCAGTTGGGGTTCTTGAGACCATTCCTGAGTTCAGACCTTCCCAGGGGAGATGAGCGACCACAGATGTGCCTCGGTGAATTTCACAAAGCCAGCTTAGCGTGACCCAAGTCTCCAGCTTTACTGAACTTTGTCATTGTTATTAAAAAGATGATTTTAGTGCGCTGATTAGAAGCTGGGATCCAAATTCAACATAAGCACAAACCTTTTTTTCCCAGTGGGCCAAAACTCATTTCTGATCATTAAAAGCTAATCCTGAAAATTAGCTGGAACATGATTCAAGCATACGTTGTAATCTGTTAAAGGCAAAAATAATAATTTCAAGCAGTGTTCTGCGTCTTTGTGGAAACAGCTGGTCTACCCCAAAGAGCAGCAGGAGGCTATGCCCTCCTCCCACAATTTCAAATAAAATATAAGGAGACAGCACAGTATCCGGAAGAACTGGCATTGGTAACTTATTGCCTCCAAAGAATATTAGTTACCAAACATACTTTGAAAGCCATCTTCGCAATCGTAAATTAAATAGTACTTCTTTCAGTCACAAGTGAATGCCAGTTGGGGCAGGCTTTTGAGTTGTTAAGCAGTTCAGTACCAAATATGACATATAGTGTGTGTGCCACAGTAAGATTTCAAATTGTCATTAATTTGTAAACTTTAGTGAGGAGAAGAAATGACATATTGTGACGAGATAATAGTTTTCTCTGTGTGTACTCCAAGCTATCAAATACTTCCAGCCTTTAATTTGGCAGTGTTACTCTTGGCATTTTATTCAATGGAAACGACTAAAATGAATGGAAGAAAAAATAATATTCCTGTTCAAGATACTTATTAGAGTGTATTTGATAGACTTTGTTTTCTAGGAAAGCTTTAGACTTTTAGAAAAATTGAGGAGATATTATAGGTAATTCCCATAGGCTTCCCACCACTTCCCCCTGACAAGTTTCCACTGTTTTATGTGTGTGTGTGTTTTGGTTTTTGTTTGTTTTTATGACAGGGTCTCACTCTGTCACCAAGGCTGGAGTGCAGTGGCGCAATCTTGGCTCATTGCACCCTCCACCTCCCATACTCAAGCGATTCTCATCCTTCAGCCTCCCAAACAGCTGGGACTACAGGAGTGTGCCACCGGCTAATTTTTTCATTTTTGGTAGAGACGGGGTTTCACCATGTTGGCCAGGCTGGTCTCAAACTCCTGACCTCAAATGATTTGCCCACCTCAGCCTCCCAAAATGCTGAGATTACAGGTGTGAAACCACCATGCCCACCCTCTCCCCTGTTAATTTACCTCTTTCATTAGTATGGTACATTTCTTACAGTTAATGAGCCAATATTGACACGTTTTTATTAATTAAATTCCACACTCTCTTTGCATCTCGTTAGCTTTAACCTCATGCCCTGTCTCTGTTCCAGGATCCACATTCTATTCCGTTGTCACGTCTCCTTAGCCTTCTCTTGGCTGGGACATTTTCTCAGACTTTTCTTGTGTTTGATGACCTTGAAGGTCTTGAGGCATGCTGGGCCAGGTGTATGATAGGAGTCCCTCTATTGGAATTTGTGCAATGCTTTTCTCAGGATTAGTCTTGAGTGAGGAGTTTTGTGGAGAAAGACCACAGGGTGATGTGCTATTTCCATCCTATCCTGCGAGGGTATCTACCGTCAATTTTATTTATGGCTGCTGATGTCGACCTTGATCCTTTGACTGGAGGTAGTGTCTGTCAAGTTTCTCTGCTGTGAAGTCATTGTGCCCCTCCCCAGCCCATGCTGCACTTTTGGAAGGAAGTCACTCTGCACTTAAGGAGTGGGGTGTTAGACCCCCTGTCCTTGAGGGCGGAGTGCCTATGTAAATTATTTAGAATTATTTTGCAGGGGAGATTTGTCTCTGTCCCCCATTTATGAATATATTCAATGGTCTATTTATATTCCTATGGACCTGTGAATATTTATTTTGTAATCTAGCCTGCTATCCAATACTGCTGTGGCTCAGATTATTCCACCTGTGGCTCCTAGGGGCTCTTCTGGCTGCTCCCGCGCCCTTTGCTCCTGCACCCCATCTCTGTGGGTTTTCTTTTGTTTGAGCACTTTCCTTCCTTTCGGTCAGTACAGGGTGCATTTTGTATCTTTCCTGCCACAATCTTAGAATCAGCTGTTTCCCCAAAGAGCTTTGGTTCCTTTTACCAGAGAAGAGTATTAGAAATCAGTGTCGTGGAGCTAGGTGTGCACATTGTTTCTGGGGTGCCATTTCTTGGTTCTCTTGGCCAACAGAGTAGAGAAATAAATGTGTGTATACTAACCTGCATATGCATATATATCTACAAATGTTTCTAAATGTAACCATTTGTATCTATATTTAACAGATTTCATATTCTCACTGGCATAAAATTGGAAATAACTAAGTGTTTTAACATAAGGAATGGCTACAACTATGTTATACTACCTCCATGATGCAACCGTTATAAGGGACAGTTTGGAAAACTATGAAAACACAATACTTCACATTAAAAAGTAGTACAGGTCTCTGTTGAGTTGTGTGTGTATACGGATAAGAACTTTAAAGGAAAAATGGAAAAGATAGATTAGCCATGGCTTATTCTTAATATTAAGTTAACATAAAATTAACTTTGCTTCTTCATTAATATTAGTCTTCCTATGAGTTCTTGCTGAAACCTGAATGAAGTTGATGTATTTAATTTTAAATGAAAGAAATGAGACTTTTTTTTATTCCGTTGTTGTGTTAGCCCTGCAGTGCTTTTGCAGGCCCTCCCAGATCAATAATGACCTTGTTTACTCATTCACAGTAACCAAAGAGCATGCTAAAAAGTTGTGAAGTTACAGTCAGAGCAGTGTTATGGGAGGAAATCTGTGAGTGTTTAAAGGAAGATATTTCCATAATAGCGAGAAGAGTCCGGAGTTGGGAATGCTTCCTTTGTTTTTCCACGCTGATCTTTGTATTAATACTTGATTGACTGAATAAATGCCATGTGTCTTATGGGTTTCATGATTTCTCAAACCATACATCAGGATACTTTTGGGAATTTCTGGAGAAGTCCTTAAATGGAAAAGCTAAAATTATCTCTAGTAGATATTTCCACCAGTCTTCAGTTCAGATGGCTGACATATAAGAGGAACACGATTGACTGGATAACCCTGAAGTGTATCATTTCACCCGCTCTAGTTGTCAGAACTCAACTACAAAGATGGCAGATCAAATACTTCCAGAAGGGTGGTTGTTTGCCATTGTGGAGGCTGGTGGTCCAGCGATCACAGCCCCCCAATTACGGCCCCGCGTGAGAGCGCAAGCAGCAGTCATTACATAATTATACCTTTGATGAGTTGCTTGAGCTGCCCATTGCCTTTGAAATATGATAACACAATTTGGAGTTTGATTAAAAAAACAAGTTTTTTGGAATGTTTGAAAAAGATTTTGTGTTTAAGAAAGAAAAAAAAGAACCAAAAGGCCTGCAATATATTCTGTTAGAGGAAATTAAAAAGAAGAAAGGGATGAGGGAAAAAAAGAGATGAATGTTTCCCATTATCACCCATTTCTGTCTCAGGAGGGCTGAGGTGGCCCCTCCTCACCAGCCTCCCCATCCCTGCATCCCCAGCCCCCAGCCTGCTATCCGCTTCACAGAGCAGCCAGCCAGTCCTTGGAGAGGGGATGTGAGAAGGGGCAGAAGTCAGGGGACCTGCGGCTGCTCCCAGGCACCACTACTGCTCAACCCACACAATGGTGTGACCACAACTGATCAAATCTCACAAGAAAGAGGTGCATGTTACTCCACACGTCATTTGGTTTTGAAAAACTAATTTGAACCTCATTTTTTTCTAAGTGAGAATTTGGTTTGCTGTGTGTGTGTTTTCAATTTTGATTGCCAAGTATTCAGTCCTAACGTATGTTACGATTGGAGTGCATGTAACACTGTGCAGCCGAATAACTAGACCTAGAAAATAAAACTGATCACGGTGAAGTTATTTTCTAGGCAGGGGATGCCTCATGATGCTGGCTGGGGCCCAGCCACACCGGAGGCCTCGTCGGTTTCTGTTCTCGTGCTGTTGTCATATACCCCGCAGAAGGGGAAGGCCGGGAACCATGGAGCCCCGGTGTCGATTCCCTGACAGGCCATCCTCCAAAAAGGCCTTTCCTTTGCAAAATGAACAGGCACTCCGTGAAAACAGGGAGAGAAGTTTCTGTTTTTCACTGATGCATTTCTCATGTTCATATGACAATGTGCAAAACAAAACGTCTACATTAGAAATGTATCGTGAAGTTATATTCTACTTCAACTCACCACTTTTCGCTCCCTGTGAAAACTTACTCTTGGTGTTGTACCGAAATACCCGGTGGATTTGGGGTGCACCTGTACCCTTGATCTCTGCCTCTGCGTGTTTCTAGGCCAAAGGGAAAACCAGCTCTCTACCTAATTGGAACTTCTGGTTTTATTGCATATCCTGGAGGTCTTGCTTCGTTTTTATTTTCCCTATTTTCCCGGCTTGATGGTATTTCCCGGGTGCACCTACATTAGCCCGCTATGGAGAAGCCCTTGGCAGTTTTCACAGAGTAAGAGGTTGAAAGAAGCCACCAATGTGAAAGTTGTATTTGCTGTAAAGAAAGCCATTATAAGTTATTGGAAACCAGATTCAAATTCCCTAATTCGAGACTGATGACTTTTATTTCATGAGTTTTACTTAGGTATTTTATCTTCTGTGTTTTGTGGCTCCAAATTACGAAGACTATTGGCCTTGCCAGAAACTGATCACGATAAAGTTATTTTCCTTCCTGAACATGTGTCCTATATATTTGCTTGGCCTCGGGTTTTGTTTAATCCCTTCAAAGGCCCTTTGAACTGACGTTTCAACATGACTCCTTCTCTGTGAGGTCTCCGCTAGGAAGCGGCCATGATGTCAAGCCCCTTCACAGCTAAAGTAGTGAGTTCACATAGTGGAAGAATCTTCTGGGTTGCATCTTATGAAAAAAAGAAATCCACTGCCTTTTTATAAGAGAACAGAACATTTACACCGTCTTGTTGAGCAAATGAACGTTCAAATGGCCAGCACAAAAGAAATCCCCAATCTCTAACCTCACAATGAAATCGCCACGGACAAAAGATCACGGGATACCGGGCACACTAAACTGGAAGTGACACAAAACCACAGCAGAATCCGCTCACACCTGCCGAGGTTCCTGGGGGATGGTCTTTATATCAAGAATCCTGGTGCCGCAGTGAGCCTGAAACACTCCGAGGAGCAGAGACGCTCCCCTCGGCAACGGTGGCATTTATACTGATGGCATCTTTAAAAATAAATTAATACGCGTCTGATGTGGACAGAGAGTAGTGCTGTCTGACAAGGTGGTCATTTGACTTTTCTTAGGGGTACAAATTTACACTCCCTTCTATGAATAGAGAGAGCTATTTGTTTCATTCGGAGACAAGACATTGTTAGAAATGAGTGGCACACCTCTTCAACCCAGCCCCTTCCTCCGTGGAGGTAAAAAGATCCTATTAGTTCTCGTAATTGATTCTGAGGGCTGCAGCGTGCCTCATTTAGCCGGCCCTGCGCGGTTCACGCCAGGATGTAATTCATGCACACTTGGACGTCCAACATGGCCGACGCGCCTTGGACACACAGCCTCAGCGCTGCATCATTTTTTAATCAGCTATCTGAGGAATATTTATCTGATCAACAAAGAGTGCTGTCAGGAGGAGACCAGAGGTGACATTAATAAGCCTGTGGTTTCCTGGTACAATGATGGAGGAAGAGTTTAGAATAAAACCCTGCTCGTTTGAGCATGCCGGCAGACTAAAGAATATTTTTATTCTGCTTATACAGAGCCAGTCAAAAGAGTCTCAGGTGATAAGTTTTCAGGCATTCACATGTGTTAGTTTAAAAAAAAAAAAAAAAAAAAAACTTTTAGAGAAACAAATTAACAAATTTTATTTCAGAATAAAAATTGAAGTCCCTCATGTTGCAAGAATCCAGATGAAAAGCTGTAGCTTCTAAAAGTAAGGAGAGGTGTAATAATTGGGAGCTGTTAACGCTAAATGATTCCAGCTACTCTAACTTCGTAGAAAGACGTAGTAAGCTGCACCCTTTCCCCTTCTGTCTCTTTGAAAAGATTGTGACTGTTAGTAATTACAAGGAGTTGAGCATATTATGCCAGGCCTCGTTTGGTCATCCAGACACAAGATTTGTTGTTTATAACTATCAGATGCCTTAAGAAATGTTCTGTGAATTAAAGTTTCCATCAGGCTTTCTTCTTTAAATGCATCACTCTGGTGTACACCACGTGAGACCCTCACGAGTGGAGAGACACCCATCCCATCTGCCAACCTGAAGACGTAGAAAATACATACATAGCCAGTGTAGACATAAAGCACACTTTGTCCACGTTAGGATTGTGGTACCAGAAGGTGCCACAGTGATCTCTCTTTATAATTCAAAGACTGCCTTATGAATTCAGTTTACTAATGCCTTCGGTGTTCCTCAACAGGAGGGCTCTGTGTGTGTTTGCAGGAAAATTAATACCATTGTTATGATAAGGGTAAACATTTTATCTTAGAGTTTAGGAGTGAGTCTCCCTGCATTGTCTTAACGTGAGTTTTTCAAAGTTTTGATCCTTTTAATCCTTAGAAAATACCTTCCAGCCAGTATGATGATGCGTTTTCCACGTGTGTTTTAAATTCCCAGCAGTCAGCGGTGATTCTCTTGTTGTACCTCTTGCTGTGATACCCACATGTAGCACTCTTGTGTTTCACCTGAGTTCACGGTTCACGTTTTGGCACCATTGTGGGGACAGTGCTGTCCTCCCACGAGTGGCATTCTCTCCCCAGGCCCACTGACTGTTCCGTGTACCCAGATTAGAGCTCAGAAAGTTCCATTTAATTTGCAGACTAAAGTGAGAAGAGATCAATCTCGCTGTCTACACTGGAGCTGACAATCAGTTTGTACCACATCTGAAATTATACCTGTGGGATTTCATGTCCATTGAGATTTGCATGTGTGTTTTTAAACATGTGAGAGAGTGCTGAGACATCCCGCCGCGTACATAGCTATGGGAGGCATTGTGAAACTCTGTTCACGGAAGAGACTTTTGCCTGTGCAGCAAGCAAAATAGCAGAGTGGAAAACACTAACAGAATGCCCACACCCTGCTGCCTTTTTAGTCAGTAATAGGTGAAATTTTGATATCAGAATAATAGGTTTTGTGAGAAATAACATTAGTAACAAAATCAAAATAAGTTAGCCTGTGTTTAAGAGGAAGAAACTGTATTCATGAAAATAAAACAGGAATTTGACTAACACTTTTATTTGATTTTAATTAAAATAAAGACCTGGAAAGTTTAGTCTATAGCTAGTGCCCCTGAAGTCCCCGAGAATCACCTTTTATTCCAAAGGCCTGAGACCAGAGGGAGGCTGCCAGTGGTGGGCAGTGGCCAGGTGGCACCGAACATCAGCTCGGAGCCTCCTGGTTCCATTTGGTGCAGGGCCTCCGTAGCCCCGGGCGTGATTCCAGGCAGCAGCATCTGACATAACCCGAGGTGTTATTGATGATGATAGGATTGTATTTTCTCGTTGAGAAGCTTCTAAACAAGGGAACTTAGAGCAATCAATGTCCCCGGAGACCGATGCACGTATCAGGACCTTGGTATCAGCCAGAAAACGTCCATTTGTTTAAGAGGAAGACACAGGCACGACATTTTGCACATTAAAATGGATTATTTCATCAATAGGTTAATAGAAAGCCAGGCTGCAAGTTCACTTCCTGCTTATACATCCTGTGGTAATGGGAAAGCGGAGTGTGAAAAATGCAAGGCAGAGAGCAGGCGAGGAAAGAGGCTTCCTGCACCCCAGCATCCCTCCCCTCCCGAGGGGTGCCCAGCCTCCATGCTGCCTATTTCTATGTAAATGTTGCAGAAAGAGGTAAGTTGTACTCTGAGGAGTGCAGCCTCCTCATGGCTACTTCTTTCTGGAACTTGTGAAATACTGTCCCAGACACCAGAGCTGCAGCAGTTAAAAATTAAGCCCGTGCCTCATTCTGCATCATTATGCCTGGGGCCCCTGGTACATATCCATCAAACATTTCTAAAGCGCACATTTGAGAGCTGTGACGGGTTTGGTTTCCTTCGTTCCTCATGCAAGGTATTTGTACCCGTGGGTTCTGAAGATCCTTTTCCCAGGTTTGGAACTACCTGAGACAGATACTTAGGTAGGACCTTATAGATAGTGAAGAAACCTGAAGATATAGACATAAGGAAGACTTCACTTGTGAAAAATTAAATGTAGACCCATATCCTGTAAAACTGCAGATGCCTGCTAGTTTAGAGATTATTTCTTACTAAATTATTGGTTGATTTTTTTTTTTTTTTTTTTTTTTGAGACGGAGTCTCTCACTGTCGCCCAGGCTGGAGTATCGTGGTGCGATCTCAGCTCACTGCAACCTCTCCCTCCAGAGTAGCTGGGATTATAGGCATGCCCTACCATGCCTGGCTAATTTTTGTATTTTTAGTAGAGACAGTGTTTTTGTCATGTTGGCCAGGCTGGTCTCGAACTTCTGTCCTCAAGTGATCCACCCACCTCAGCCTCCCAAAGTGCTGGGATTACAGGCATGAGGACCTGGCTTATTTGTTGATTTTCATGCTGCAAAGGAATTGTTAGATGTGTTTAGTTATAACAAGTTAATATCACTTTAAATCAAGAGGCAACTAAATCACAGCCAGTTTTTACTTGTGAGTGACGTAAAATTTGCATACAGTGCTTTATCGCAGAATTTTATTTACTTCCTTAAAGGTTCAGGTTTGTCACGTATGTTTTGTGTTGTCTCTACAAAGAAATCCAGTGTAGTTAGAAGCACTTGAGATTCATTTCTGCAACATAACTCATCACAGGGACCTAGGCATCACCCTGGGTCATTTTGTGGCCACCAGAACTTGGTGCACACGCAGAACCTACAACCACAGCCTAAACTGTACTGTTTGAAATTGAGAATTTTGGCTCAAACACAGCAGGCAAGAAGAGTTAACCTGTCATAAGTCAGGAACGCATTGGGGTTGATTAGGGAGCTGACCGTTGGCCAACTCATGCCTTGGCAACCAAAGGGTCAGCCTGGCTGCCTGCTTTGTGGGCCTAAGACCTGCCTCTGGAAATGTAAAGGCCTGCCTGTCCCAGATAAGCACTGCTCACCTGCATTACACAAACGGCCACATAGAGCCCCGTGGGAGCGTGCACTGGTTTCTCTTCCTGCCTGTGGAAGTTGAGAGAGACAGACGGTCCTGTGAGACCCCTTCTTCAGAAGGTGAATGGCAGTGACCGCCACTAAGCATTCGGTCCAGCAGGCCGAGCCCTCCAGCCCTGTGACCTGGGGCTGTGCCTTTCCCTACATTTGCCTGAAGACTTGAGCCACCCTCTTTAACTCTTGGGTTTTTATAACGTATCTCCTGAAGGGAGAGAGAACGCCTCAAGTCGACGTCTTCCCTGCCACAGATGTCAGCATTTCTGAGTTGATGGTTGGGAGGGTGGGGGCCTGGTGGAGTGGGGAATGTGTCCCTGGAGGTTGGGGGTCCCATCTCAGTGATCCAGCCAGGGACTGCACACAGCCTGCGTGGTGGGCCTGGTGCTCCCTTGTTAAATTGCTTCTCTTCTTAACCCAGCGTCCCGCTGTCGGTGACTAGGCGTTTTGTCCTTCCTTCTGAGAACCTGAGGTGGCGTTTGCTCTTCTGGTTCCCAGGAGCTCCATTTAGAGCCTGAAACTCCCCCAAGTGTCAAAGAGAATGGACTCCTCCTTTCAAGACAGCAGAACAGCACTAGGGTTTTGCTGCTGTAGATAGTGCCTGGATCAAAAATCTGTTTGGGGAAGACAACTTCACTTTTAACAGCTCTTGGTTTTAAAACCTACCTTCTGCAACACATAGGCATGAACTGCTCCTAACCAGGGTCTCTTGATTTGACATGCTGCTAATATTTGGCTGAATCAAAGGGCTTATGGTGACTGGCATCATAGCTCCTTCAAATGGCGTCATCCTTTCTCAAGGCAGAGGCCAGTTTTTGTGCTGTTTTGAGTGGCCACGTGTGAAACCCAGCAGGACGAAGTAGGCTTCTGCGCGTGGGTACTTCTTTGATGTGAGATGCGAACCTGATGACCCTGGTCCACCTCCGGCCTTCCCGAGTTCCTCTGTTGACTGTGGGGGAGTTGGAGGGCTCGGGCCAGGGAGCTCCATGGCACCCACCCGCTTCGCGCAGACAGCTCTGAGGCAACGTCGTGTGCTGCTTTGACCTTTTTTTTTTCTCCCCTTTTCATTTGTTTTCTTTTCCTTTTTGTTTTCTCTCTTTTTCCCCTCTCCCCTTTCTGCTCTCGGGATGCAGCCAAACGCAAAGCATGGAAACTAAACCGTGTTGGTAGCCTGCGAAATATATACAGCAGCAGCACCAACACCGAAGGTAACGCCTCCACACCTCCACCTGCCCACACCTCCACCTGCCTCTTCCCGCCTCATCCCCTGCCCGCCCCTTCCCTTTCAACACAGGCATGGAAATGCAATTTGCCCAAAACCGCATGCTCCCTTATTGTGTTTGCAGAGTCATTCCTGTGGTCTTTTCATCTTTTTGTTTGTGTGTTTTATTTTACCATTCATGTTCCTTTCAGCTTACTTAAATTTTGACCTTTCCCTTCAGTTGTAGAGTAGTGATGTTTAAATTACTTCAGAAACCTATTTTCTCCTCTTTTTTCTTTTCCTTTATACATGTGGGCACTCAGTGTAATATTTCCCAAGTTATTACAGTTTTTAAAAGTGTTAGTATCAGGTGTAATGATCTGTAGCCAAATACAATAGTGTGCCGTGACATTTAAGTAACAGTCTTAATTTGTTTTGTGGAAGCATTCTCCATAATGCTCTCTGCAGCTCTAATCCACAGGCAAGCAGGCCCGGGCCATTTGCATGGGCTGCTATTGCTTGTAAATTCAGTATTTTGTTGTGTTTCTAAAGGTCGTTTGGTGCCAAAGTTCACAAATTGACTTGCGTTGCTTTTTTCACCGAAGACAGCCGTCATTGCTTTTGTATAATAGCAGATTGAATTTTTCCCCCACCTTCATTTGAACAACACAATTATAAATTGCCTTTTTTTTTTTTATGATTACAAATGTCAAGGGTCAGAATTATTTTGATGCCAGGCAAGGGAAAGCCACCACCATCCACCCATGCACACATAAGGGAGGCGGGGGTATAGGAGGTGCGATGCAAAGCAGGTCACAATCCAGCGATCTTGGTATATTAGGGGGAAATTTTTTTTCACTTAAGTGCAAGCCAAATGGGTCAAGTAATCGCAAGCTCGTGCCCTAACACTAATTGACTTATTTGGGGATTATTATAACTGTAATATTTTTCTTAATGTCACTGTTTTCTGGGCTGTTGATTTTAGCGATTGCCAAGCCATGGCATTAAATCTCTTGTAAATTTTAAATTGCACGCTATTTCTGTAAACAAGTCCCTCTCTTCACATCCCGGTCATTAACCTTTGCTGATTTATATCGCCATTCTCTTTTTTCTTTCTTTCACAATTACTCCTGTCTTGCTGCTGAAAGCCCTGCTCTCAGCCAGGAAAAAAAGAAAAAGAAAAAGAAAGAAATCTGGAAAACAAATCTACATTTTCACTATGGCTTGTTAAAGAGCCATTTTTTAATTTTTCTTTTTTTTTTTTTTTTTTTTTTTTTTTTTCATTTCTCAAGGGGAAATTGTTGTCTGTTAAGATACCAATGGAGCTTGGCCTGGTGGGTATCTTCTTTCAAAGCACTCAAGAAACACCAAATGAAAGGGGGAAAAGAATAGAATTTAAGAAACGTCACATTCAGTATCGTTTTTGTTGCATTTTAAAGCGTATTAGTGTACTCTTTTCACTGTTTTTTAAAAGTTTTTCAACTTAGCGTGCATATCATTTCTCCTCCCTGTGTACTTACCAAATATGTTGGGGTTTTTTAATTAATTTATTTATTTTTGTATGCATGTAGGTTTGTCACAACAAGTTTGTTTATTGACTTGCAGCCTTTTTAAAAAAAAATTGTGAGGTCTGATTTCAAATGCAGTTGTATACAAAATTGGGGGATAGCAAGGGGCATACCTCCTTAGCCTTGAGGGCAAATGGTTCCCTGAGACTTGCTGGCCTTCCTGGAGACGCTGGTGGGTGACACGGGACCCAGTAGAACCAAGCGTGAGGATTTGCAGCAGTGCGAGCTTCTCGGCCTTAGCTTCTCAGGTAATACACAGCATCTGCTCTGCCCAGCACTTCGGAGGGGCGGATGGTGCGAATTCCTCTCTGAAATCTGTCAGTACTGTATAGCATTGCAAACTTGGGGTCCCTCTGTCAGTAGCTATGAAAGGCATTCCTGGGGATATTAAATAGTGACTGCATATCTAATTGTCCCTCACATTTTCTCTCATTTTTCTCAGTTACAGTAGGTTTCTGTTTGGTGTTCAAGGTCATGTGTGAATTTTCAATTAAAAGACAGCATTCTTCATTTACTTTGGGTTTAAGATTAACATCTGTACACATGCAATCTCATTTCATATGGTTTTTAATAATATATTACAGAATTCAGACCAGATGCAGTGGCTCATACCTGTAATCCCAGCACTTTGGGAGGCTGAGACGGGTGGATCACCTGAGGTCAGGAGTCACTCGACTGCACTCCAGCCTGGCCAACACGAGTGAAACCCCATCTCATACTACAAAGTACATTACAGAATTTATAAAATTACATAAAATAATTATCAAATTCCTTTCTGATTTGCAGCCTTTTGATGTGTGATGTTATCACATATTCACTGTCTATAAAGTGACCCTTCATGAAAATTTGTATCCTGAACTTTTTAGCTTTGGTTTAACCTCATGTCTTGAGTGTTACACTAAATACACTCATCCCCAAGTGGAGTACCTTTTAAAGTGGCCCACTTGAGTGATTTACTCAAAGGCACCCAAAAAACACCACCCAAGTAAGGTGGACACTAGAGTTTCCTGTGTCTAGAGGGAGAACTTGAGCTTCAGGGATAAGGGGAGACACCCGCTGGGAGATGGGAGTGGACTCAGCTGTTCTGGAACTTTCCTCGGGATCCAGGTTTAGGAGAGATGGGCAGAGCCACGGTTTTTGAGTCTAAGGATCTCTCTGAAGCCCTTTTTCTTCTATGTCCTCTCTCTTCCGGCCCCTGGACCACATTATCTCATTTAATCTTCACACTCCCCTTGCCAGGTAGGTATCATGTGATGGATGGGAAATTGGGATTCTGATAACTCAAGTGATTTTCTGCAGAACAAGCTAGCATGTACCAGAGGCAGGACGTGTGCCTGGATCTCTTGACCCTGGGACCTGCTCACAGATCCACGTGGAAGGAGTTTGTGGATGGATATCAGGAGTGGATAAAAACAAACAAAACGTGCAAGGGAAACGCACAGACAAGATTAAAAAACAAAAATATTTTATCTGTTGTCTGTCCATTATGGCTAACACTGAAACCGAGATAGAAACTTTGGATATATATGATTGCACTAATGTACAAACTTTTGTTGCTTTTTAACAATGAACTTTCTCAAGATGGGTGAAATTGAATATTCTTCAACCAGAATACAGCTGTAACTTTTCCATCTCAGGAGCTTGTGAATGGAAGGGTGTCTTAATGATATGATCCTCCAATAAACTGCTGACTCCCAACCCAACGGAGAAAAAGCTCTAAATACCAGATGACTGAGGCTAGACTCACACATGTTCAACTCTAAAGTAAGTGTATTGGAGAAAGAACAAAGTGGACCAAGTGGCGGAAGAGTGGACGTTGTGCAAGAGGAAACTCGGGAGGGAGGCCTCTGATTGCTGCACGGCAGGGCAGAATTGCACAACACCTGGACCCATCTCCAGGCCTTGCCTGCCCCATGCCGCTAAACACAGATGATGTTGTCAACCGCTGTGAGTTGGGTGAACACATGGGCTCTTTCAAGAGCGTTTAAGCTCACTGTGTTTGCAGAAGAAAAGTACTTCCAGTACCTAAACAGATAAAGGAGAGAGGTTTTAGGAAACAAGGGGGCACTTCTTGGGGTACCAAGCCCATTCCTTGGCAGCAGAACGAATACTTAAGATAGGCCTCTTCACACAAGTGATGACGCTTGCATGCAAGTGTTAGCGAGATTCAGTATTGGCCTAAAGTCCTAATTGGAGCCTGTCTATAAAGGCTCATTTCTGTGGATTTAGAGCTCGCCCCAGCAACAGACCTGGGAAACCTCTGCTTTGGGTACTTCTCTTCACGACAGTGGGCTAGATTGCTGGAACCCAGTCTCCAACACTGCGATTCCAAGCATAGGCGTGGCCATGGAGAAACAGCAAACCTCCTTTTGGAGATTTCATCACAGATACAGCTTCGGGCCTCTGGCCTGCAGTCAGACCCGCACCTGCCTTCTCCACTGAACAGCCCAGATGGTCACTGTTTCTCTGAGCAGATGTGAGCAGGCCTAACTTGTGGGCCATTCCCTCTACCACTCGTATTCTTGGTCACAGTTCTGAGACTTCAACTCATTCACAGTTAAACAAATTACAGACCCACATCTGAGAATGATGGTCTTGCTGAGTGTGAGGTAGGCCTGCCTGCTTGTTCCTGACTCAGCTCCCTGCCGAGATACGCCATTTCCTATGCTGGGTGCTGGGGCAATGGAGAGGGTAAGGGTGCACCCGCCTACTGCCCTCAGGGAGCTTACTGTCAGTCTAGGAGGCTGCACAAAGGATCTCATGCAGAAGGAGGGAGGAGGCCCTGGATGCTCTGGCGGCTTTGTGGAGAGTGGAACTACATTTAATTTAGGGGTCAGGACAGGTGTCACGGCCTGCGGGATGTGACAGGAACCACAGCGACCGCATCCTCGGCACTGAGCAATTTCCTGCATCCTGTCGTGCACCCCTAGCAGAGGGAGATCTTTTCCTCCTTGTTTTATAAAGAAGAAACCGAGCCTGGGAGAAGGGCAGGTGTGAGCCCCAGGAGCTCTCAGGGAGATGGGGCTGGAATTTTGGGTGGAGGCAGCAGCCTGCACCTGGACGGGGCTCAGTACAGAGCCTGCCGCGCCCTTAGGCTTGAGTGTGAGGTATGTGCAGAGGATTCTTCTGGGACTGGGACCGGTGGAGGGGACTAGATGATCCACAGATCTGCAGACAGCCATCATCGTCATCTCCAGCAGAGGAAGATGGCAGCCCTGCCTGACAATCTGTGACCCATCGTGTTGTGTGTTTCCTGAAGGACTCACTGCAGTGTCTGATCAAGGCCCCCGCCAAATGCCCCAGCAGTCTCCCCAGTGCCCCGTGCAGGTCCCCACTGTGTGAGGCTGCCTTCCAGAACCTGCTCTCTGCAGTGAGCGTTCTCCAGGCTCAGACGGGGTTCTCTTTCACACTGAATCACTGCTCTTGTTTGTACAAGGCAGGCGTGGGCACCAGACTCAAGCCCAAATCTTAACTCAGGTGGTCTTGGTTCAGTCCCACATCCCCACTTCATAGCTCTAACCTTGGGTTCTTGATGTGTCTTCCTTGTACCTCGGTTTCCCCACCTATAAACTGGGGTGATGACGCCCACTGCACAGGGTGTGGGGAGGAGTCGGCAAGCTAACATACCTAGAGACGTGGAACATGGCCCCTGCATTGGTCCTTGCCTGAGACCAGAAGCCCCAGTACTCAAGTACCCAGATTCTCTCTGTTATTCAAAGAAAATTGCAGTGCTTGAATATTGTTTAAGTAGCCAGGAACAGAGATTTGATAAGAAGCGTTGCCTGTGAAGCATAGGGGGGGAATTTAGAAATGAAGCTTAATCTGTTTTCTAGACTTTTAAACCTACCCTCCTGCTTCCATTTGCTTTCTCCATCTGAGAAGAATCGTCAGTTGTAGAAATTTGGCTAAAAGTGTGAGCTGTCGAGTCACACGCGCCTGGGTCTCATCCCCTCTCTGCCACTTCCCAGCTCTGTGGCTTGGGATGCTTTCCTGGATCTGTCCTTCCTCTCTGCTCTTTTCTTCCTCTCGCACGGAGACAATGAAACCTACCTTGAAGGGTGATTGAAGAAGAAATGAAGTGAAGCCTGTGAAGCGCTTCCCACAGAGCTTGGCACGTGGGTAAGCTGGCCACCGTGGCTGCTATTAAATTGCTATACAGACTCATTTAATAGAAAAATGACCCAAAGACTCCATGGAGAATATCTGTGGACTATTCGGTGGGCCTTTTTCATGTATCAGTGCAGAGCAGAGCGGGCCAAAGCCAGCCCTCCTCAGTGATGAGCAGCACCAACTAAGAACTAATGCAGGTAGGCTGGGCTCAGTGGCTCACTCCTGTAACCCCAGCACTTTGGGAGGTCGAGGTGGGCGGATCACTTGAGGTCAGGCATTCGAGACCAGCCTGGTCAATGTGGTGAAACCCCGTCTCTACTAAAAATACAAAAATTAGCTGGGCGTGGTGGTACATGCGTGTAATGCCAGCTACTTGGGAGGCTGAGGCACAAGAATCTCTTGAACCAGGGAGGCAGAGGTTGCAGTGAGCCAAGATCGTGCCACTACACTCCAACCTGGGCAACAGAGCAAGACTGTCTCAAAAAAAAAACACTAATGCAGATAACTTCAGATTAGGGAAACACTTGCACGGGAAAAAACTAATGCAGGTAACTTCAGATTTAGGAAACCCTTGCACGGGGAATAACTAGAATTGACGTTTTAGGGAGAGAAGCAAGATTGCTCATTTTTCTAGCCCCCTCCTTTTGAAAGGATGACAGTGTTGGGCATCACCTCGGCGCTGGGCAGCACCTAGGAGAGGAAGCCCCCCGTGGACAGTGGAGGGTGCCACTGCAGGTTCCTGGTGAGCCCGGGGGCCGGGTCTCGTGATGGCCATGCTGGACTCTTGCAGAGGAACCCGCCCTAGGCCTGCCCAGCGTGACCGTGTTGACTTATTCCTATAATTAGGAGCCCAAGGGGACCTCTGCAAAGTGGGGAGTGTGTCAGGATGAATAACAAATGGTTACCGCTTAGGAACGAGATAAATCGAGATAAATCACAGCACGCGCCTCTCATTGCTTTCTCTTTCTAAACTGAACACTTGGGCCTGGAGTTTTCACAGGGTGTCTGGGACGGAGAAAGTACAAGGGAGACCTCAACACTCACCCCTGCCATATCACAAGATGTTTTCAATTTGCAGTTAGGTACCTTTTTTTTTTTTCTTTCCAAGAGCTTTGTTTTGGAGTCTTTTCTTAATTTAAGACATGCATGGGCCAGGCACAGTGACTCACATCTCTAATCCCATCACTTTGGGAGGCTGAGGTGGGTGGATTGCCTGAGTTCAGGAATTCAAGACCAGCCTGGGCAACAAATTTTTCTCTACAAAAAATACAAAAATTAGCCAGGCGTGGTGGCACACGCCTATAGTCCCAGCTACTTGGGAGGCTGAGGTGGGAGGAGCACTTGAGCCCAGGAGGTGGAGGTTACAGTGAGCCGAGATGATGCCATTGTCCTCCAGCCTGGGCAACAGAGACCCTGTCTCAGAAAATAAGAGAAAAAAAAAGGCACATATGGCATCCTACAGATCTGGAAGCCAACGCTTTCAAATGGAGTTTCTTTACACATGGCCCTTGAACTGCTATCCCAACTCTTTATGATGTGTTTGAAAAACAAAAGCGTCCTTTGTACGTCATGAGAACCTTCCCGGGGAATATTTAGTAGTTAAACATTCCTAACCTTGTAATTTACCTGTGGGGATTTGCTTCTTCGCAGAATTAATCACACTCTTCTAAATTAAGCCACAGGACAACACCTCTGTTGGACTCTCTTGGCTTAACAAAGATATTGACCAAATTCAGAGTTTCCAAAAATAGTTACCTGAGAACCGTGAACTGCGTGTGTTTAGAATGATCTTTTGTTTTTGTTTAAAATTAATAACTTCTCAATTATAGTAAGGGGTGGGCTTTATGTGTTATTTTCCATAGGTCTTGGTTCTGTACAACCCTGGTCCATATTCTCCAGGCTTGCCTGCTTTCTTTGTTGTTGTTTTTTTTTTTTTTTTTGGGGGGGGCAGGGAGTCTCACTCTGTTGCCCAGGCTGGAGTGCAGTGGCACAATCTCCGCTCGCTGCAGCCTCCATCTCCAGGGTTCAAGTGATTCTCATGCCTCGGCCTCCTGAGTAGCTGGGATTACAGACACCCGCCACCACACCCAGCTACTTTTTGTGTTTTTAGTAGAGACGGGGTTTTGCCATATCGCACAGGCTGCTCCCGAACTCCTGACCTCAAGTGATCTGCCCCCGCTGGGCCTCTCACAGTGTTAGGATTACAGGCTTGAGCCACTGCACCCGGCCAGCAGGCTTTCTTTCACATCAATCTTTTCCTACAAAAACGGGAGAAAATTTGAAAATAAAAACTGACTTTTTAATACTGCACTTTGGCTGACATCTTAATATGTGCACTTTTGGCATAGTTGGGTAAAATATCTAAGCCACGTGCCTATGTAATAGATGCTTTTAAAACAGAAATACTGTAGGATTTTACAAAGTATACGATGGAAAATAGCATTAAAGCCTGGGTGGGTGCCTGACATTGCCACACGTTGCCGCTTAGGGTATGGGTCGTGGTAGAGGGAGAGAGACCATAAGGTAGTGAGTACATTCCGTCTGAGTCTCCAACCCCATTGCATTGACAGTGGCTACCTGGAGAACTGTGTGAAGAGGAATTCTGGGGCTGCACCAGCCTCTTCAGGAACAGTTAGGAATGTCTGTTTTTCAAAGAAAAGGAGAGAGAGCTTCCCTTTGTCATCCCGGGTCCAGCGTGGCACCTCCCTTGCAGATAAAGCTGAAATCAGAAAGATGAAGTGGGCTGTTCATGGGCACCAGTCTGTCGATGGCAGAGTGGGAAGTAGGTTCCAGGAGAGAGAACCCCAAAGTTGGAGCTCCAGTTCGGACAGAAACTGGGAGAACCCATAGCGAAAACTCACTTGTTAAAAGGGGAAAAAGAAAAAAGGCTTGGCGGAAGGTAAGCATCGGTGGTAATGTGTTCACCAGGGCTTTGTGGTGTGTCCTAAAACAGAAGTCCCAATTCTTTTACCAAGGGCAGGAGTGGAGAAGATGGTTACTTTCTGCTCAGGCCTTGGCTATTGTATTGTCCCGCCATTTTGCAGTGGTGCCGTCTGGAGGCCTCTGGGCTTGGTAGATCCTGGACTCTTCGTGCAGCGAACATGCCCATCCTCCACGCTGAGCGTGTCATCTCTGCACCGTTGCGATAGCACATTTCGGTTTCATCATGGGTTTGTCATTAAATGTGTCACAAAAGATGCTTAGCCTTGTGGATGGAACACTGGGTGGGCCTCAGGATCCTGGATTTCAGGCTATAGGGCACCCTGGGAGAACCTCCTCTCACCCCAGGACCCAGATTCTCATCCGGTCATTGAAGAACTTGGAGTGAGTGACTTCTACATCCTCCTCGAGCCTTTTTTGATTCAGATGAGAAGCAGATCTCGGCATTGCACCTGCACCCATCAGTAATTTGTTTTTTTGTTTTTTTGGAGACGGAGTCTTGCTTTGTCACCCAGGCTGGAGTGCAGTGGCGTGATCTTGGCTCACTACAACCTCCGCCTCCCAGGTTCAAGTAGTTCTCCTGCCTCAGCCTCCCAAGTAGCTCGGACTATAGGCGCACACCACCACACCCAGCTCATTTTTTTTATCCGTATTTTAGTAGAGATGGGGTTTCATCATGTTGCCCAGGCTGGTCTTGAACTCCTGAGCTCAGGCAATCTGCCCACCTCAGCCTCCCAAAGTGTTAGGATTACAGGCATGAGCCACTACGCCCGGCCCCATCAACAGCTTTGAGCCATTTTGCGTCATAGTCCAGGACACAGATCCAGGTCCTCTTGGCCTTTGCAAGAGCACAGTACAGTTGTCCTCTTCCCCAAACCCCTCGCCCGAGACCTGTGTGTGCCTCTGTGCCTCCCTCCTTCCCTCGCCTGGTACCCACGCTCCCCCATGCATCCTTGTCAGATGCCTCCTGTTGAAAGCAACTTCCAAATGTGAAACGGTTTTCAGCTGTTTTTAGCCCTTTAACCCTTTGTCTGCTAGAATTCCGCCAAAAAATAATTGATGACGGATTGGCCCATTAACCTTTAAGAAAAAAAAAAAGTTTGACAGCCTGGATTCGTGTAATGAGGAGGGATTCCTTGTGAAATCAGTCTGATGGCTGAGTTTCTTGCCCCTAAGGAGGCAAAATTAGCCCCACGGGGCCTCGTCTGCATAGAAACTGGACACAATTAGTGTAATATCCGGTGTTATTAATGTCGTTTGGAATAATTGGGCAGGTTGATTTCGACAGGTTCATGGTGCTAAAATACTATTATAGTGGACCTTTCCACAGTTAACCGTTAAACACAGAAAACTGTTTAAATCCCTATGAGCCCAATCACAAAACTTTATTAAACAGCCAAGCCCTGGAATGTCACACGGGGAAACAGCACACCGTCCGTTACTTCGGGCTTTGGGGCGTGGTGGCGTTTTGATTTTTCAGGAGCAGGGGGATTAATTTGGCTGTCTGTGCGTGTATCTGAAACTTCAACATGCTTTTAATAGATATACCATCAGGAACTTCTACAACCCAAAATCCGTTTTTACAGTGAATGAAATAGAAGCCACTGCAATTGTCACTAATAGGAAGTTTGTATTAGTGAAATGACACCACGAAAAATGAAAGCTCGGAACGGCGCATCCTCACGGGTTCGTGCTTGTTCTGCACGTTTGAAGTGAGGGTGGCAGCGGAGAGTAATGCTCGGCTCTGTCTCTGACTGATGGGCCTCACACTGCCAATTACTGTTTTGATCATTTTTAATTTAGTTGCTCATAAGTAAAATGTCATCACCATGCCACTTCGTAATGTGCTGCAGCCCTTCGGGGCCATCGGGGATTTGAATAAGGCTCTATCATCTGCTAAAAATTCTTCTTTGAACCTCAGGAGGAGCATGTTCCTGTTCTCTCCACACAGAAGAAGGGAAAACACTTGGGTCCAAAAATCTATTCACTGTTTACATAATGAGTGTAAATGGTCACACCAAAGTGTAAACACGGATTAAATCTTGAGATTTGCTAGGTGTTGACCTAATAATGTCACCAGAGCAGCACATAGGAGATCACCACGAGGTTAGGTCTTCTCCACTGGATTAGTCAGAACTGGGTTTAGTAACGACAGAAATCCAATTTTAAAAGAGTCAGACACTGGGCGTAATGGCTTACGCCTGTAATCCCAGCTACTCAGGAGGCTGAGGCAGGAGAATCACTTGAACCCCGGAGGCGGAGGTTGCAGTGAGCTGAGATTGTGCCACTGCACTCCAGCCTGGGTGACAGACAGAATGAGACTCCTTCTCGGATGGATGGATGGATGTCTCATGTAACCAACTGTAGGACAGGCAGGTGGAGCTTCAGGGACCTCAGAGGCACCAGGCTCCCTGCCACCTCCCATCCCTGGCTTCACTGCTGGGCAGTAGCATTCGTACCTGTCCACAGGGAGTGGCCCGATAGCAGAAGTGCTCCTTCCCATGGAGCGGGCAGAGGCACCTGCACCTGTGGACCACATCCTGACAGGTCCCAGATAAGAGGGGAAGGCACTCGATGGACCCAACTCAGATGTGAAACGCTGGAGGACACTTGATGATGCGCCCCCACCAGGACTGATCAGAGCAGCCAGGGTCATCACATGCTCCAGTTGACAGACACAGATGGGGCCATCCCTGCCCCCCCGTGCTGGCCAGGGAGCCAAACAGCCAGCAGGTGGCACATGGAAGGCCCAGAGGACCACCACCTCTGGGCACCATGTCCCCAGCATTTACCAGACTGGCCTGATTGTGTGAGCCGACATCAGTTAGAAAGAAGTATGACAGACCGGGTGCGGTGGCTCACGCCTGTAATCCCAGCATTTTGGGAGGCCGAGGTGGGCAGATCACCCAAGGTCAGGAGTTCGAGACCAGCCTGGCCAACATGGCAAAACCTCATCTCTACTAAAAATACAAAAATTAGCTGGTCATGGTGGCAGGCGCCTGCAATCCCAGCTACTCGGGAGGCTGAAGCAGAGAATCACTTGAACCTGGGAAGGGGAGGTTGCAGTGAGCTGAGATCGCGCCATTGCACTCCAGCCTGGGCTACAGAGTGAGAATCCATCTCGGAAAAAAAAGAATAACAGTAGCACAAGCTGTTGAGGGATTTCTGGGGAAACTACTTTCAAAAGGCCCAACCATCTTGCTCTCTTGGCATGAGGAATAGGAGAAGATAATGGAAAGCCACTGGAGACCCTTCCGGCCCCTACGCCATCTTTGATTCCCAAGGAGAGCTCCTTCTTTTTAACGTTAATTTGTTTTTAGGAAATGGAGGAAGAGTACTGCCACTTTAAGAGAGGAAAATGATTACACGCAATAATGGCTGTAAAGTCCTGGCATTGTGCCTGGTACAGAATTTGGAGCCCAGCGGTGTTATTTTTTGTATTTATTATTCCGTGCAGTAGATTTGTTACAGATAAACAGATTTCTTCCTGAAAGTTGTAACATGACTGTGCAGTTGCTCTGTAATCCTTGTGCTTATTTTTTTAATCTTGGGAGGCAGAGAAAAGTCACATGGCAGATATAAATTAGATCTGAAACTCTGCGTATGGGTATTCACCTATTACTCTCCCTGAAAATAAAACAAATAAAGCCACCTAAAGACAGGATCCTAGGAAACACATGGGCCTAGCATAGCTGGATCCCACTCGGCAGTGTTGGTGTAGAGTGGCCTTAATTAGGCTCTGTGCTCAGATGTTAATCCTTCCTCAGGAAGCAAGGTCCAGCTGTTCAGATCCTTGTCATAGATTTCAGGGCCTGAAAATCCAAAAGAGGGCACAGGGTAGTCCCCCTGCTGGGGCCCGCCTCTGCATGGAGCGTGTAGGGTTCCATCTCCCGCCTCTGTCCTGCCTCCCCCAGGGCAGACTGAGCCTCTCCCCTCCAGGTGTCCCAGACGTTTGCAACACAGTTCAGCCCCGGTCCCCATCAGCACACCCTGCCTGGGAGAGGCCAGCCCAGGGTCAGCAGCACCATTGCCTCTTGATTTGGGAGCTGGTGCTGGACCCTGCGTTGACGAGACAGAGGGGGCCATCTTCTGCTTCTCCAGGTATAGGCTGAACCATCCAGTCAAAACAGAACGGAAACCCCAAAGAGCTGTTCATCGGCATCTCACTGCATTCACTGCATGGTGAACTCCTACTCACACGGAAAAGCGTGGCGTTAAGACCTGCCCTGTGATCACAGGGCCTTTGTGCGTGCTTCGTACACGTCAGAGACAGACCATACCCAAGGATCACAGAGATGGCACAGCTTCCTGCTCACCACACTTTATCACCGAGCTGTTGATCCTGAGGATTGCAATTCTTGTCTTCATTTCTTCATTATTTGTATAATCCTGTGCTTTTCCAGGTTTAGAGTTATCGCACAGGACTCCCCCTCGAAAAAAGAATATCTTAAGTGAGCCTAGGGTTGCACAGTTGGTTCTTAGTTGGGAAGCGAAGCTTAGCGGTGCTTTCCTGGGTCAGCAGGGCCTATCATGGGGCTGGCCTTCCTAATCCATGCCTTTACCTGAAGCTGGTGCCCATCAGCCTGGATCCCGGAGTGTCTTGCGTCTGTTTCCTCTTTACTCTGCTGGGCCTTGTTGGTGTTTCATGGTAATTAGCCAATTAGCCAGGGTTTCATTCTCCAAGAGAGGAGGCCTGAACCTGAGCAGGCCACCCTCAGACTCTGGCTAATCCGTCACCTCCAGGCAAAGTGTGAAGTCTTCTCTTTACCACCTCTTCTGAGCGGCTGCGGATGCCAAGTGGTTCTTTATGTTACTTTTAGGGAAGTATTTAGCTCATTCACGAGTCTTTGTGTCTCTCCTTTGCTACTCACAGATATAAATATATGCCCATTATTTGGGAAGGCCTGCTTAAATACGATTTTTGTTTGCTAGTGTACAGAAATGCAATTAATATTTCTGTATTCATCTTGTATCTTGCCCATTTGCCAACTGCTGTTAGGTTTTTAATAATCTGTAGGTGATTTGGGGTTTTCTATGAAGACAGTCATATACCTTGTGAATGTCTTTATCTTCCTTTCCAATCTCTCGGTCTTTTATTTCCTTATTTTTGTCTTGCTACACTGGGTAGCAGGGACGAAAAAAAGCAGTTACGGTGGCTGTCCTTGTCTTGAGCATCCTGTAACTGAGTGTTCAAAGGTATGTTTCTAACATCTCACCCTTAGGATTAGTGACACTGTGGGTTTAGGGAGAGATCGTCTCTGTCCAAGGTAAGGGAGTTCTCTTCTATTCCTCGTTGGCTAAGAAGTTTTAATCATGCTTCTTTCTCTTTATTTATTTATTTTTCTTTCTTCTGGTTGAGAAATTGCACGTTCTACTTCTTTTCTTGCAGAAGTTTACCACATAGACTTAATTTACCAACATGTGAAGTGAGTCCTTAACCTCCCCCAGTACAGCAGTCCAAGGCCCCTATGACATCCTAACTCCCATGTCCTCACCGCCACTCTCACGTTCTCCAGCATTTTGACTTTTCCCATGGTAGGCATTGTCATTAGCAGCTTTAGTCGGTATTGTTTTTGTTTAGATTTTTGTTTTTACGTATTTATCAGTTCCTTTGCTCATCAACCCATCTTTCACAAACCTGCCTTCTAGGATCTTCCTGAAGTACATTTTTTTTTTTTTTTTTTTTGAGATGAAGTCTTGCTTTGTCACCTGGACTGGAGGTCAGTGGCGTGATCTCAGCTCACTGCAACCTCCGCCTCCCACGTTCAAGTGATTCTCCTTTCTCAGCTTCCCAAGTAGCTGGTATTACAGGTGCATGCCACCATGCCCAGCCATTTTTTTTTTTTTTTGTATTTTAGTAGAGACAGGGTTTCGCTATGTTGGCCGGGCAGGTCTTGAACTCCTGACCTCAGATGATCCACCTGCCTCGACCTCCCAGTGTTGGGATTACAGGCGTGAGCCACTGTGCCTGGCCCTGAAATATATCATTTAGTAATTTCCCTAGTGGACGTCTATTGGTAATAAGCACTTTTGGGTTTTTTTTGCAGAAAAATTGTATTTCGTTCTTTCTCTTTCTTTTCTCTTTCCCTTTCTTTTCTCTTCCTTTCTTTTCTTCTCTGCTCTTTTCTTTTCTGATTTTTCTTTCATAGGGTCTCACTCTGTGACCCAGGCTGGAGTACAGTGGTGTGATCACAGCTCACTGCAGCCTCCATCTCCCAGGCTCAAGTGATCCTCCCACCTCAGCCTCCCAAGTAGCTGGGGCTACAGGTGCAAGCCACCATGCCTGGCTAATTTTCAAATTTTTTGTAGAGATGAGGTCTCACTATGTTGCCCAGACCAGTCTTGAACTCCTGGGCTCAAGTGATTCTCCCACCTCACATCCCAAAGTGCTGAGATGGCAGACGCGATCCCCTGCACCTGGCCTGTATTTCACTCTTGTTCTTCAGAGTGAATCTCAAGAATTTTCCTGAGTCTCAAGTCTACACTGTTATTTTCCCTTGAGGATATTATTCCACACTCTCGCGACTCTGACTGTTACTCTTAAGTCTGTGATCCGTCTCAATATTTGTTTAAGACCAGTCTGTCTCTAGAGACGGGGTTTTACCATGCTGACCAGGCTGGTCTTGAACTCCTGACACCTTAGGTGATCCACTAGCCTCAGCCTCCCAAAGTGCTGGGATTACAGGCGTGAGCCCCTGTGCCCGGCCTGTATCAGTAATGCTTTGGATCTAAATCTGCTGTCTTGTTTGCAGTGTGTTGGGTGACCTCTGGTTTTGAGTTCAGATGTAATTGGTCTCCATCCATGGGAAGCCTTCCTGTAGAGAAGATACCAGCAGCCAAGGGAGCTCTGAGACCTGGGGCTTCCCGGCTCCTGTCCTTGCAGGATTGCCGGGTGCTGGACCCTGGGTTTATGTTTCCTGTCTTAGGACCTTATCTGTTGTGCTACCAAAGGTGTTTGCCTCTCAGGGTAGCCTTCACTTTTGCAGGTTTTTAGCACTTTAGGCTCACAGTTCTAGTTTCAGCTCGTGTATTTGATTTGGGGAGGGAGAAGGAGGGTCCTCTTGGAGATCAGGCCTCACTGTGGACTGCTGTGTTGTGAAGCAGTCAGCTTGGAAGGGAAGCCAGGCCCCAGGAACAAGGGAGAAGTGCTTAAGTGTTGGGGAGGGGAGCAACTGCACAAACTTCCTAGACGGTAAACTCAGAGAAGGATTAAAGCTGGGCCAGAGCCAATTTCACAGTCAGGCAAGGGCTGAAAGTAGAAGGCCGTGGAAGGGTACAGATTGGCGGATATTGCTAAGCAGGGCTGTGACTGATGAGATGGCAGTAGGAAGAGGGAGAGGGAGGAATCCAGGTAATTTTGAGATTTTATGATTAGAATAGCATTGTAATCATTAAGAGAAATACAGAACCCCAAGAGGAGCATTTGAAAATTCTGGCAAATCTATGTGATGCGTGTTAAATTTGATATGAGGACAAAGTATTTGAGAAACAATCCATAGGCATTTAAAATTCCAAACCCGATTAGATATATGAATTAGTTATATATGTGTGTGTGTATATATGTATATATATGTGTATATATGAACTGTACATGTCTGTAGGAAGTGACTGACTAAGCTTCGGAAGGAAAGGAACCCTTAAGAAGGAGGAAGGAGGAACATTAAACTTGAAGTTTGCCTTCACTAAAGGCCACATGCAGAGGAACCAGGGAGGAGAAAGAGAAGCAGTGATCAGAAAGCTGGAAAGAGAACTATAGTTGCACAGTGAGAAGATGGCAGGCACGCCACAGGCACCCCTCCTTGCCCTGGGGTAGACCTTGCTAGCTAATCACAGATCCTTCTCCAGGAGCCTGGAGCCAGCCTTGGAGATCTCAACACAGAACTCTCTGCAGCTGCTCAAAGCTGCCTGCATTGAGAACACAGATGCAAGATAGTTCTCAGCTATCTTGCATCACTCCCACAGGATCTCAGAGTTGCAAGGGCCCTCCCAATCACCTGTGAGATGCTGAATTCCCACCAGTCTCCCTCTGAAAGGGCCATATTCAAGGGCCTGAAACTCCCAAGGGAGCAGAACCCATAAGCTCCATCTATGGATAGTTGTGAGAGGGAAAG
Organism: Papio anubis; assembly: GCF_008728515.1. Lineage (NCBI taxonomy): Eukaryota > Metazoa > Chordata > Mammalia > Primates > Cercopithecidae > Papio > Papio anubis. The sequence goes on from NC_044985.1 coordinate 119,914,269, forward strand.
AATCTTCCACTTGCGGGGTCTCCATCATTTTTTTCTGTCCTGGGTTGACTCCAGGGCACCCAGAACAGGTGTCATCCCTCTTCCATCAGACAGAAGTCCCCTGTGCTCAGAGTCCCCAGTGAGCAGTCCCTGGCATTGGGCTCTCACTGTGGTGTCTGCTGACTACCACCCTGAGTGATGGAGACAGGACCACCTCCTCACCATTGTGGATGACACACTCACAGCCTTCACTTTCATCGGGAGCCCCATTATGGGCTGGCTGTTCACTGCAGTCCTTCAGCCTGTTCGTATTTGTAGTTGGGAAGCAAAATCTTCCCCCCAAACCCCTCTTGCTGTTGGGGTCCAAGGGAAGGAATTCTAGTCATGCATTTGACCATTTGAGTTGTCAGTTCAGCTCAGAGGTCCTCTTCTTTTTAGACCCTGGGGATGGGAATAAAACCTTAGTTTATCTGCTATCCCCCAAAACTCTTTGCTCTCAAAATTTGGTAAGCAGACTTTATATGTCTTTATCCAAGTCATTGATAAAACATAATGAATATTGAATGAGGCAAAACAGAGGTAAAAGTTCCATGGTTGACCACTGCAGACCTCCTACTAGTTTATGCTACTTAGTACCCCTTAGTTGTGAATCCATGAAACTCTATTCATATCTCTTTCATTCACCCTGATAAATGCCTTGCTCACATCTGGGTGAGTCTTCAGGGTGATCAAGCATCTCAGAAGACCAAGGGGGAAAATACTACAAGATGGTGGTGCCTATCAGCCCCATAAGGTGGTCTAAAAAGAGGGGGGTCAGTGAGAAAGAAGACTGAGCACAGCCCATGACCCCTGGCTGTTCCTTGATTTGTAGTCTTATAAAGTGAGGTTTCAATCGGGTGGATGATGGGGAAGCATTATTAGAAAAGACAGTGTGGTAAAGAGCTGGATGCATGCTTACACGTGTCTGCTTTGCACACTGTGCAAGTGAAGGATGAAGAAAAGAGGTGATGATATCTCTCAAGGATGGAGTGAGATCAGGAAGTGAGGTCAGGAGGTCTGTAGAAGGGGGACATCAAGTTTGCAAGAGAGTGAGGAAACCATGCCAAATCCAGGTCCACAAGAAGGTATAAGGGGACCAGGTAAATGATGCAGAGAGATAGGGGAAGAAAGGACCAGGAGCTGAAAGGAGAGACAGAAATGTTGAGTGACATAGAAGATACTAGAAAAGGGAACTTACTTGTGTCCAGTATAAGAAGACAGGTGGTGGGATAGATTGTTAAAGTGAATGTTCAGCCAGGTGCAGTGACTCATGTCTGTAATCCCAGCACTTTGGGAGGCCAAGGTGGGCGGATCACCTGAGGTCAGGAGTTCAAGACCAGCCTGGCCAACATGGAGAAACCCGTCTCTACTAAAAATATAAAATTCGCTGGGTATGGTAGTACCCACCTGTAATCCCATCTACACAGGAGGCTGAGGCAGGAGAATCACTTGAACCCGGGAGGCGGAGGTTGCAATGAGCTGAGATCACACCATTGCGCTCCAGCCTGGGAGACAAGAGCAAAACTCTGTCTCGAAAAATAAATAAATAAATAGAGTGAGTGATGAAGCCGTAGAACAGCCACCGTAGGGAGCACATTTGGAAATCAGCTCGAAATGGGTTCTGATGTTCCTGTGAACACTTAAATATATTTGTTCCCCTAAGTAGAGTTTGCATGCATAGGTAAATTTTGTTTACATAATTGATCGGGCAGAGCCAAACTGTGCTTTAGCAATTTAATTTGCAAGTTTTGTCTTTGCATGAGATACTGAGAGTATTCCAGTGCAAGATACCAGATAGCAGCTGCTGCATTGAGATGAGGCAAAAAATAGAGATGTTCCCGTGGAACTTCCTTCAGATTTCCATTGTTTTTATCACTTTGTGTTCAGTCATCTGCCTGCTTGTGTGTGCCCGTCCTTCCCACGTAGACATTTAGAGGGCACAGGCTTCTGCATGCTGGCATCCCTTCCACCCAGCCCAGTGCCTAGCATGTGAGGGGGGGCAGCTAAGGACCACAGTGACCGACACCTGCACCCGTACAGTGTAATGCAAGTTCAGCTCTTGGCCTTTGTTCCAGTGACTGTAGCTCATGACTGGCTAGAGCCACACATTTGAACAGGAAAGCTTTACAGGGGACCAGTTGTGGAGAAATTTAACCGGGAAGCTAATGGTTGTAATTTTTTTCACTAGAAGATCCAATAAACACTGATCAGAGGGAGCTTTGATACGTGTATTTGAATTTCACAGATTAAACAAAGTGTGAGCCTGTTGAGTTGATCTCCTAATGAAAAATTGTCACATCCCACCCATGAATTACCAAGTGTTCCTTATGACCTAACTGTGTGAGTTATGTAGTTTTTTCTTACCTTACCTATCTGTTCACTAGGAGAGTTTTGCATAAAATACATGAATTGGGGCACTATCCTATGAGAATCTGTAAGGAAAATGTTGTAATTCATAGTACTAGGACATAAAAGCCCATGGATCAAGAAGCTGGACCAAGACCCACAGAGGCAGTGGCTCAGCCAGTAATTGCACGGTATCATTGTAAGTCAGCCATGGTGAAACCTATGTGAAACTTACAGTTACAATGATTTTTTTTTTTTAATGAAAACTCCAAGTCCCTGAGTGTTTAAGGTCATTACTGAAGGCATGACCTGCAGACACCCTGACCCCCACCTTCCTCCCCCACCCCCCTTTCCACAGCAGGTGGAGTGTTTGCATCTGCATCAATACACAAGTGGTGGGGTTGGGGGGGATCATTTGTTCTTCAAATTCAAGAGCCCAGTAGATTGGGATAAAATTCCTGAGCGACCAGACCCTCCCATCCTGACCTTTGTCACCAGCTCTCCAGAAATCAGGAACCAGGGTGACTGAGAGCCAGCCGAGGACTTCCTCTGAAGACTTTTCTCTCCCCTCCCACTCCAGCCCAGATCAGTCCCTTTCACAGATGGGGTGGGCCTCAGTGCCGACACCCCAAGGGGGACTAACCAGCCAGGGCCTCAGGCCCAACCTCCACTCAGCACCCACATCACAGCACTTTCCTGCAGCCCCCAGAATATGCCCGGGGCGCAGTGGCTGTCAGCACCTAGGGGAGTCACAGACCTTTGAGGGGCTGGCGGAGGCCATGGGCCCTCTCTGGCTGGGCGCTGTCCCCACACCCCTGGGAGTGAGGCTTGGCAGCATCAGTGGGCTGTTCAGGTGGAAGGGATCTCTCTCAGCCGCAAAGGGGCTGCACGTCCACCCAGCCAGAAAGGAGAGGGGAAAGGGCGAGTGGGGTGGCACGTCCTTATGTCCCAGGAAGGGCCTGGGAGAGCCAGCCTAGGTAAAGGCAGTAAGCCATGCTTGGAAGCTGGGCTACAGGGACCAAGAGTCTGGAAGGTCAGAGGTCCATGCAGTAGACATGAGCCAGCCCAATGGCCACAGGCTGGGGACGGAGATAAGTAAAGTAGTTGGCAGACAGGTAGATGAAAGTCAGTACCAATCATAGTTGCTCGCCAGCGGATTCTAATGCAGCTAGTTCACAGGCCAGGGCCTGGAAATATTGAGTCAAATGAGGTGTTGCATCTAAAAACCAAGCTGAAGATTTCTGAATGAGGGTCTGATGCAGTGGCTCACACTTGTCACTCAGCACTTTGGGAGGCCAAGGAGTGAGGATCACTTGCGGTTAGGAGTTTGAGACCAGCCTAGGGTCTCAGGAGGCAAAGGCAGGAGGCTCGCTTGAACCTGGGAGGTGGAAGATGTAGTGAGCTGTGATCGCACTACAGCACTCCAGCTTGGACCACAAAGTGGGACCCCATCTCAAAAAAAAGTATTCATGCTTGTCTGCAATTAGTTATGCTCTTTGCCAGTGGTGCCTCCTCCCTTGGCAGGGACTTGGGGGCTGGGAGTGAGGACAGGAATCATGAGCAGAGGCCGACGTGAATCTGTGGAGTGTCTCTCGTGGACCAGGCCCCACGTCCGCGTGGGTCTGTACACTTCATGGAACTAGCAGGAAAGCACTAGACAGTTGGTGCCCTTTGCCTTCATCTTATGGGTTAGAAAAAAGGAACCTCGGAGGAGTCAAGGAACTTGCCCAAAGACTCAGATGTGGCAGGTGGGGTCGCAGGGGTAGCCCCAAGTTCCTTTCTTCCCATTCCAGACACGGCCCCAGAGTGGCTACCAAGTCTGGGGCCTGTCTCAGCTGAGATCCTCCTAAGGCGCGCGGGATCCCACGCACTCTGGCCAACTGAAACATGGGACTTGATGCCTCTCCCACGGTAACAGGTCCTCTGCCATAAAAGAACAGAAACCTTCCCACGTTCCTCTTTCCATGGAGTGCCTGTGGATCTATGCGAGTGCTTGGGTAGAAATTAACCCTGCATCCGGAGGTTAGCGGCCCTAACTTAATTTTCATCCCACAGATAAGGATGGTCAGCCGTGAGTTACATAGTTATTCTCGTAGGTTGCTTTGTGTGTGCGCCACACAGAGACGCTGACATCACTCGTCGATTTCATCAGGCCTTGTCCCCTGAGCCTTGGTTGAAACCTGGCTAAGCCATGCTGGCCTTAGGAACCGCATCTGGAGGGTTGGGAGGTGCATGGATTCAGATCTCCGCTGCCGTGGTTGTCCAGTGCTGTGTGCGCCACCAGCCCGTGCAGGGGCAGCTGAACCCAGAGGCACTTCTATGACAGAGGGCCGGCAGGGGGACTGCTGTCTCATGAAAGCTAAACTCTTCATCCCACACTCTGTGTTTCAGAACAAGAAGAAAACTTTGAGTTTATCATTGTGTCCCTCACTGGCCAAACGTGGCACTTTGAAGCCACGACGTATGAGGAGCGGGACGCCTGGGTCCAAGCCATCGAGAGCCAGATCCTGGCCAGCCTGCAGTCGTGCGAGAGCAGCAAGAACAAGGTGAGGCTCCAGGCTGCCCAAAACCAAGGCTGCGGCTGCTCAGGGGGAATGCGGGCCCCAAGTAATGCCCCAGGGAGGGGAAAATAGAGGACCGGTGTGAATGACAGGACTTAGCTATTCTTTGTGAGCAGAAAGCTCAATAACTAAAACGATCAGAAACACCTGTGTCTATACCATCATATGTGAGTATTCCAGCCTGACTGTGCTTCCCTGGCAGAAGAGCCAAGGTTAAATCTTCACTCTCTCAGCCAATCCCAGAGGGAATCTTTTGGACTCTTGTGGCTTCTGGATCCACATTTATTTTTGTTTTGGACAGAATACGCTCAGAAAAAAAAAGAGACGGACTTAAAAGATGCACTGTTCTTATAAATGCCCAGAATTCAAACTGACATCAAGTTGGAAAACCGTCTCTTGTTAGGGACATAAATGAAAAGTACAGGGTCTGTATGAGCGTGCAGGGAGCTTGGGAAGATAAAGTTTCTGTTATCTAAACTGATAAAGCCTGGTATGTGTTTTATTCAATAATCAGAGGTGGTGTTGCAGCTCTTTTTTATATTAAAAAAATAGAGGCAATTTGTTTTTTGTAGTTATTTAGCTAAAAAAGAAAAAAGATTTTAACCTGTATTTTTTTTCTCTCTTTTTTTTCTCTGGAGAGTCTGTCTGTCTGTCACCTAGGCTGGAGTACAGTGGCACAATCCCAGCTCACTGCAATCTCCAAGCTCAAGCATTCCTCCCACCTCAGCCTCCTGAGTAGCTGGGACTACAGGCATGTGCCACCATGCCTGGCTTGCTTGCTTATTTATTTATATATTTATTGATTTAATATATATTCTTTGTGGAGGTGGGGTTTCATCATGTTGCCCAGGCTGGTCTCAAACTCTTGGGCTCAAGTGATCCACCTGCCTCAGATGCCCAGAGTGCTGGGATTACAGGCATGAGCTACTGCACCTGGCCTAACCTGTATTCTCTAGACTACTGCCCAGTGATATTCCTTCCACAAAAGTCCTTTTTCCCATCAAGGATTGCTTCCATGTCATTATTTTAATGTTTGGTTCTCTTTAACCTCTTTGTTGGGATGCTTTAGACTTTTGGAGAGCATTTTGATATTTCAAACTATGTTCAACTAGAAACTAAGAGACAGGACGTTACCCAGCGACCTGCAGTTTCATTTGTAACCATTTAAAGAAATTTCTACCAATGATTTATGTGCGGCTTTGTCACTGAAAAGAGAGTCTGTCTTTCAGAAAGATAAAGTGTCTTATTTTATTACCCTCTTTAACCAGGGTAAACCAGACCACAGTCATTATTATTATAATGTAATTTGCTTCCCTTTTTAAAAGATGTTTTATACCCAAGGTGGGAAGAACCACTGCCTTTCATTCCATACACCCTGGCTTTACTGGGTCACGTCCACATGCATCCGCAATGTGCCTCCTGAAACGAGCACAGGGTGCTTTGGGGCCACCTCGATGGGGAGCAACAGCACGCCGCATCCTCCAAGCGTGGGCAGCTCATTGTGCGAAGGAAGACGGGGAGGCAGGATGTGTTACCAAACAGAGAGGCACAGATTCCCGCCTTCATGGGAGAATCACAGTCTCTCACAGCAGACTCTGAGCCCATGCCATCTCGACCTAATTCAGGAAGATCTGGGATGGTGGCAGCCTTTCCCATTCCACACCTTGCCAGGCTCCTCCCCGCTCATGTCTCAGCCGATGCACACGTAAGCCTTTAGAATGCTGCCCTTTGGCCCCCACTAGGCGCCTGTGCTCCGGGGAATTGCTCCCTTGGGAGGAGGATGCGTTGAGCAACCGAAGGTGGCCGACTCACAGCTGGTCATCTTGGGCATTGGTTGAACAGGTGTGAGGGCATAAAACATGGAAATACTTTCCACAAGGAGTGGCAGGAGGGCAAAAACACAGGCCAAGTTGACCACCAGCTTTATAGTGTTTTACCTGCCAGTGGATAATTGAGAGCTGATACAAGTATAGGCATAGCTAGACAGACAGACAGAGAAACCAACCAACCACAGAAGTGATACATGTACACAGAGAGACAGAAGCACATCCGTGTGTGTGTGTGTGTGTGTGTGTGTGTGAGATCATACATGTGCATTCCAGAAGCCAATGTAAACTGTTTAAAAATATTTTGAATACTTGGGTATCTAACCAAAGGGAATTAAAATTCAATAACACATGATGCTAATTAGACAGTAGTAATTAATACATTACAATGTATTATTATATAGCAAGTAATATATTGTTTCACATCAATTTGACATGAGATGTTTCAATTTATGAAGAATTCTTACACAAAAATCAAGCTTATTGTAACTGTCCTCTGAAATTGATCAATTTTTGCTTTAACTATAGTATTAAATGCATATTTAATAAATAAGCCTTAAAAACTCTACATAGCAGCCAGACACGATGGTTCACGCCTGCACTCCTGGTGCTTTGGGAGGCTAAGGTGGGGGGATCACTTGAGGCCAGGAGTTTGAGACCAGCCTGGGCAACGTAGGGAGACCCCCGTCTCTACAAATTTTAAAGTAGCCAGATGCATGGCTCACACCTGTAGTTCCAGCTACTCAGGAGGCTGAGGTGGGAGGACCACTTGAGCCCAGGAGATGGAGGCTGCTATGAGCTGTGATTGCAGTACTCCAGCCTGGGCAACAGAGCAAGATCTTCTCTCTAGGCGGGGAAAAAGGTACATCTCCAGTACATATCCTTTTACTTAGAACTTCTACTTCCGGGAATGTATTCTTAGTAAATAATCATGAATGTGTACCAAGACTTAGCCATCGTATGTTCTTACAGCATCGTTTATGATAGAGAAAAACTGGAAGTGACTTAAATGTCCACCAAAGAGAACTTAATAAATAGGTCTTCACTAAGTAGAATGCTATGCAGCCATTTAAAATGATGACGTCAGAGACTATGGGATGGCACTGAGCAATGAACAGATTCCGTTAGGCTGGAAAGGGCAGGTTTCTACGCAGCAATATGTATTATGCTGGCTTTTTAAAGTACGTATGTGTGTGTAGATGTGTTCAAACAGCAGGCTGAAAGAACAGATATCAAAATGTTAATAATGCTTAACTATGGATGGCCATATCATTGTTTATAAACCTTTATGTTCTTTTTCCCCTCTCTGTATTTTCTAAACTTGCTGCAATGAGCACGTATGTTTTTAAATCCTTTTTAAAGAAGACCATAGAGCTAGGTGCAGTGGCTCACACCTGTAATCTCAACACTATAGGAGGCTGAGGCAGGAGGATCACTTGAACCCAGGAGTTCAAGGCTGCAGTGAGCTATGATCGTGCCACTGCACCCCAGCTTCATCCACAGAGCGAGACGCTGGCTTAAATAATAGTAAATAAATAAATAAATAAATAAATAAATAAATAAATAAATAAAAATAAAGCAAGCCATCAAGTGTAAGGTTAAGAATCAGCACCCTCAGCTATGCTCATGTTTCTCCCTGCCCCCACCTTGGTGAGTGGCTTCATCACTGTGACAACTGAGGGTCTTCAGATGACAGGTGCATCTCCCAGGGTGATGTGTGGTACGGATGGGGTTTTCTGACAAGGAACCATGAGATATTCTTACAGTGCTGATGAAGCCCTAACCCTGGGCTTATAAACGGATTATTTCTTTCTCATTCTTCATACCAAGTAGACATGTGGCTACTGCCCAGAAGGTTACTCATTTACCTTCTCCAGGTGACCATGGTCCATGTTTATTCACAGATGATCCAGAGCTGTCCTCTTTGCTCATTTCTGGCAGAGTCCCTCTCAGCTGATGAGTGTTAAAATGTGACATTTCCTCCCTCCCCCAGCCCCATGCATGATGATTTCTCCTTCAGTTACGCTCTTTCCCAAAGACATCAAAACGGGTGATTTTTTGGAAATTACCCTCATCCTACATTTGCTCCCAATCTGTTTGATCTTTCCCCGATGTTATCAGTGATGTGCGTTTCTCCTTATATTTGTGTCTTCCTCGTGCCCAGTCCCGGCTGACGAGCCAGAGCGAGGCCATGGCCCTGCAGTCGATCCGGAACATGCGCGGGAACTCCCACTGTGTGGACTGCGATACCCAGAGTAAGTGTATGCGGTGGCAGCAGGGGCTGGCACTCTGCAGCTGGAGACCACGTGGTCCCACTAGGCCCGGGTTGCAGGGGACTCACATCTGTCCTGTTGGCAGATAAGAGTTAACTGCTTTTAGGAAACAGAGATATTTTGTTTGGATTTTACCTTAACAGAGCACTTTCCACACAGGCCTCGCCCCTGTCTGCGGGGTGCGTTTCTCTGAGTCTTTCCTTGCCTTTGGCATCCGATGAGCAGCAGTCACACCTGGGGTGCGAAGGATTCGGCCCCACAGCCTGTGCCAAGGCTAGGAAGGCCGGGAGTTCAAGACCAGCCTGGGCTACAAAAAATTAAAAATTAGCCAGGCATGGTGGCTGGCTTACTTTCTAATTAATCGGTGATCACTTACTGATGTTTTTTTCATAAAAATAGAATATAATTGGTTCATTCCTGCCTAGAGATTTCTGGGTATTGTTTTTTTAATTTCACAATCATATGTTCTGGGTTTCACCATCAAATGATGTCTTTGTTTTTTTTTTTTTTGGTCTTAAATCCATTACCCACTAACGCCTCTGATTGAATGGATAGAAGTTGTAAGTACTGCTTTGTGCCATAGAGTAACCCAGTTTTATTTCATGCTTTCTGTTGTCTAATCCATACTATTATCTTCCCTTTGAAAAAGCCATTTTGCTGTTCATAATATTGAGAGTATGGACTTATTTTCATTGTTGCAGTCCCAGCCCAGAGACAGTATTGGAGACATTCAGTAAACTTCTTCCATTCAGAATTTTTTTTTTTAAGTAGTGTTTTGAAGAGAAGGAAGTCCAGTTCAAACAAGGTAAGAGGTGCTGGTACCAGGCTGGGTGCTGCCCAGGAGTCAAACGTGCATGGCGTGGTAGGTCCTGCCATCCTGAAGCCTGAAACGCACTGGACAAAGCACCGACCTGCTGACCATGGAGCTAAGCGCTGGGGAGAGTCATCAGGGGCACACAGCGGCCTTGCCACCCACGCAGGAGCTGTCTGTCAGCAGGGCTCTGGAGATGGGCAGGGTGTGTACAGGGAAGGGGCCAAAGGAATCATTGGGAGCAAAGTGAGCGGCTTGAGGAGAGCTTCTCCGGGTGGTTGTAGGATCAGAGGTGTTGTTTGGGCTGGGAAACCGGTAGAAGCCAGTTGGAGTGTGAGTGCTAAGTGAAACTTTCCAGCTTTGTTCTTCATTTGTAAGCAGAGGGACATCATTGGAGTTTTAGAGCAGGAAGGAGATGGACCCTGAGCTCCACTTGGGGAGACGGATCTGGCCAGACCATTTTGAACAGACTGGAATAGAGGCAAAGCAGGGAGGAGGCCAGCCGGGGTCAGCTCGGCCGGGAAGGGAGACAGGAGCCCAGGACTGCTCCAGACAAAAGGGAAGGGAAGCACCCCTCCAAGAGTGCACTCAGCAACGTAGCAGGCAGGAGAGAGATCAAAAGTCCGTCCGCGGCCTCTGTGGAGGAGTCTGTCCTGCGGCTGAGGGAAGGGGTTCTTCTCCAAGTATCTTGGGGTTCTTCTTTAAAGCACCTCCTTGTGTTTGAATTTTTAAGTTTTACTTTCAAACGTGTGGTGAAATGAAGTTCGAAGAGAGAAGCAGTTATTTGAAGTATGTTTCTATCAAAAAGTTTTAAAAGTAAGAGGTTTTTTAAAAGCACAAACCTGAGAAATATTAGAACATCCATTAAGGAAAATGCCTGCAGTTGTTTCCACCGTGCATCTGAAGGTTGCTTTAAAAGAAGGGCATCCGTGGCTTGCGGGGACCGTGATACCTGGCAAATCGGAGGTCGCAGGTCCTCTCTGAGATGAGCTTGTGCATGTGAGTGCGGATGGGGGTGGGAAAGGGAGGCCAGTGCAGGGGAGGTGTGGGCCAGTTTGTTCTGAGCAAGACCACCTGAGCAGATAGACAGGGACAAAGGGAAGGGCAGAGTTTGACAATTCAGGAGAAAGAGGCGATAGCAAGCACGCATTTGCTAAATGTGTGGTCTATGTCAGCCCCATGCCAAACCCTCGCATGTGTTGTCTTTTCATTCTGCAACCCTAACGGTTGCTGCTCCTGTGGGCCCCACTTAAAGGGGAGGAATTGAGGAGCCTGAAGGGTCAAGTCATTTGTCTGAGGTCACAGAAATAGCAAGTCCCGTAGCAGGATTCAAACCAAGCTGTTGGCCAGCCTGCTGTATTTTCTCAAGAACAAGGGCCTTGAGAAGAATGGAAAGGCTCAGAAGATGTAGCACGTTGGCAAGGATGTGTTAAGTAAAAATACCCAATTTTGGTGAAAGTACCAGGATAGGTACACTGCCCACACTGATGATGAACTGTAAACCCCTCCATGGGGCCTTTTGAGAATGTATATAAAAGCTTTTGAAGAGTGGATGCCCTTGACTCCAGGTGTACACTCCAGGAACTAAACCAACGGGATTGAGCAAGGCAGGCGCAGAGATCTGTCTTTCCAGGTGTTCATCACAGTGCTTTGTATGGCGAAAAAATCAGAAGCATCCCAAATGTCTTAACAATTGAAAAGCAGTTCATGGTGATGTCTTCTCTTTTCTACCTTTCAAAATCATGGGAAAAGACTTAATTGAGCCTGGGCATGGTGGCTCACACCTGTAATCCCAGCACTTTGGGAGGCCGAGGTGGGTGGATCATCTGAGGTCAGGAGTTCGAGACCAGCCTGGCCAACATGGTGAAACCTCATCTCTACTAAAAATACAAAAATTAACCAGGCATGGTGGCACATGCCTGTAATCCCGGCTACTTGGGAAGCTGAGGCAGGAGAATCACTTGAACTGGAGAGGCGGAGTTGCAGTGAGCCAAGATCGCGTCATTGCACTCCAGCCTGGGCGACAGAGTGAGACTTCGTCTCAAGGGAAAAAAAGGGAGGGTGGGGGGCTTAATTGAGATAAAGAAACTTCATAATGTGTTGTAAAATGAAAAAGGGGTATGACAATGAGTCTGGATGAGCCTAACGAATATTTACAGGTATTTAGCGGGGAAAGATCGTAAGGCTGAACTCTGAAAGGTTAGCACCAGTTGTGTCTGAGTGGTAGGATCTTTTGAGGCTTGGGGATTTTCATGCAGCGTGGAATTTGGAATTGTGGTAACAGCTCCCTGGCCCCCTAATGCTCTAGACCGCCAGGAGCCCCCTCTGTCTGCGCACTGGGCACATCCCAGAGCACTGTTTCCAGAGTGGACACTGAGCTGGAGCGTTGGGGGTGCCTGTCTATAAAGGGTTTCCTAGAGCCAGTGAATTTGGGAAACTCTTAACAGCATCTACCTCCCAGGAAGTTGCAGCCTTCGGACACCTGTGCTTCTGAGGAGTCCTGCTCTGAAGATACCTGTTTAGCACGGCCCATCCCAGCGTGTCCCAGGCCATCGGACAGTGGGGTCTTTGTTTAGGGCGCCTGTTGCCTGCCTTCTGCCAGGAACATGCCAAGGGAAGTCCACACCTGAGGGCCCCTGAGAATCCTAGGGCTTGGGACCATCAGTGGCTCTCACCAGCAGGTCTGACCTTCATGGGCAGGCCCTGAGAGGCAGCCCACCGTTTCTGCTGCTTTCTGTCTGCCCATCCATGTCGTCTGTGAAGCCCTGGTCAGAGCTGACCATGTGCTGCTCCCTCCCGCCCTGCTGCGTGGACCTCACACGTGCCCCTCTCTCCTGGGCCTTTCCGATGTCTAGAATCCTGCCTTATTTCCCTTTGTGGACTCCAGGCCTGCACACAAGAGGGAACTGGCACCCACCGCTACCACCAGATAGCTCACCACAGCCTACGGTAGGAGCACATCCAGGCTGTCATCTTCAGCTTGGCCCACAAATAGAACCTCGGGTCCCGCAACGTTGGGTCTCTGTCCCATTGTTGCCTCTTAGTCCTTCCCTGACCACCAGGTTTGAAATCACACACACACATCCCTACTCCCTGCTGTCCTGCCCTGGGGGCTTCCTAGCTCTGGTGTATCGTACAATTTTCTTAGCTCTTTTCTGGTTTGGGCGGGGGCAGGAGTGGGTTGAGATGGGGTCTTGCCCTGTAGCCCAGGATGGAGTGCAGCAGTGCAGCAGACGGGCTGCCTCTCAGGGCCTGTCCTTGGTTGCAGCAGTATAATCATGGCTCACTGCAGCCTTCAACTCTTCGGCTCCAGCAATCCTCCCACCTCAGACTCCTGATTAGCTGTGACTACATGTGCATGCCACCATGCCGAGCTGATTTTTTAAAATTTTTGTGGAGAGGTAGTCTCACTATGCTGCCCAGGCTGTTCTTAAACTCCTGGCCTTCGGCGATCCTCCCCCATTGGCCTCCCAAAGTGCTGGAATTATAGGCGGGAGCCACTGTGCCTGGCCTGGTTTTTTTACTTTTTCCTGGTTGGTCTATCGCCATAGAATCTACGTCCTACATTTCTATGGGCAGGGATTTTTCTCCGTTTTCTTCACCGCCGTATCCCCAGAAGCCAGTGTGTTAATATTGGTTGAATATGTGAAGGAACAGATGTAATTACAGCCAACACCTAACACTGTACTTCCCATGGGGCAGCCACTGCTCTAAGTGCCTCGTAGCTTTTAATCCTTCTGACAGCCCCTTGAGAATGGGAATTATTAGCCTCATTTCTCAGGAGGGGAGCTGAGGCCCAGAGAGCGAGGGGCTTGCAGAGGACAAAGGTGGAAAGGCAGTGCTGGCAGGTGGCGCGCACACAGGTATGGGGGCCTGGAGAGCAGGCACGGCAGGCCTGGGGCTGTGGAACCAGCGGGGCCTGAAGCCAGGTCGGGAGCAGGAGACAGTTCAGAGGTCTGAGGCCGTGCCAGGAGGCTGGGATCAGCCACAGGCCGAGGTTCTCCACCCAGGCCGAGACACAGCGAAGTGTCCCAGTTGGCCTTAAGACGTCTTTCAAGGAAATTGCGATGGTGATGCTTAGATACCAACCCTTGCTGATGAGTCATTCTCTGCTGGAGCAGAGGCGAGGTTCTCCCCTCAGTCAGCCCCAGCCTTCCCTGTCTCTAAGCAGAGAGTGGTGAGCACAGGGCCCTGGAACACTTTACTGCCCGCCCCCTGCAGCATTTTGGGTTTCACAGAATTCAGAGTCCAGGCACAGGAACGTGTCCCACGCATTCATGTCGTCCTTCAGATCTGGACCTGACAGCCTGGGAACTGCTTGGGGGAGGTAGGAGGCAGGTGCACGAAGGTCTGAACGAGAGGCCAGCATGAGTGGCTTCTGTGTCTGCAACCCACAGTGGCATGGAGGGCGGTGGGGTGGGCATAGGAACCAAATCAGAGGTTCTGGCAAGAGTTTAGGCAAGTGGCTGTAGGGATCCAGATGTGAGTAGGGACAGTGTGTGAGACCCTTCCCCACAGCACTTAGTGATGGGCCAGATGCGGGGACGTAAGGGAGCAGGAGAGGTGCTGGGTTTTGAGCGGTGGTGTGACATGATCAGCAGTACTGTGTTCAGTGGGGCCCTGGCTGTTGTGTGAAGAGGTCTGCAGGGAAGTGACGGGCGAGGCCGCAGACAGGAGCCCCTTGCACCCCAGTTGCGATACTGGTGAGGATGCCCATCGGAGCAGTAGGTTCAAGAAGAAAGGGTTGGACTTACGACAGGTTGAGAACGTTGTGATTGGCTGTGGGAATGATGGAAGAATCAAGGTGGACCCCTGGGGTCCCAACTTGAATAGCTGAGACAGGAAGGACCTGGCAGAAGAATGCATTTGCAGAGTGGATGTTGACGAGGAGATTCTCCCAACTGAAATGTACGTGGTCGTTGCGTGTATGATAATTCGGGAGCCAGGAAGAGGTGTTAGTGCTTGGGTGGTGATTAAAGTGTGGGTTGGGTTGGCCTGAAAGAGACTACAGAGTTGGAAGAGATGACCCCACAGGAGCCCTGAGGTCAGGGAGGAAGAGCTGGGAAACAGATCACAACAGAGCAACCAGGAAAGTGGGAAAAAAATCCAGAGAGGTTGTTGACCAAAAAGGTATCAGAAGTTAGCACTGGCCCAGCACAGTGGCTTATGCCTGTAATCCCAACACTTTGGGAGGCCCAGGCAGGAGGATTGCTTGAGCCCAGGGGTTCAAGACCAGCCTAGGCAACATAGCAAGACCCCATCTCTGCAAAAAAAATGTAAAAAGTTAGCCAGGCATGGTGGTATGCACCTGTAGTCCCAGCCACTCAAGAAGCTGAGGCAGGAGGATCACTGGAGCCCAGGAGTTTAAGGCTGCAGTAAGCAGTGATTGTGCCACCATGAGAGACCCTATCTCAAAAAAAAGTAGTAGTCAATGTTGTGAGGAGGGGTTGGGCAGTGACCAGCCCACAAGAGGCCAAGTGAAATGTTGGCCACAGGAGTCTTTTGGGCTTAGCCCTGGAAGGGGCTGGTGACTTTGGCTGTGCTGCATCCATGGTCTGGAGGTGGAGACCTGGTTGTCAGTGATCCAGAGGTACAGAAGCAGAGGGGGCCAGTGGAGAGGTGGGCTGTGCAGACACAAAGGGAGAGCCACAGGTGAGAAGGGGTCCATGCCAGCTGTGTGCCATGCCTCCACCCTCCACACCCCCAGACCAGGGCATCCCCCATGTGGCCATCCTTTCTGTCCCCGCTGCCCTCCTTCCTGTCCCCGCCGCCCTCTTCCTTCCCATGCCACCTGCGCATTGGTTCTGACTGCACTGTTTAGCATTGAGTCTCTGCATTTCTCTGTTCTCTTCTGCTTGGGTTTTCTCCATTTGATGCATAGGTTTCCCCTTCCCAGCCAGAACCTCTCTGAGGTCACAGACCTCTCTTCTTGCATTTCTTTTTGAGAAGGAGTCTCATTGTCGCTTCAGGCTGGAGGCAGGTGGCAGGGATCTCAGCTCACTGCAACCTCCGTCTCCCGAGTTCAAGCGATTCTCCTGCCACAGCCTCCCGAGGAGCTGGGATTACAGATGCCCTCCACCATGCCCAGCTAACTTTTTTGTAATTTTAGTAGAGACAGGGTTTCACCATGTTGGTTATGCTGGTCTCAAACTCCTGACTTCAGGTGATCCGCCCATCTCAGCCTCCCAAAGTGCTGGGATTACAGGCATGAGCTCCCGTGCCCAGCTTCTTCTCACATTTCTTGTGGTATCTATCACTGCCTTCTTGCACGTGCAGTAGATGTTAAATAAAGGACTGGTTTTCTGATTTCTGATCAACTGGCGTAACGCTATTGCTGGTCACTTGACATTTATAAAACAAAAGATGTCTCCCCAGTGAGTCAAATGTGACCTGAGCTACTTGGTCTTTTGTAGACTGTTCAAGTGTGCCCGGAGTAAACATTGCCTATTCCCAGGAGAGTAAGCCGTGTCTACTTAACAGCGGTGAAAGCCATTGACTCTCAAGGTCAACCCCATCTTGGCACATCAGCTGTAGATTCTAGCATGAAGTCAACCCGGGCCTGAGTTCTTGGTCTTCTGATGATGCCAGCCAGTTTCACGCAGTGAATGCTCCAGTTCTGGGGTCCCAGTGCTGCTGTCTGAACCCATTTCTTGTCCTGCACAATCCTTGCACTAGTCCTTGGTCTAGTTTCACAGCCCAAAGCCTGTCACCATTCCTTCTGCAAGTCAGCGTTGGTTGTGCTGCGTGATAACCCCACCAAAGGGCCTTGCCCGCCAACTTGCCCACAGTGCAGTTGCTTCAGTAGCTATAGTTAAATAAGATCACTGAAAACGATATTTTTTCACTGTAGTGTACCTCTCTCTCATCTTTGAAATTTGCAAGCATGCCCGTTGTGTACCTCCTGGAAACTTTGATGTGCCAGTGGCTGCAGAGGTAGCAATAAGGGAATGACCAGAGTCACGGTGTCACCCAGCTGCCCCTCAGCACTTCTCCTTGGCAGCAGCTGTCCCCAGTGGATGCCGAGTCACACGTGTTTTTTTCCCATACAGGTCAGCCCTCTCAAGGTGAAAGCTGCTGTGACGTATGGGAAAGTGCATCTTTTCTATCCAAACCAACGCTGTCAATTATTTATTGTGTAGGAAATTCCAAGGCTTTGGCTTCAGCCAAATGTGTTCTGAAGCTACTACCAACTGCCAGTCGTTTGGGACACCTCAAACAGGACTGAGCACTGGCTACGGAGCATTTCTTCTAGCCATGGATGTGGTTCTAGGAAGAGCCTGTCAACGCGAAGTTTGACTGATTCGTGGCCTTGTATTTCTAAGGACAGTTGGAATGAGAGATGATGGTCTGATTGCATTTAGCATTCTGTTCCTCTTCCCATAGATCCTAACTGGGCCAGTTTGAACTTGGGAGCCCTCATGTGCATCGAGTGCTCAGGGATCCACCGGAATCTTGGCACCCACCTTTCCCGAGTCCGATCTCTGGACCTGGATGACTGGCCAATCGAGCTCATCAAGGTGATGTCGTCCATCGGGAACGAGCTAGCCAACAGCGTCTGGGAAGAGAGCAGCCAGGGGCGGACGAAACCCTCAGTAGACTCCACAAGGTAGGAACTTTGGAAGATGCCTGGCTCCCGACACGTTTGCCAACAGTTAGGCAACTGGAAGTGATCGTAATGACAGCCACAGTTGGGATGGTCCTGATAACCTGTAGGAGTTCAGGAGTTCTGATTCATCCGGCATAGGAATGTCGGTGTTTAAAATTGGTCTTAAGCAGACGTGGATAATTCACACTCCTTAATTTTTTATGTTTGTTTTTAGGCCTTGGGGATTTCTCTCCCCCTCTTAGAAATGTATTAAGCTTCTAACCTTATGAATATATTACTTTAATTAATACATTTCTAATAGGCATAAGCTGTGCCGTTGACACTAATTATGAATTTTTGATCCTTTAATTTTGTTATTCTTATAGCTTTGATAAGCATCTGCTCTGTCACTCCCCCCCGCCACCATCACACAAAAGTTATTTTTATGGTAACAAAATATATTTTATTTTCTAAAATATATCTCTAACACATTTAGTCAACCAAGTTCAGCATAATGTATGGTGTAACTCCTCATTAATGTTAATTGTTAAACAGTGTAAAAAACGCATTTATTTTGAGGCCGTTTAGTTTCTCATTTTTCATTTACAGCTATTATAAACCGTTTTTGAGTACACATACATATTTAATGTTCCTAAGAGGTGATAAAATGGCATGTCTTCCGAGAAGGCGTGTGACGTGGAGGCAGAATAGAGCATTTCATCTGCGTGCTTGTCTAAAGCAAGTGGCTTCCAGGGTTGCCCAGGTGCCGTGTTTTTGCCCCCACAATAGGAAGTAGGGGTTTGAGGTTTGCTGTCAGTGTTTGCCTCTCAGGTGTCTGAAGAGATGAAGGGAGAGGAGAGGTCTCCCATCGCTGGTACTTTTTAGGTTCCTCTGATTTGTTTCGCTGCTGATCAGATACAATGAAAGTTCAAGTGGTAATCTGTGGTTCAGCCACAGAAACCGGTTTCTACTGCGGAGCAGTAAGAACGTGAGAAGGGCTGGTGGACTTCAATTCATTAACACTGAAAAATGAATTTGTGGTGCCACCTTTGGCTCACTGGAGAGAATGAAGCTGGTGTGTTACTCATCTTGCTCTCCGTATGAGGGATTCTGTGGTAGTGGGGAGGACAGGAAAGGTGCAAAGAACGTATTTGTTTAAAATTGCATGGTTTTGATACATGAGCACTTTATGAGTTATGCTCTATAGTGTAAACAGGGGTAAGTTTCTTACAAACTGAAGAAATTGTGGACTTTAAAAATTATTTTTCTCGATTCAACACTACCATAGAAATCGGCTGGGTCATCGACTGTGGACATGCTTAAAACATGAATTCATGTTTTAATACCTATTTTTTAAAAGATAATAACATTAGAGGAAACCTGGGTCTGAAAATGAAAAATGATTGGAAATTAGATTGAGCTGAATGTATGAATGCAGAAAACATTGAAATAAGTTGGAAAAAACGATGCATCTTACTCTTTATATGTAAAAGAAGCACATTCACTATTTTTAATACCCTGAATTATTAGAAAAGTTTGTTTATCCATCCATTACAATTTAGAAACAATTTAGAATTATTAGAAGCAAATATATGGGTTCATGTTTTACTTGATAAATATTTTATAATTTCGTCTTCATTTATAAATGAAGATTGTGTGTGCACAGGTATTTCATAGTTCTAATTTGCATCCTTGAATTAAGTTCTTGAGTGTAGAGCCCAGTCTTTTTTCCAGTGTTACATACATCACATCATTGTATTTTAGAGACCTATTGCCGAGACTTGCTTTCTCACAAGTGCAGTGGTTGCAGGTCAGTCCCATCTTTTCTTCAGTCACCATAGCTTTCCTAAAGAGCAGTGTCGAGTTGTAACTCCTCTCCGAGACTGTGGTGTTGGTGATGTGGTTCCCTGCTGTTGCTGAAAGTAACTGTGGAATTTCCAAATTCCCTTCGCACCTAAGAAGATAAACACGTACAAGAATTGAATGTTTCTTTGTGCCTGTGGTAATTTTCCTGGGGAGTTTTGTTTTCAATGAAAATCAGCAAATAATCATTGAGCACTTTCTGGTAGAAAAGAAACAGTAAGTGATGATTGCAGTTCCCTGGTGATTGGTGAAGGTTCTCAGGGCCGCCTGAGGATGCCAGGGCTCAGGAGAGTGCTGGCAGTAGGTGCGTTCTGGGAAGTGTCACTGGAGAGATGGCATCTGAGCTGGAATAGGGAGTGATTCCCGGGGCCACAGCCAGGGGACCAGGTGGGAAGGCTGGTTGGAGGATGGAAGTGGCCTCGGCGGGTGCGGGCTTGGCCCGTGGGGAGGTGTGCATGTCGGTGAGTCCAGCACCGTGGATGGCAGCCTCTCATGAATGAGGAGGAGCGGGGATGGGGGAGGCCCAAAGAGCAGAAGCAGGAAGGGCCTCTGAGCCAGGCACTTTAAAAGCAACCCTGGGGGCAGGGGAGAGGGGAGGGGTTTGTCTCTTCATGGGTTCTGTCTGTCCCACCTGTTCCCAAGAGGACTAAAGGCAGCCAGCAAGGTCTCTGTCCCTTCCAGCTGGAAGGCCGGGGTCCTGGTGGAACATGCGGGAAGCCTTAACTACACTGTCCAAAGCAAAACACACCCAGCCCAATAACAGAGTAGAAATTCAGACTCCCACCACCTTCACCACCTCCTCAATAGAAAATGGGAAAGTGAAAGCTGGGGCTGGAATCTCCGCATGCAGTTCTGTCCATGACGTGAGAAGATTCTGCCTTTCGAAGCCACCCCCGCTCCCCCTTCCCTGCTCCCTCCACCCCTCCTGGTCTCTGCAGAACCTATGATTGTTAGGAGAAACAGCTGGAAGGTTCTTTTAATGTGGCCCTGAGGTAATACCAAAAAGAAATATTTTAATAAATTTTTATCTGTATCGAAGGAAAAGCCAAGTGCAATATATTCGGTGTAATTCTTTGAAAAAGGGCTCAGCTGTTTTCCTGAGGAGCTCTGGTCCATTCCATCTTGTGCAGAAGATTCATTCTGACAGTGGAATATAATTAGAAATGCGTCATTCCGCCTGCCCCCACCCCCAAACACACACACACACACACACACACACACACAATTCAAGACCATGGGGAAGTAGAACACAGCAGATCTTCCCCCAAAGAGACTGCCACACACTGGAGTCACCTATTTGTGCGGCCAGTTAGGACAGCAGGCGCCCTGGACAGCCGGCCTCTGCCGTGTCCCTGCACCCCTGATTAGGGCCGCTTCGGACGGCTTATAATTGGTTCTAGTGAATCTCTGCCGCCCTGAGAACTGCCGTTCAAAGTTGAGCAGCATCATGATCAATCGAAGCTGACGGCTGAAGCAGTATTGACTTCCCATTCCTAAACAGGGGAATCATTAGTCAAGAAAAGCATCTTTTAATTACTCCCAGGAAGAAAAAAACAATCTTTTTGGATGGATTCTGCAACAACTGCCATTTTTTCCCAGTGCATTCGATATTAAATTTATTGTCACAGGAGGGGAGAGGACGCCCTTCGTCCCCCTCTGTAATGGGGGTTTAATTTGGAGAAAGAAGCGCGTTAGAGAACAGATCAATGCTACAACAATTAACTACATCTGGAGTAGAATCAGAATTCCCCTCTCTAATTGCTATTGATACCATTTAAGCACACACTTAAAATACTGATTTTAAGTGGGGATGTTGAAGTGGTGGTGAGGTAGTAACAGTGGACAGAACTAACTAGGTTTTAGGGCTTTAAGAAGGGAGCAGTCAGCTGTGTGTAGGACAGGACTTATAACACCTGGCTTGTGTATTTGTGTGGTACCATAGCATAGTGTGTTGTAGGGCATTGAGCAGCGGGGCCGGGGGCTACCAGCCAGGCAGGGCTCTGGGTTCCAGTGTTAGAGGCACATGGTGTTACTGTAGGGAGAAGTTGCCAAGCTCCTTGGTGAGCCTTTCAAAGGCAAGAGTAATAAGCTCAGAGGTGAAGATGTTGAAACAGTGGAGCGAATGTCTCCTGCATGAATGAATGATTGAACGAGTAACTGAGTGGAAGCGGGAACTCGTCATCATGGAACACATGTCAGGTGCTCTTGCTCCTTCGGCGCCTTGGAATTCCTCATGTGAGTGACACTGGGGCTTTGACGTTTGCAGCACCAGCAAAGCCGTCTCAGTAAACCCGTCCACGCACATCCTCTCTCCCTCTCTCCATCCTCTCATCCTCTCTCCCCGGCACAGCAGTGTTTCCGGGGCTGCACGGCAGCGCCCTGGCCCGTTGTTCTTTGTTGTTGTCCCCATTGCACTTACAAACATTTGGGATTGGCTGCAGTGCAAGTGATTTCCTAGCAAGACGGAGCAGAGCCCTCTGGTGCCTCATTCCTCTTGGCAGAAGCCTCATTCTGCGAGAAGCTGCGTCTCCCATCTCTGCGTCCCGGTGTCAAAGCATTTGGCCCCCAAGGCCCTGCAGGGACTCGCTGCTATTTGCATTTCAGTGCAGGTAGCCTGTTTACACGGGGGGTTTGGGAGCCTGCTGATTTGGGCCAGGAAATCAAAGGAACCTGGAAGTGGAGAACAGTGTTTTCAATTCCCTGAAAGAGCCCATGAGAGGAGCTCTAAGCGCAACTGAAATCACCCATTATCTCTTTGATGCCACTTGGAAGGGAACCGAGTTTGCTGATTTAGTACGTGTTCTTTTCCCTTTTTTAGCATCCTTTCTCTTTTTCTTCCCCCCGTTATTTGTAAGTTCACCTCCGTGCCTAAACTCCCTTCTCGTCTTTAACCTATAAAAAGATGTCGCCTTCGATAGGAAGATTTGGGGCCAGACATCAGAAATCTGCGTGGGAGAGACTGGCCGTACACTTCCAGATGGAACAAGTCTGCCCAGTGATGTGAGTTCCGTCTCTCTTTGATTCTGGAACTCCACTTTCATCTTATTTATGCACATGGAGATATTGATAAAGGGGAAATGTATCCAAACTGAAAATAATTGGATCCCTACAGCTAACTCTGAGATATTAAAAGCAGTACCACTTGGCTGTGTCTTTGTCTTGTTAGGTTTGATCATAAGATCACAATATAGTAATCTCGGGCTCAAATTTCTGGCATAAAGATGCACTGTTCCAAATGTGGCCTCAGGGAACACGACTGCCCACACAGCCCCAGGATTGTCTCATCTTATTATTTTTCAACAGTTCTTGGCCTGCTGAGGTCAATGTTTTGTCTCTTTTGAGTGTTCCTCTATGCTTGACACCTTTTCCTATTTTCTTTCTTTAAAAAAAAAAAAAATGGGGAGGGGGAGAAAGGAGAAAAAAAAAATAAAAAAAGGACTTTGCCGCGATGACCAGAGTCCATCTGCAGTTGGGTGGCATCTGCTCCCCACATGTCACTTCCCTCATTAACAAGCAATTGAATTAATTAAATGCTACTCAGAACACGCATAACAAGCTACCGGCAGTGTCCAAATTAGCACTGATAATCAAGGATGATTTCCTTTATTATCCTGCTAAGTGGTGTGCAGACTCTGATCTCCCTGTCTGCCCTCATCTATTTACATACCCCCAGCTCCTGCCTTTGGAAGCGGAGGTTATCTTACCTAGTTAATTTGCCACGATCACCGAGCATGGCGGATTGATGCCCTGCCCCTGCCGCCACTGCCGGGCCCGGGCCCCCTCCCCGGCTGCCCTCCCCCAGCCCCAGCCTTTGTATCTCAAGCTCACTGATAAATTAAAGGCCACCCCTGTGGTCTCTCAAGTGAGTAATAGAGGCAGAAATTTCATTTTGCAACTGGCTGATTTAATGATCCAAAGGGTAATTAATGGCCTGATTATCTTAATGTTAAATATGTCCGGCAGCAATTACTGTGACCTCCCGCTTGTCAAGGTCCGGGCTGTGCTCTTCTTTCAATTAAGTTCTCTGGGGCTTAATGGTATGAATAAACTCCTCTGATTCTATCATCCCGGACGCAGAGGGTTCAGGGAGCTGGGGGCTCGTTTGGAGTTTTAATCAGCCTGTCTTCTACTCCGGCGATCAGAGTTAACAATTACAGCAAGGACAGTTTAACTTTCTTCTTCCCCGTGCAGACCCCCCTACACGTACACACATGCACACTTTTGCGTGTGGTTTTGTGTGCCTTGTTTTCATGTGTTTCTTTCAGTGCTCTGAGGGAGAATTCTGTTTGTGGAGGAAGCCGCTGTGCTCTGTGAGGCTCGTCTCTTCCAATATAAATTATCATGTGAACGCTGTGGTTTTTCTATTTGACAGGCTTAATTAATTGGCAGGAGCCCCCGAAAATGACAGTGCCACTAATTGCAACTCAAAGTGAATTTCTGTCACCACGGCGTGCCTGTCAGTGGGCATGCCCTGGCCCCAGCCGCAGAGCGGGTCCACCCTCCTAGTTTCCCCGTCCAGGCTCAAGCCACGACAGTGGCAGACTCCTCCAAGGAGCCGTGGGTTTGCAGGCGCACCGTCTGCTTGCAGGAGTGACATTTACTACCAATAAAGTTTATACATTCTCAGCTCTGCAAACGCAACAGCTGCTCGGGGACCTCAGCCTTTACTTAAGATATTTTAGCAACTTCTCTTAGCAAGCCAACTTGGAATCAGACCGAGAGAACCATAACTCACTTAGCCATCCTTCATGACTGGATGGTCCTCATTAGCACACTGCTAAATATGCTTCAGTTTACTAGAGCTCCGGGCCCGGATCAGAAATATTCTGCTATAAATATTAAGCCAATTAGGAAAATGTACAAATGAGAAGTACGTTAACACTGCCTTTAAAATAATACCTATAGATTACACTTGACAACAGATACAGCAGTGCATCTAGTGAACCTCCACAGGGAGCTTGGTGGGAATTCGAGCAAGCTCTCCGTAAAGACTGGCTCTAATTATAAGAACGGTGATTCTAAGAAGATTCTCCATGAGGTTAAGTATAATGGGATCTGCTTTTGAAAGGATAACTGTACTTACATTTGCCTTTGAACCAGACGGACAGAATGGTGCTCTCGGTTTATCATGCCGCCTGCCGCACACGAACCCCAGTTATTTGTTTGATCCTGCAAGACACCAGTGTGTGCTGGGAGCCGGCTTTGCTACCACAGAGCTGTCTTGGGTTGAAAATCCTTATCATTTACGTTCTGAAATATGACCGTCATGACAATTAAGGAGTTTCTGATGCTTAAGAATTCTTACTACCCCTAGCAGATGAGAAGGCAAGTCATCAGCAGGCAGCAGCTGGCTTCCAGGTGTCCTGACCACGTTCAAGCCCGTGTCTACTTGTGGGAGTATATGAAGGAATGGAATGGGAAGATTAACCTTTTTAGGCTTGAATTATATAACATGGGCCAATAAATATGGCCTCATTTTGATTCCTCCAGCAGTCGAGCATTTTCCAAGGGGCCCTGTCTTTCAGTGGTGTTTTGCTTATTTTGTACCAGGGATTCTCTGTCTTCTAGGGCACTTTTCTCTTTCTTCTTCTTCATAATGAAGAGGAGGGAGACAAAAACATGGCCGGAGCTTGCAGTGCCCTGTGTGCTTGGATTATCCCCATTCCCAGGAGTGTGCCAGGGTCACGTGGGAGCACGGGTCAGACTGCAGACACCAGGATCTGACTCCAGATGCCGCTCTGCAGTCCTGCTGCTGCTCCTGTTCCTTTTCTGCCAAATCCATGTCAGTAGTGGCATTGAGAGAACCGACATATTTAGCAGCATCCCCTGCCACTCGCCCCTGGTCAGTTTCTATCTCAGTAGCCATCGTGCGTCAAACTTATTAAATAAGTAGTGCAAACTTATGTATAATAATATAACTACAGTGTCTTTCCACTGTACAGTAGCTTCACTTACAGTAATGTAAGTAATCATAAAGCCTCTTCCATTTTAGTTTACATTCATGTAGCAAACTTGACTTTTTTTTTCTTTTTTTTTAGTTGGCATCTCGCTCTGCCGCCCAGGCTAGAGTGCGGTGGCGCAATCTTGGCTCACTGCGACCTCCACCTCCTAGGTTCAAGCGATTCTCCTACCTCAACCTCCCAAGCAGCTGGGATTACAGGCGTGTACCACCACAGCCAGCTAGTTTTTGTATTTTTAGTAGAGAAATACATTTTAGTAGAAAATACATTTTTAGGGTTTTGACACGTTAGCCAGGCTGGTCTCAAACTCCTGACCTCAAGTGATCGCCTGCCTTGGCCCCCCAAAGTGCCGGGATTATAGGCATGAGCCAGTGTGGCTGGCCAAAACCTGACCTTTTAAGTCACACAGCCATGATTCTAAAGTCTAAATTCTCTTCCACCAGTGCTAATCCTAAGAGCTTCCACTAAAAAACAGCACTGAGAACTGTAAAATGTTGAGATCCACCCACACAGGTGCAGAGTTAGAGCCCCCATGTTTCACAAAACCACATCCTACTCATGTCCCTGACCCAACACTGCCTTTTGGGAATGTAAAGCCTATATTGCAGAGACCTCACAATCATGTTTATTATCTGCATGGTACAATATGAGCCATATCTCAGGCCACAAAGTTCCTGGTTCTGGTTTCATGCCTAGCATCTTCTGCCATTTCAATTTTTTTAAAAGAAGGGTAATTCCTCGTTTCTAAGAAGAGACTAGTCATTTTTCCAGCCACTTAATTATGTAGATTAGTGCTAAAAGAAAATAATATTTATGAAGTTTCCTGGGCTTCCTTTTTATCTGGAAGACACAATCAGCTTTGAGGTCTGGGTCATGCATACTGGCAGTGAGAGGGACAAGTGGTCCATGCCCTCCCCAGTGGTTGTGGAGGACCTGCTGATATAGAAGATGTGGTCCATGTTTATTTTGCTTTGTATCTATGTAGTGGTTTATCGTAGCATCAGTATCACATAGAAAAGTATATTCTTGAGCCCCACCCAGGCTTACTCAGTCAGCATCCCTAGGGGGTAGGGTCCAGTGGTGTGTTTTAACTCTCTAGGTAATTCTTATGCACATTAAAGTTTGAGACACTCTGGTCTTCACTAAGTAGGAAAAATTAAAGTCCACAATCTCACCTGTGAACTCACTGTCTTAGTCCAAGTCCCTGGACTTTATTCCTCACTTCTTGAGACCCAAGTCTTCTGTTTTCTTCCTTTACCAGACTGTTGTCTGGCCTAGCATATCCAGCAGATGTTACAGCCAGAGAGCATCTACAAGAGGATTATACTCTGTGATCAGGTGGCATTGAATGCAAGGAAGGCAAGGTTGGTTCAACACACAGAAATCAGTCAATGTAATATACCACATTAATACAGTAAAGAGAGAAAAAACATAATCTTTTCAAGGAATGCAGAAAATACATTTGACAAAACCCATTGCCCTTTCCTGGTAACAAACACTCAGCAAACTAGGAAAAACGGAAATTTGCTGAACCTGATAAAGGACATCTCTAAAAACCCCACAGCTAACATGGTACTTTATGGTGAAGTACTGCAGGCTTTTCCCCTAAGATCACGAACAAGACAAGAATATCACCAGATCTGTTCAGCATTATACTGAAGGTTCAAACCAGGGAATTAGGCAAGAAGAAGAAACCAAAGGCAACCAGATTTGAAAAGAAGAAGTAAAACTACCTCCATTTCCAGATGACATAATCTTTTATGTAGAAAATCCTAAGGAACTCACAAAAAACAAGTTAAGCCAAATTGAAGGATACAAGATCAATATGCAAAACTCTTAGCTGGCCATGGTGGCACAGGCCTGTAGTCCCAGCTACTCAAGAGGCTAAGGCAGGAGGATTGCTCAAGCCCAGGATTTCAAGGCTGCAGTGGGCCACAATTGCACCACCACTTTCCAGCCTGGGGAACAGAGCACAACTCTGACTCTTAAAAATTCAAAAAGGCCAGGTGCAGTGGCTCATGCCTTAAATCCCAATGTTTTTTGGAGGCTGAGGCTGGAAGATTACTTGAAGCTGGGAGTTCAAAACCAGCCTGGGCAACATAACAAGACCTTATCTCAAAAAAAAAAAAAAAAAAAAAAAAAAAAAACTATTGTATTTCTATACACTAGCAATGAACAATCAAAATAAAATTAAGGGCCGGGCGCGGTGGCTCAAGCCTGTAATCCCAGCACTTTGGGAGGCCGAGACGGGCGGATCACGAGGTCAGGAGATCGAGACCATCCTGGCTAACACGATGAAACCCCGTCTCTACTAAAAAATACAAAAAACTAGCGGGGCGAGATGGCGAGCGCCTGTAGTCCCAGCTACTCGGGAGGCTGAGGCAGGAGAATGGCGTAAACCCAGGAGGCGGAGCTTGCAGTGAGCTGAGATCCGGCCACTGCACTCCAGCCTGGGCAACAGAGCGAGACTCCATCTCAAAAAAAATAAAATAAAATAAAATAAAATAAAATTAAGGACAATTCCATTTACAAATAGCATCAAAAAGAGTAATACATTTAGGAGTAAATTACCTGTACACTGAAAACTACAAAGCATCATTGAAAGAAATTAAAGAAGACCTAATTAAATGAAATGACATCATGTTAATGGGTTGGAATACTTATTGCTAAGATGGCAGTACTCTTCAAATCAATGTACAGAGTCAGCAAAATCACTTTCAGAATCTCAGCTGCCTGATTTTTTTCCAAAAATTTGACAGCTTATCCTAAAATTCATATGGTGTGATAAGAGACCATCAAATATCAAAACAGTCTTGAAAAAAGTGCTAAAAAGTTGGAGATCTCACACTTTCTGATTTCAGAGTTTACTACAAAACCATGGTGATCCAAGCCTGTGTGATATTGGTGTAAAAATAGACATATACGTCAATGACGTAGAATCGAGAGTCCAGAAATAAGCCCCTTCATCGGTGGTCAGTTGATTTCCAAAAAAGATGCCAAGATATCTTCCCCATCAATGGGGAAGGAATAGTCTTTTTAGGAAGTGGTCCTGGGACAACTGGATATCCACTTGCAAAAGAATGAAGTTAGACTCTTATCTAATGCTATATATAAAAATTAACTCCAACACCTGTAATCCTAGCACTTTGGGAGGTGGAGGCAGGTGGACACTTGAGGTCAGGAGTTTGAGACCAGCCTGGCCAATATGGTGAAACCTTATCTCTCCTAAAAATACAAAAATTAGCTGGGCATGGTGGCATGCACCTGTAATCCCAGCTACTTGGGAGGCTGAGGCAAAATAATCACTTGATCCCAAGAGTTGGAGGTTGCAGTGAGCCAAGATCATACCACTGCACTCCAGCCTGGGTGACAGAGCAAGACTTCATCTCAAAAAATACACACACATGCACATTAACTCCAAATTTATCAAAGACTTCAGTGCAAAAACTGAAACTATAAAACTTTTAGAAGAAAATAAGGGATAAATCTTTGTGACTTTAGGTTAGGCAGTGGTTTCTTAGATATGATACCTAAAGTAAATGCAATAAAAGAAACAATAGATAAATTGAATATTCACCAAATTAAAATTTTAGTGCTTCAAAGGGCAGTGTCAAGAAACTAAAGATGCACAGAATGGGTGAAAACATTTGAAAATTAAATATCTAATAGGGGTCTGGTATCCAGAATATTTAAAGAACAGTTACAGCTGGGCATGGTGGCTCATGCCTGTAATCCTAGCACTTTGGGAGGCCAAGGTGGGAGGATCACTGGAGCCCAGGAGTTTGAGACCAGCCTGGACAACATAGGGATACCCCATCTCTACAGAAAATAAAAAACATTAGCCAGGCATGGTGACATGCACCTGTGGTCATAGGTAAGCTACTCAGGAGGCTGAGGCAGGAGGATTGGTTGAGCTTAGGAGGTCAAGGCTGCAGTGAGCCATGATCACAGCACTGCACTCCAGCCTGGGCAACAGAGTGAGACCCCATCTCAAAAAAATAAGAATTTAAAAAAAAACACAACTCAACAATAGAAGGTAGATTGTCCAATGTAAACATGGGCAAAGAGCTGGGCACGGAGGCTCATGCCCATAATCCCAGCATGTGGGAAGGCTGAGGCAGAAGGATCACTTGAGGCCAACAGCTCAAGACCTGCCTGATCAACATAGTGAGACCCCACCTCTACAAAATCTTTTAAAAATTAGCTGGGCACAATGGCGCACACCTGTAGTCCCGGCTACCTGGGAGGCTGAGGTGGGAGGACCTCTTGAGTCTAGGAGTTTGAGGTTGCAGTGAGCCATTACCACACCACTCCACTCTAGCCTGGATAACAGAACAAGACCTCGTCTCAAAAATAAAATCAGTAAAAAATAAAAATGGGCTGAGAATGTAAATAGGCATTTCTCCAAAGAAGGTATAAAAATGGCCAATAAATACATGAAAAGATGCCTAATGTCATTACTTTTTAGGGAAATGTAGATCAGAAACCCGTGAGCCCCCACCGCACATGCTCTTGGACAGCTGTGGCAAGTGTTGGTGAGGAATGTGGAGACACTGGAGCTCTCGACACTCCCGACGGAAATGCCAAATGGTGCAGCCACTTGGGAAGAGAAAAGTTAGACCTCGATAGTTACCGTATGACCCAGCCATTCCTCTCCCGGGTCTATACCTAAGATACATGGAAACACGTGTCCACACAAAAGTGTACACATGAGTGTTCACAGCAACGTCATTCGTAATAGCCAAAAAGTGGAAGTAACCCAGGTGTCCATCTGTGGATGAATGGGTGGACAAAACATGGTCTGTCCATACACCAGAATGTGATTCTGCCATGGGAAGGAGTAAAGGGTGGACACAGGTTGTAGCTTGGGTGAACCTTGAAAACATGATGCTGAAGGAAAGGAAGCAGACACAGAAGCCACACCGTGTACCACTCCATCTGTCTGATGGCCAAAACAGACACCTCCATAGTAATGCAAAGCAGATTCATGCTTGCCAGGTGCAGGGGAGGGAGGGGCAATGACGTATAGGGAGTGACTGCCTAATGAGTACAAAACTGCTTTTGGAGACAGCAAAAATGACCTGGATTTACACAGCAGTGATGGTTGTACAACCTCGCAAATATACTAAAAACCACTGAGTTGTACACTTTTAAAGTGTGAATTTTACGGTATATAAATTGTGTCAATTTTGAAAAAAAAGAGTTTCCAAAAGAAAACAGATGGGCCAGGGCGTTCCACAAAGAGAGTAGCTGGGGCAAAGGTGCTGGTGCACAGGAACGGGGCCTGGGTGCTGGGCAAGGGCTAGTGTGGCTGCCCCTCCTCAGGCCTGGGGAGCAGAGCTCTGAGCAGGATGTGCACTGCAGGCAAATTCTGCCCCGCGGACGTCCCAGAGGAGGGTGAGAGCAGGTGGAAGGTGGTGCCTCTATCCAGGTGAGCAAGTGAGTCTGAATCAGCGATCATCACCACCAGATACTGGGGGTCCCTGGGAGAGACCAGGTACTTGACAAGCCCTGCCTTGTGGAATCCATACAACAAACCAACGTCATTCTTTCCTTTTGCTGGATGAGGAAACTCAGGCCTGAGTCTCCCTGAGCCTGTGAATGCAGGATGGGCCAGAACCTCCCCCGCCAAGATCTGACCTTCCTAGAGGGAGCCATGGCCAGAAGGGAGAGGAGGGAGGCAGAGTCAGGCTAATATGGGATTCTAGGAGCATACTCAGGACTCGTATTTTGTTGTTGTTGTTGTTACTTTTCATTTATTTCATGTATTTTTTTAGAGACAGAATCTCACTCTATCACACAGGCTTGAATGCAGTGGCATGATCATAGCTTACTGCAATCCCAGACTCCCAGGCTCAGGCAATCCGCAATCCTCCCGAGTCAGCCTCCCAAGTAGCTGGGACTACAGGCACACAGGCACGTGCCTCCACGGTTTTTTTGTTTGTTTGTTTTTTGTTTTTTGAGATGGAGTCTCACTTTGTCGTCCAGGCTGGAGTGCAGTGGCACAATCTCGGCTCACTTCAACCTCCACCTCCTGGGTTCAAGCAGTTCTCTGTCTCAGCCTCCCAAGTAGCTGGGATTACAGGCGTCCACCACCACATCTGGCTAATTTTTGTATTTTTAGTAGAGATGGGGTTTCACCATCTTGGCCAGGCTGGTCTTGAACTCCTAACCTCGTAATCCACCCGCCTCAGCCTCCCAAAGTGCTGGAATTACGGGCACTAGCCACCACGCCTGGCCATCAGCTTTTTTTTTTTTTTTTTTAAGAGATGGGGATCTCACTGTATTGCCCAGGCTGGTTTCCAACTCCTGGCCTCCAGTGATCCTCCTGCCTTGGCCTCCCAAAGCGCTGGGATTACAGGTGTGAGGCACTGCACCCGGCTGTACTCAGGACTCTTTTTGCTTTTTTTTTTTTGGAGATGGAGTCTCGCTCCGTTGCCCAGGCTGGAGTGCAGTGACGCGATCTTGGCTCACTGCAACCTCCGCCTCCCAGGTTCAACTGATTCTCCTGCCTCAGCCTCCTGCCTGGGATTACAGGTGCCCACCACCATTCCTGGCTAATTTTTGTATATTTAGTAGAGATGGAGTTTCGCCATGTTGGCCAAGCCGATCTTGAACTCCTGACCCCAAGTAATCCACTGGCCTCGACCTC
Source organism: Papio anubis (assembly GCF_008728515.1). NCBI lineage: Eukaryota > Metazoa > Chordata > Mammalia > Primates > Cercopithecidae > Papio > Papio anubis. The sequence continues at coordinate 119,946,164 of NC_044985.1, forward strand.
TGAAGTGTTGAGATTGCAGGCGTGAGCCACCGGGACTCTTAACCAAAGTGAATGTGCCGTGTGGAAAGACAAGCATTCGCGTGGACGTTTAGTTTCTTTCTTGGGCCATTGGGAAGATGATGCAGCCTTTAAACAACATGCAAAACACACAAAGATAATTCCGGTCTTAAAATCTGGATGAGATTATTTTCATGTTAAGAAAGGTAGAAGTTGCACACGTTTGTGCTGGTGATTTTGACAAGATTGATTGATTGATTGATTGATTGATTGATTTCTAGGCTGGCCACCCAGTGTAGCAGAGGCCTAGCCTCACCTGTGCAGTCTTGGCTTTGTGGCCGGGTCACTGGGCTTCAGAGGCAAACTGTCCAAGGCCAGTGGGGCAAAGCAAGCCACTCCTGGGGGCAGAGATCTGACTTCTTCACAGAATTACTTGAGGCCCAGGAAGGGAAAACAGCAGTGGCAACACCATTAAAGCTTCAAATAATTAAATGTCATTTATAACTGATACAAAATTTAATCAACCAGGGTCTGGAAAATGAACGTTTTCTGGAGTACACATCACTCAGTTTTAGGGATCCACTCATATAAAAAGCATCTCTGATGTACGTGAACTAATACAAATGACGCTGGAGGACACATACATAATCATGATGACTTACCTGTAAGTTTCTCCTCAGGAACCTCGAAGAGCTGCCACAGTGTCTTCACACTGATCCTTGTCATCTTAAGAAATTAGGAGATAACTATTTAAAATCTGAGAGGATGACACCCAGACAGAAAAAGTGACTTGGCCTGTAATTAACCAAGCCTGTGGACCCGTCACCCACAGACTCCTGAGATAAGCCAACAGCGTGGCTTAGGAGCATAGAATTATGGCTGCAAATGCCTCCAGTGGCTTTCAGCCTCCAATGCTAAAGCCCAGGACACTCCTACACAGTGAAAATTGGTTCTGCGGTGGCTCGCGCCTGTAATCCTAGCCCTTTGGGGAGGCCGAGGTGGGTGGATCACATGAGGTCAGGAGTTTGAGACCTGCCTGGCCAACGTGGTGAAACCCCGTCTCTACTAAAAAAACACAAAAATTAGCCAGGCATAGTGACACACATCTGTAATCCCAGCTACTCAGGAGGCTGAGGCAGGAGAGTCGCCTGAACCCGGGAGGCGGAGGTTGCAGTGAGCTGAGATCGCGCCACTGCACTCCATCCTGGAGGACAGAGCAAGACTCCGCCTCAAAACTCAATAAATAAACAAAATGCCAGTAGTGCCCCTGCTGAGGAGCATGGAAAGAGCCCCCCAAAAGTTAGACCCACAGTGCTGCAGAGGGACCCAGGCTCGGCTCCCACCAGCTGATTGCTGGTGTCCTTTCAGCAGCCCGGGAAAAGGCCTGGAAGAGCCTCGCACCCTTCCTGGGAGAATTCCTTTGGAGTGTGGAAGGAATGAACTGAGAAAGAGGAATATGTTTTCCTTCTAAATGGCCAAACTCTACCTTTCTAAACACATAAAATGAAAATAAGAATAATCACCTGTTCCGTAACATTCCAGAGGAACTATAGTAGTCAGTCAATAAATATTTGAGAGAGAGTGTTACTTTTTCATTGTTTCTTTCCCCTAAAACTAAAGTTAGGGTTGCAATGTATGACTGAGTAAAAAAGGAAGTGGAAGTCAGTGTTCAGGCAAAGGCTCCGTGGATTGTCAACCTGACTGATACTGCTGGAGAGGTGAGGCAGATACAGACAGACAGCAGCTTATCGGAGGCCAGAAGGCTTACGTGCTGCCTTCATCACCGGCTTCGTCAACACCTCTGGGATCCAACACGGTGTTGGAACAGGCTCTGTTACTGACATTCCCACTTGTGGTTTTGAAATTGCCAAGCCAGCGGAAGTTGAATAACTGATTCACACACAGGGGCACGTCCATTGGCTTTGAGTTAGGCGTGTCGATGGTGGTGTCTTCAGCTCCTCGGGCCCCTATTGTTGCTGCCTGCTTGTGACTCTGCATTCAACTGGATGCATTTTATTTCTGAAATACACTCGCCCCGTGGCCAGTTTTCATCTGGCTGTGAAGCAGCCATCAAAGAAAGCTCCCCTAAATGTTCTGTTCACAGGCAGCCTAGAAAGCTTTTCTGACATGTTGCTAACCCTCCATGAGGCTCTCTGTGGAACAGGAACAGTGATCGGCCAGCCTGTGGACACTTGGGTGATTATCGAAAGGGAGGCTCACAGGGGTTGCAGAGCTCATAGAAAAAGGAATGCTTTTGAATGTGCATATTTACAACAAAATCCTGTTTCCTAAGGCAAACGAGTGGGATCCCATTGTTGCCGGAACAGATCATCTCCATCACCCTCTTAAAAACGGGGCTCTTCTGACAGCTGCCTCCTGCTGGGTTGCGGAGCTCTGTGGCGCCCAGTTGGGCTGCAGGACAAATGAAGCCTTAGGACCCACCATCTAGCACTGCTTTCAGCAAAGCCTTCCGGAGCCCTTCCTTCTGTCCGGCAGTTTCCTGATCAGATGGGAAGATCTTTGCGTCATTAAACGTGACAAGTCACTGTGCTTGTCCCCAGCTGTTGTGCTGAGATTCTAGGGAGTAGCTATCTGGCGGCCGGGGTGGCACTGTGGTCGGCGTGTGTCCAGCAGCAACAGAGTCACTACTCGTGGTCCTCAGTGGGATGTGCCCTCAGTAATGACTTGCCCGTGTGTCCTGAAAACCCTTCTTCCATTGCTTGTCCCACTAGCGCCACCCTGCCCAAGCTCTGGAGGGGACACTCACTTTGCAAATCCATTTACTGACACATGGGCCTCAGGAAGCCCTGATTTGCAGGCTGCAGCGAATGCACAAATTACTAGAATTTTGGTTTTTGTTTTTTATTGGTTTTTCTTTTGGGGGGGTTGTTTGTTTTGTTTTGTTTTGTTTTGAGAGAGTCTCACTCTGTCGCCCTAGCTGGTGCAGTGGCACAATCTCAATTCACTGTAACCTCTGCCTCCTGGACTCAAGTGATTCTCCTGCCTCACCCTCCTGAGTAGCTGGGATTACAGACGCCCGCCACCACGCCCAGCTCATTTTTGTATTTTTAGTAGAGATGGGGTTTTGCCATGTTGGCCAGGCTGGTGTCAAATTCCTGACGTCAATTGATCCACCTGCGTCGGCCTCCCAAAGTGCTGGGATTACAGGCACGAGACGCCGTGCCCAGCCAAATTACTAGAATTTTGAATACTTCATTCTCAAAGTGCCAGTATCATGCCATTCTTTTTAGATTGTTGAGATAAATCATGAACTCTTAAAATGGTTGGATTACCCAGAGCAAGTGGCATATTTTTCTTTTAGCTTTAAAAAAAAATTTATATTGGGGTATAATTCGCATACTGCATTGTACACATTTTGAATATACAGTCAGTTCAACTGGTTTTGATAACTGCATAGGTCTATCAATAATATTCCTATCATCCCAGGAACTTCCCCTGTCCCCCCTCCTGTTCATTCTCCCTGTTCGGAAGCAGCCATGAATCTGACATCTGTCAGGATAGGTTAGTTTTGCCTCTTAGAAAATTCATGGAAATGGAATTATATGGTATATACGTTTTTGTGCCTGGCTGCTATCACTCAAAAATATAATTGAAAAGGATTGTGTATCTACCAGTGATACATTTTCCGCATGTAACGGGATATCTGAAAATGTCTTCTCAGCAACCAATTTTTTTTTTTTTTTAATCACTGAGACCTAAGAGTTTACTGTATGTCAGATGTACTCTGTGTAGACCTGCTTTTGGAGTTGGGGTTCAGAGTTCCAACTCAGGTCAGACTGGCAGGATCCAACCTGGTCTTCACCACTGGCTTGCTGTGTGACCTGGGCTGGATGGTTACCCTCACTGTGCCTCAGTTTCCCAATCTGCCAAGTGAGGGGTAAGTGTAGTACCTGCCTCATCAGAATGATTTCAGGAATTAAATGAACAATGTATGTAACACAATGCTGAGCACCTAATCTTCTCAATAGAGGGCTGAATTCTAAATAGAAGTCATCCATTAGTTTTTCTTAAGGAAAAATCACTAAGCTTTTAAAGGGGAAAAAGTTGTAAGAGGGAGACACTGAGCAAGTTCAGAAACTTCATTAAAAATTATAATGAAAAATATTCTGTCTACCTTTCATATTTGCTATAATGTGCCAAATCAAGTGGGCAGGACAAGTCTTCAGGATCTACAGAAATGCCTAGGATTGAGCTGACCCCTTTGAGAAAGGAAGGGTGTTTCTAGAAAGACAGTCCGATTATTTTCTTAGGAAGTAGTGTGAAATAATCCATGTTACTGTGCACTAGATGATGTGGCCAAGATGGAGAGTAACACGTACTGGAAGAAGAGAATGGGGTCCGGTCTCTCCTCCGTTCCGGGGAAGAAACCTCGTCTCTTAACAGAGACGTTCTGCACATTCTTTCCAGTATGTCGTGTTCACGTGAGACGAGACGAGGAAGAGCGAGTGTTTTTCACAAGGGACTCAGAGTAATGACCATTCCTGGATGTTTTGCATCGTGTCCCAAATCATAACCACTGGGCTGTCAGAGTCAGCCATCCGTCCTGTGCTAGCTCATCTGGCAAAGAGAAGGACATGTTGTGTATGTTCCTGTAAGACAGAGAGGCTCTTACTGAAATCAAATAATTGGCCGGGCATGGTGGCTCACACCTGTAATCCCAGCACTTTGGGAGGCCAAGCCAGGCAGATCGCCTGAAGTCAGGAGTTTGAGACCAGCCCGGCCAACATGGCGAAACCCCGTCTCTACTAAAAATACAAAAATTAGCTGGGCGTGGTGGCGTGTGCCTGTAATCCCAGCTACTCGGAGACTGAGACAGGAGAATCACTTAAACCCAGGACGCAGAGGTTGTAGTGAGCCTAGATTGTGCCACTACACTCCAGCCTGGGCAACAGAGCAAGACACCAGCTCAAAAAAAGAAAAAATCAAATAATTAGCACAAATCACTATGAAACATCTGATGATAAAAAATAAAGATTGTTTAGTGCCTTAATATAATAACCCTTCCTGTTGGCCGACTCCCTTTCCTCTCCTCCGGCGCTGCTGGTAAGAGTGAAAGTTGGGGAAACCTTCCTGGAAGGAACTTGGCAATCTGTGTCAACAGCCTTTAAATTAGCCTTTAAAATGATATGCTTTTTGACGTAGCAGTTCTTCTCTTAACATTTATCCTAAAAAATGAAGGATGTGGGCCGGGCGTGGTGGCTCACGCCTGTAATCCCAGCACTTTGGGAGGCCAAGGCAGGTGGATCATGAGGTCAGGAGATCAAGACCATACTGGCCAACATGGCGAAACCCTGTCTCTCTTAAAAATACAACAATTGGCTGGGCGTGGTGGCACGTGCCAGTAATCCCAACTACTCAGGAGGCTGAGGCAGGAGAATCACTTGAACCCGGGAGGTGAAGATTGCAGTGAGCCGAGATCATGCCAGTGCACTCCAGCCTGGGCAACAGAGTGAAACTCCATCTCAAACAAAAGAAAAGAAAAGAAAAGAAATTTTAAATAAAGCAAAAATTCAAAATAGGCAATTAAATAATTACTTTAGTATGCAAGTAATACGTATACTTACATTATATAAAATACATGATTTTGGCCGGGCGCGGTGGCTCAAGCCTGTAATCCCAGCACTTTGGGAGGCCGAGACGGGCGGATCACGAGGTCAGGAGATCGAGACCATCCTGATAACACGGGTGAAACCCCTCGCCCTACTAAAAAAATACAAAACCAGTCAAGCGAAGGCGGCGTTCGTAGTCCCAGCTACCGAGGCTGAGGCAAGAGAATGGCGTAAACTGGAGGGCGGAGCTTGCAGTGAGTTGATCTGCCACTGCACTCCAGCCTGCAGAGGCAGCAGACTCTGCCTCCAAAAAAAAAAAAAAAAAAAAAAAAAAAAAAAAATACATGATTTTGTGGTATACATGTGACAATGTGCAATGTAAACATGATGTATAATTGAATATATATCATAAAATCTTACATTTCGTATAATGTAATGAATTATATGTAATGTATACATTTTATATGGTAAGTATATGCATTATTTATACAAATGATTATAGCACATGATATAAACAGTGCAACTTTTTTTTTCTTTTGATACAGAGTCTCCCTCTGTCGCCCAGTCTGGAGGGCAGTGGCGTAACCTCGGCTCACTGCAACCTCTGCCTCCCAGGTTCAAGCAGTTCTCCTGCCTCAGCCTCCCAAATAGCTGGGATTACAGGCGCACACCACCACACCTGGCTAACTTTTGTATTTTTAGTAAAGACAGGTTTTCACCATTTTGGCCAGGCTGGTCTTGAACACCTGACCTCAAGTGATCCGCCCGCCTCAGCCTCCTAAAGTATTGGGATTACCAGAGTGAGCCACTGCACCTGGCCAGTGCAACATTTTGAAGCCATGAAATGTGCTACAGGTGAAAATGTAATTACATGGGGAGATAGCTATGGTATTCCATTAAAATACAGTGTACCCCAAATTGTTAATTGTGACTCTTTTTCTAGGGGATAGGGTTCTGATTTATTCTTATTTATTGCTTATCTTTATTTTCTAATTTTCTGCCATTTAAAAAATTTGGTCAGATTTTTAATAAGCTATCCATGAGATCAGAGCCATAGAGGGCCGGGGATGTGTCATTGACATGAATGGCATGGCTTGCCTTTCACCCAGTGTGACAGTGGCGCTTAGAGCCCTGGCATCTGCTGGCTGTGGCACTGTATGAGAGTGTTGGTGTTAGGAGTACCACTGGGACGTGAGCCCCACATTGCTCCCGAAAGCTGTGCAGCTGTGACCCGCGCCTTCCCCAGACTCAGTTTCCTCCTCTGGAAGTGGACCTGCTAGTTCTCCTTTTGTTCCCAGTTTGCTCTTGGTTTGGATTTGGCATCAGGGCAAGTGGTTAGGGGCAGCATCCAGACGCCGTACTCACCCACCTGGATGAATGAAAAATAGCTGCACATAGGCTGGGCGTGGTGGCTCACGCCTGTCATCTCAACACTTTGGGAGGCCGAGGCAGGCGGATCACGAGGTCAAGAGTTTGAGACCAGCCTAACCAACATAGTGAAACCCCGTCTTTACTAAAAATACAAAAATTAGCTGGGCGTAGTGGCGCACGCCTGTAATCCCAGCTGCTTGGGAGGCTGGGGCAGGAGAATTGCTTGAACCCGGGAGGCGGAGGTTGCAGTGAGCTGAGATCACACCACTGCATTCCAGCCTGGGCGACAGGGCGAGACTCCATCTCAAAAAAAAAAGAAAAAGAGCTGCGTGTAAATCCTCAGGCTCATTCTGAAGGACTCTTGGCAGGTGAGGAGCATCTGTAAAGTTTTGAGTTCCTCCAAAGCTTCAGTGTAATTTTACAGCTACTCTGGGGCCTACCAGTTCCACCCCTAGGTGTGTACACAGGAGAAATGAAACCTGTGTTCAACAGAAACTTGCACATAAATGTTCATGGCAGCATTGTTCCTATTAGCTAAGCAGTGGAAACAAACTAAAATGTCTATCCACCAATGAATGCATAAACAAAAGATGGTGTATCCACACAATGGAATATGGTTCAGCCACAAAGAGGACTAAAGCATTGGTGTATACTACAATGTGAACGCACCTTCAGCCTTATGAAGCCAGTCACAAAAGACGTCATACCGTGTGATTATATGAAATGGCCAGGATAGGCCCAACCCATACAGACAGAAAGTGGATTGGGGTGGCCCTGGGCCAGGGCAGGGGTGGGGAGACATCGGGGAGATGGGCAGTCCTTGCTCATGGGAGTGGGACTTCTTTTTGGGGTGATCAAAATGTCCCAAAATTGATTGTCATGGTGGTTCCACGACTCTGAAAAATGCGAAAACCATTGAATGGTGCATTTGGAAATGAGTGAATTGTAGGGTATGTGAATTACATCTCAACAAAGCTGTCAGAAAAAAGAAAAGATATGCCACATTTTAAGTGGTGGGAAAAATCAAAGAGAGCATGTTCCGAGTTTTAAACAAAGCTGGAGGAGATCATGTTTCTGAGACCGGTAAGGAAGCCCACGGCTTTGCCGGCGTGGAGCGAGAAGATGGGAACTGCCTGCCCAGTCGGGCTTGGAGGGCAGCACTGGTTCATTTCTTTAACATCAGTGGCCTTAGCCCCGAAGAATCCTTTTTAGAAAATCAAAGAAGCACTCACGCTAAATATGCAGGATTTTCGAAGTGTCCAACAGATTTTATTTGAGACAATAAAAGGGGTTTGTGAACTGTCCAGGACAGTCATGGACCAACTCTGAGCTCACCTGGCCTGCAGATGGCTTCCTGCCGAGCACCTCAGTGGTCCCAGCCACTCCTGGAAGGATTGGTTCTAGCACAGAGAGCAGACAGAGGCCACCCAAGTGACTGTGAGGGCCTAGCAGGGAGTGGCAGGGCCTGACCCCAAGGATACATACAACCTGGAACATTTGTTCAACAGCCACTCTCCCAGAACCACACTGGGGCCATGTGATCCGTAGACCCTTGTGTGTGCCGTGTGTGCAGAGGGGACTCATGGTAACCAGTTTAGCCAGCGTTTGTGAATCTGCAGTGCGATGCAGGAAGACCTGCCTAATCTGCAGTGGACTGACCAGGACCAGCCTAGGAAAGCCATCTGGGCTGATGTGTCTGAAAGCGCTGAATTAAAAGTGAGAGTTTTAATAATAGAAATGAAGAGGGGAAAAAATGGCCAGCAGCAGGGGAGTGGTGCCCAGTGTGGCTGGGGAGTTTCGCTGCTGCCCAGCCCCTGTTCAGGGTCTTCTGGAAGCTCCCAGCAGCCTCCTGAGACAGACAGGTTGGAGCACTACAGCTGCCTGTGGCTGGCACACAGAGTCGTAATTTTTCTCGGTTTTAAAAACCAATCCAGATTTTGGAATTATCCACCGTTGTGGTAAACTTAAAATTGTCCAAAGACCCCAGATGATTCTCCTTCAAGTGGTGTCCCTGGCCCATCTCTAGGAGAGAACTAAACCTTTTTTAAAGACTCACATATCCTGTGGTTTTTCAGTTCTCAAAAAATGCTTTTGTCTCCCATGTCCTCTCCTAAAGTAGTCTTTGTTTTTGTTTTTGTTTTGTTTTGTTTTGTTTTAGGAAGGTCGCTGGGCACGGTGGTTTGTGCCTATAATCCCGGCACTTTGGGACGCAGAGGCGGGTGGATCACAAGGTCAAGAGATCAAGACCATCTTGGCCAACATGGTGAAACCCCGTCTCTACTAAAAATACAAAAAATTAGCTGGGCGTGGTGGCGCACGCCTGTAGTCCCAGCTACTCGGGAGGCTGAGGCAGGAGAATTGCTTGAACCCGGGAGGCGGAGCTTGCAGTGACTCAGCTGAGATCATGCCACTGCACTCCAGCCTGGGGACAGAGCAAGACTGTCTCAAAAAAAAAAAAAAAAAGCAGAGATAGGGTCTCACTCTGTTGCCCAGAGTGGAATACAGTGGTGTGATCATGGCTCACTGCAACCTTAAACTCCTGGGCTCAAAGGCTCCTCCTGCCTCAGCCTCCTGAGGAGTCAGGATTACAGGTATGAGCCACCATGACCAGCTAAATGTAATTTAATTTACTTCCTTATGTAGGTAGGTAGGTATAGACAGGGTCTCACTTTGTTGGCCAGGTTGGCACAAACTCCTGATTTCAAGTGATCCTTCCACCTTGGCCTCTGAAACTGCTAGGATTACAGGAGTGAAGCACTGCATCTAGCCCAAAAATAGTCTTTTCTTACATTTTCCCCTCTAATGTCTCACCATCACCACTGTCTGCGGTCCAACTGAACTATACCGGGAGCCGCATGTGTTGTTTTAAATTTTCTAGTAGCTACATGTTAAAAAGTCAAAAAAACCTGATGGAAGTAATTTTAATAATATAGTTAACCCAGTATATCTAACATGTCAATTCAGCATAGCAAGCAATGTAAAAAAGCATTCAGGAGATATTTTTATATATATATATGTTTTGGTTTTTTGTTTGTTTTGTTTTGTTTTTTTTGAGACGGAGTCTTGCTCTGTCGCCAGGCTGGAGTGGGCAGTGGGGCGGGCTCAGCTCACTGCAACCTCCGCCTACCGGGTTCAAGCGATTCTCCTGCCTCAGCCTCCTGAGTAGCTGGTACTACAGGCGCGCACCAGCATGCCCGGCTAATTTTTGTATTTTTTAGTAGAGACGGGGTTCCACCGTATTAACCAGGCTGGTCTTGAACTCCTCTCCTCGTGAACCGCCTGCCTCAGCCTCCCAAAGTGCTGGGATTACAGGTGTGAGCCACCGTGCCTGGCCTATATTCTTCTTTTATTCTGAGCCTTTGATATGTCAGTAAGTTATTTCACACAGCACATCTCTGTTAGGACTAGCCACGTTTCAAGCTTCTGATGGCCACACGTGGCCCATGTTTAGCCATCACGGGTCTAGATGGCTTATCAGGGCAGGAGTTACATTTGCCGTGTCACCTTGCAAAACAGCTGGGGAGTGTGGGTGTTGGATTCTTCCATCCTGGTGTTGCGCCAGTCGGGAGTAATTGTCGTAAGTTAGTCTTTGACAAGGACCTTGTAATGATGCTCGCATGTAAAATAATTTATAAATACCTGTAACGTAACCTGAGAATGGCGATTAAGTAACCTGATCTTAACTCCAGGGCCCACCACAGCAACTTTGAGCTTAGAAGCCGCTTAACCGTTGTGACTTGTATCTTCATCAGTGGTGGGGGTACAGGCAGGTCAGCTTGTTCACGTGGGCCACGACATGGCTTTACCCCACCATCTCCCGTGGCCTTCTCAACACATTTTAGAATCTGCAGGAGGCCTGCAGCCCCCCGCCAGACCCACAGAATCACACTATGCTGGTGGGCCTGGGCATGCCCCTCCCCCTAAGCATTTCCACTGCACATCCCGGGTCAAGAACCACCCTCTGGGTGCCAGGGTCTCCTCCAGGAGCACAGGTTCTCACCTGGGGCTGATCTGCCCCCAGGGACATTCGGAAATGCCTGGAGACATTATGGATTGTCCCAGCATGGTGGGGGGCTGGGGAGCTGCCACTGGCATCTAGTGGGCAGGGCCAGGGATGCTGCTGGCCAGCCTGTAATGCACAGGGAAACTCTCCTGCCACAGAGAGTTACCTGGCAGTGCTGAGGGTCAGAAACCCTCCTGGGGCCGCAGTTCTCAGAATCACCTGGAGGGCGTGTTGAAAGCCCAGCTAGCCCAGCCCAGGCCCAGAAGTTCTCACTCAGTGTGCCTGGGGCAGAACGGGCGAATCTGCATTCTGACAAGTTCCCAGGAGAGGCTGGGGCTGTGGGTCCAGGGGCCACACTTTTGAGAGTGGCTGCCCCCTAGAGCACCTGGGGCTCTAAAAAGGCTGATGTCTGCCTCACCCCCAGAGACTGTGATTAGACAGAGGTGAGATTTAGACTTTCAGAATTTGCAGAAATTCCGCAGCTGATTTGCGTGTAAAGCCAAGCTAGGGAAGCTCTGCCCGACGGAGTCTGAATGAAGGGATGAAGAGGTGGGGCGGAGAGCAGAGGCCCAGGAAGAAGCTGCATAGGGGAGTCACAAGCCCACACCTGGCCAACGAACAGAGCAAGGGCTTTTCTGAAACCCCTCTGGAGATGGGCCCCGTGGGTCATCAGGAACCTCGAACCACTGTCGCCCCCAGATAAAGCCACCACAGCTTTGGGGACAGGCAACATGGCTGTGAAAGAGGAGAGAAAAGCAAGGCTGGGGGTGGGCTGGGGTTTCCACGCTGGTCCCCATCAGGCCCTGCCAGGCTGCCCACACACAGGCCCAGCTCTGGCCAGGGCCAGGCTTGAACAGACCCTCCTGAGGAGCTGTTGAGCGAGCTCGGGGCCATGCTCCATCCCGTGCTTTTGCCAACGGGAGCAGTCTGGCATCGCATTACGACGGGTTCTGCCTCTGCTGCGTGCCTCGGTTTCGATTCTGGCTCCTCCACTTCAGAGAAGGCCGGGGAAATGGCTTCCCCCAGAACAGATAGCCGATGGTTTTTTGGACTTCCAAACAGTCCTTCCTAGCAGACAACTTTCCTTCTCATTAAAGATCCAGTGACAGTTTGCATGAGTTTTCTCCATTGCATCCCAGCTGACTGTGAGGAGCAGCTTGACGCAGTAGGGGCCCTGGTGAGAAACCTTGCCTTCCTGGACCATTTGGGCCACAAGTCAGCATCAGTACCCTCTGCAAGGGAGAGGCTAAGCAAGAAGACCCCCGGAGAGTCCCTGCTAGCTTGGGAAGTGTGTGATTCTCTCCACTCCCTCCCCATAGCATCAACTGTAAAAGCTTTAGCCATTTCTTTGGGACGACTTTGGATCAGCATAGAAGGATACTGGGGTGTTCTCTGCACACTATGCACTCTGGGAAGTTAATGAGCAGTTTTTATCTGGCCTGGCACAGGCTGTTCTTAAATTTTATAAGCTTAAACTCAGCAGTTTCCAGTTCATTCTAAACATTAAAAGAGTCCATTTGCTCTTACGAGATAATAGTCTCCATAAAACCTAACGCGTACATACAGTAGGCATTCTGAACCACACTCAACCAAAATAAATGTGTAACAATGTTATGAAACATTTATTGAATTAGACAGTGACCAAAAATTTCTTCAGGGCAAAGCACACTCAGATTCGGTTTTTATTTCCATTTCTTGTTTTCGTTTACTTAGAGTCTATAGAATTAACATAAAGACTGAGTTCTCAGTGAAAGAAACCAGGCTGGGCACGGTGGCTCATGCCTGTGATTCCAGCAGTTTGAGAGGCAGAAGCATGCGGATCAGTTGAGCTCATGAATTCAAGACCAGCCTAGACCGCATGGCAAAACCCCATCTCTGCAAAAAATACAGAAATTAGCCAGGTGTGGTTGCACACCTGTAGTCCTAGCTACTCGGGAAGCTGAGGTGGGAGAATGGTTTGAGCCTGAGAGTTGGAGGTTGCAGTGAGCCAAGATCACTCCACTGTACTCAGCTTGGATGATAGAGCCAGACCTCTCAAAAAAAAAAAAAAAAAAAAAAAAAAACGAAGCACAAAAGGCTATATAGGTGTTGTGATTCTGTTTATATGGAATCTCAGAAAAGGCCAGTCTGTAGAGATAGAAAGAGAAGCAGTTGCATCGGTGTGGAAATGAGAATTTCAGGTGGGCATGAGGAATCTTTTAGGGGTGATAGAAATGTTCTAAACCAGATTCTGGTGATGGTTGCAAGCTGGGATTTTTACTAAAAATCACTGAAGTGTATCCCTAAAAACAGGTAGATCTTATGGTATGTAAATTATACCTTAATAAAGCTGTTGGGAAAACAGAAGACTTGGTACTGCCCATCCCCAGCCCCAAGGGCTCCCAGTTTATCAAGAAAACTAAGGAAAACATAAGACAGATCGATGGGGGTTGAAGCCACAAAGGGTCCCGGCTGCTGCCCCCTTAGACATCCTAATAGTGAGTTCTCAGTGAAAGAAACCAGGCTGGACACGGTGGCTCAGTGTTGTAGCCTTGGGTGAGGATGAAGGAAGCTGGGCCCGGATCTTTTTCCTTGGTTTTCAGAGCTTTCCAGGTAAATATGGGACCTGCCAGGTTTTTCAGCACTGGAAACAGCCGACGTACCCCTCAGTGGCCTCCAGGGGAAGCCCCCCAGGAGCTTTGAGGAGCTCCTTTCTCCTCCACTGCTTCGAGCAGCTCATAGCCCCTTCAAGCTCTTCCCAAACCTCACAGGCCTTTCTGTGTCCCTGACAAGGGTCCCAAGAGGAGCCTTTGACAAACAGCAGGGAGAGCTGAGAGCTGCCCAGTGTCATCAAGATGCCGTCATTGATTCTGGCTTTGAAATCTGTGGCCAAATAGGTGGCTTAATCTGAAATTCATTTGGAGAAGGCAAACAAATATTCAGAGGAAGCAACAGAAGTTCCATTAGAGCAAACCTCCACAGGGAGTGACAGCAGGGGCCACGATGCAGAGGAGGCCAGGGCAGCGTGGGTCACCCAGGCGGAGGCGGTGCCACCCCCTCACACAGACCAGGGATCCGGGGGCAGCTCTGCTCCTTACCAAGGCCCAAGACCGGTGCTGTCATAGCGGTCCTCCTTCAGAGGCACCCCTCAATCAGATCTAGGAATTGAAAGTCAGATTGGTTTCACAAGAGAATATTGTGGAGTTTTTTTAAATCTTGAGGCCGGACCCCGTGGCTCACACCTGTAATCCCAGCACTTTGAGAGGCCAAAGTGGTTGGATGACTTGAGGTCAGGAGTTCGAGACCAGCCTGGCCAACATGGTGAATCCCCATCTACTAAACATACAAAAATTAGCCAGGCAGGGTGGCGTGCACCTGTAATCCCAGCTACTTGGCAGACTGAGGCAGAATCGCTTGAACCCTGGAGGCAGAGGTTGCAGTGAGTCGAGATCATGCCATTGCACTCCAGCCTGGGTGACAGAGTGAGACTCCATCTCAGAAAAAAGTGTTGAGAATGTCCACTTCCTGACGACTTTACACATGGCCCATAACAAGCTGTCCTGACCTTCTCAGCATGTGACCCAGGACACCATGGAATCTGGGAAAGCCGTGACTTCCACAATATACTCCTGGAAATTTTAATCTCAGAGAGTTATGATAGATGTTTCTGGAAAAGGAGTTGTTGTGTTTAAGAACTGGATTAAACAAAATTACAGAGGCTTCTTTACGGTACATATGATTTCCCAAACCACTAAAGAGGGAAGCCCCAGCACCATGAACATACCTGGCAACAGAATGCTTCCTAGACAGATGCCTCCAGTGAGCCAGAGCCACATTTTGGGAAGTGACTATATCCTACAGACGAGAAAAATAGGCCCAGCACAGCGGCTCATGCCTGTAATCCCAGCACTTTGGGAGGCCAAGGTGAGCTGACTGCTTGAGCCTAGGAGTTCAAGACCAACCTGGGCAACATGGCGAAACCCTGTCACTACAGAAAATATCCCCCCAAAAAAAAACCAGGCATGGTGGTGCATGTCTGTGGTCCCAGCTACTCCAGAGGCTGAGGCGGGAGGATCACTTGAGTCTGGGAGGCAGAGGTTGCAGTAAGCTGTGATTACGCCACTGCACTCCAGCCTGGGCAACAGAGTGAGACCCTGTCTCAAAGAAAAAAAAAAAAAGAGAGTAGAAAAAAAAATAATGATTATTTATATATATATATATATTCCAACCTTCGAGAGATAATCAGTTAATGTTTGACATATTACATATAGTCTTCCTCTGCAACATTTGTGGAAAGAAACAATGCTTTAAAGACAATTTAAGAGCCTTTTTTGGGCTAACACTATATCGTGAACATCTTCTCATGTCCTTATGTATGTCTTTTTTTTTTTTTTGAGACGGAGTTTCGCTCTGTTGCCCAAGCTGGAGTGCAATGGCACGATCTCGGCTCACTGCAACCTCTGCCTCCTGTGTTCAAGTGATTCTCCTGTCTCAGCCTCTTGAGTAGCTGGGATTACAGGCGCATGCCACCACACCCGGCTAATTTTTGTATTTTTAGTAGAGACGGGGTTTCATCATATTGGTCAGGCTTGTCTCGAACTCCTGACCTCAGGTGATCCGCCCACCTCAACCTCCCAAAGTGCTGGGATTACAGGCGTGAGCCACCGCGCCCGGCCATGTGTGTCTTTTAAAGCGTTATTTTTAATGTGTCACAGTAATCCATCCATGGTTGAGCCGTCATTACATAATCATCCCCCTTAGACATGGGTTTGCAGTGAAATATCGAAATACTTCTGGATTGAGCACGTTTGTGAGTACAGCTTATGGAGCTTATGATTAATTCATTTCTAAGGATGAGTTTCTAGAAGGAGCCAAACGAGGTCAAAGGCTGTGGACTTTTTCAGGTATTGATCCAGCCTCACTGTGCTACTCTCCAGAAGGGTGCCGCCCTCCGTGTGTATCTGTTCTTTCTCACCTTGCGCCTCCCCAGGGTCACTGCCAGCCTCACATAGAGCTCTGCTTCGATTGGCTCATTGCTCTGCCCTCAGCCCTGCTGTATCCATCAGGGTTCCCCAGAGAAACAACCAATTGTGTGTGTGTAATCTGAAGTGTGTAGGGCAGGCCAGCCGGGGGTGGGTGGGTGTGTGTGTGTGTGTGTGTGTGAAATCTGAAGTGTGCAGAGCAGGCTGGTGTTCTGGAAACCCAGGCAGAAGTTAGTGGTGCATGCTTGATGTAGGATTTCGTCATCAGGAAACCTGTGTTTTGCTCTTTGGGCCCTCACCTGATGGGATGAGGCCCACCTGCATTATCAAGGATAATCGCCTCTGCTTGGAGTCCACGGATTGTAGGTGACATCTACAAAAGGCCTTCACAGCAGTGCATAGGTTACGTGTGATGAAATCACTGGACACCGTGGCCTGGCCAGGTTGACATGTGAAACCGATCATGAGTCACCCTGCTCTGACTTTAACTGCCTTGAGAATTCCTTCCCGGCAAAAGCCACAAGCTGCCTCTCCCGGAGGGGTGGGTTGCACTTCTTGGGCACTTTTGCCTTTGAAAACGTCATCTCCCTGGATAAGTATTACTGCTGAACTACCTGCTGAGCAGCGTGCTAGCATTGCTCGATACCAGATGTTTCACACACGTCTCTTCCCTACCTGGCTCCTGTGGCTGGGTGCGGGATGGGACTCTGGGACCCAGGCCACCCTCCGGCCCCTTCTCCCTGTAGGAATCCTAAGTTTGAGCCAGACTGGTTTTTCTACCAGGCCGGTTGCCCACCCTCCCACCCCTGCAGCTGCCCCATCCCACATGGTTAAGTGGTGGCCACACCCACTGCCTTTCCTTTCTCACCTCCAGCTCTGTTCTTCATTCCAGCAGAAGGTCCAGCCTCACACAGTGACCCAATGGGCTTGAACAGTGAAGCTCCAGTCCCATCCCATTAGCCTCATCCCCTCATGGGGAAGATACCTGACGCCGGGGCCGGGGGTGTCGGAGGTGGTTGAAACAGCCTGATCCATACCCCTGCCTGGTGGGTTAGGGCTCTGATGCTGTGCCAGGCCTGGCATTAGACAGAGGGTTCTGCAGAGTCCCCTCTAGCTGCTGTGTGCCAGGCACTGTGCTAGCCCCACACCTGCCCTCAGGAAGCTCACAACATGAAGGGGAGACAGACACACCAAAAATTGCTTGATACTGTGACCCATGCTGGCCAGGCACCATGGCTTACACCTGTAATCCAGCACTTTGGGAGGCCAAGGCGGGAGAGTTCCTTGAGACCAGGAGTTTGAGACCAGCCTAGACAGCGTAGTGAGATTCTATCTCCACAAAAAAACAAATTAAAAAGAAAAAAAAAAAAAAGGCATGGTGGCACGTGCCTGTGGTCCCAGCTACTCAGAAGGCTGAGTTGGGAGGATCGCTTGAGCCCAGGAGTTTAAGGCTGCAGTGAGCTGTGATCGTGCCACTGCATTCCAGCCTGGGTGACAGAGACCTCATCTCAAAAAAAAAAAAAAAAAAGTGTGTATATATACACACACACACACACACACATACATGCATACATATATATATATATATCGTGATCCATGCAAAAACTGCAACAGAGGTGGGCAAACAGGAGGAAGTGGGCTGCAGGGTCAAGGCAAGCCTCAGAGAAAAAAACCTGAGACATGGTGGCCCTGACAGGCAGTTGGTGGGACAGGGAAGCGGTGGTACAGATGAAGGGAACCCCCACGCAAAGGTATAAAAGAGGACCCCCCAGTATGCTAACATGTATACCACTGTTGCTGAAGACTAACACTCGAGGCACTGGTTACCAGGGAATGAGAACTTGTGATGGGTTTGAGATTTTACTTCCCTGGCAAGTTGGCCTTCCAGTTTCATGGAGTTGGTCTAAGATACGAGACTTCAGGGTCAGAGACAAAGAAAAATTCGTTATTCACAGCAATAGCAGTAGCCAGAGTATTAGCATCTGGGTCATTTCCCGGGCCCCAGTGCCCATAGCTGTGATGCAGTCAGGGCCCCATGGCATCCGCACACATCGAGGGCTGCATTGCAGGAATGGAACCCTAAGCTTAGGAACCCAAACTTCTACCGTGGGCAGAAAGCACATTTGCCGTGTGCTCTGGAGGGAGATGCTGTCTCCGTCGTCCAAGGCTGTTTCCTGTGCACCTTCTTGTAAAGGTAGTTGGGAAAAAAGGCAGGCAGAGCCTCTGCTGGAAAGACACAGGGAAAGGAGAGAGAAGAATTGTTACCCGGCAAAGGAAGGAAGGCAGAGATCAAACTGCCTCCTCCACCAAGTCTCTGGTCTAGATTCTGTGAGTCCGGAAACCTCCATCTCAGTCTGGGAGGGACAGCTAGGAGGAAATTAGGACATCAGTTTGGAACCAGGCAAGTTTAGAGGCCTGTGGAATTCCCAGGCCAAGGGAAGAGGTGTTATGGAGACGCTGGCCAAGAGGGACAGATCACACCAGACATCAAGCTCAATGGATGCCACCAAGGACAGCCACCTGCCGTGTCTTGTACACGTTTCATCCATCCAGCTTTTAGCCTCTCAGTCTTTCTCTTCCTAATAGGGTAGGTATAAGATTCCCATTGCTGCTGTAACAAATTACCACCCACTAAGTAGTTTAAAGTAACACGGATGTATTCCATTACAGTTCTGGAGGTCAGAAGTCCAAGATGGGTCTGCATGGTTTCATTCCTTCTAGAGACTATGAGGGAGTCCATGCCCCTGTCTTTTCCAGCTTCTAGAAGCTGCCACTCATCTTGGTGGCCTTGCATCCCCTCTGACCTCACATCTTCTGACTCTGATGCTCCTATTCATATAACCCTCTTATAAAGACTCTTGTAAATTGGGCCCACCTGGATAATCCAAGATACTCTCCCCTCTCAAGGGCCTTGGCTTAACTGTATCTGCAGTTAAATTGCCATGTAAGGTTGCATAGTCACAGGTCCTGGGGATTAGGACGTTGACGTCTTTGGGAGCCATTTCCCTTCTACCACATTATTCTGACCTCCGTAGACACTGTGGCCCATGTCATCAAACCCCCATGACAGTCACAGCCCTGCCTGTTTCTTTCCATCCAGACAGGTGGTGCCTGTGGGTACATCTCAGCGTAGGGTGCAGATGCAGTTGTCTGTTGGAAGGAAAACCACATAGAACTGGGAAGGGAGAGTCCTGGCTAGAGTGAGGACAATGGGCAGGAGGCCGGGGTCTTGTCCTGCTACAACACCGACCAGTTAGAACCTCAACTTTCTTCTTTAAAAATAAAAAGAGAGAGAGAGAGAGTAAGCACTCCTGCCATACTGACCCCCCAGGTTGTATGGAAGCTCAGCGGAGAAAATGACTGGGGTGCATGTCTGAAGCCCATTGCATTTGGACAGACACTCTCTGTGTCACATTTTAGTAGCTGCACTGTGTCCTCCACCCAACTGAGAGTCTGTGTGTCAAGCCTGGGGTAAATTCTTTGTGACCAGTTGCAGACAGAAACCACACCTCCTGGTCCAAAGCCACCAAGTCATTACTTTTCAAAGCTTTTCCAGTAGAGATGCATGACTCCTTCCTTAAAACAACTTACAGTGAGAATATGTGGATGGTAGAAAAAGTAATGTTTCCAGTCTGCTGAAAGTTCTGTGGTTTTTTTTTTTTTTTTTTTTTTTTTGCAGGGCAATTATCTGTATAAAATACTTTTTTTCTTTTAAGTAGAATCCTATTGCTAATGAAACCATATTTTGAACATGAAAATTGTTACAAAGAAGAAAAAATGTCGTTATCCAGAAAAGCTGCAATAGCTCATGCATTTGATGGTCTAAATAGAACATTTTTCTTCTCAGGGAGATGAAAGCGGTCCCCTCCTATTAGCCTATGAAATTATTTTTGAATTGGGTTTTAATCCCTGGAACGAGAAAGGGGGATGGAACCCTAACATAGGTTCCATGCATGGGAAGTCAAACCTGAAATTTAGAGACAGGAAATATAGCACGCCTAGTCACTAATCCAAAAGAAATGTGAAAAAAGAGTTGTTTTAATGTTGGAAAAAGGCAGCATGAAAGGTAAGGCTTCCTTCCTGCCGTTTCCTCTGGTGCCCTTTTCTTTCCCCCGATCACATTTGCTAGATGTCCATTTCTGTAAGTTTTCCCTCTAGAACAAACCTATCATTTTTCACCACGGGATATTTACAGCTTCAATCAGTGCCAAATTCAATTGGCTTCTGATCTCATCGCTGGAAGTTATAGATGCAGATATTATTTGCACTGCGGTTAATTATGGAGCAATCAAACCTTGGCTTTTCCACTGTAATTTCCTCTGCCAGCTAATTTAATTAATCACCCCCAGCTCAGCTCTTCCAGCTGCGACCAGCAGGGTCATTAATTAGGCATGTGGCGGGAGCTCACCCACCAGGTCCTGCTACGGGGCTGCTGCCCATTTGATCTCTCAGGGAGGGAGAGCTTTTCCTAAGCATCGATCCCCTCCAGAAAGGAAGATGGTTCCCAAAAGGCCTATCAGGGGCAAACAGCTCACCTGCAGTGTGATTGGTTTACGAAATTCACCTAGTTGAAGAAAAGAGGGCCGGGTGCAGTGGCTCATGCCTATAATCCCAACACTTTGGGAGGCCGAGATGGGTGGATCACCTGAGGCCAGGAGTTTGAGACCAGCCTCGCCAACATGGTGAAACCCCGTATCTACTAAAAATACAAAAATTAGCCTGGCGTGGTGGTGATCACCTGTGATCCCAGCTACTGGGGAGGCTGAGGCAGGAGAATTGCTTGAACCCTGGAGGCGGAGGTTGCAGTGAGCCGAGATCATGCCATTGGACTCCAGACTGGACAACAAGAGCAAAACTCCATCGGCCAGGCCCAGTGGTTCACACCTGTAATCCCAGCACTTTGGGAGGCCGAGGCGGCCAGATCATCTGAGGTCAGGAGTTCGAGACCAGCCTGACCAACATGGAGAAACCCCATCTCTACTCAAAATACAAAATTAGCCGGGCATGGTGGTGCACGCCTGTAATCCCAGCTACTTAGGGGGCCGAGGCAGGAGAATCACTTGAACCTGGGAAGCAGAGGTTGCAGTGAGCAGAGATCGCACCATTGCACTCCAGCCTGGGCAACAAGAGCCAAACTCTGCCTCAAAAAAAAAAAAAAGAAAAGAAAAAGAAAAGAGGCCCTGCCTTCCACTTAGACTGGCTCGTGAACTTGCCAAAGAAGGGGCTGTTGTCAGTCGCAGAGGCTTCGGTGTTGGGTTTTTCAGATCAGCCAGTGTGTGCGTAATAATGCAGATGTCATGTGATGAGCTCGGTTTGTTACAAGGAAGCGTCGTCCTCCTCACGGGCTTATTACATTGACGTTGTGGCTTTGGAGGCTGATATTTTCTCTAAAGGAAAGATTAAAGGATTGTTTTCATTTTATTACAAGGAAGAGACATTTTTGGTATGAACCCATCAAAGTTCGTGCCTAAATGCTGCAAGTAATTCTCCTATTATTTTGAAGAGCCTGTTTATTTTCCAGCAGTTACCAGCTTAACTAAGACGTCATCACTGGAATTCCATGTAAATGTGTCCATGCCCACACCTATACCTACATAGAAAGAGAAGTACCCCATATTTGGGAGGCTTTCTTATGATCATTCTTAGTTTATTTTCTTATAATAATGTGGTTTTTTTTTTTTTTTTACTTAATATATTACATAGGAAGTTTTTTTTTGATACCTTAAAAAAACTGCACATTAAGTCTGGTTTTTTACAAAAGGATGAATGGATGAACAGGTGTTTTTAAGAGCCGCAATAAATCATCGTGGAGCAAGGAGTGCCTCTTCTGAGATCCCATTTGATGCCCTGCCCTCAATTAAATGAATCAGAGATAAATGGGGATGTGCGTGTGTATGCACACACATGCACACATACACAGGCACACACACGTGCACACATACACACACAGGCACACACATGTGCACACATACACAGGCACACGTGCATACATACACAGGCACACATATGTGCACACATACACACACAGGCACACACATACACACAGGCACACACACATGCACACAAAGGTTCTAGATGAGAAGGAACAGAGGGATCCAGCTCAGTAATTAAAGGGATAATAAGGACTCATTGTGTGCCAGGTGGAAGAAAAGGTACAGGAGGAGGACTCACAAAGTCTGGAGGATTGGCACTCTCTGTTCAGCCGGGCAGGAAGCACCCCCATCATAAAACCCCTACGGCCTGTAAACACCAAAGTTCACTCCCGCTCCCGCCTTGGAGTGGGGCTGGGAGGCCCCAGTGGGGAATGGCTGTAATGATGGTTCGCTTTAGTTGTGGCTTCCTGAAGAGGAGGGGTCTCTGCGGCCACCTTAAACTTAAACAAGTGTATTCAGTCTTGATGGCCAGCCCCGTGACCTGCTGGCATATTAAAATTTAAATTCACAGTACATTCATTCACTTCACGCTGTAAGGATCATTCTGGAACGAATGATAAGTAGTGGTTTTTCCCTGACATTCCTACTCTACTTTTGGAAGTGTGGGAGATTGTTGAGCTTTTTTAAACAGCCATAATGCAAGGGGCTTCTGTGTATTTCTATTTCTTAAAGAAAGTGTAGCATGCAAACAATTAATTTTCAGCCATTTTCTTTCAGGAAAACCTCTGTTTGGCTGTAACTAATTGAAACCTTGAAACAAATATGTCGTTCTATTCACAACTCAAATATCAATTATAAGAATTTTTGCCGGGCGCGGTAGCTCACGCCTGTAATCCCAGGACTTTGGGAGGCCGAGGCAGGCAGATCATTTGAGGTCAGGAATTCGAGACCAGCCTGGCCAACATGGTGAAACCGCATCTCTGCCAAAAATACAAAAATTATCTGGGTGTGTTGGCAGGCGCCCGTAGTCCCAGCTCCTCGGGAGGCTGAGCGGGGAGAATCGCTTGAACCCGGGAGGCAGAGGTTGCGGTGAGCCCAAATCATGTCGTTGCACTCCAGCCTGGACAAAAGAGCGAGACTCCATCTCAAAAAAATAAAATAAAATAAAATTTTGTATTTACCCAACTCTATGACTGCCTGAACTGGCCAGGACAAACAGAGAAGGTGGGGGCGGTGTTTGATTCTTTCTGGAGCACCCAGTCACGCTAGAGCACCAGGGTGCAAATCAGAAGCATCCTTTGTTGCTGCCGCTCTCCCCAGCTGCCCAGAGGATCTGTGTGGGAGAGGAGCACTCTGTAAGGCTAGTTTTGTTCTTCCTCAGATGATCGAATCTCTAGTGCGTCTCTAGTGCCAGCCTCGCTTCCCGGCCTGAGTTTCCATTCCTCCCCAGTTTCCCCACACAAGGAGCGATAAACACTGTCCCAGCTGGTAGGAGCAGCCCATGGATCCCAGAGGCCCAGCAGGCTCAGGGCTCCTTTTTTCTCATTTCTCTCCTCTCCATCTCCAGACAGCCTTTACTGTTCATAAAAAGAAACGCAGCCCTAAAGAGAACCGGGGGCTAGAAGAGGGTTGGGCCGAGTCCCATTGCCCAGGGCGTGACCAGGGCCCATGTGGTGGCCCCCAGGGGCATCCTGTGGTTTTCCAGGCCAAGGAGCTGCCTGGCTCCATGGGCCACCTCAGGATGTGGCCCAGCCGGCTTCCTTTGTGAAGGCAAGCCCACCGCAAGGAGGAGGGCTCCTGGAGGGGACAATGGCTGTCCATCAGTGATAGCAAATTCCAGCGTCCTAGCCATGGGTTCATCTGGCCGCTGGGCTAGGCTGATGGCAGCGACCCTGACCACACTCGTCATTTCTCTGCTGTTATCACAGCCTTGGAGCGGGACAGGATCTGTTCCATTTACTGCATTTTTACAGCTGCCCTCATCTTCCTTTTTGTCCTAATCTTCCTATTCCTAGTGCCTTTCCCCCGCCTCCTCCTGCTTAGATACCGGCTCTGACAGTCCGAATGTAAGAAATAATTGGATTCTAAATTCTAATTCATCTGTAAAGTATTCGGTGATTAAATTAGCCTAATAGATATTATTTCTTACATGACTGCATAATTTTATCCTGATTGGATCTCAGTGGCACTAACGTGCCCCCCAATTTACTATTGACTTGAAATTCTCAGAAGGCGAGACAGAACTCTCAGTCTTCCTCAGTCTGTTTTCCCAGGTTAAAAGTTAAACTGATTTATGCTAACAGAAGATCGCCTTACTGCTCAAGGATAGTTGCACAGTGTAGATTATTCTGTAAGAAGAGCAGTAGAAGGAAAATATTATTTTATGTAATTTTAAATCTTCTTTTTCTAGTCAGAAACTGAAAGAAGTACTGCCCATCTAAAGTCTTTGGGCAGCAATTTGATTGCAGGTACCATAGTTTCTCTTTTAAACAGCTGGAAGTCTTATCCAAACAAAACTAACCGTCGCTTATAGCATAGAGCTGAGAAGTGTTGTGCATACATTCCAAAAATTTTTCAATATTCTTAGGATAAAATTTTAGCTAGGGCGTCTTTAGTCATTTTTAATAGAGCTGCTTAAATTCTTGGTGAGGAATGAGATAGAAAGGGAACGAAGTCATGGACCCCAGAGATACACAGGAGGGCATCCATCAGCCAGCACGTATTCATCAGCATTATTTCTTTCTTTCTTTGCATAAATTTAATTTCTTCAAGTATGTGCCTCTCCCCTCCCCCACCCCCCTGCCCTACCTCCCTCCCTCCAGAAATCTGCAAATAAAATTCCCCGCTTCCTCCCTGGTTGAGTAGCTGGAAGCAGCTGGTGGGTTTTGTGTGGCTACTGAACAGTGGGGGAAAAAAGTTTTGGCAAACACTCGGGAAACCCAGGACAGAGGAGGTAGGTAAACTCAGGAAACTGTTTTCATGAGTAAATGAAGGAAACAAAGGCCGCGCAGCAGGAGCAGAAGGGACACACACTCCCTCTGAATAGCTCCCTAAAAACAGAGCTGAAAAGGAAGAAGGCCCATTTGCTTCTGGGAATCCAATAAATTGTTTCAGGAAGTGAAAGTCTGTCCAGGCTAATGGAGCTGTGATTGACAGGCCTTCTCATTATGGAGCCCATCAGGGGACAGGGCATTCCAGTGTTATTTAGGGGGCGAGGTGGGAATGAGAGGAAGCCAGAGCCTGGGGTAGGGGTGGGGGCGGGGGCTAGCTCTGTGTGTTCATTGAAAGAGTCCAGGTCCCCGACAGCCCCGCTCCAAGGACAGACAACCTCTTCTTGCAGGATCATTTACCTTTTATGTTATGACCTAGACACTTGTCATGGCTCTACCACACCATCTTCCCGAGAGAGCTTGTGCCCGCCCCACAGTCCCGGCTGAAATGGCACATGCGGTGTGGGACCGCGGTGCACACTTCCCCATGACTGGCCGCTTGGACAGCTCATGCCCACCTGTGACCAGTGCGATGTTCTGAATGGGGACACTTGGGTAAACGTGATAACGTGATTTCTTGGCGTTTTTTAAAGCTTTTTTCTGTTTCCATGTGGTCCATTATATAGTCTCATAAGGCATGTAAGTGGCCTTATTGGTTAGGTGACAACGGGGGACATATCCATTTTCTATGTCCATGAAGCACCAAATAAGAAGAAGTTATTATTCTTATAATTTCTTAAACTAGATTGACTATTTATTATCACAAGGCTTTTGAATGGGCTGTGGGGAGGAATAGACCAGAGGTCTTTGTGGAGAGGAGATGTTACGGCGGTCCTCTCTGGTTGGGACCTGCTTAAAGATATGTAAAGACCTTGAAGACTGTTCCTGATTAAACATCAGCATCTCGGCCGGGCGCGGTGGCTCAAGCCTGTAATCCCAGCACTTTGGGAGGCCGAGACGGGCGGATCATGAGGTCAGGAGATCGAGACTATCCTGGCTAACACGGTGAAACCCCATCTCTACTAAAAAATACAAAAAACTAGCCGGGCGAAGTGGCGGGCGCCTGTGGTCCCAGCATCTCGGGAGGCTGAGGCAGGAGAATGGCGTAAACCCGGGAGGCGGAGCTTGCAGTGAGCTGAGATCCGGCCACTGCACTCCAGCCTGGGCGACAGAGCCAGACTCAGTCTCAAAAAAAAAAACATCAGCATCTCACACAGCCAGGAGAGGGGCAGGGAGGGCGAGAGACCTGCTTGGTGTCCTTGGCTCCGGGGTCCAGGTTATTCAGTTTGATGATGGCTATCTGGCAGGACTCCCTCATGAGCAAGAAAGACCCTCAGTCTCCACGATTGTTATTTCCAGCAAAGTGGGGACCTTCACCAATGTGCCTTTCATTGTGAACCTTATACCCAGCTGGGCTCCAGGACACCTAGCCACATCCCCATCTCTGAGTCCCCAACTTCATCACGTGTCCGAGTGTCATCAGACAGTGGCATCCTTCCATCACCTTACTGAGAGGCCAGCACGGTTTTCATTTTGGAATTGGCAAAAGGAAAGTTTTCTCCTGCGATGCTTTGAAGGGGTTTAATGCACACTGAAGAATCAGCTAGATATCTCCAGCTCTGCTGGGAAGTGCGAAGGCCCATTAAGCATCTGGAGTTTGGGGTCCTGGGTTGCCACACTCTGTAATGACTGTCTTGGAGGGTAAGACACTTGCAGTGGGCACGTGAGTTGACTGGCATTTCCACAGAGTCCTCCTCACTGTTGGGTCCGTGGGTGGTAGCTGTGACATGAGGAGGATGCCTCTGTGAACTTCGGTGTTGGTTCAGTGACTCACAGGTTCCAGGCAGATTCATAGATGCTTTCCTGGTTACTGAGGCATTTTGTGCTCTTAAGCTGCAGAACATAGTGTTAATTATTTATCTGGGTTTAACTACACTTTAATGTTTGTAAACTAAGTCCAGAGCTGTCTACGTAGTAAAAACCATAGATTCTCTTTGGTTTGTTTGGTTTCTGTGAATTCCAGCAGTTTATACCACAATTGTAGCCCTGTCCCCATTGTCACGAATCTGTGTATCCATCTGCCTCTGTTCACCTGTGTTCCAGAACCTCACGGTGCAGTGCAGCACCTCATTCCTCACAAGTGCTTAGTTGGTATTTCTTGAAAGAATGGATGCCTAACAGGCATTCGATGGTGATGGTGAAAGTCCTAAAGACACACAGGGCTGAAATCAAATTCAAAGAACTCACTTCTACCAAAAGAGAGAGAGAACTGGTTTGTATAATATGTTTCAAAGTACAGAAGGTGGAAGGTACATCACCACCGTCCATCACATGAAGGAGTAGAAAGAGTGGGATGCCACACTTGGGGCAGAAAAGATCCAAAAGGAGAGGGTACAAGTCAGACCGCTCACATGGGTGGCAGCGTCCAAGTCCAGTTTGTACATTTCTGTGTGGATGAGGTCTTTTCAAAGCACATACACTTGTGTGATTTTTTTTTTCCCAAGAAAAAAAATAAAAACTTAAAGTCAGTCTAGTCAATTGCTTTAACACAAAGAGCAAACTGACACACAGTTTCCCTGGGCAGTGCTACATGTTCCTTGTTCTTCTGTAAAGGACACACGTGCCGTTGTGCCTCTCAGTCTCCCAGTTGCAAAGATGCCATCCCGGGTCAAGCTGAGGTCCTTGCCAATGAACTGCATGCTGGAGATAAAGCACCTACTAGGCTGCCGGGTACAGGCAGAAGAGAGTGAGCAGAGCAGCTGGGAGGTGGCCTGATGGCCTGCGCCTGTTGGCTGTTGATGGGACCCAAAGTCTGGAATGAATCTGGTTCCATGTAGAGTTCACGCTCATCCCGAAGTCCTTATTTGGCGCTGGAGAACAAAGAAGAGTTTGCACAGAAGAAAAGGGAGGTTGTGTAAGCAAAAAGTCCTCTGCAAATTTCTGATTCCTGTACAGTCAGCATTAATATGCTGCTTTTCAGACATACAAATGGGGGATTGAATTGCAAGAGTGCAGGCAATAAAGAGTGCATTTGTGGAATGATAACCTGACTGGCATCCCTGCCTCTTGAATGGCTGACGAGGTCTAATTGGCATATAACGCCCTATAAATTTATTAGCATGCCTCACTTCTCATTGGTGGACTTTCTACTGTTAACCACCAAGAAATTACCAATTTTCAGGAGTTAGTCACTCAAGTCGTACTATGACTAGGTTGGAAAAAAAAACCCACACTGCTCCTGTTATAAATCAACCTTATGCCTGTACAGTGGCTCTCCGGCTGCAAATGACTCCATCAGATACAGAAGTTTGGGGTGAGTGGAGTTGCAGGGAGGAGCATGTGTTTACCAGGAAACCCACTGCTCTCCTGACACTGCCCTGCGCGCCTGAACCCTTCAAAGAGACCAGCCATGCCCTCGCCCCTCTGTTGCCATCCTGGCCTCCAGCTGCACAGGCCGGGGATGGGCTGTGTAGAAATGGCAGTTTTGTGGCCGTTCGCACCCAGAACTTTGATGTTCTTACTGATACATTCAACCCTCAGGCGTACCATGCAAAGAGGACATAGCCACCCTCTTATTTCAAGAGCATAATAGAAATATTCAGAAGCAGACATAATTATTTCAATTACTTCTCTCTGGTTTTTGAGACGCACACTCAAGAGTCACGAATTAGAAAATAATATTCACATGTTTCTTCTAATTGGTAACAGATTAGAGGCATTTTATCTTTTTAAATAATTTCCAAATGTGCCCCCAAAGAGACTGTGAAGGGAGGGAACAGAGGCAGGGAAAAGCAAAAGGGCTTTGCCAAGCGAGTGAGAGGAGGGGGCCGGAGGGAGACCTGCCTCCTGCAGCATGTTTCTAGTTGTTCAGATTTTTGTGTTATTTTCATCACTTTGATATTGAAAGCTAGCAGGGAGGGGCTCTTCCCAGTTATACTGCCCAGCTTGCAAATGTAATCCTTCCTTGTTTTTGTTTTGGTGGTGGTGGTGGTGTTTTGTATTTTTGAGAGGGAGGTTCGCTCTTGTTGCCCAGGCTGAAGTGCAGTGAAAGATCTTGGCCCACTGCAACCTCCGCCTCCCAGGTTCAAGCAGTTCTCATGCCTCAGCCTCCTGAGTAGCTGGGATTATAGGCATGCGCCACCACACCTGGCTAATTTCGTGTTTTTAGTAGGGACAAGGTTTCACCATGTTGGCCAGGCTGGTCTCGACCTCCTGACCTCAAGTGATCCGCCTGCCTGGGCCCGCCGAAGTGCTGGGGTTACAGGCGTGAGCTGCCACGCCGGCCGGAATCCCTCCTGGTAAGCACATTCCTGACACATCAATCTGCTGCCTGCGTGTCGTGTCCTTGGCCATGCGTTTTCTACACACATGCATGTGTGTTTGCATATCTGCATGCATTTTTATGTCCAGTATACTTCCAAAAACAGATTTGAGTCAGCTGTGCGTGTCTGTCTGTGCAGGAACTTTGGAGGGGTGAAGACGGAGGTCACTGCTAGTCCAGCTCGCCTGGGGCCCTCCCCTCTGACACAGAGGATTTCAAGTTCCTCTAAATCCTGAGGGTCTCAACCGTTCCTTTTTCATAATGGAATTTGGTTTTATCAAATACTGTTTTTAACATTTAGTTGCCTCTGCTCTGAAAAACAGTTTGACAGTTTCTTATAAAACAAAACATGCACCTTCCTTATGACTCAGCATCTGCGCTATTAGGCACTCACCCTAGAGAGAGAAAAGCCTAGACTGGGCGTGGTGGTCACTCCTGTAATCCCAGCACTTTGGGAGGCTGAGGCAGGCAGATAGCTGAGCCCGGGAGTTCAAGACCAGCCTGGGCAACATAGCAAGATCCTGTCTCTACAAAAAAATACAAAAATTAGCCGGGTGTGGTGGCACGCACCTGTAGTCCCAACTACGCAGGAGACTGAGGCAGGAGGATCGCTTGAGCCTGGGAAGCAGAGGTTACAGTCAGCCTGGGCAACAGAGCAAGTCTCTGCCTAAATAAATAAATCATAAAACCTAGATTTACACAAAAACCTGTATGTGAATGTTCTTAGTGGTGGTGTTCGTAAGAGCCCAAAACCAGAAACAACCCAGATGCCCTTCGGTGGGTGAAAAAGTAAACAAGCTGTAGACCATCCACACTATGGAAAACTAGTTGGCAGTGAAAAGGATTGAATTCTTAATACACACAACAACTTAGGTGAATCTGTGGGGAATTACATTGAGTGAAAAAAAGCTAGTCCCAAAAGATCACATGCTCTAGGATTCTATTTATGTCACACTGTTGATATTACAGAATTACGGAGCTAGAGAACAGCTTAGTTGTTGTCCAGGGTTAGGGATGGAGTGGGGGGTGAGGTTTTAAAAAGGCAACAAGAGAGACCCTTGACTGGTGCTAGATACAGGAATGTGCCTGTGATCAAATTGCATTGAACCAAATACATGGACACATAAATACAAATGACCGCAAGGAAAACGGGAAATGTGAACAGGCCAGGTGGATTGTATCAATATCCTAATGGTGATAATATACTATAGTTTTTCAAGATACTGCCTTTGGGGGGAAACCAGGTAAGGAGTACATGAGATCTCTATATTATTTATTTTTCTTTTTTTTTTTTTTTTTTGTGATAGAGTCTTGCTCTGTCACTCAGGCTAGAGTACAGTGGCGCGATCTCGGCTCACTGCAACCTCTGCCTGGGTTCAAGCAGTTCTCCTGCCTCCGCCTCTCAAGTAGCTGGGATTACAGGTGCCCACCACCACGCCCAGCTAATTTTTGTAATTTTAGTAGAGACAGGGTTTCACTGTGTTGGCCAGGCTGATATCAAATTCCTGACCTTATGATCCACCTGCCTTGGCCTTCCAAAGTGCTGGGATTACAGGCGTGAGCCACCGTGCCCAGCCGTATTATTTCTTTAAACTCCATGTGAATCCACAACTATTTCAAAAAAGTTTACTGAAAAGTTTAAAACAATCAAGCAAACTAAAAGGTGGCTTCCCTTAAAAGAATCTGGGCTCCTTGGAGAAATGGCTCATTCCAGATCTGGTTGAGAAGTAGGGAATGGCCCGGGAACATCCTGCTGTGCCAGAAAGAAAGCACAAAGCTGTCAGGGACCAGGGCAGACGCAGCAGACAGAAACAAGAGCGGCTCCGGGCCTCCCACTGGCCAAATCTGGAACAATTGAAGCATCAAAAAGAATAGTGTTGGTGGCAGTTTATGTGACACATTTAATTTTTAAACATAGGTCCACGATGATACTCCAGAAAGGCAGTGGGGGAGAAGCTCTTTATAAAAAATGCCAACCAGTAAACAGACAGGATGAGGGAACTGAAAGATCTCTATCCTGCAACCAAGAATGTTATTTTTTTTTTTTTTTTTTTTTTTTTTGAGACGGAGTCTCGCTCTGTCACCAGGCTGGGGTGCAGTGGCGTGGTCTTGGCTCACTGCAGCCTCCGCCTCCTGGGTTCAAGTGATTCTCCTGCCTCAGCCTCCCAAGTAGCTGGGATTACAGACAGGCACTACCATGCCCAGCTAGTTTTTGTATTTTTGGTAGAGATGGGGTTTTACCATGTTGGCCAGGCTGGTCTTGAACTCCTGACCTTGTGATCCTCCCGCCTCAGCCTCCCAAAGTGCTGGGATTACAGGCGTGAGCTACCGCGCCCGGCAAGAATGTGATATTTTAATTGGTTCAGTCAGGGATCATCAACTGAAGCTGCGCCCCTTGGAGGAGAGGAACAAGATATTCCGCCTCACGGTCTCAGCCCAGGGATCACTTGGTCGTTGTAAAGGGGGACGGGGACCTGGACAGAGGCCTATTAGCTCCTGCTTTAACCACAGACTCAGACAGACTCAGCAGTGGAATGACTCACAGTCTGTGCCTCCTGCTGGTGATACAAGGGAGACGTGGCACCTCCGTAGTAATATTTTGACCCAAATGGAATTGGACAAACACAGTCGGGGGCGTTTTACAATAGAAATAGCTTGAAATCCTCAAAATACCAATGTAAAGAAAGGCCAAACAGAAGAGTGGGGTTTGGAAGGGACTCTCACATGGGAGGAGGTATAAGAGGATGACCAAAGGCAACATATATCCTGGATTGGGAGAGAAATTCAGCCCTAGAACATATTTTTTGATCATTTGGGGAAAACTGAATATTGACCACGTATCAGTGGGTACCAGTCATAATCGTGAAAGACGCAACCCCAAACACCGTAATTCCAAGTCTTGAAATCTTGAAAAACTGAAATCTCTCAAGTGTGAAATCCCCAAAATCACAATCCCAAAAAATCGAAATCCTGGAAAAGATCATTTGAAAAATTACTGAAGATATTTTTTGACATTTTTAAAGGGGGTTTCTCTGAGAAACATGTAAAAACTCAACAGAACACTTTTTAGAGCACTTTTCACGATAAAATAGGCAACGATAACATACATTTTTGCAAGCATAAAAACCCCCGGTGTACTAACAGCAGTCATCCGGCTATAACAGTTACAAGCAGAGCGTATTCATAGGTCAGAAATATATCAGTGCATGCCACTGTGGTTGCTAATTGTGTACACTCAGCTTTATAACACCTGAAATACAGTGATGAACAACTGCAGTCTTTGGACAAGATTGATCAGAAGTTGTGATGGACCCAGTGTGTGGCACACAACCATAGTCCCAGCTACTCAGAAGGCCATGTCAGGAGGATCACTTGAGCCCAGGATTTCCAGGCCAGCCTGGGCAACATAATGAGACTCTGTATCTTAAAAAAAAGCCAAAAGAGCTGAGAGCTGAGAAAATATATATATATATATATATTTTTTTTTTTTTTTTTTTTGGCCGGGCGCGGTGGCTCAAGCCTGTAATCCCAGCACTTTGGGAGGCCGAGACAGGCGGATCACAAGGTCAGGAGATCGAGACCAGCCTGGCTAAACACGGTGAAACCCCGTCTCTACTAAAAAATACAAAAAACTAGCCGGGTGAGGTGGCGGGCGCCTACAGTCCCAGCTACTCGGGAGGCTGAGGCAGGAGAATGGCGTAGACCTGGGAGGCAGAGCTTGCAGTGAGCTGAGATCCGGCCACTGCACTCCAGCCTGGGCCAAAAAAAAAAAAAAAAAAAAAAAAAAAAAAAAGATATATATATATATTTTTTAAGACAGGGTCTCTGTTGCTCAGGCTGGAGAGCCATGGCTCAATCATGGCTCACTGCAACCTCCACCTCTAGGGATCCAGCAAACCTCCCACTTCAGCCTCCTGAGTAGTTGCAAATATAGGCACAGACTGCCACGACCAGCTAGTTTTTGTATTTTTTGTAGAGCCCAGGCTTCACTGTGTTGTTCAGGCTGGTCTTGATCTCCTGGATTCAAGCGATCCTCCCATCTTGACCTCCCAAAGCACTGGGATTACAGGCATGAGCACTGCACCCAGTGAGATCTGGAGAAATTTTATCTTTCACAAATGCAGATGTTCATTTATTGAAGAAATTTCATGAAATTTGTGGACTGTATATAAATGCATACAGAATGAATTTCCACATACCCAAAACTATGAAAAAGCCTGGCACAGAAGATGGAAAAATTGATCGGGGCAACAGTGGCTCATGCCTGTAATCCTAAAACTTTGGGAAGCCAAGGCAGGCAGATCACTTGAGTCCAGGAGTTCGAGACCAGCCTAGGCATCATAGCAAGACCCCATCTCTACCAAAAAAAAAAAAAAAAAAATTAGCCAGGTGTAATGGTGTGTGCCTGTGGTCCCAGCTACTCTTGAGGGTGAGATAGGAGGAGCAGTTGAGCCCAGGAGGTCCAGGCTGCAGTGAGCCCTGATCAAGCCATTGTACTTTAGCCTTGGTGAGAGTGAGACACT
This sequence comes from Papio anubis, assembly GCF_008728515.1. Classification (NCBI taxonomy): domain Eukaryota; kingdom Metazoa; phylum Chordata; class Mammalia; order Primates; family Cercopithecidae; genus Papio; species Papio anubis. Next base: position 119,979,773 of record NC_044985.1, read on the forward strand.
GTCTCAAAAAAGGTTGGGGGGCGGGGGCGGGGCAGGGCAGGCGTGGTAGCTGACTCAGCCTGTAATTCCAACACTTTGGGAAGCCAAGGTGGGTGGATTGCTTGAGCTCAGGAGTTCGAGACCAGCCAGGGAACTGTGGTGAAACCCCCTCTCTACAAAAAATTTAAAAAATAGCCAGGTGTGGTTGCCTGCGCCTGTGGTCCCGACTACTTGGGAGGCTGAAGTGGGAGGATCACTGGAGCCCAGAAAATCAAGGCTGCAGTGAGCCATGATCATGCCACTGCATTCCAGCCTGGTTGACAGACTTGGACCCTGTCTTGGCTGGGCACAGTGGCTCATGTGTGTAATCCCAGCACTGTGGGAGGCTGAGGCCGGAGGATCACTTGAGCACAGGAGTTTGAGACCAGCCTAGGCAACATAGTGAGATGCCTTCTCTGTAAAATAAAAAAAGATTACAAATATGAAAAAAAGACTCTCTTTAAATAATACATAAAAGGGAAAATGTAACAGGAAATTCTCATGTTGGCAGATGTTGACATGGGCACAGTGCTTACAGTGTTGTGGTAAATGTACTTTGATGGAGTCAAGTTTGCAAAAAATGCATAAAACTAATTAGAATAATGCTGACAATGTAAAATTGTGGGAAAAACTTTTAAGAAATTTGACATATGAAAAAGTATATTAGTTTAGGGATAGATTATGGGTAGTTGCACAGAGATAGTCCGTAAGAGCTGGCCACCTTTCACGATCATTATATTCTTGAGTTTTGCATCATGGCACATAGCTGCTTTTTTCCTTTTAGGATGTAACTCTCTGTAGAGAATAAGTTCACATTCATTTTCTGTGCGACACTGCTCTTTTGGAAATTCTTCTGTGATTCAGGGTTTGCCAACATGAGTTATTTCCCATTACATTTCCCCAGCTTCTGTGCCATACTTCTTCATTGTTTTGGGTACTTGGAAATCCATTCTGCATTCACTGAGATACAAACCACAGATCTGGTAGAAGCAGTACTGGTGATAGAACAGCAATGCTGTATATCTTACTCTACCGTGTGCATAGTTATTGTTGAACCAGTAGGTAACTTCACTGGCTTCTTCACCCAAATGTGACTTTTCTCATTAAAAGCTCCTGGAATGTCAGCCAGGCGCAGTGGCTCACGCCTGTAATCCCATCGCTTTGGGAGGCCGAGGCGGGCGAAGCCCTGAGCTTGGGAGTTTGAGACCAGCCTGGCCAACATGGTGAAACACCCATCTCTACTAAAATACAAAAAATAGCTGGGCGTGGTGGTGCGCGCCTGTAATCCCAACTACCTGTAATCCCAACTACTGGGAAGCTGAGGCGAGAGAATCCCTTGAACCTGGGAGGCAGAGGTTGCAGTGAGCCAAGATTGCACTACTGCACTCTGGCTTGGGGAGCAGAGTGAGACTCCATCTCAAAAGAAAGAAAAACTGCTCCTGGAATGTCATCAGTTAGATGGAATGCCAATGCAGACAAATGATGCAGTTTTATTATTTTTTTTATTTTTTACTTTTTTGAGACAGAGTCTCGCTGTTGTCACCCAGGCAGGAGTGCAGTGGCACGATCTCGTCTCACTGCAACCTCCGCCTCCCCGGTTCAAGTGATTCTTCTGCCTCGGCCTCCTGAGTAGCTGGGATTACAGGTGCCTGCCACCACGCCCAGCTAATTTTTTGTATTTTTTTTTAGTAGAGATGGGGTTTCGCCATGTTGGCCAGGCTGGTCTCGAGCTCCCAACCTCAAGTGATCCACCTTGGCCTCCCAAAATGCTGAGATTACAGGCGTGACCCACCCCGCAGGGCCAAATGAAGCAGTTTTAAACCCAAGTTTCATCCTTCCAGTATCACCTGGCCAATCCTCTCATCTGACTTTTTTACCAAATGCATTGTGCTGAATGGAAAAAAACAAAGTTTATTGGTAATATCTTGAAATTCACTTTCAGCAGCCTTGGTGGCACCAATTCCAAATCTGTCTCTGTGGTTTGGGACTCAAGTGAAATCTATTTCCTCCTGCAAAGTCCCTCAAATCTTCAAATAAGCGTTTATAATAAAATGCTGTACTTTTTTCAGCATTTGGGATTATGGTGTTTGGAATTGTGTCTTTCAGGAGTATGATCCAAACCTATGATAGGTAAACCCATGATAGGTAAAAATGTATCAATTTTAAGTTCTTTGGCTAAATGTGGGCCTTCAAAATATGGGCTTGCAACTTGACTCATACTGTGGTGTCTGTCTGAGGGAGTAAAGGAGTACCCAGAGTCTGGATTTTTTAATTGTGATGAAATATACCTAACATAAAATTTATCCTAACCTTTTTTTTTTTTTTTGGAGAGGGAGTCTTGCTCTGTCGCCAGGCTGGAGTGCAGTGGCACGATCTCCGTTCACTACAACCTTTGCCTCCCAGGTTCAAGCGATTCCCCTGCCTCAGCCTCCTGAGTAGCTGGAACTACAGGCATGCGCCACCACGCCCAGCTAAGTTTTTGTATTTTAGTAGAAATGGGTTTTGGCCATGTTGACGAGGCTGGTCTCAGCTAGGTGCGGTGGCTCATGCCTGTAATGCTGGCACTTTGCGAGGCCAAGGTGGGTGGATCACGAGGTTAGGACATCTTAACCAATTTTAAGTGGGCAGTTCGGTGGTGCTCAGTACGTTGACATTGCTGCACAACCATCACCACCATCCGTCTCCAGAACTTTTCCATTATCCCAAACTGAAACTTTGTACCTATGAAGTACAAACTCCCACATCCCCTGGCCCCTGGCCCCCGCTATTCTCCTCTCCTTCTCTATGAAATGACGACTCCCAGCACCTCCTGTGAGTGGAATCCTATAGTGTGTGTCTTTTGTGCCTGACTTACTTCACTAGCAGAGTGTCCTCCAGGTTCATCATGTTGTAGCAGATATTAGAATTTCTGTCCCTGAATATTAGAATATGCAGCCTTTAAGAAAGCTGAATGCTATTCCATTGTGTGGATAGACCACATTTTGCTTATCTAAACTTTTGTCAATGAACACTTGTGTTTCTTCCACATCTTAGCTATTGGGAAGAATACTGCTGTGAACGTGGACATACCAATGTCTACTTCAGTCTCTGCTTTCGATTCTTTTGGGTATATACCTAGAAGTGAAATTGCTGGACTATACACTAATTCCATACTGAACTGTCATACCATTTTTTCAGATTCTGAATGTTTTATTCATTTAAAATAATGTTGGGCCAGGTGTGGGGGCTCACACCTGTAATCCCAGCACTTTGGGAGGCCTAGGGGGAATACATGAGGTCAGGAGTTCAAGACCAGCCTGGGCAACATGATGAAACTTCTTCTTTACTAAAAATACAAAAATCAGCTGGGCGTAGTGGCGCATGCCTGTAATCCCAGCTACTTGGGAGGCGGAGACACAAGAATCACTTGAACCCAGGAGGCAGAGGTCGTAGTGAGCCGAGATTGCACCACTGCAATCCAGCCTGGGTGACACAGCAAGACTCTGATGCAAAAATAAATTAATTAAATTAAAATGTTGGCTGACTTAATGAAATCCCTTTTTTTTTTTTCTTTTTTTTAGATCAGCGGGGTTTTGGGTCTTGCTCTCCTGCCCAGGCTGGAGTGCGGCGCCACAAACATAGCTCGCTGCCGCTTCTAACTCCTGGGCTCAAGCAGTCCTCCACATCAGTCTCCCAAGTAGCTGGGACTACAGGCATGCAGCACCATACCCAGCTAATTTTTTTTTTTAATTTTTATAGAGACAAGGTCTCTTGTTGACCAGGCTGATCCCAAACCCTTGGCTTCAAGTGATCTTGCCACGTGAGCCTCCCCAAGTGCTGGAATGACAGGTGTTAGCCCGCCTGGCCCTAAAAGCCTTTTCTAAAGGCCTCCAACCATCCTAGTGCGTAAGGACAGAGGAAGGAGGCTAGGCCTAGGAGCAGACTAACCCCACCTCCCCAGCGGACCAGCCACAGGTAGGCTGCTGGGCACGGACTTCACTGCAAGGACGCACGGGGGGATGGGGCTTCCCAGTTAAGTCAGGTTTTAAAATGTATTTGGGGAATAGAAATAGGGTGCTTGGTTCTTAATTTTGCAGAATTCAGGACATTAAATAAGTCATTCACTGTCAACCATCATTTCAAAAAAAGGACATTTTATAGGGAGGCCATAACATCAGAATTGCCCTACAAATTCAAAAATCTAGCTTTCTGAAAACCTCACTATATGGTTTTATATTGTTTCTCAGAAGACTTGGTGATATCTTTGCCACCAACCGACACTTGAAAGCAGCTGGGCTCTCCAGGATCAGCTAGAGAATTTGGGGCCCATTTAAATAATTATCAAGAATTTGAGGCTGGGCACGGTGGCTCACACCTGTAATCCCAGCACTTTGGGAGGCTGAGACAGGTGGATCACCTGAGGTCAGGAGTTCAAGACCAGCTTAACCAATATGGTGAAACCCCATCTCTATTAAAAATACAAAAATTACCCAAGCATGGTGGCATGCGCCTGTAATCCCAGCTACCCAGGAGGCTAAGACAGAGAATTGGTCGAACCCAGGAGGCAGAGGTTCCAGTGAGCCGAGATCGTGCCACTGCACTCCAGCCTGGGCAACAGAGCAAGACTCCATCTCAAAAAAAAATTAAAAAGAATTTCAAGGTGGTAACAGCAGAACCGAGCATGGGCCACTTCTGAGCACAGGGCCCTGTGCAACCATAGAGACCCACGCCCATGTAGCCAGCCTTGGGCTAACAGAGCCCCGAGGCCCCCTCTATGCCCCTCTTCTAGGGTTCCTTCCCCACCAAGAAGCTTAGCAGAAAGTTTTGATTTTGCTTTATCAAAGTCCATGACATTGAGCAAGTTAAACTCGGTGTCGATTGTAGAAAATAAAACATCTGACCAGTTTCTGCCTCCTGATCCCATTAGTGATAGGTTTGGTGATTTTAATGAAAGAATTTCACTTAGGTTGTTAAATAATAATGCTTTCCTTACTCTAGAGAATTAATTTGTGTGTTCGTGATGAATCGTTCTCATCAGCTCTCCAGCTACACAGCCAAACTTAGAGGGGGAAAGAAACCTAGTGGATGTGTAGATTTGACTCTGATATTTGTATTATTTTTAAGGTTAAGATTAGTTGAGGCCAGATGCAGTGGCTCACACCTGTAATCCCAGCACTTTGGGTGGCCAAGGCGGGCAGATCACTTGAGATCAGGAGTTCAAGATCAGCCTGGCCAACATGGTGAAACCTCATCTCTACTAAAAGTACAAAAAAGATTAGCCGGACATGGTGTGGTGCACGCCCGTTGTCCCAGCTACTCGGGAGGCTGAGGCACGAGAATCGCTTAAGCCCAGGAAGCAGAGGCTGCAGCAAGCCGAGATCACATCACTGCACAGTCCAATCTGGGCAACACAGTGAGATTCCGTCTCAAGGAAAAAAAAAAAAAATTAGTTGAGAAAGAAAAGCCAGGTATTGTACATTTGTTGGGTTTTCTCTGAAAGCGCCATCCAGTCTATAATAAAATTCCAGTCGTCATTACCCCGGATGGAATTCATCTTGGCTGGAGTGGCTTCATGCCAGGCAACCCCATTGCAAAGAATGTGAGTGTCAGCCAGGCTGACACAGGGATCTGCAGACCCAGGCCCCTCATTCCGTCAGCTGCTTTCAGCATGTTTCCATGTTTTCGTATTTTGAAAAAAGTCAAAATGCAAATTAATTTTCAATGTGTTTCCCTTTGGTTATTCCCCACTCCCATGCCTGTCCTCTCTTAGAATCTGTGTGGTTGTTGGTACTGCTGTTTGGCCGTTGTAACTGTTGTAATCCCATACCGCAAGCAGATTAAAAGGAATACCACATTAAGAAGACTCCTTATTGTTCCAAAGCAAGAGTCCTGTGTCTGTGTGTAATATTAAAAAATAATATTACCACAGGCTGCAGCTCTTACAGCCGCCTGGCAGTTTTTATTGGAAGCCTGCTTGGAGTTCTCTGCAACTTTTTCCAAACGTGTTGCCGTGTCATAGCCTGCGACCTTCTCTTTCTCAGGTTTGACAACCACTTAGCCAACAAGTCCCTGAGAAGCCACCGGCCTGTGCTGTGCCCTCTGCAGTCACTCCAGCCTGTCCCTGGCTCTCCCGTGTGAGAAGAGCCTTGGCTGTTCCTCTCCCCGGTGTTTAAAGGGCATCGGTACACGTACGGCAAGGGCTCGCATCCACTTTACAGTATCCCGAGCGGAGGAAAAGGGCCATTTCTCTTCCCTTATCTGTTTATGATGCGGTATGTTCCAAAGCAGATCACATCAGCCACTGTTATGGTGAACTTAGTTCGCTGTGATGGGGGCTGCTACCACCAGGGCCGCCGTGCGCTTCATGCCACATTACGCGGAGTATAGGACGGCCTCACCCCACTAGCTCAGGCTCCCTCTCACTGGGCACACGTTTATCAGGATTTATGCTTTAAAACAGTAGTTCACATGTTTTCTGATGGTGAAGTACAGAAACTTCCACTCTGTGTGTGACTAGCATGGCTTAGCTATGTTTCTGTGCAGACACACGCACACAGTTTCCAAATGAATTCACAAACTTCTCTTATAAAACTTCCTTTGAGGCCGGGCACGGTGGCTCATGCCTATAATCTCAGCACTTTGGGAGGCTGAGGTGGGCAGATCTCTTGAGGCCAGGAGTTCGAGACCAGCCTGACCAGCATGGTGAAACCCTGTCTCTACTAAAAATACAAAAATTAGCCAAGTGTGGTGGCTTATGCCTGTAATCCGAGCCACTCAGGAGACTGAGGCAGGAGAATCACTTGAACCCAGGATGAGGAGGTTGCAGTGAGCTGAGATCGCGTCATTGTACTCCAGCCCGGGCAACAGAGTAAGACTCTGGAAAAAAAAAAAAACTTCCTTTTAGCAGAATAATAAAGTTACCTGTGTTAAATGCCAAGTAGGTAAAATACGTCTGCAAGTGGAGAATGGCAGGAAGGGGCTCAGAGACACAAAGAGACTTTGCAAGTTAAGGGGGTGTCACTGACAATTTTCCCTGCAGACGTTCCGTGTTTTGTTGTGTTGTTTTTACAACAGATTAGAAAATGGTGGGGAAATTGTAAAATTAAAAATATCTCGGCTGCTTCTGGAACATTCTGGATGTTTTGCCTTTCACTAATAGTGTAACCTTTTTTTCAAAAGTCATTTTCCTAAAAGTTAGACTTCAAAATGGCTTTCTGTTCCCCCACCGCAAGCCCCTGCCCCACCTCTTGGCTCTGCCTATCCCCTCCCCTCCGGGGTTTCTGCCCACCCCCCACCCCCAGGCCTGGCCTCCTGGGTGCCACATCTCCAACGCCTGCCCCATTAACAGACTCCCAGAAGACACAGCCCTCAGCATAGCACCTCTTCCTGCTCCAGACAGCACGTCTGGACAACACAGTCATGGAGGGGTCTCCCTCACCAAAACCAGCACCTCTGTCCCGTTCCATCCTCTGGCCTCATCTCTGCCCACTGCCTCCCAGAAAAAGGAAAAATCTCTACACCAAGGTCACTGGTCAGTCACCCCGTGTGCCAGGCTCTGCTGTTTACAAAGTAATGGTCCCACCCACTGGTCACAAGCCCTGAGCACCCAGTTCGGGGCATGTTAGCCCCCAAGGGGGCAGCTGGGCTGGCTGGTCCTCATTTTGTTCACAACCTGTGCAGTCCGACCCTGCTGGGCCACTCCCCACCCCCGACCTCAGCACAGGCTCCATCTTTTTCTCCTGGGTCCCTTGTTTCTTTCTTTCTTTCTTTCTTTTTGTTTTTCCTCTGAGACAGAGTCTTGCTCTATTGTCCAGAGCCAGAGTGCAGTGATGCGATCTCGGCTCACTGTAACCTCCGCCTCCTGGGTTCAAGCAGTTCTCCTGCCTCAGCCTCCCTGGGATTATAGGCACCCACCACCATGCCTGGCCAAATTTTTCTATTTAGTAGAGACAGGGTTTCACCATGTTGGTCAGGCTGGTCTCGAACTCCTGACCTCATGATCTGCCCACCTCGGCCTCTGAAAGTGCTGGTATTACAGGCGTGAACCATGTGCCCAGCCTCTCCTGGGCCCCTTCTAAGCACCCCGCCATCCTCCCTGGCTTCTGTCCCCACCCTGCCCTTGTGCGTTTACCAAGGGCTGACCCAGGCATTGAGCCACATGCATAACCGCCTTGCATCCTTACTGTATCCCTGAGATGTGGAGGGTTTTATCCCCTTTTTTGCAGATAGGGAAACTGAATATTCGAACCCAGGCCTGCAGCAATGTGAAACCTTAGGTACTTCCCACTTGCATTTAAGTGGGGGGCCTTGGGCAGTGGGTCTGCCCCACGAGCCCCGCAAGGCAGGAGACCTGTGTAAAGGCCTGCGAGAAGAGGCTGAGGGCCTGTGCCAGCAGCCGGGGCGCTGATAGGGCCAGGCCTGTTGGCTGCTGTAGAGACACACCACCAGGCCAGGCTGACACGGGCAGTTCCAGTTTCCCAAGGCAGTCCAGCCTCCAGCACCCCATCCTGTTCCATCCCCAGTGCCCTCTGGCTGCACAGGACTAAGAAGTCCCCCAGCTGTGCTCCTAGACAGGTGGAGACTTCAGTCCTGCAGCCTTATCAAACAACTCAGTATCAGGGATGGATCCTGCCCCTCCACTGGCACCTGTGCTGTCTGCTGCTCACAAAATCCTTGTCCCTTCTCTGATTCATGGTGGCACAGGGCTGTGAGGGTCAGGACCATCATCAGAATCCCTTACAAAGCCACAGCCCTCTCGCCTCTTAGAGAATCCAACTTGGGTTACAAAGACGAGTGTGTACAGGTCAGGTGCGGTGGCTCACACCTGTAATCCCAGCACTTTGGGAGGCCAAGGTGGGTAGATCACAAGGTCAGGAGTTCAAGACCAGCTTGGCCAATATGGTGAAACCCCATCTCTACTAAAAATACAAAAATTAGCTGGGCGTGGTGGTGCATGCCTGTAATCCGAGCTACTTGGGAGGCTGAGGCAGGAGAATCAGTTGAACTGGGACCCGGGAGGTGGAGGTAGCAGTGAGCCCAAGACCATGCCACTGCACTGCAGCCTGGGCTACAGAGTGAGACTCTGTCTCAAAAAAAAAAAAAAGTACTAGCAGCGTGCACAGAGAGCCCTCGAGGTACCAGAGCAGAGCTGTGGATGCCCGTCTCAGCCTGTGCCCGTAGCTCTGACTGCATTTCACCAACTCCACCCTGGCAGGTTAGCATCAGGACAGACAGGCTATGAAGGAAGATGAAGTTGAGTTCCTTCCGTCTGTCTCAGTGAGAGAAGGCACGGCCCTCACCCAGGGGAGCAGAGATCAGGGCTGACCTTCCAAGCCAGCAAGACATGCATTCGGGCTACCTGCAAGGAAAAGCAGTTAGATTCAAGCAAAGTGGTGAATTGGTCTGAATGGAAAAATCCAAAACATCCCACTTACCTGTTTTGAAATGAAGAACCCGGCATGCACACAGTCTTGAGTCAACTTCAGTTTTAACATGATAGCCAGGTAGGGGTGAAAGATGGGACGGGCAGGGGGACCAAGGACAGAGAGGAAGACAGAGGCTCTGTGAGCTCCGCCTGCTGTGACAAAATACACAACAGACATGTATTCCTCACACTTCTGAGGGCTGGGAAGTCCACGATCAAGGTGTTGGCTGATTTGTTTCTGGTGAGGGGCCTCCTCCTGGCTTATAGACAGATGCCTCTTGCAGTGTCTTCATGTGGAAGAGAGAGGAGAGGGCATCTCTCTTCCGTCTCTTTTTTTGTGTGTGTGAGACTCCATCACTCAGGCTGGAGTGCAGTGGCTCAAACTCGGCTCACTGCAACCTCCGCCTCCTGGGTTCACACCATTCTCCCGCCTCAGCCTCCCGAGTAGCTGGGACTACAGGCGCCCACCAACACACCCGGCTAATTTTGTTTTTGTATTTTTAGTAGAGACAGGGTTTCACCATGTTAGCCAGAATGGTCTCCATCTCCTGACCTCGTGATCCACCCACCTTGGCCTCCCAAAGTGCTGGGATTATAGGCGTGTGCCACCGCGCCCGGCCCCTCTTGTGCCTCTTCTTGTAAGGGTGTGAGAATCCCATTCATGGGGGTCTACTCTCCTGACCTAATCACCTCCCAGAGGTCCTGTCTCCAAACACCATCACATGGGGGGTTAGGGCTTCAGCGAGTGACTTTCGGGAGCACGAACACACCAGCGCTCCTGTTGGCCCCTCCCAGGGACACCTTGCACTGTAGCAAATCACTGTTTTCCGGCTGCCCTTGGCTGGCTGACTGGCAGCCTTTGGGGCCGGGCCCTGGGCATCAGGATGCCTGCTCTGTTTGCCAGTTTCAAAGCACATACTGGAATCAGTGTGGCTGGAGCTGGAGAGGACCTTGGTTTGAGAACTTTGATTGAAGCCTAAGGAGCTTTGGTCCATCTGCAGAGCAGCAGTGGCCAAGCCTCTCTTGGTCTTTCCTAGCATGTCATCCAAACCAGAGTGGGAAGCAGATGTCCATATGCAGCTCGCCAGAGCCGGCCTAAGGAGGGTTAATGTGCGGGCACTGTGGCAGGGCACAGGGCGCGGGGCCCCGGGGCACCTGTGTGCCACCCGGGCTGTTGTGTGTGTGACTCGGCCAGCCCCTGCCCTTTGTGTGATGGACGCTGCACTTCTTCCAGCCTTGTGGCATCCCAAGTAGGCAGTGAAAAGCTTCGAGAAGGGTGGGCTCGGCGGGGCATGCTGTGATTCCAGGGACCCGAGAATTCATGTAAGCCAGTTCTTTCATTCTGGGGTGGATCTCCCATGAATGCAGTTGGAGAAAGCAGCTGGGGTCACACACAGCCAGCTGGTGGGCAGGGCTGTCTGCAGGCCATGGGCTCATTTTCCCACCTGTGTTAGTCATGGTGCTGGTGGCAGCAGGATGGGGTCTGCAGGTCTCGCGGGAGTAGGCCGGGAGGAGCAGGCAAGGTCCGGCTTCACGATGGGGACGCAGGAGAGAGGACCGCAAGAACCTCTTCTGCCTCCTTGCCCAACTGCATCTCACAGAGGTGCCTGAAGTCTACGAGGGGGTGGCTGCCCTGGCCTATGGTGCATTTTACAGATGTGTCAACATGGCAAGCTGGGCCAAGGCCGTCCTGGGAGGAGGCTCAGTGAGAGAGCACCCTGGGTGGGGTCTGTACCTGCTGTGCAGGCCTTTCGCTGGCAGCTCTCTGTTTCTGAGGGGCAGCAGCTGCCTTCTGTCCTGTCTTTACCCCCCCCCCCAGCGGATTCTCCTACAGGACCTCAAACTTCAGAGGCAGCAGGCCTTGAATCATTGAGCCTCTCTAGAGGGAAACTGAGGCCTGGAAGAGGAGGGCTGCCCAGGGCCCCACAGCCAACCATGGCCCTGCCCAGAGAGGCCTGGGTCCCTCCTCCTCTGTGCTGGCTGCTTCTCGAGCGCTTGGCACGTCTACACACCAAACAGATCCTTGGGCCTGAGCTGGCTGAGTTCACTAGCTAGCCTCACGCATCCTCCCTCGCGGGCTGCTGTGGGCCGCTGGCGCGGTCCCACATGTCCTAGGTGCCTGCTTTCATGATTCCTCGGATAATCTCCATAGTTTGCCTCAAAACTCTAGAAGAATGAGGCTGCATTTGCACTGTGACTTGTATCCAGGAATATTATCCTGCTCGGGCTGGTCAGGTTCTCAACAGGCAGGGAGGGTTGGGAGTGCCCAGTGGCTAATGACAGCAAAGCCACGAGTGCACCAAGTCTCAACCTGAACCTCAGGCGAAGGTTTGGGGACAAGACCAAGCTCACCTCCCGGTAACTGGCCCTCCCCTTGCCCCAATCCCTTCTGGAACAACACAGGCTGTGCCACCCTGCACAGGGCAGTGCAGAATCAGGAAAACCTGGCTGGGGCCAGAGCACCCGGGCACATCCTCGCTCTCCTGGGCCGCCTGGGGCCCGCACCTGCCGGGGATCTGCCAGCCCCCACACCTGCGGCCAGGCACATTTAACTGTGACTTGCAGAAGTAATAAGCCTAATATGGTTGACTTTATTTAATTAATAATGATCCTCTTCTGTTCCTCTGTGCTCATAAAACACCCTGCAGGTTGGCAAAAACACTCATAATATTGATCAGAAGTCAGGCGGGATATTTATTTTGTCTTTGCCCCACAAGCATAAATCCTTGTCCACTGACTCCTGCTCCCCATGTGCGGGATTTACAGTGGCCAGCTTCTTAAAAGCATTCAGTAATTAAGGAATAAATATCCATTGGCCTTTGTGGGCTGTGCTCCGTCCCTCCGCCTGACCCCCTAGCAACGCGGCTCGGGGAGAAGGCATGCATGCAAGGGGGAGGCAGCTGTCAGCGCCCCTCGCAGTGGGCCGGGGTCTTCCCCTGCCGAGAGAGGAAGCCCCTCTCTCTTCCTCACATATTGTTCCAGCCCCCTCTTCCATGCCTCCCCTCCCAGTTCCTGTTTTGCTTGAGGCAGGAAGCACTCTGGAAATTCCTTGCTGCTAGCCCTCTTTTCTCTTCTTCCTCTGCCCTTCCTCTCCTCCTCTGTCAGTTTCAACACCAGGCGGGCGGGTCCCCTCCAGTGCCTGCTCCTTACCCCCAGGGTGTTCCTCCATGCCAGCCCCCTCTGCTACAGAATCTCCTTGAATATGACTGCTGAACTCCTCTCCCACCTGTTGGCGGGGGCAAGGGAAGATGTTTCCAAAGGGAAGACTGTGACAAGTGGCAGGCACACATACACAAATTCTTTTGGCCTTTTCACACTGGAAGAGAGGAGGTTCCAATAAAAATGAACACATTAGACTCGACCTGGAGTGCACTTTCGGGAAAGGCTCTTGCTCAGTGTTTTATAGACGTGCTGAGAAAGCCACATTTGTGAGATTCGAAGGCTGAGGATGAAACCACCAAGAGACCGTTTTTATAGCATCCCAGAGTGCCCCAGGCCTGCCACACACAGCGGCCCCTGTGAGGACCAAGGCGGGCGTCTGGCTGCCCACTCCCTTGTCTGTGTCCTGTTCGTCTCCCAGCCCCTGCCACAAGACAGTGCTGAAAGGCAGTCAGAAGCTTTGTGGTTATTTGCTTAAAACTTTCTTTTCTGGGAATCCAACCCATTAACCTTATTACCCCTTGGCAATGTGCTGACGCTTCCCTGCCAGGACCAAAACACAGCTGATGGTGGCTGTGTGAGACTGCATCTTTGTAGCTCTCAAATGCATGAGAAACAGAAGATGGGGCATTGCGGGAAGACAGTGTTTCTCTCTGAAGGTAGTTGTGTGTAGGTGTGACTTTCCCTGCGCTCTCCAGGTGTCCCCAGAGGTCTTGGTCTACGCTTGGCTCATCGCTGACAATGATTTGCCAGTGCATAAATGACACTGCCACTAGCAGTGACCAAGGTCACCTCTGGGACTCAGCTGCCTGGTCAGCCTCACCCCCCCCGCCGAGTACCTCCTACCTGGGCAGCACTTCTGTTTTGGGTACTGGTATCTATATGACTTGCCTTTTCCTTTTAGTGATCTTTGTCTTCATTCTAAAATTCCATGAATTATTAATCTTTGTAATTATTATAAATATTTATTATTATAAATTATAGATAGTTTTGATAGGGAAGAAGAGGAGGAAGGAAAAACTGAGATGATCTAGATACATGCATCCTCTGTAATAGCAGAAGTGTTCTCAATCGGCAGCCGTGGAGACGTCCTAGTCGGCGGCAGTGTCGGTGCTCTAGACCGGCAGCCGTGGAGATGTCCTAGTCGGCGGCAGTGTCGGTGCTCTAGACCGGCAGCCGTGGAGACGTCCTAGTCGGCGGCAGTGTCGGTGCTCTAGATCCGAGCAGCCTGTGGCGGCAGCTGCCAATCGCGTACTCTAGGATCAGGCAGCTGTGAAAATGTGTCTAAAGGAACTGTGTTTTTAATGTTATTTTGTTTCAATTAATTCACATCTACACCCACGGGCAGCTTATAGCTGCCCCATTGGGGGGGCACATCTCTAGATTCTTTCTCTGAAGCAAACCCTACCTAACCCTTCGCCAAAGACCAGAACCAAATGTTGAGATGGCCAAAGGGAGAGAGTAAGAGTGGAGCTGTGGATCCACCTAGACTCTCGAAGCCCAGGTGGTGGCTGTGCAGATGGGAAGAAGTTTCCTAATTTGGGAGGCATCAGATCCCTGAGCAAGAGGTCAGACAGTGCCAGGGCAGCCGGTCTGTCAGGTGTCCCAGCTGGGGGTCCTGGGCAGTGTGCTGTATCACTGTCCTTCTCCTCTAAGATGCGGGTAAGAACATGACCTTCCTCACTAGGTGTTGTCAGAATTAAATCAGGTAATTGTGCAAAAGCTTCAGCCTGGGCTGGGTGCAGTGACTCACACCTGTCATCCCAGCACTTTGGGAGGCCAAGGTGGGAGGATTGCTTGAGGCCAGGAGTTCAAGACCAGCCTGGGCAACCCTGGTGGAGCCACTGCACTCCAACTTGGGCAACAGAGAGAGACCCTGTCTCCAAAAAAGACCCCCTTCTCTACAAAAAAATTAAAAATTAGCTGGGCATGGTGACGCGCACCTGTAGTTCCACCTACCTGGGAGGCTGAGGCAGGAGGATCACTTGAGCCCAGGAGTTCCAGACTGCAGTGAGCTGTGATTGCGCCACTGCACTCTAGTCTGGGTGATAACGCAAGACCCTGTCTCAAAAACAAAAAAGCCTCAAGTCAGTGGTTGGCACATCACAAATACTTGATAAGCATTGGCTGTGAACATTACTGATACTTTTCCTAGTCTGTGTAACACAGTTTGTCTATTTTAATAGTGACTCTACATTATATAAATATATGTCCATGATCAGTCACCTAAAACCCACCATTTGGCTCAGGTAGCATTGTAAATAAAGATGGAGAAATTATGCAGAAAGGCCTGTGTTCATTATTGTCTTAGTCCTCTGGGGCTGCTATAACAAAATACTTAGATGGGGTAATTTATACACAAAAGGAGTGTCTTGCTGATGGTTCTGGAGGCTGGAAAGTCCGAGACAGAGGCCCCGGCAGATTCGGTGTCTGGTGAGGGCTCCGTCTCTGCTTCATGGAGAATACCTCATTGCCGCGTCCTCATGTGGTAGAAGAGGCAAACCAGCTTCCTCAGGCCTCTTTTGTAGGAGCCCTAAATCCCATGTATGAGGGCAGGGCCATCATCAGCTAGTCACCTCCCAAAGGCCCTCCCTCTTAATAACATCACCCTGGGGAGTTAGGATTTCAGCAGAGGGATTTGGGGGGTGACACAAACACATAGCAGTGATAAAAGAGCAGACTTTGTTGATAAATCCGTGCAGGGAAGGCACCCTCACTGCAGCATTTCCAGTCACTGGGATGAGAAAGGGCTGATCCCAGCTGAGCATGGTGGTGCATGCCTGTAGGCCCAGCTATTCAGGAGACTGAGGTGGGAGGATTGCTGGAATCCCAACCTGGGCAATATAGCAAGATCCCTATCTCTACAAAACAAAACAAAAAAACAAAAAGCGAGGCATGGTGGCACACATCTGTAGTCACAGCTGCTCAAGAGACTGAGGTAGGAGGATCGCTTGGGCCCAAAGCAGTCCAGCCTGCTCAAACCCAGCCTGGTCTACATAGCAAGAGCCTATCTTTAAAAAAAAAAAAAAAAGAAAGAAAGAAGAGAAGAAGACCAGGCACTGTGTCTCAACACTTGTAACCCCAGCACAAAGCAGGTGGATCACTTGAGTCCAGGAGTTTGAGACCAGCCTGGGCAACATGGTGAAACCCCATCTCTACAAAAAGTACAAAAAATTAGCCAAGCATGGTGGTATACACCTGTATTCCCAGCTGCTTTGGAGGCTGAGTTGACAGAACTGCTTGAGCCCAGGCGTTTGAGGCTATAGTGAGCCCTGGTCAAGCCACTGCACTCCAGCCTGGGTGACAGTGAGACCCTGTCTCGAAAAGAAGAAGAAGAAGAAAGGGTTCATCCCAGTATCGGGCAGCATGAAGTGCCGGGGACACACAAACCTGCCTGTGGCATCCCCCAGTCACTTGAGGACAGATAAACCATCACAGTTGGTTGTTGCTTTTTCATTGGAGTCATCGACAGTGTTGTCACGCGAATGGTCTTGCTCAGGTACATTCTCCAGTGGGCACTGCAGTGAGGGCTCCCATGTGGTCTTCCCTCGGGCTTTTACCCCAGGACCTGTAACCGCAAGACAGAGCCCGGTGCAGCCTACATGTGATGATTGGCCCCCACCCTGAGTCCTTGCCACAGAGCTTGAAATGAAAACTTTCTGGAGGCCAGGTGTGGTGGCTTACACCTGTAATCCCAGCACTTTGGGAGGCCGAAGAGGGTGGATCACCTGAGGCCCATAGTTTGAGACCAGCCTGGCCAACATGGCAAAACCCCATCTCTACTAAAAATACAAAGATTAGGCGGACATGGTGGCACATGCCTGTAATCCCAGCTACTCAGGAGGCCGAGGCAGGAGAATTGCTTGAGCCCAGGAGGTGGAGGTTGTAGTGAGCCAAGATAGTGCCACTGCCCTCCAGCCTGGGTGGCACAGCGAGCAAGACTCCATCTCAAAAAAAAAGAGAAAGAAAAGCTCTCTCTTCCCCCAACGCTGACTTGCACATTTTCTTTTGTAAACACAAATGCTTCTCTCCATCCCCCATCCCCTCCCTCCTGATGTGTTATTGACTCTGCCTTGATTCTGTTGTCACTGGATTGGCTGTCATGCTGTTTGTGCAGCACCTGCTTTCTGTTTGCAGGTTCTGGGAGTTGTATGACGCTGGGCAAACTGGGAGCAGCGTGAGCATCCCAGCCCAAGCTCGGGCTCAGGAGTCGGGAGTCGGCACTCACTCGCACACGCACACGCACACGCACAGAAGGCTCTCTCGCTCTCTCAGTCGGCACGCACGCTCACACGTACATGCACAGGAGGCTCTCCCGCTCTCTCAGGCTGGTCCCTGGGCAGGTTGAAGGCGGCTCAGCATCCATCTTTTTCCAGAGAAGAGAACTTTGGCCCTCCCAGGTGCTAGCCGGCCACCTCATGGCTCCAGGCCTGTCCTGAAGGTGGGGGCCAGATTGGGAGCCTCCCTGCTTGTGCTCTGCAGCCCCGTCTGGCCTGAATGGTGTAAAGTTCCCTGGATCTTTCCTTCCTTCTTGTTCTCTTTCAAGGAAGGAAAAGCCGGGTCTGTCAGTTCTAGGCTCTCCACTCCTTCTCCCCTTTTGAAACTTGCAATAAAATCGACCTTCTCTTCTTTCCTGCAGCCTTTCTTTTTTCCTGTGATTTCCCAAAATATGGCCACCGCTCTGCCGTCACGTGTGCATCTTGTTCCAAATTTGATACGGAGTTTGTTTGTTTGTCTGTTTTTGATACTGAGTCTCTCTCTGTTGCCCAGGCTGGAGTGCAGTGGTGTGATCTTGGCTCATGCAACCTCCACCTCCCGGGTTCAAGCAATTCTCTGCCTCAGCCACCTGAGTAGCTGGGATTACAGGCGTCCACCACCACACCTGGCTAATTTTTGTATTTTTAGTAGAGATGGGATTTTACCATGTTGGCCAGGCTGGTCTTGAACTCCTGACCTCGTGATCCACCCACTTCAGCCTCCCAAAGTGCTGGGATTACAGGCCTGAGCCACCATGCCCGGCTAGAGTTTGTTTTTTAAATGTGTATATGCTCGAGGGTCCTCTTAAGAGTCTGGTGTTACCAGGAATGATCAATAAAGTCAGTTACTGTCATCCTTATCCCGACACTAAGTGCTCTGGTTACATGGAGATTACACCTTGCCAGCTGAGTCATGCGGTGGATTTGGCGTGGCGGGCACTAAGTATGCAGGTTGCAGGTGGGGAGTGTCTGAGATAATTGTCTTTGGGGTGGACACAGGAAAGCCACCTTGGCCAAGTCACCACCCCTCAAGGTCAGGTGCAGCAAAGTCCATCAGGCAGCAATGCTAGAGTGTCTGTCTCTGAGCTATCAGACCCCGAAAAAACCAGAGGGTTCATGGCTCCTGCGACCTACCCAGTGATTCCTATGTCCTATGCTCAGTGCCTGGCTGTCCTTGTAGATGGCTTCCTGACATGGCCCAGAGAGAGGTAAAGAGCCACCTACAAAAGAGGTCTTCTTTTAGGCAGGAGGAAAAGCAAATATAAAATACGATGGCGCCTTAAATGTACCTTTTCTTTTCATTTTGGGGATTGTATCAGTGCCTTTCTTCCGCTGAGTTGCCCATTCCCTCATTTTCCCTCGCTCTCCTGCGGTTGATTTATTTAAAGGTGTGTCAGCACCGCATCAAATGAGGAACTGGGCCCCCTCCTTTCTGCTGACGGCCGGCCGCGCCAATAATTCATTTTTTAGCTCATTAGCTAACGGAGGCTGTGAGCAGTGGTCCTCCCGGGGATTGGAATGAGGGGAGGTGATCTACTGCCGGCTGCCTGCTCTTGAACTGGCCTTCCTTGGGGAAAATGAAAGGCTCAGCCAAGACAAGCCAGGGATCCCAGAAGTAGAACCGCGGCCTCCAAGTGACCATCTGAGTCTGTGTGCTTTGACGTCGTGGCTTCTTAGGGCAAATGCCTCTAGACGGAATATTCTCATCGAGAAGAAGCCATTGTCAGCATGTCCCTCGGTCACATGTGGCCTGTGTTTGCAGATGCTAGTGAGAAAGATGAAGGATGCTATCCAGAGTATGCGTCAGCTCAGGCTGCCATAATAACGTAATACACACGAGTGGCTTAAGTGCAGGACATTCACGTCTCACGGTTCTGGAGGCTGGAAGTCCGGGGTCAGGGTGCCCAGAGGGTTGGTTCTGGTGAGACCTCTCTCCCTGGCTCAGATGGTGCCTTCTCCCTGTGTCCTGCCTTTCCTCCAGGTGCTCTCAGAGTGGGGGAGACATCGCCAGTGTCTCGTCCTCTTATACAGGTATCTGGCTTATTGAATTAGGGCTGTACCTTTATAGCGTCATTTAACCTTGATTCTCTCCCTGAAGATCCCATCTCCACATACAGCAACATTGAGGGTTAAGGCTTCAGCATGTGAATTTTGTGGGACACGACTCATCCTCTAACATCCAAGAAGCCTTTAAACATCTCAAGGCTATGGGGCAGGAGCCAACCAGATGTTGCTGCTGCAACTCTGACAGCTATGAGGTCATTTAAACCAGCCAAACTCCTTACCCCGGAGTCTCAGGATCCTCTGCACCCTGGGGGGAGCTCACAAGATGCCAGCAGGCTTGGCAAGGCCTCTGGCCAAGAGCGGCCCCCGTACCATGCTGAGCATGAGGACTTGCGTGAAGCTCGTATGTACACACAGCTGTGATTTAGAAGCCTCCCGCACCCAGCAGGCCTTCAGTACCCACGGCCCTGTGCCACTGGCACTTCCCCTACACGTGCCACTTCCACTGGTGAGCTCCTGTTGCTCACATAATGTTGAATTATCAGAGAGGTTCTCTTCGGTCATAACCACAGCCGCTGTTTGCAGGGGAACTGCTGTGGCCATGGTGTCATCCAAATGCATGATCCCAAATCCCAAAACAGCCCTGCCTGGTGTAGATGTCACTGTCCCCATTTGACAGATGAGGAAAGGAGGGTCCAAGAAGTTATTAGAAAGGTGAACGTCTGCACCACAAGTCGAAAAAAGCAGGCACGCAAGCCACAATCTCTCTAATGCTTAAGAGTAAGCCTGTGAGCCCAGTATTGGTGGGGAGTTATGCTTTTCCTGCCTTTGGGCCTTGCAGAAAGTGCAGGGAGCTAAGCTTTGCCCCTGGTATCAGGATGGGAACATCCATAGGAGGTGGGCTTCAAGTCACAGCAGGGGACTGACATGCGTGAGGTTGCTGAAGTAGCACCCAAAAAACCCAGCGCCCTTGTCTGAGTCCTGTTTTCATCCTAGTTAGATTTCAGCTGCTAACAAGAATCACGTCTGATGCAGACACAAAGCCCAGTGACTGCCCCTATAGCTGCCTGATCACCTCCTAGTGTCCAAAAAACGCTGAAATATTGCAGTCCCAAAGGACTCAGAAGTCAGCATTGAAAGCTTCTGTTTTGCTTTCTTTTCTTTTTTTTTTGAGACAGAGTCTGGCTCTGTCACCCAGGCTGGAGTGCAGTGGCCGGATCTCAGCTCACTGCAAGCTCCGCCTCCCGGGTTCCCGCCATTCTCCTGCCTCAGCCTCCCGAGTAGCTGGGACTACAGGCGCCTGCCACCTCGCCCGGCTAAGTTTTTTTGTATTTTTAGTAGAGATGGGGTTTCACTGTGTTAGCCAGGATGGTCTCGATCTCCTGACCTCGTGATCCGCCCGTCTCGGCCTCCCAAAGTGCTGGGATTACAGGCTTGAGCCACCGCGCCCGGCCTCTTTTCTTTTCTTTTCTTTTCTTTTCTTTTCTTTTTTCTTTAAACAGACTCTCGCTCTGTCACCCACGCTGGAGTGCAGTGGCGCAATCTTGGCTCACTGCAGCCTCCACCTCCTAGATCCAAGCGATTCTCCTGCCTCAGCCTCCTGAGTAGCTGAGACTACAGGTGTGCCACCACGTCAGGCTGATTTTTGTATTTTTAGTAGAGACGGGTTTTCACTATGTTGGCCAGGCCTCGAACTCTGGACCTCAGGTGGCCTGCCCAGCCTCGGCCTCCCAGAGTGCTGGGATTACAGGCATGAGCCACCACACCTGGCTGAAAACTTTTGTTTTGGAAATGGAGTTTCACTCTTGTTGCCCAAGCTGGAGTGCAATGGCACAATCTCAGCTCACTGCATCCTCCACCCTCCACAGGGTTCAAGCAATTCTCCTGTCTCAGTCTCCCATTTGTGGGTGTCGGGCCCACAAAACCTGGACCTACCTTTTATTATATAGTTTATACAATGCTGATTATTTTTTCCATAAGTTCTTGGGGTACACGTGGTATTTGGTTAATTTTTTGGTTTTTGTTTTGTTTTGTTTTTTGTTTTTTTGAGAAAGAGACAGTTTCGCTCTGTCACCCAGGCTGGAGTGCAATGGTGCAATCTTGGCTCACTGCAACCTCCGCCTCCTGGGTTCAAGCGATTCTCCTGCATCAGCCTCCCGAGTAGCTGGGATTACAGGTGCCCGCCACCACCCCCGGCTATTTTGTATTTTTAGTAGAGACAGGGTTTCTCCATGTTGGCCAGGCTGGTCTCGAACTCCTGACCTCAAGAAGTCCACCCGCCTCAGCCCCCCAAATTGCTGGGATTACAAGCGTAAACCACCACAGCCAGCCATAGGTAAGTTCTTTGGTGGTGATTTGTGAGATTTTGGTGCACGCATCACCCGAGCAGTATACATTGTACCCTATTTGTAGTCTTTTATCCCTCGCCCCCCTCCCACTCTTCTCCCCAAGTCCCCAAAGTCCATTGTATCATTCTTACGCCTTTTGTGTCCCCATAGCTTAGCTCTCACATATCAGTGAGAACATACGACGTTTAGCTTTCCATTCTTGAGTTACTTTCCTTAGAATAATAGTCTCCACTCTCATTGGAGGTCACTGCAAATGCTGTTCACTCATTCCTTTTTATGGCTGTGTAGTATTCCATCGTATATATATACACCACAGTTTCTTTATCCACTTGTTGATTGATGGCCATTTGGGTTGGTTCCACAATTTTGCAGTTGTGAATTGTGCTGCTATAAACGTGTGTGTAAGTATCTTTTTCATGTAATGACTTCTTTTCCTCTGGGTGGATACAATAGTGTGATTGCTGGATCAAATGGTAGTTCTACTTTTAGTTCTTTAAGGAATCTTCAAACTGTTTACCGTAGCGGCTGCACGAGTTTACATTCCCACCAGCAGCATGGAAGTGTTCCCTGTACACCACATCCACACCAACATCTACTGTTTTTTTATTTTTTTTGATTATGGCCATTCTTGAAGGATTAAGGTGGTATCAACAATCCTGATTTTTGTTTGTTTGTTTGTTTGTTTGAGACAGAGTTTCAGGCTGTCTGGAGTGCAGTGGTGCAATCTCGGCTCACTGCAAGCTCCGCCTTCCAGGTTCACGCCATTCTCCTGCCTCAGCCTCCTGAGTAGCTGGGACTACAGGTGCCGCCACAGCGCCCACGGCTAATTTTTTTTTTTTTAGTAGAGACAGGGTTTCACCGTGTTAGCCAGGATGGTCTCCATCTCCTGACCTCGTGACCCGCCCACCTCGGCCTCCCAAAGTGCTGGGATTACAGGCGTGAGCCACTGGGCCTGGCCAATAATCCTGATTTTTAAAAGTAAAGAACAGCTCATTCAAATGTGTATCAGCTTGTCAGTTCAGATGAGGTTGCCTGTGGGGTGAGATGGGAGGACAAAGAATCACTCCAGCAGTTCCCGGGGAGGACATACTGACACAGGGAAGGGTTCAGGAGCTGTAGGTTTGTACTCATTCTTTGGCTGGGGTGTTCGAATATTAAAAAGAAATTGAATAATTGCAGTTAGCACTGTAGCTACTGTGTTAAGTTATCTGGTTTATCCCTGGGTGATTTGGCAATGGCTATTAAAATCAATCGGAGCGGAATCAAATAGTTGTGATTTTAATGCCTACCAAAAAATGAGAGTTAGCAAATTGGAACTGGAAAGTCTGGACGTATCCTTCCCCGTCATCCCTTTTCATTTAATTCACGTTTTGCTCCTTCTCTTTTGTGATTTATGAAATGCATCAACACATGTTTAATACATTTTCAATAAGGCCTTTAAAACAGTATCAGAAGCACTTCTTTTTGTCTGTCTCCTGAACCCATATTTCCCAGACATTGTCAGTGCTTTTGTGCTTGTGTTTTTGCCCGAGTGGGGTGCGGGGGCTGCCTCCGCTGCATTTGTGGGGGCTGGTGTCAGTTCTCAGCTGTAGCCAAGTGTTTGTCCTGGAAATCTCCAAATGAAAAGAGTTGGGGGTCACTCTGGGGTCACTCCCATGTACCAGGAAGTGAAGCAAAACTAATCCAGATTTACTCCTGGAAGAATTTGTTTGCCTAAGTATTTAAAAACAGATTAGGGCTAACCCGACACTAGATCACTAGGTGCAATGTAAACACGGGTAAAAGGTGTAAACAAGGCCTTTCCTCTGTACTTCGGAAGCAGAAATGTCATGGGTAATGAGTTTTCTTTCTAGACTTTCGCGGAGGCCCTGAGTGATTTCTCCGTGTCGTTTGTAGCTGTGTACTCTGATTATTCCCCTGGAGAAACCTGAATTTTGGAGAGGGCAATTGTAAATCAGCGCGTTATTAAAGTCTCTGTGGGTAACTGCGGTGCCTTCTTACATGTAGGGCTTTTCTTTCCTTTTTCTTACTTTTTTTTTTTTTTTTTTTGAGACAGGGTCTCATTCTATCACCCAGGTTGGAGTGCAGTGGTGCAGTCTTGGCTCACTGCAACCTCTGCCTCCCGGGTTCAAGCGATTCTCCTACCTCGGCCTCCCGAGTAGCTGGGATTACAGACACCTGCCACCACACCGGCTAATTTTTGTATTTTTTGTAGAGACAGGGTTTCGCCATGTTGGCCAAGCTGGTCTCAAACTCCTGACCTCACGTGATCCACCCACCTCGGCCTCCCAAAGTGCTAGGATTACAGGCGTGAGCCACTGCTCCTGGCCTCTTTTCTTTGTCATACTCATCAAAAAGGCAGGCAGGGAGCACTTCCCTGGCTGGGCTCTGCTCCTGGGATCTTTGTAAAATTTCAAGAGCTGCTTGTAAAATCTCACATTGTTCTTTGTAAATTTCTTGTCCCCCACCGCCCCACCTTTTTTCCCCCCTCTAGCAGTGCTACAGAGTCTTGAATTTTCAGTATCTCTCACACTCTTTTTTAAGAAACCAGAAACCATCGTGAGTAGCCAGAGTACAGGAGCTGCTCGCCTGGGGTCCTTCCTTTGGGTCAACGTCAACATGTCTTACTGTCGGTTTCCTCTTCTATTTCTTGAGCTTCTCATCTCGTCCTGTCCTCTCCTTCTCAGCCCTCCCCACAGATGGGTAGCAGGGTCCCCATCCTCTGTAGACCCCCCAGGAGGAGACCACCACGTATTACACTGGCCAGCTCAGGCAGCCCCATCTTAGCCAGGTTGTGATGCTGGGGGCGGGCAGGCACCAGCATCATCTGCTCCCCACACCACCGACCCCATGCACCCCCTCCCCAGCTTCGTCCTCTCCTCTGCCTCTGGGCTCAGCTCTGGCTTCTGGGAGCTACCTGCTTGTTTCCCAGGCCCTGGAACAGTTTCCCTCAGAACACCCAACCGTTCTTTGTCATTTAAGGAATTCCTGACATTCTGTCCTTTCCACTTAAGCCTTTCCCAAGTATCTGGAGATTCCAAAAGCTGCATCTCCCTTCTAAACCTCCTCATTGGAGTCTGCCGTCTCCTGCTTGAGTCTGTTGCCGTGTTTTCTTCAGCTGAAAGGGTTTAGAAAACCTGGGGAGTCCACACACACACACACCCTATTTCGGAGTTTGGAGCTAAGACCACATGGGCACCCCCAGGTGTGGGGAGCGCACTGGCTGTCCCGTCCCCCCACCCCCCAGCTTCAGCCAAGTGTCCTATAGTCCTGACTACAGCCCTGCTTACAGTAAAACAGCTCTCGGCCCCGGAGACCATGCTTCCATCGTACCAGTCCCAGGCAGTAGGGTGGTTCCCCCTGTGCGTCGGCATGTGAGAGCCACTGATCCAAGGCCATGGCCTTGAGCCCTCACTTGATAGTTTTCTTTCTAAGGATAGATTCTGCACTAAAAGTGACAGAAACAAAGAGCACCAAGACAGCGTATGAGCCTGAGATCAGCGGCTCTGACACCTTGGGCCCATTGGAATCCCCTGCAGGGCTTGTTAAAACACTCCTAGAGGTTCGGATTCAGGGGGTCTGGGGCGTGACCTGAGAACCTGCATTTCTGGGCTGATGCTGCTGGTGAGGATACTGTTTTGTGAAGGTGGATAAACCTTTCCTCCAGGGAGCTTTGTGCCGAGTGAGGACCTTTGCTTTCTGTGACTTCACTTCCCTCTCGGCTCCTCCCGACCACATGGGGCGGGTGCTTGCAGCCTGTGTTCTCGGGCCTGATCGTGACTGCACCTGTCTGGTGGCTCTTTGCAGGGAAGAGAAGGAACGGTGGATCCGTGCCAAGTACGAGCAGAAGCTCTTCCTGGCCCCACTACCCTGCACGGAGCTGTCCCTGGGCCAGCACCTGCTGCGGGCCACCGCCGACGAGGACCTGCGGACGGCCATCCTGCTGCTGGCACATGGCTCCCGGGACGAGGTGAACGAGACCTGTGGGGAGGGAGACGGCCGCACGGCGCTGCATCTGGCCTGCCGCAAGGGGAATGTGGTCCTGGCACAGCTCCTGATCTGGGTAGGTGGTCGGCACCCCTGGCAGAGGACGAGGCCACAGGGGGCACTGTCTGCTTTGTTCTGCTTCCATGGGCATCTTTCTGGCGGAAGGCTGTTGTTCTTTGTCCGCAAGTGGGAACAGTTCCTAATGGGAAACTCCGATTGAAGAACAGAGGGCCTTATACAGACACAGTCGGTCCTCCTTGTACAGTACTTGTCAGAGTTTCTGAAAATTGCCACTTTGTGATTGCCCCTTGTCAGGGAGGGTTGGTGGTGTCCCTCTTTTTCATTTCCATCATCTTCTGGAGAGAAGGCGGTGTATTAACGGGATGGCTTGTAGGGTTTCGCCATTTCCAAACCTTTGGTGCTTTTATTGACTTAACAGAGAAATACTGGACCCTCAACTTTGAGGTCTGATGTGGCAGGAGTTTGTCAGAGGGCTTCTTTTGAACCATTCTGATGAATTTCTACTGGGGAAAAGTATTCTGTACATTCCTGTTGAAGCATGTGGCACAATGCTTGAAAGAGTAAAAGAGAAGGATAAAGTGGATGAGAAGAGAGGCCTTGCCTGTGCCACACGGGAGCTATGTCTGGGAAGCCGTGCCCACCTAGGGGCTGCCCGTGGACCCCTGGGGCTTCAGCCGAGGCAGGTCCCCACCAGAGGCAGGCTCCACCTGCAGGGAGGCTCCCCAGGTAGGGAAGGCAAGCGTGTGCCCAGAAGTGGGGACGGCACCCAGAGGTGGGACACCCAGCTGGAGGCTCTTCTGTCTCCACTCGCAAGGCAGGATGGGTCAGTCCCGCACGGCAGCAACGTTCTACAGTCGCACGTGTGGAGTGCTGCAGGCTTCTGCATGTTTTTGATCTAACTTTTTTTTTGTTTTTTTGAGACAGAGTCTCGCTCTGTCGCCCAGGCTGGAGTGCAGTTGTGTGATCTCAGCTCACTGCAACATCCACCCTCCCAGGTTCAAGCGATTCTTCTGCCTCAGCCCCCTGAGTAGCTGGGATTACAGGCACCCGCCACCACACCCAGCTAATTTTTTTTTTTTTTTTTTTTTTTTTTGAGACGGAGTCTCACTCTGCCACCCAGGCTGGAGTGCAGTGGCACGATCTCGGCTCACTGCAAGCTCCGCCTCCCAGGTTCTCGCCATTCTCCTGCCTCAGCCTCCTGAGTAGCTGGGACTACAGGCGCCCGCCACCGCGCCCGGCTAATTTTTTTTTGTATTTTTAGTAGAGACGGGGTTTCACCGTGGTCTCGATCTCCTGACCTTGTGATCCGCCCACCTCGGCCTCCCAAAGTGCTGGGATTACAAGCGTGAGCCACCACACCCGGCCTATTTTTATATTTTTAGTAGAGACGGGGTTTCACCAGGTTGGTCAGACTGGTCTCGAACTCCTGACCGACCTCGTGATCCACCCACCTCGGCCTCCCAGAGTGCTGGGATTACAGGCATGACCCACTGCACCTGGCCTTAATCTGACTTTTTTGATGGGTGCAGTTGGAGAATGAGATGAGATATACAGACACTACACCAAAATCAAAGATACTGCCTTTTACTCATTAGTCATACATGTGATGTAATGCAAATTAAATAAGAGTTGTGTGTAGTGTGCTAGGGCTGCCATAACAAAATACCACAGACAGGTGCTTCAACAACAGACATTTATTTTCTCACAGTTCTGGAAGCTGGAAGTACAAGATCAAAGGCCCGGCAGGGATGGTTCCTGGTGAGGCCTCTCGTGGCTGGTAGACGGCCGCCCTCTCCCTGTGTTCTCACAGGTCCTTTCCTCTGCACTTGCTCCTAGGAGATCTTTCCTTTCCACCCTCCCCTCCTTCTTTCTGGGACAAAGTCTTGCTCTGTTGTCCAGGCTAGAGTGCAGTGGCACAATCATAGCCCACTGTAACCTCGAACTCCTGGGCTCAAGCAATCCCCCGCCAGCCTGCCAAGTAGTTGGGACCACAGGCATGCACCTCCATGAATGGCAAATTTTTTTTTAATTTTTGTAGAGTTAGGTTCTTACCATATTGCCCATGGGTTTTGAACTCCTGGCTTTAAGCAGTCCTCTCACCTCAGCCTCCCAAAGTGTTGAGATTACAGGTATCAGCCTCCCAGCACAGCCTCTTCCTCTTCTCATACAAATACTAACCCTATTGTGACCTCATTTAAGCTCATATACCACCATAAAGGCTCTATCTCCAAATACAGTCACATGCGAAAGTACTGGGTGTTAGGACTTAAACATACGAATTGGTGGTGGGAGCAGAGGACACAGTTATAAATTACAGGCCATGTTTCCTCCTCCAACTGAGCAAAAATTCCTTTGATGGCGCTGGTTCCATGCTGTTGAGCGGCCTCAGACTCCCACACATTGTGCGTTGGCAGAAGTGGAAGTGAATTCACTCTTTTTCATGAGCAAAAAGCTTAAAAATGTTGTGTACTTTAGCCCTGAGAAAGATTCTGTGTGAGGACGTACATCCGGGTACTGTTTCTTCCAGTGACAATTTTTAATTTTTATTTATTTATTTATTTATTTTTGAGATGGAGTCTCACTCTGTCGCCCAGGCTGGAGTGTGGTGGCACGATCTCGGCTCACTGAAACCTCCATCTCCTGAGTTCACACAATTCTCCTGCCTCAGCCTCCTGACTAGCTGGGATTACAAGCATACACCACCAAGCCCAGATAATTTTTGTATTTTTAGTAGAGACGGGGTTTCACCATGTTGGTCAGGCTGGTCTCAAACTCCTGACCTCGTGATCCTCCCACCTCGGCCTCCCAAAGTGCTGGGATTACAGGATTGAGCCACCGCACCCAGCTCCAGTGATAATTTTTACAGAGTGCACAGTTGAGGGGAGAGTTCTGAATTCTGTTCCTATGGTGGAATATTGTATGACTTGCCTGTGTCATGCTATTTGGGGGGTGGGGAGACAGGGTCTCACTCTGTTGCCCAGGCTGGAGTACAGCGGTGTGATCTCGGCCCACGGCAGCCTCTGCCTCCTAGACTCAAGTGACCCTCCCACCTCAGCCTCCTGTGTAGCTGGGTCCACAGGCACATGCCACCATGCCCAGCTAGTTTTTAAAAAATGTATTTTTTTCTAGAGATAGGATCTCCCTATATTGCTCAGGCTAATCTTGAACTCCTGGGCTGCAGTGAGCCACTGCACAGAGCTTGTGTCATGCTTCTGAGTAATGTTTTTGTTTTTTTTCTTTTTTTTTTTGAGACGGAGTCTCGCTGTGTTGCCCAGGCTGGAGTGCAGTGACGCGATCTCGGCTCACTGCAAGCTCCGCCTTCCGGGTTCACACCATTCTCCTGCCTCAGCCTCCTGAGTAGCTGGGACTACAAGCACCTGCCACCACGCCCGGCTAATTTTTTGTATTTTTAGTAGAGACGGGGTTTCACCGAGTTAGCCAGGATGGTCTTGATCTCCTGACCTCGTGATCTGCCTACCTCGGCCTCCCAAAGTGCTGGGATTGCAGGCGTGAGCCACCGCGCCAGGCCTCTGAGTAATGTTTAATGATGTAAGAAAATGATCACAGTATAGTGATCAAAAAAAAATGAAAAACAATACAAAGTATTTGTATAGTCTTATCTCAATTAGGCACATACACATTTAGATTCAAAGAAAACCCATTGGAAGGAAATCCACTAATTGACAAAGGTTATCTCTGAATAGCAAGATTATGGGTGATTTTTTTTTTTCTTCTTGAGCTCTTATGTGTTATTTATATATTTCTTATAATGAAAATTCTGAGATCAAAACAGTGATCTTTTTTTTCTTTGTGCAGTTGGAAAGTCAAAATAGAAACAGCAAAACTAAAGTTATCTTTGATTCCTTAATGTTGCACAAAGGAGGGGCTTTCAGTTGAAAAGAAGACACGTTCTTTCCTTAAAAGAATCCGCTGGCCACGGGTGCAGGCTGTGCCAGCCAGTTCTGTAGCTGGCCCCGCTGTCCAAGCACAAGCCACGCACAAGGGCTGAGAGAAAGCATCCCTGCCCCCTCCTTCCATCACATCCCCCGGGATACTAATGTGGGCTCCGTTACCTCCGCAGTACGGGGTGGACGTCATGGCCCGAGATGCCCACGGGAACACAGCGCTGGCCTACGCCCGGCAGGCCTCCAGCCAGGAGTGCATCGACGTGCTGCTGCAGTACGGCTGCCCCGACGAACGCTTCGTGCTCATGGCCACTCCCAACCTGTCCAGGAGAAACAATAACCGGAACAACAGCAGCGGGAGGGTGCCCACCATCATCTGAGGAACAGCCGTGCCCGCCTGCTCGCCACACCCGGGACGCGGCAGCCTTGCCGCATACTCGCTCGGAATTCGCAGCACGTGAGTCCCGTCGCATCCCCTCCCTCTTCCTGGTGGCCGCCTCCCTCCCGCCCACCCACTGTCACCCCAAACAAAATCACAAAACCTGGACATCCTCAAGGGGCGAAGAGGCGGCCGGGAGACTGCAGAAGTGGCTCCTTTTCATAAACTCCCCTAAACCACAAGCAGGAGAGAGCGACGGGCCTCGGCCCTTTGACGATAGCACACGGCGCAGGACCCTTGTCCTGGTGGCACAAGGGACGGGGACGTGAGGGGGAGGGGAGGCGAGGAACAAGGAGAAGGGGCAACTTTCGTTAACTGGCAGTTAAGCACATAGTACATTTCACCTCTAGCAAACGGAACACTTGGATTCCATCTCTTCTCTGAGGAGCTTGACGGCATAAATCAGAAGCAAGCACACAGTTTGTCAGGTTTGAAGCCCCTATGATGGTATGTGTCAAATCAGTTGTAGCTAATCTGTCCAGGGAGAATACTGGCTTCATTACACTTGTATAGTTGAGTTCTTCCAGCATTACTGCTGTTTAATAGAACATGATTAGTCATCACCGAGAAGAAAGCATATTAGCCGAGGAGGTAGTTACGTGGCACGCTCCGGTGATTGCCACGATGTGATTGCAATACTCTTAGAAGCATCATATTATCCCAGACATGTTCTTTCAAGCCCTTGGAGCCCTCCTTTCTAAATTCACTGTCATAATTTAGTATCTGTTTAATTTTTCAGTCCAAAGAGAGGAAATCAGTCGCTGAGTATTATTTGACTGCGGTCTCCTTGGTGCAAAAACAAAATGGGAAAAATAAATAAGAATAACTCAGAAATTCAAAAGGAAATCACAAATTCAGCTAACAATAGCATTTCGAGTATATTTCGTAAACTAAGTAAATACACAAAAGGCTATTTTTTCCGACCGTAAGAGAGATTTTATGTCCTTTTGCCGAGGTGGATGTGTTAGTCTCAGGCCCTCCTGGGCCACATTGCCCAAGTCACACAGGCTTCTGTATTATGTATTTAGATAAGATGTGTGAAAATATATTTGAATAAAAGAAGTTCATAAATATGCATTGATTTTTGTACAGACAAATGGCACCTCTCTTAATTTATAAATTGAACTGGATGTGAACTAATAATGTGCAACTAGTTGAGATAAGAGGGTTACAGATCATTGTACATGGAAGATATTCCCAGCAGTAAACACTTCCATTAATGTGATCTACAGCTTTTAAAAAGGAGCATCTCAGAATAAGACGGTGGTACAATTTGCTTATTAAAATTGAGAAAGAAAAAAAAGACACACTGAAGTGTATTAGAAAGGAGAAAGAAGGAATGTGGTTTCTCATGATTGAAAGCATGATGTAGATCGGATACGGCTTTTGCTAACCAAGACCAAGGGGCTCTGGCAAGACGGGGTGGTTTTCCGAATGCCAGACCGAGGTGCCTTACGGAAGGCAGATGCCGATGGTTCTGTGGCACAGACTGGCTCCTGAGAACCCAGGCAACCTTGACCCGGCAGCCTGGCCCTCCACGCTAGTACCTCGCCTGATTTCCATCGTCGCGGTATCTGGCCGCTTCAGACGTCCGCCGCCTTCCGTGGTGGTAGTCAAACATAGTCAGCCAAACCACAGCATCCCTTAGATTAAAAGCAAACGGGGCAGCTTTGCCCAGAGCCCGTTGGCAGTGTGACGCGGGGAGAAGGGTTGTCACGATTGAAGATGAGGACACTAGACTCCTGTAGCACAGAAACACAAAGCCGCACGTGCTGGCAGCCTCCGGGGTGTTCCTTGCTCTCATATATTAAACCTTATATTTTATAAGAGTTTTTCCTCTTCTTTCACTTTTTAAAAAAAATTAAAGTAGGTGGGGAAAAAAATAAGGCTTTACACATAATTTATATGTGGGTAAGTGTTTCATGGAAATTTCTAATCTTAACGAAGCTAAGTGGAGCTCACTCATATCCAAAAGGATAACAGGTGCAGCAGCCACAAGTCTGAGAACTTTGACGACAGTCCCATCGTCCTGCCATTTGATTTTTCAGTCTGCGTTTCGTCACTGTGTAGCTATTGTAAATGTGAATAGAAAAGAAAAAAAGGTCATTGCCTATTTTTGAAGAGCGCGTTGGTGTTCGAATCCACTAGACACACTCGCTCCACACAGCCTTCACCGTAGACTCTGTAGTGGACACAAATATAGCATAAATGAAATGGTTAAATTATTTCATTGTAGTGAATTCCCACTATAGGAATGCTTTATCATAGGGAAGCTTCTTTTGAGAAGAAACGGAACTCCTTGAGGCTTCTCTTTGGGATGTATATGACTGTGTACATATTATTCTATGTGTTTATAATATAATATTTTCCCAAATGACTTCTTGTTTCACTTTGCCTTCCACAACCTGAATGCTAGATTGGCTCTTTCCCTTCCTGGTCCCCAGCACGGGCCGCCATGACTCCCCCTCAGAAAACACAGCCCCTCCCCTGCCATTCTCAGCGACGTCCATCTGCTCCACGCGCAGCCGCTTGCTAGGGCCCGAGTTTTAGTAGCAAAAGGAAAGGCAGTTTCAAGGGTCTTTCCAAATAAAGAAGACAGCTGGCTAATCTGTTTGTATTTCGGTGTCTAACCAGAAGCCCTTTCTTTGCTGACCACACTCTTGTTCCCACTTTCAAGCTAATTACCACCAAGGCTGGGAGAGGCAAGGACCGAGGGCGGAGTTAGGAGTAACGTGTTTGAGAAGGGAGTTGAGTTTTTGTTGTTCATTTCCATGTTCAGTTCTGTGACGTGATGATGACAGATCACCACTGCAGGAGCCACCTCACCTTTCCTGTTCAGAATTAAAACTCTGCCTTGACGAGAAACAGCCAGCTGGGGGAGGCACACGAGCGGCCTGTGTAACCCTGTGGGTGATCTGGACACGTCTGCACCCCGACGTTCAGCTTCACAGAGACTGAACTTGGAGGGGAGTGGAGGGGTGTGGTGCAGACCTGGCTGCAGCAGGAACATCCCGCGGGGACAGAACTCTGATTCTGACCTCGGGTGCTGGGGCGGACAAGTGGTTTGCCCCGCCCAGCACCCCAGTCCTGTCCCTGGTCCTTCTCTCTGTTTCATCCCAGGAAATGAGCAGCCCAAGGGCGAGCAAGTGACAAGTTTCTGAGTCATTTGCCCCAAAACCAGGTGCAGTGTCCTATCTCCCAAGTATGTGCACAGTGTATATGCACCGGAAAGGAGGGCGAAGGCGGCAGGTCGTTCACCAATCGCAGGGTTCTCAGACGCAGAAGAGAGCAGGATCTTATTGAATTGCATTTCCTGCAGGGCCCCTAGTCCACAGGCCAGTTCTGGGCAGTGGCTTTTCAGCACAAGGGCCTTGCGTTGAAGCTCCCTCTTCTGAGACTTTGCCCAGCCTGATGAGGTCTGCATGGTTCGGCCTCTGTCATCCAGTATAGATACCAGTCTTCCTGTTTTTGTGACATCTGCACATTGGAGGTCATTCCCTATGTCTGCATAGGAGCTGCTGCTAACCTTGTTAGGGAGAAACATGGTCTGATGAAAAAGCCGGACCCCTAGACTCAGCCGGCCCTGCCATCCCTCCAGAGGATTCCCGCACAGCTCTGGGCAGGCACCCAGCTTCCTGAGCTCTTTTTCCTCATCTGTGAAAGTTGCAGGGTGCAGTGAGGTTTCAAACCCGTGTGATAAATGCCAGCCTCACACCTGGCCAGGGGATGCTGGGGAGACAGGAGCACTTGTTAAGAGCAGAAACACTGATGGGACCAAAGCCGGCACACACACCAGGAGACCTGCCCGTGGCTGACACTGTCCTCCAGCCTGCACCCAGGGGAGGCCGTGACGGGCATGTTTGCCAAGCGCCTCCAGTAGAGCCCGGGGCCCTCCTCTCTCAGCCTGCCAGTGCCCTGCCCTGGCCCTCCACATGGCGGGGAACAGCATCCCTTGCTTCCTGAGAGCCTCTCTGGAACCTGCCCACTTTTCTCAACATGGATATTCCACTTTGTAGTCTGAAGTTGATTTTCTAGAGGCGAGGAAGGGGCTGAGTTCTGCCCTCGTGCTGTTCGCCGGTGCTGGTCAGGGCCAAGACGACCCTTCCCTCTCCCCTACAGCCTGTTGAGGTGGTGTCGGCGTGGACAGCGTCCCTCCCTTCAGATGCCACCTTCCCGTTGCCGTGAGCTGCGTGACTCACGCGTGCATTGGGCCTCCCCTCCTCCTCTTGTCTGAGATCGGAGCTTGCTGGAGAGCACCCCGGGTCGCCGTGCTTGGCTGCAGGCCCGTCCCTCTCTCCCCGTCCCCAGGCTCCCAGTGTGTTTGTGCTTAAACTTGGTGGACTCATCTTACCCCACAAGAGAGACCTGCTCAGCCTGCAGCATGCAATGTGCCGTAGGCGCCCTGGGTCCCCGTGGTGCCCACGATGCCAACTCTTCCTCCCTGCACTTAGGATGTTCTGGAAATGAGGAGAAATCCATATTCCTGCCCTGGGAGGTGGGAAACCTGGCAACGATGTAGCTTCCCCTGAGATGGGGTATAATCAGGCCTCAGCAACCACTCAGGAGGCAAAGGTGTTTGGAAAGCAAACCCCAAACCTCTGGAGGGGCCGCTTCCCTCCCAGCACGGCTGTGCTCTGCTTCCATCCCTCACCTCCTGCACAAGGTCGTTGAGACTTTTCTAGAACTCCCTGGGGTTGTATTTATGGCCTTCAAGCAAACAAATTGAAAAGCAGTCAGGAAGGAGTTCTGATAGAAAAGTGCTGGAGACACACAGCTTTCCTTCAAAGGAAATGTAATTTATTTCCAACCGCCGCCTCAGATGGGGGTTTCATGTGTTGTGAAGTCACATCTTGAATGATTGTCACCCTCATCCTTCCCCAAAAAGCTAAATAAGGGCCTTTGGCATCACCGCGTGCATTCTCCACCTTTCCGAGGCTCGCGCTTGGATTTCTGAGTGGCTTTCTTCAGGGAGCCCTTGTGGTCACACGGCTTTAATGCCGCCCCCGTCCCCCCAGGCCAGGCCAGCACGCCCAGGTGATAGTGGGGCCAGGAGACCCCCCTGCCCTGCCCCGTGGACAGATCTGCCCCGGCCCTGCTGTGTGCCCTGTGGGGACGGGCCCTCTGTCATTTCACCACGCACGTTAGGCTGCTTTTCAGCGAAATGTCAGCTTTGCTCCCATTATGCGGGAAACAGAAGGGGCGCAGGTGTATCTCCTTGGAGTAGCTGGGTCACCAAGACACAGTCCTCAGACTGGTCCTTCCGACACAGCGAGGAAGTGATCCTGATCGCTGGCCCCTGGGATGCTGCGCTGTCTGTGATGAGAGAGAAGTGACCAGTGCCCCGTCTGTGATGAGACAGAAACCCCTGTGGCAGACCCTCCCCTCTCCATGGAGGAAGACATATGTACTGAGATATTTACTGTTTCAAAAACACAAACTTTCTTCCCCTTAGAGAAGAAATACTGCCCTTAAATAGGCTGTTGAAATATGAATGCCCTCCCCTCCGCCGCCCCATGTAATCGGTGTGTCTGCGGCTTTCTTCGCGTCACACGTCTGCGTTAGCAGGTGATTCTGGAAAGGGAGTCTGTGAAACCAACAAGTTTTTTTAAACCTGTGAGTTGTATGAGAAAGTATTTAAGTTCACCAGTGTAGTAAACACCCACGCCAGTAGCAGTAAGCAAACCTAAATCTGAAAACCCATTCTTACTGTCTTTCCCTATGAGGTGCTGGTTTTGGTGTAAAACGACAGCACTTGGTTTGGGGTTTTGCACCTGTTTGGTAGAACTGTTCTTGTCTGAGGCCTTCACCCGCTACAGATGGGCCTCAGGGCCTGGAGATGGGCAGATGGGGCCGGAGTGGCCGGCAGAGACTTGCATGGGCTCTGAAAGCCCCAGTGCTCAAGCCTAAGGCTGCTAAGTGAGACCAGCAGGCAGCTGTGGCTTCCGGCCTTGGGACACCCAAGCTGGGCCACTCCATGTGCCCGAAACAGGATATCCTCATGAATGTGGGGAGAGCTGGCTCAGGGCTTGGCTTTCATTTTGGCCTGGCACAGGGCGTCTGTGGGGAGCACCCCCCAACCCGAGGATGGTGAAACCATATGATAGAGACTCCTTGTCGAAGTCCATGTCGGACTGATCTAGAATGCTCTCTGGGGGAATTGCATGGCCTTTGCCTTGAGATGCAGCTGAAAGAAAGGAACCAAACAAGGCGTGAGTGCGTTGGGGAATCTTCCCAGTGGAGCAAACCCCCTTAACACACCAGCTGTTGGGAACAGCTGCCCCTAAATCAGATTAAACCCTCATCTCCCTGCATCTCCCTGGTGCCGAGCAGTCTACACTGGCCCAGGAAGCTAATGCCTGAGCTGCTTGGAGAGCTCTGGTAAAAAGAAGACACTGGAAGCCCACTCAGTCAGCAGCTGTGCATGAGGATGTCAGGGGCCTTTGGACTTGAGGAAGGACAGTCCAGGCACATGGAATCCTGATGGGCCTTACGCAGACACTGGCAGGCAGCCCAGCCCCTGCCCAGTACCACAGCCCTGGGGTGTCCCCTGACATTCCTGGAGGTCCCTGGGCAAACGCATTTCCCGCCTGGGTTCTCAGGGTAGGAGAACAGAGAAGGCTCCAAGGGTGTTGTGAGCCAGGGGCCAGTCTGGGGAGTGGGTCTCACGCACTGCTCAGGTTGGCACATGAGGGACCTCCCCAGCCCCAAGGGTCCCAGCAGGGTTCTCAGCACAGCTGTTTTGAGGGTGCACAGGTGACTGGAGAGGGGCGGGGCAGTTGCATGGTGGATGGGCAAAGTGTGCATTTAGAAGCTGCTT
The DNA here is from genome assembly GCF_008728515.1 of Papio anubis. Classification (NCBI taxonomy): domain Eukaryota; kingdom Metazoa; phylum Chordata; class Mammalia; order Primates; family Cercopithecidae; genus Papio; species Papio anubis. The sequence goes on from NC_044985.1 coordinate 120,016,130, forward strand.
CATGGCATTAAGAACGGGGGAGAGGGCCCAGCACTGTAATGTTAGAAATAATTCCTTCTTGCAGACTTGAAAAGCATCAGTTTCCCTCCCACAGCTGGGTGTTTTGTGTCTGAAATACATCTCATTCTCCAGATGCAGCCCCTCTCAGCCCTCAGCACCTGAGCACTGGGGAGGCCTTTGTTGGGCTCAGCCTGGAGAGGGGAGGGTCGCACGGGTCCCAGGGGCAGGTCTGGCCCACTCTCCTGCCCTGACTCTTCCCTTCTGCCAGCTTGGAATTTGGTTCTCATCTTGCCACAGGGGCGTGTTTCCTAAAGGGGAGCCGGAGCAGGTCAAAGGTGACAACTGAGATGCATTTCTAGGCAGGGGCAGGGAAGGCCAGCCCACCTTACAGCCGGTTTTCTGTTTCTGTAAATAGCAGTGTATAGAGGTGGAAGGGCAGCGTGGGCTTATCCACAGATGGGTTGAGGTTTTTTTTTTTTTTTTTTTTGGATGTTTTCTATTACCTCATTCAGCAACTTTATGTTTCACAATGACTCAATGATGCTTTATTTATATTGTTTGTACTGTAATTAAAACCATTGACAGACATTTCACTTGGCTTGTTATTTCATATGATCTTGTTTTGATTAAATATGCCAGTTTGTATTTTCCTGCCTTGGGATTTTTTTGTGTCCGCTGTACAGTATTCTAAGGGGAAAAGAAAGACGTGTAAAGTAACAGAGAGAGGTGGCTATGGTGTAGAGGCCTCTTTCTAATAAAGAAATGAAAATATGTCTACACCGCTTCCGTGGACTTTTCTTTTTTTTTTTTTTTTTTTTTTGGTGGCATTGGTCATTTATCACAACTAACTGTGTTTCTAACCCAAGCAAGGTAAATGAGAAAAGGGGCTTTGTCTGCCGCGGGGAGGGGCTGCCCCAGGCCCGAGGGAATTTGCAGGTGGAATGAGGAAAGAGATCGGGAGTGTCTCTTCTGACTTCTTCCTTTACAAGGACAGGAACTCCAAGAGAATGTTCTTTGCCCAGCCAGGGTTGACTGGGCCCAGAAGTTCCATATGCTTCTGTATCTCTGCACTGTGCCACATGCCCCAGGTGTGTCATCAGAACTGTTCCCAGCAGGTGGCTAGCAGTAAAACCATCCCAGAACTCTGATTAATACCATTATTATCATTAATATTACTGTAATTTTTGCATACAAACTACATTATATCTTCCTCCCGAAAAAAAAAAAAAAAAAAAAACGAAAACTAGCCAGGTGCGGTGGTTCACACCTGTAATCCCAGCACTTTGGGAGGCCAAGGAGGTTGGATCACCTAAGGTCAGGAGTTCAAGACCAGCCTGGCCAACATGGCGAAACTCCGTCTCTACTAAAAATACAAAAATCAGCTGGGCGTGGTGGGGCACGCCTGTAATCTCAGCTACTCGGGAGGCCAAGGCAGGAGAATTGCTTGAACCCAGGAGACAGGTTGCAGCGAGCCAAGACCACGCCACTGCACTCCAGTCTGGGCAACAGACCAACACTCCATCTCAAAACAAAACAACAAAGCCACCACTAATTTTGGGAATGCCTTCCAGAGACTCTTCTCTGCAGACACAGGGGTGTCCTCTTCCCCCTACTCTTCCATTCAAGACATAGAGAACCTCATGATCTCATGACACATTAGTGACATTTTTTGTTGACATTTTCCCATGGCATGGGAGCCCACAGTGCCACGAAATGCCTTGTGGACAGCCCCAACATGGAATGTGAGGCCACAGGCAGGGCAGCCCCTCACCCAGCACACAGACCTGGTCATCTGCAGTCACAGGACATCCACAGGCCTCATGCACAAAAGTACCGGGCTGACTTGGCTTCTAAGAAATACAGAAGAAAAAAAAAGCACAAGGAGAGGTGCTTTTAGGAGGAATCAGTGCCATTTAAATGCATATAGATGGCCAAGCGCAGTGGCTCACACCTGTAATCTCAGCACTTTGGGAGGCTGAGGTGGGTGGATCACCTGGGCCCGGAAGTTCCAGACCAGCCTAGGCAACATGGCAGAACCCCATCTCTACTAAAAATACAAAAAATTAGCCAGGCGTGGTGGCGCACACTGAGGTGGGAGGATCGCTTGAGCCCAGGAGGTGGAGGTTGCAGTGAGCCGAGATCATGCCACTGCACTCCAACAGAGCAAGACCCTGTCTCAAAAAAAAAAAAATGCATATTTCTTATCTGTTGAAATTATTAACATATTTACAAAACAGTGGCTTAAACAAATGAAGGGTTTATTTTTCCTCCCAAAAGAAGCCTGGAGAGAGGCAAGCCTGGGCTGGCCAACAGCTGCAGAGTCTGCTGGGCCCAGCCTCCTCCCGGCCGTCTGGTCAACCATGGCTCCCGGGTGCTTGTGACCTCTGGGCACCTTGGAGAGCTGCATCTCCAGCATCTGTGTTCCAGTGGGAGGAAGAGAGGAGGTGACGGAAGAGGCAGCTGAGTCGGTCCCTCTTAACCAGCTTCCCCAGAAGCCACCCTCGTGCCTCCACGTACACACCACTGACCAGCCTGGGTGGGGTCCCTCAGGGCTGCAAGGGATGCTGGGAAATGGGGGGAGGGAGGTGATGTGGAAGGATGGGGAGAGCAGTTATTGAATAGGCAGCTCAGGTCCCTGCCCAGCCACCTTCTTGTTTCCCCAGCATTCACATGCACCCTTTGGTCAGCACACAGAACACTCCCTCCCCAGGAGAGACCCGGGGCCAGGCTGTCCCTGCCCTGCTGCTGCTCAGTGGCTCTTCCTCTGTGCATAGCATTGTCCACACCCACCTTCCCTCCAGGGCTCTGTGTGAACCTCGGAGTATCTGTCACCCTCCTAGGAAATGTCGGGGCCCCAGGGGTGGAAAACAGAATCACCCTCCCAGACCAAGGTACTTGGGCCAGGTGCTCTGGGAAGCCCTCAGGTCACAAAAGCAAGACTGAATGTTTAGATTTCATAGCCAAGACTTACTGTGATCACATGCAGTGCTGGCAAGGCCATGGTGAGACGAACCCAAACACGCTGCTGGTGGAGACAGCGCTCCCGCAAAGCCATATGAAATTGTGCACAAAGACTCTGAAAAAAGCTTCCCCCGTGACCCAGGAAGCCAGAACCTGGACCACGCCTTCATCACGATAGAGGCTCAATACGTGTTTATTGACCACATGAATGAATTCAATGCCCACGAATCTGGCCAGGGAATAATGGGAATACTTTGACAAGTACCTAAAAATGTTCATGTCTATGGTATTTAGAGTAACAAAATACTGGAAGCGAGGTCAAAGGCCAACACGGGGAGAGTTAAATATATCATCCTGCATCTATAAAGGGGAAGATGATTTAGTCATTTCAAACTGTGTTTATCACGTGGGGAAATAATATGAATAAAAAATTAGGATATAAAAGTATTTACAGGAGTGATCCCTAATTAAAGATATTTTAATATCCAGGAAAAAATATCCAAAAATGTTAACAGTGCTGTCTTTGGGGAATTCTGGGTGGTTTTTGTTTCCTTCTTATACTTTACTGTTCCCATTTTCTCCATTAGCATGTACAGGTTGAATATCTTTAATCTGAAACCCAAAATAATCCAAAATCCAAAACTTTTTGAGCACCAACATGATGCCATACGTGGAAAATTCCATACCTGACCTCATGTGGCAGGTTGCAGCCAAAACTTGGTTTCATATACAAAATTATTGAAAATGTTGCATAAAATTACCTTCAGGCTACGTGTACAAGGTACGTGTGAAACGTGAATTTTGTATTTAGATTTGGGTCCTCTCTCCAAGATATCTCATTGCAAATATTGCAAAATCTGAAAAACTTCAAAAGCCAGATCACTTCTGGTCCCAAACATTTTGAATACACAATGCTTATCCTATATTGTAAAAAGTTACATTGAGGCATATCTTGAAGCTCACATTTTGCCACAGACTTTAAAGAAAGTGTTTGGGGTTTTTTATTAATATATTGTTCACTCATGCTGAAATTGGAGAAACCATTGGTTAACTACTTTGATCCTGAAAACAAATTGATTTTAAGTTAGGAAGAGCCCAGGCACGGTGGCTCACACCTGTAATTCAAGCACTTTAGGAGGCCGAGGCAGGAGAATCGCTTGAGGCCAGGAGTTCAAGATCAGCCTGTGCAACATAACAAGACTTCATCTCTCCAAAAAAAAACTCTTTTTTTTTTTTTTGAGATGGGGTCTCACACTGGCACCCAGGCTGGAGTGTAGTGGTGAGATCTCGGCTCACTGCAAGCTCCGCCTCCCAGGTTCACACCATTCTCCTGCCTCAGCCTCCCAACTGGCTGGGACTACAGGCGCCCACCACCACGCCCAGATAATTTTTTGTATTTTTAGTAGAGACGGGGTTTCACTGTGTTGGCCAGGATGGTCTTGATCTCCTGACCTCGTGATCCACCCGCCTTGGCCTCCCAAAGTGCTGAGATTACAGGCGTGAGCCCACCCCGCCTGGCCCAAAAAATTTTTTTAAATTAGCCAGATGTGGCGTCATATACCTGTAGTTGGCTACTCGGGAGGCTAAGATGGGAGGATTACTTGAGCCCAGGAGTTTGAGGCTGCAGTGAGCTGTGATTGCACCACTGCACTCCAGCCTGGACAACAGAGCAGGACCCTGTCTCTAATAAATAAATAAAGGCCGGGCGCGGTGGCTCATGCCTGTAATCCCAGCACTTTGGGAGGCCGAGGTGGATGGATCACAAGGTCAGGAGATTAAGACCATCCTGGCTGACATGGTGAAACCCCGTCTCCACTAAAAAATACAAAAAAATTAGCTGGGTATGGTGGCAGGCGCCTGTAGTCCCAACTACTCGGGAGGCTGAGGCAGGAGAATGGTGTGAACCCAGGAGGCGGAGCTTGCAGTGAGCCGAGATCGCGCCACTGCACTCCAGCCTGGGCGACAGAGCAAGACTCCATCTCAAATATAAATAAATAAATAATAGATAAATAAATTTTTAAAAATCAGGAAGCATTGCGATAAGGAGCAAACCAAACCGTAAGTTACAGAATCTGAAGAAATAAAGTTCAAACTGACCCCTGACCACAACATCCAGATACAGTTGGGAACCTTCCAGAAGGCCAGCCCTGCCTCCTGCCGCCCTCCCAGCCCCCTCCTCTCCCACCAGGGGACCATGCTGGCTCCTGAATGTTCTCTCCTTGACCTTTCTTGTCCCTCCCAGGGATCTGATCCTGCTCTCCACCTTTTCCTCCACCTGGGAAGGCCCTGCTCTCTGTGGCTTCTTCCTTGTCATCTCTGGGGTCTCCGATGAACTGTCCCTTCCTCAAAGAGGCCTCCGTACCTGGCCCTGGCTCCGTCAGGCTTCCCTGCTCTTGCCCTCTCCGCGGTGCTCACCACAGGCCTTTCCTTGTGGGATCATTCACCCCTCTCCTGCACCTCCCCTGAGCTCCAAGACCATGGATCTGTGTGGGTTACGCCCAGGGCCCAGGGCCCAGCCTGAACGAATATCCACTGACCCAACCAGTGAATGAACAAAGGAACAAGCTCTGGCCCATCAGGGGCCTTGCCTGCCTTGGAGCAATTGAGTGCCGAGCATCCAGCTGCAGCAGCAATTTTCTTTGCGTCTACTTTTCAGGAAACCAACCCTCATTATAACTGTGACGGGACTGAGGACAAAACACAGGCTGGGGCGGCCATGCACCCAAGGGACCCTCCTTCCAAATTCCAGCCAGGCCCACCCAGTTTCCCTGGAAGGAAGGGCCAGGCTTGCTCACCCCTCCCTCCCCTGCAGCCCATGGCACTTTGGTGGAACCTCAGCTATGGCCTGTGTCCCAGGGGCCAGGTCCCTTGTTGACCTGCGGGCTCTCCCCTAGCCTGGGTTCATACAGGGCTCCCCACCCCGCCCTCGCTGCACCCAGACCTGCCCGTGGTGACAGCAAAGATGACCGTGCAGCTGTACAATGGACAAAAGCCTGGCAGTCCACTCCAGCCGCGAGTGGGGAGGAGTTACGATCAGCCCTACTGTCTCCAGCATGTTCCGAGAAGCCACTCCGCCGCAATTTATCACCACTAGAGTCCAGTAAGGCTCCTAATTGGCCCATAAATGTGGTCCAATAACCGCACCTGACATCCAAAGACACTGCAGGCAATTAGCACTTATTTATTTGCATATGGTATTGACCAATGCTCTAGCTGCACTCACTTTCAAGATCTGTTTATTTTTAAAGCTGGAGGGGAAAAAACGCCCTCATTTACTGCACTACAAGGGGAACTACCACCCACACACACACACACACACCCCACTAGCAGGGATGATGGGAACTTGGCATCGCGCTGCCTCTGGCTAAGGGATTCAGTGATTCACTTGTATGCGGGGTCCTCTGAATATCTTGCAAAGTCCTCAATAGATGCCACCTGTCCAGGTGACTGTGCCCGTGCAGCCAGCAGCAGCCTTCTTGCCCTCAGGCTGGGGAGGTAGCTGAGGGGATGGAGTAGCCCAGGACTGCGCCCCACTTGTGTGGGTTTTCCAAATGTATGGCGAATTGCCTTTGCCAAACCGCACTCAGCTGGGACCACAGGCACGCACCACCATGCCAGGCTAATTTTTGGCAGAGATGGGGTTCTGCCATGTTACACAAGCTGGTCTTGAACTCCTGGGCTCAAGCGATCCATCCGCCTCGGCCTCCCAAGGTGCTAGAATTGTAGGCGTGAGCCACTACACCAGCCTGAGATGAAACTCGATTTTAATTTGTTCTTTCTGCTCATTTGAACTATTTGTCTGAAAAATTATTACTTCTATAACTATTTTTAAAAGAAGGAAAGAAAATGAAATGAACAATGACCAACCCCCAGAGACAGGCCTTCTCAGGGTGTGGATACGTGTTCCGCCATTCTGCATCCTGTTTAAAATAAACATGTACTTTTTTCTTTTTTTAGACGGAGTTTCGCTCTTGTTGCCCAGGCTGGAGTACAGTGGCATAATCTTGGCTCACTGCAACCTTCACCTCCCAGGTTCAAATGATTCTCCTACCTCAGCCTCCTGAGTAGCTGGGATTACAGGCACATGCCACCACACCCAGCTAATTTTTGTATTTTTAGTAGAAACGGGGTTTCACCATATTGGCCAGGCTGGTCTCGAACTCCTGACCTCAGGTGATCCACGCACCTTGGCCTCCCAGAGGGCTGGGATTATAGGTGTGAGCCATGGTGCCAGGCCACATGTATTTTTAAATTAAATTAAATTAAATTAAATAATTTTATTTTTGAGACAAGTCTTGCTCTGTCACCCAGGCTGGAGGGCAGTGGTGGAATCATGGCTCACTACAGCCTCAACCTCTGAGACTTAAACGATCCTCTCACCTCAACCTCCTGAGTAGCTGAGACTACAGGTATGTGCCACCTCACCTGGCTGATTTTTTAATTTTTTATAGAGATAGGGGTCTCACTATGTTGCCCAGGCTGGGCTCAAGCAATCCTCCTGCCTTGGCCTCCCCTAGTGCTAGGATTACAGGAGTGAGCTGCTGTGCCCCACTGTACTTTTATTTTAAGAATAAAATAGCATTCTTCAAACCATCTTATAGCCTATGCTTCCCTTCAAGTGTTTGTGTTGAAAAATGTCAAGCCAACAAAGAAGCTGAAGAATGGAATAGTTCAGCGAACACCCAAAGATGCCCATCTCTACTCACTAGTTGTTAACATTTTAACACATGGCATCTCTCTAGATAGACAGACAGACAGACAGCATGCTGAAAAAAAAAATTTTTTTTTTTTGACAGAGTCTTACTCTGTCACCCAGGCTGGAGTGCAGTGGCACAATCTCGGCTCACTGCAACCTTGGCCTCCCAGGTTCAAATGATTCTCCTGCCTCAGCCTCCTGAGTAGCTGTGATTACAGGCACACTCCACCACATCCGGCTAATTTTTTTTTTGTATTTTTAGTAGAGGCGGGGTTTCACCATGTTGACCAGGCTGGTCTCTAACTGACCTCAGGTGATCCACCTGCCTCAGCCTCCCAAAGTGCTGGGATTACAGGTGTGAGCCACCACGCCCAGCCGCATTTTAAAGTAAATGAGCAACAGCAGGATTTTTCACCCTTAAATAAATACACAAGCACAAGGACTTTCTCCGCTGTAACCACAAGACCATGACCACTCCCAGGATGGGACTGTTGGTATGATACAACATGCAGTCCATATTCAGATTGCCTCAATTGTCCCATAATGTCTTTCTCAGCTGATTTTTTCCCCTTATCCAAGATCTAATCAATAATCACACAGAGCTCTTAATTGTCATGAGAACCTACTTCTTAGAATTTAAGTGAGCATGAACAACTTTTCATGGCAGAAAAAGAAAAGCTAACAAGATTGAAACACTGACCACTGGGAATCAGGCTGCTTGGCTCCCCATACTTCACCAATATGGGGTCACTGTTTTTTCCAATTTGAAAGGCCAAAAATAGGTTCTCTTAGTTTATCTGCATTATACTGCTATTAGGGATAAAAGTTTTATGTTTAATGCAGATTGCACTTTGTGTTGTTACCCTTGCATAGTCTTTGTTCACTTCTGTATTTATTTTTATTTTTTTATTTTTTTTTAGAGATGGAACCTCGCTCTGTCACCCAGGCTAGAGTGCAGTGGTGTGATCATAGTTCACTGCAGCCTCGAACCCCTGGGCTCAAGCCATCCTCACACTTCAGCCTCCAGAGGAGCTGGGACATTAGGCACAATATTTTTGTTACTGATGTGTTAACTTAGAGGATACTAACCCTTTATATAACATAATGTGTTATAACATTTATCTCATTTTTTTCCTTTTTAATCTTACAACTTTTTAATATGCAGAATTTTAACACTATGAACTCAAATCAGTCTTTACCCTTATGACTCCTGTCTTTGGTGCTACGCTTAGAAAACCCTTCCTTGCGGCTAGGTGAGGTGGCTCACACCTGTAATCCCAGCTCTGTGGGAGGTCGAGGTGGGCAGATCACCTGAGGTCAGGAGTTCAGAGACCAGCCTGGTCAACATGGCGAAACTCCATCTCTACTAAAAATACAAAAACTAGCCAGGGGTAGGTGCCTGTAGTCCCAGGTGCCTGTAGTCCCAGCTACTTGGGAGGCTAAGGTGGGAGAATCGCTTGAATCCTGGAGGCGGAGGTTGCAGTGAGCCGAGATCGCGCCACTGCACTCCAGCCTGGGTGACAAGAGAGAAACTCCATCTCAAAAAAAAAAAAAAGGAAAAAAATGAAAATTCTTCCTTGTTCAATAGTATCCAAAACTCAGTTTCTCTCTAGTAGACTTCTATTATTTTATGGCATTTTATTACATTTAAATTTTCATTCATTGTTCATTTGTGAAATTTTTACTTTTTCCAAATGGTTAGCTAATTGTGCCAATTAAACAATAGGATGGAAGTCTTTTTTAATGAATGACACATTAATTATGGAATATCCACATGATAGGTTAGCCTTACCTATTGAAAAGAATCATGTAGACCTACAGATGGTCAGGATATACTATTAAATAAAACATTTGGCTGTGTGTGGTGGCTCATTCCTGTCATCCCAACATTTTGAGAGGCTGAGTCAGGTGGCTCACTTGAGCCCAGGAGTTTGAGACCAACCTGAGCAACATGGCAATTCCCCATCTCTACAAAAAAATACAAAAAATTAGCCAGGCGTGGTGGCGAGCGCCTGTAGTCCCAGCTACTCAGGAGGCTGAGGTGGGAGGATCATCTGAGCCTGGGAGGTTGAGGCTACAGTGAGTCATGATCTCGCCACTGCATTCCAGCCTGGGCATCAGAGTGAGACCCTGTCTCAAAAACAAAAACAAACAAAAATTCAAGTTGCAGAGGAGTGTATAGACATGTAGCATAGGACCCCAAAGCAGAGGCTGTGTGTGCTCACACATGCACACACACACATACACAACACATTCTGTGGTCCCTCTTGGTTTCCCTTCTGCCCCCTCCTCTTTTGTAAATATTGGAGGCCACAGGACTCAGTCCTCAATCTCTGATATTCTCTACCCATGGGACTTTCTAGGCAATCTCATCTAGTCCCACAGGGTCCAATATTGGCCTGTGACTTCCAAATTTGTATCTCTAGCCTTGCTGCTCCCCTGGATTCTAGACTCATATCCGCTGATGAGTAGGTATTGAATGTAGTTAGGAATGCTTTTGGCTGCAAATAGTAGAATCCTCAAATGACAAATGCTTGTACTGAAGACATTTAATTCTATCACATAACAATATATTTAAAGGCAGACAGTCCAGAGCTGGTCTGTGGCTCAGCAATGTTACTTCTTTAAATTGAACTTCTTCATTTTGCTCCACTCTCATTAGCAAACCGGTTGCCACCTCTCAGTCAAAAGACGGCTGCCATGACTATAGGCATTACATTCATGTCAAAGCAAGAATAATGGGATAAATAGATGGAACTTGCCACATTTATCATTCCCATCAGGAGAGTAAAGACATTCCTAGATTTTCTGGCATCTTCTAGCACACTTTCCCCTGTGACTTTCTCATTGGCCAGAACTTGGTCATATGGCCATGACTGGTTGCAAGGGAGGTTAGAAAAGCAAGTATCTATCCCTTCCAGCCTCTGTTCTGTTGGTGGGAAAGATAAAAAGGAGCCAGGAATAGGTGTTGCCTTCTCCAAGCAACAGTGCCTCCAATGGCAAATAGTCATCTCAGGTGTAACTCCCAAAACAGAAATGCACAATTCCTTCCCAGTTCGACTCTCCTAAATATGCCCCATCTTGGGAAGCAGCACTTCGCCCTCCCCAGATGCTTGCCCAAATGCTGAGGAGCCATCCTACACTTCTCTCTCTCCCCCTCCTATCAGTCTGTCCTATCATCTCCAAAGATCCATCCCAGAGTTGACCATGTCTCCCCCACAAATCTGAGTTCCAGGTTACTCCAGTTGCCCCAGGCTGGCTTTCCTGCTGCTCCTGCTGCCTCTGGGTTTCATCTTCACTTGGAAGCTAGACTAACCCTCTTAAAGTGAAAGTCGGCCGGGTGCAGTGGCTCATGCCTATAATCCCAGCACTTTGGGAGGCCGAGGCGGGTAGATTGCCTGAGGTCAGGAGTTCGAGACCAGTCTGGCCAACATGGTGAAACCCCCATCTCTACTAAAAATATCAAAAAATTAGCCAGGGCCGGCTGTGGCTCAAGCCTGTAATCCCAGCACTTTGGGAGGCCGAGGCTGGTGGATCACGAGGTCAGGAGATCGAGACCATCCTGGCTACGATGGTGAAACCCCGTCTCTACTAAAAAATACAAAAACTGGGCCGGGATGAGGTGGCGGCCACTATAGTCCCAGCTACTGAGGCTGGCAGGAGAATGGTGTGAACCCGAGGTGGAGCTTGCAGTGAGTCGAGATCACACCACCGCGACTCCAGCCTGGGCGACACAGCGAGACTGGCCTCAAAAAAAAAAAAAAAAAAAAAAATTAGCCAGGCTGTGGTGGCATGTCTGTAATCCCAGCTACTCGGGGAGGCTGAGGTAGGACTATTAAACCCAGGGGAGGCAGAGGTTGCAGTGAGCTCTGAGATCTGCCACTGCACTCCAGCCTGGGCAGAGTGAGACCATCCCAAAAAAGTCAGCTCATGAAAGCCCCGTGCTTCACCACACGGACGGTTTCCTGCATGTCTCTAGGAGGTGCTAATATGCTTACCATGCCCTGCAAGGTCCTGTGTGATCTGGTCTGCCTCCTCTTCTGATGTCTCCTTCTCAAGCTCCCCCACACCCCATGTATTGCCCCCCACCCTCAGATACACCGGCCTTGCTTTTTCTGAACAATCTGAATGAGTTTCCATGTTTGCACTTGCGGTTCCCCCTCGCCCCGCCCCCACCCCGGCCCCTGCCCCGTTAGCTCCTCATGCAGTCCTCCCGTGGCTCCTCCCTTGCCTTCTTTAGGTCTCTGTTCAACGCTCATCTCCCCGGAGAAGCACAGCCTGACCCTGTAACTCAGTCCCCACCGACACTCTCTTTTCCCTTGTTCCGCCTTCTTTGTCTTTGGGGCGCTTTACCGCTCCTGAGTGACAGCATACCTGCACTGTTACCTGCTGGAGTCTACATCGTCTCCAGAACATGGATCCCAGGAGGACAGGCCCTACCTCTATCTCACTGGCCACTTTTTCCCAGCACCCAAAACAACACCTTGCATAAAGTGTTTAGTTAATATACTGAATACATCAGTTTTCCCCTCCCCTCACTGCTCTGGAAACTCATCAGCTGTAATTACACTGAAATGTCTGCCCCGACTCCCAGGCCTGGCCACGCAGAGTTGCCAAGTGGAAAGCAGCTGGACAGGCCATCCCTGTGGACTTCCGAGTGGCTGCGAGGAGGAGCTCACAATTGCTGTTGCTGCTGGCTTTCCCTGCCTGCAGTGTCCTGGTGTGCCCTGGGACCTGCTTTGAGCCACGTTCAGACGGACTCTGAAACAGCTGCTCTGCCAAGAACCCAGAATCTTGAGATGGAGACAGATGGGACACAGCCGCCACAGCCTGAGACTCCTTCTTGCTCCAAGGTCCGGAGAATCTCCACCTCCCCTCGCTGCATCGCACCAGAGAGTTGTCCTGTCTGTGGGTTTGGGGACGGGGAAAGCCCCAAGAGCTCGGGAAAGGGCACTTCCTGGCTCGTTATGAGGCAGTAGCACCCCAGATAAATCAGTTCCCAGCCCCTCTGCAGGAGTCCACGATGGGGAACAGGCAGGACTGAGCCAGGTGGCCCAGAGTGGAACCTCAAGGGAGGCCCCGGAAATGTGTGCTTGGGGAGAACCGGGTTGTTACCTTCAGCCCTGACTGCCCCAGGAGAGGCCTGGAAAGGAAATCACTGAAATGTCCAATAGAGGGCGCTGGTTAGAGGCTATGGACTGGCCGGTTGCTGGGAGTCCGAGGCGGGCGGATTGCCTGAGCTCAGGAGTTTGAGACCATCCTAGGCAACATGGTGAAACCCCATCTCTACTAAAATACACACAAAAAATTAGCTGGGCGTGGTGGTGGGAGCCTGTAATCTCAGCTATTCACGTGAATTGCTTGGACCCGGGAGGCGGAGCTTGCAGTGAGCTGAGATAGCGCCACTGAACTCCAGCCTGGGCGACAGAGCAAGACTCTGTCTCCAAAAAGAAAAAGGGGGGGACCAAATGGGCCAAAAGAGCCAGGCCCTTCCATATGTTCTGTATGTTCTGATTATGGAAAAGTGACCGTGATATAGTAATTTTTAAAAAGTCAAAGTACAGAGTAAAACATCTCTGTTAGTATAAAATGCAACGCATAAGCATATCATTTACCCATGTATACATACTGATACATGCACAGACATAATTTCTGGAAGGAACACAAACTATGACCTGTGTTGGAGCACAGTGAGTGGCTCACCATCCAGTGCTCAGGGAGAAGAGGTCTCGTGAGCTGTCAGGTACCTGAGCAGTGATGCGCGGGAGATGGCTTTCACCGCCTCTCATGGGCTGCTCGTGAGTACTTCTTCCGAATTCTGTGTTCCGTGACATCACATGGGTAGCTGGGAACTGGCCAAGGTGGGAGTATTTACACCACGGAAATTGGCAAATGCTACAAATCAAGGTCCTCCCCGCCACACACACACACCCCCAGAGCTGGTTGTTAAGCTTTTCCCACCACACCTGAAATAAAGTGTTCTGCTCTATAGAACCTCAGAGAGGACCTTGTGGTCACACATATATGTGGAAAATGCTGAATATGGGACCTCAAACAGCCTCTGTGGGCTCAGTTCCCCCATCAGCATAGTGAAGCCTCCCAGAAGAGGTTGAGCAAGGAGGTCTAATGTTAACTAATTGATTTTTGCATGATACATGTTTTGTGACTACGTTCTCAAGGACATCCTAAGGAAAAGGCAGTATTTTTAGTTAAAATATTTCATGATCTATTTAGACCAATTTGCCTATAGAGTGTGTCATCCCCTCTAAAGCCATGATAACAGCCGTGATCCCCTCTAAAGCCATGATCTAAAGCCAGGGCAGTACAGCCACGAAGGAGTTAAGCATCCCCTAGCTAGGAGCTCCTAATCGTCTCCATCTTACAAAGGAACTGAATGAGGCATCAAGAGGTCAGGAACCTGCCCAAGGCCACATAACTGTGTGAAAAGGCAAAACTGAGGCCTGAGCACCCCTGGAAATGTGACTAGCTACATCCCTGGTTGAGTGATCTGAGCTCTGGCTTGGTGGGGTGCATGTGTGTACACATGCTGAACTTCAACCTGATGCAGCCGTAGATTAAAAAGCAAAGTGAACCATCCCTGGCAAAGTCAGGAACACATCAAAGATGCAAATTATCACCACTGCACTCATTACTATATTGAAGGGTCTAGCCAGTGCAATAGACAAGAATAAAAAGGGGTACAAATATTGGAACAAGAGAGAGAACCCCCACAAAAAAATCAACTGCACACTGATAACATCTGAAATTTTTGTGTGAGATAAAGGTTACCAATTTACAATACCAACTGATATTTGTTAAGCACCCAGGCATGCACTGCGGAAGGCATGTGCGAGCCCCACGTGAGCAAAAGTCTAAATCTTTCCAGAAGCACAGCAGAGACCTGAACAACAGGAGAGCTGGCCCGTGATCGCGCACAAGACTGTATTGTGAAAACGTCGCCTTGCCCTCCAGTAGCCTGTAAGTTCAGGACATTGGCAGTCAAAAGTCCAAATGGGATTTTCAAAACAACTCAAATAGATGATTCTAAAATTCATTTGGAAGAGAAAATGTGAAAACTTAGCTAAGAAAAAGTGGAAAATGAAGAACAACAAGGAAGAGCTCCCCACAACCGGTATCAAAACTAGAAAAATTAAGGTGATGCAGTGTTGGAGCAGGAAGTAACAAATAGATCAGGCCGGGTGCAGTGGCTCAGGTCTGTAATCCCAGCACCTTGGGAGGCCGAGGCAGGCAGATCACCTGAGGTCAGGAGTTCGAGACCAGCCTGGCCAACAGGGTGGAAACTCATCTCTACTAAAAATACAAAACTTGGCTGGGCACAGTGGCTCACGCCTGTAATCCCAGGACTTTGGGAGGCCTAGGCAGGCGGATCACGATGTTGGGAGTTCGAGACCAGCCTGGCCAACATGGTGAAACCCCATCTCTACTAAAAATATAAACTTACCCGACCGTGGTGGCAGGTGCCTATAGTCCCAGCTACTCAGGAGGCTGAGGCAGAAGAATTGCTTGAACCCGGGAGTTGGAGATTGCGGTGAACCAAGATCTTGCCACTGCACTCCAGCCTGGGTGATTGAACAAGACTCCATCTCAAAAAATAATAATAATAAATAACAAATAAATAAATAAAATTTTAAAAATACAAAAATTAGCCAGCTGTGGTGGTGCATGCCTGTAATCCCAGCTACTCAGGAGGCTGAGGCCGGAGAATCACTTGAACCGGGGAGGAGGAGGTTGCAATGAGCAGAGATTGTGCCACTGCACTCCAGCCTGGGCAACGAGACGAGACTCTGTCTCAAAAACAAACAAACAAACAAACAAACAAATAGATGAGAGTTATATCTAGGTTCTAGAAGATGGACCATAAACATATGGGAATTCAGAATTCCATAAAAGTAGCACATCACATCAATGGAAAAAATGAACTATTTATAACTAGGGAGGGACAGCCAGGTGCAGTGGCTCACGCCTGTAATCCCAGCACTTTGCGAAGCCAACGCAGGCGGGTCATGAGGTCAGGAGATCGAGACCATCCTGGCTAACACGGTGAAACCCCATCTCTACTAAAAAAAAAAAAAAATTAGCCGGGGGTGGCGGCAGGCGCCTCTAGTCCCAGCTACTCGGGCGGCTGAGGCAGGAGAATGGCGTGAACCTGGGAGGTAGAGCTTGCAGTGAGCAGAGATCGGGCCACTGCACTCCAGCCTGGTGACAGAGCAAGACTCCATCTCAAAAACAAACAAACAAACAAACAAACAAACTAGGGAGGGACAGTTGGCCAACCATTCAGGGACAAGTATCCTTAGACTCCTACCCTGCCACAGGCAAAAATAAATTCCAAATAGAATTTGTCTAGCAAATGCAAAATCCAAAAGTATTAGAAAAATATGGCATATTTTTAGAATTCTGGACTGAAGAAGGCTTGCCTCATCAAAATATAAAAATCAAAAGCTTAGAAGAATGGACAGATTTTGCCTATGTAAAAATTATACAGTAAAACGCATCATTTGTCTTTTCTTAAAGGTTTTTTTTTCCCTCAGCACTTTGAGCAAGGCATCAGCAATAGGAAATACAAAGGCTAGAAGAAAATAATACTTTGACAAATCTAGTCAGGAGCGCATTCGGTGAGGATACTTGCATGAAACCTTCAAAAAATCAATGCCATGGAAGGGGAGGTGGGTGTTCTAGAATAAGAGAGACTCCAATTTGGCTGGGCGCTGTGGTTCATGCCTGTAATGCTGGTGCTTTGGGAGGTTGGGGTGGGAAGGTTGCTTGAAGCCAGGAGTCCAAGACAGCCTGGGCAACATAGTGAAATCCCATCTCTACAAACAAAAAATTTTAAAATTAAAAAAATATATATATTTTTTGAAATGGAGTCTCGCTCTGTCGCTCAGGCTGGCGTGCAATGGAGGAATCTCGGCTCACTGCAACCTCCACCTCCCGGGTTCAAGCGATCCTCTCACCTCAACCTCCTGAGTAGCTGGAATTACAGGCATCTGCCACCATACCCAGGTAATCTTCGTATTTTTAGTAGAGACGGGATTTCACCATGTTGGCCAGGCTGGTCTCAAACTTCTGACTTCAAATGATCTGCCCACCTCGGCCTCCCAAACTACTAGGATTACAGACGCGAGCCATGGCACCCGGCAAAAATTTTTCCTGAAAGACAGACTAAAAATCATAATAATCAAATGCAATTTATGAACCTTGATGGCTGTTTTTTTAAAGCTATAACATATGAAGCACCTGAGGAAATCCAAATATGGACTGGGAATTGAAAGCTACTGTAAAATTACTGATAATATTTTTAGGTGGGTGATGATTTCAGAGTAACCTAGTCACATGTCTTTATTCTCAGAAGATGTGTGAAGGGTTTGGAGTGATTCAACCACAAACCATAAAATATTAGTGACTATTGAATGTAGGTGAAGCGTATACAGGAGTTCACATGCTATTCTTTTAATTTTCCTATATATTTAAATTTGAGAAATAGATTTCATTAGATAAGGTGTGATGCTAGAATGGGATTTATAGAAGCTATGACAGTGAATAACAAAATAACCCACCGTCCTACTGAAGTGCTAGAAAATTACCAATGCCCCTGAGTATTTCTCCCGTAGAGGTGACCTCTATCTTGAATGCTGTGCTAATTGTTCCCTTATGTTTTTTTTTTTTTGTTATATTGTCTTTCTTGAGACAGAGTCTTGCTGTGCTGCCCAGGCTGGAGTGCAGGGCGCCAAGATCATGTCACTGCACTCCAGCCTGGGTAACAGAGAGAGACTCTGTCTCAAAAAAAAAAAAAAAAAAAAAAGTGTAGCTTGAAGAGTAAAGAACTGTATTGCTGTGAAGAGACTGGGCATGGTGGCTCACGCCTGCAATCCCAGCACTTTGGGGGGCTGAAGCTGGAGGATCTCTTGAGCTCAGCAGTTTGAGACCAGCCTGGGCAACATAGTGAGATGAGACCCTATCTCTACTAAAAATTAAAAAAAAAAAAAAAAAATAGCCTGGTGTGGTGGTGCACACCTGTAGTCCCAGCTACTCAGGAGGCTGAGATGAGATGATTGCTCGAGCCTGGGAGATCAAGGCTGCAGTGAGCTGTGATTGTGCCACCACCTGAGTGACAGAGGGAGATTCTGTCTCGAACTAAAAATAAAAAAGCCATGAAGAGAGGCAAATTGTTATTTATTCACAATCAGAGCTGGGAGCGATGGCTCATGCCTATAATCCCAGCACTTTGGTAGGCCAAGGCTGGTGCATCACCTGAGGCTGGGAGTTCGAGACCAGCCTGGACAACAAGGCGAAACCCCGTCTCTACTGAAAATACAAAAAATTAGCCAGGCATGGTGGTATGTGCCTGTAGTCCCAGCTACTGAAGAGGCTGAGGCAGGAGAATCGCTTGAACCCAGGAGGTGGAGGTTGCAGTGAGTTGAGATTGTGCCAAAGCACTCTGGCCTGGGTGATAGAATGAGACTCCGTCTCAAAAAACAAACAAAACAAAACAGATTCAGCCATTTCTTGCTTTATATATTTGACAAAATTCCTAATACTTTTGTATTCCTAATTTTTTTTGTATAGTACACTTGAAATATAATGAAATAAAATTATTTTATTTCAAAAATTAAAAGTTTGTGTAATTATTTTTAATGCTAATACTTACAATGTGCCAAGATTATGTATATTTCAATGATTACACTTACGATTTAAAAAATTGAGATTTCAACTTTAAAATACGTGAGTGGATACATAATTTTTCCAACTCTTTTAGGGAGTCCATGAGGGGCGAGCTGGAAGACCACAGACCTAGGGAAACTCTTGCACACTAGGAAAGTGTATGAGAACGTTCCTGGCAGCCTGGTTGGTGATGGCAAAAACCGGAAACTCAAATTGTGGTGCATTCTGGAAAGTACAAATGAATGAACTCCATTCAGTAACACACGACATGGACGTGTCTTGGAAAATCTGTTGAATGTAAAAAGAGAATATTCTAGTTTTATAAAGCTCAGAAATAAGCGAAAGTACTTGTTACGTATAATAACTAAACTATCTTTTAAAAAGCAAGGGAACAGGCAGGGGCTTATGTCCGTAATCCCAGCTCTTTGGGAGGCTGAGGCATAAGAATCACTTGAACCTGGGAGGCGGAGGTTGGAGTGAGCTGAGATCGTGCCACTGCACTCCAGCTTGGGTGACAGAGTGAGATTCTACCTCAAAAAAAAAAAATTATACCAGCTGCTAACTTGATTACTTCCTCTTCCATGTCATTGAGCACAATGCATTGAAAACCAACTGACTTGCAATAAGTTTATAAAGCAATCAGTAGTCATTCACTTTTTCAATTCTGACATCAATATCTCTCAGTGCACCTACATCTGACAGTCTAGAACCTTCTGCAACCTGCAGTGATATATCAAAGAAAAGATTTAAGCGTGGGGAAGGGAAAGTAGGAAAATCATCACTTGTGAAAGGGAAGTGGGAAAGGGGAAATGTAGAGAAGAGGACATTTGGAAGTTTGTCTGAATAGAGTCCTGAAGACTGTCAGTTTCTTGCAACTCCTTGGAAAATCATTGTGTGCATCTCTGTTTGAAATCATTGTTCTAGAATACATCCCTAAGAGTAGAGCTGCTGTGTGGTAGGATATGCATGTGTTCGACTTCACAGTACAAAAGCCAAACTGTTTTCTTACGTGGTTGTACAAATTGACATCCCCACCAACTACGTATGAGAGTTCCAGGTACTCCACATCTTTGCCACCACTTGGTACTGTCGAGCTTTTTCATCTTTGCCAATCTGATGAATGTATAATCGTATACCATGAATAAATGGCTTTAGTTTGAATTTCTCTGATTACAAATGAGGTTGAGCATATACTCATAAATGTACTTGCCAAGCATGGTTTCTCCTTTGTGAAATCCCTGTTTGTAGACTTTTTCTTTCCTATTTCATATGGACTAATTTGTTCCTTTGTCATGAGTAGCTGTTCTTTATCATTCTTTAGACCAATCCCTTGCAAATATTTTCTTCTAGTTTATGGCTTTTTTTTTTCCCCCCTCATTTGATGGACAGTGCTTTTACAACCTGTTTAAGAAATCCTTTCCTTGGCTGGGCATGGTGGCTCAAGCCTGTAATCCCAGCACTTCAGGAGGCCAAGACGGGCGGATCACGAGGTCAGGAGATCGAGACCATCCTGGCTAACACAGTGAAACCCTGTCTCTACTAAAACATACAAAAAACTAGCCGGGCAAGGTGGCGGGCACCTGTAGTCCCAGCTACTCTGGAGGTTGAGGCAGGAGAATGGCGTAAACCCGGGAAGCGGAGCTTGCAGTGAGCTGAGATCTGGCCACTGCGCTCCAGCCTGGGCGACAGAGTGAGACTCTGTCTCAAAGAAAACAAAAAAGATAATCCATTATCTCTGTCATAAATCAAGTTTCCAGAGATGCAAGGGGTATATATATTGGCCCTTTCCTTCTATTTCCTTACCTGGTTTCTTCATTCCCATGTCAATGCTACACTTTCTTCCTTAAGAGAACTTTACAAGTCTTTTTTTTTTTTTTTTTTTTTTTTGAGATGGAGTCTCGCTCTGTCGTACAGGCTGGAGTGCAGTGGTGCGTTCTCAGCTCACTCCAAGTTTCACCTCCTGGGTTCACACCATTCTCCTGCCTCCGCCTCCCGAGTAGCTGGGACTACAGGCGCCCACCACCATGCCTGGCTAAATTTTTTCGTATTTTCAGTAGAGTCGGGGTTTCACCGTGTTAGCCAGGATGGTCTCGATCTCCTGACCTCGTGATCTGCCTGCCTCGGCTTCCCAAAGTGCTGGGATTACAGGCGTGAGCCACCGCGCCTGGCCTACAAGTCTTGATATCAGGCAGGATATTTCTTTTGTTTGTTTGTTTGTTTTGAGATGGAGTCTTGCTCTGTCGCCCAGGCTGGAGTGCAGTGGCACGATCTCTGCTCACTGCAAGCTCCACCTCCTGGGTTCACGCCATTCTCCTGCCTCAGCCTGCTGAGTAGCTGGGACTACAGGCGCCCGCCACCATGTGCTGCTAATTTTTTTGTATTTTTAGTAAAGACGAGGTTTCACCGTGTTAGCCAGGATGGTCTGGATCTCTTGACCTCGTGATCCACCCGCCTCGGCCTCCCAAAGTGCTGGGATTACAGGCGTGAGCCACCACACCTGGCCGATTTCTGGCAGGATATTTCATCCTTCATCAGCTTATCTTCCTCTTCTCATGGGTCCAGGCTATTCTTTTTTTTTTTTTTTTTTGACAGAGTTTTGCTCTTGTCGCCCAGGCTGGAGTGCAATGGGGCAATCTTGGCTAACTGCAACCTCCACCTCCCGGGTTCAAGCAATTCTCCTGCCTCAGCTCCCAAGTAGCTGAGATTACAAACATTTGCCAACAGGCCCAGCTAATTTTTTGTACTCTTAGTAGAGACGGGGTTTCACCGTGTTGACCAGGCTGGTCTCAAACTCCTGATTCGCCTGCCTCAGCCTCCCAAAGTGCTGGGATTACAGGCCTGAGCCACTGTTCCCAGCCAGGTCAAGGCTATTCTTAATCCAAGCTCCTCAAATATCTTCATGGGGTTTTTTTTGGGAATAACTGACATGCTTATGACATTGAATCTTTCTGCCCAAAACTGTGGTGTCTCTCTCTATCTGGTCTGATGTTCTTTCATGTCTCCAAAAAAAAGCTATAATTTTTCCTGTGTGCTTTATATTTTTGTTGGTTTTAAATATATCTTTCATTAATATGCTTTGACTTTCCCCTTCTTCATCCTATGCCTTTTGTTTATTTTTCTTATCTTATTGCTTTGGTTAGGTTATATAGTAACAATGCTGAATAAAAGTAATAATAGTAGTTTTCCTATTTTCTTTTTAATAAGGCTAGTCAAGGGAAGCAGTGAGAATGGAGAAGGAACAAAATAATCTGTAACTCATTGTGATCAATTAACTATAAACACCACTGCACTCAGACCAGCCCGTTACTGTTTTTGATAGTAAAGTGTATTGCTTATTGTTTAACAAATATAAAATAGGCTGAGAGAACATTTTTGGTGTACCTCCTGAACACAGATCCCTTGTCTCTCTTATCTTGTGCTGCCTCCCCAACCCCTCAAAGATTATCTGGCTTGGAAGGGCACAGTGGTTTATGCCTGTAATTCCAGCACTTTGGGAGGTGAAGAGGTGAGGATTGCTTGAAGCCAGAAGTTTGACATACGGCTGCACTTCAGCCTGGGTGACAGAGTGAGACTCTGTCTCTAAAAAAGGAACAAAACAAAACATTACCTGGCTCATGGCTCATTGTGGATGCTCAATGAATGTCTATTGATGTAGTGAGCAGATGTATTTCCTCCAGCCATAGATGAGTGTCCATCTAACTGCACCATATCAGTGTCTGGTCTTAAAATTTTTTGATATTTCATTTTGGTTTTAATGTTTATCTTTTTGAGTTTGAACAATTTTATATGTTTATTAAAAAATAAAGAAAAAATGTACTCCTCTGCTCTAACTCCACTAATGTCTTCCTGTATCACTTGAAATAAAATTCAAAATTATTTGCAGAGCCTCCAAACCTCCCCACGATTAAACATGATTGCATGTCTGGCTACCTCTGTGAACCCATCATTCATCACTCTCCTCCTTGCCCAATTTACCCAGTTACATTAGTCTCATTGCCTGTCCCTCTGCCTGGAGTGTTCTTCTCCCAGATCTGTGCATTTCTTAAGCCCTTGCTTCTTTCTTTCTTTCTTTTTTTTTTGAGACAGAGTTTCGCTCTGTTCCCCAGGCTGGGGGTACAGTGGTGCAATCTTGGCTCATTGCAACCTTCACCTTCCAGCTTCAAGTTATTCTCCTGCCTTAGCCTCCCGAGTAGCTGGGACTACAGGCACGTGCCACCATGGCCAGCTAATTTTTGTATTTTTAGTAAAAACGGAGTTTCACCATGTTGGCCAGGCTGGTCTTGAACTCCTGACCTCCAGTGATCTGCCCGCCTCAGCCTCCCAAAGTGCTGGGATTACAGGCATGAACCACCATGCCTGGCCCCTTGCTTCTTTCAAAAAGTTACCCAATAGTCAGCAAGATGGTCCCTGACCTCTTCATCTAAAATAGCCCCTTCCACTCCCTACCTCCTTACTGTGCCTTATTCTCCTTCCTATCAGTTACATGTCTTCGTAATACCTGATGTTATATTACATATCACCTGTTGGTTTGTTTTGCGTCAGCCTCACCCCATAGAATGCAAGCTCCAGCCGCAAGACCAGAACGGTATCTGACAAGTCACGACTGCCCCACATATATTTGTGGAATCGGTGTGTTTGCTTTTCACCCTCCACGAACTGGCCATCCATGCCCTTTTCCAATTTTCTTTCTCTTTCATTCTAGCTCTTTATGTAGAAACATACTAATTCACCTTGTCATGTTTCTGACAAGCATTTTTCCCAATTGTTCCTTGTATTTTTCATTGTTTTTTATCTTTGGAATGCACAGAAACCTCTGTTTTTTATGTAGACAGCTTTGCTATTCTTCCCTTGTGTCCTCACCACACAGCAGATAATGATCCAGCTAATCCTCTTTCATAGTTTTAAAGGTTGCCTTTTATACACTGAATACATTAATCCATCTGTAATTGATCTGTGGCAAGGTGGGAGGTGAAGATTGTTCCACTTTTCCCTCCAATTAGCCAGTTTTTCCAAATATCACATATGCAAAACAATTTTTCCTTTTCCACAAATTTGCAGAGGTTTCCTTATGACAGATTAAATTTTCACCTATTCTAGAGTCTATCTCTGAGTTACATAATCTGTTGATTATATAATGTAATCTTATGAGCACAAGCCCTGCAGCCAACCTATCTGGGTTTAAATTCCGGATCTACCAATGGCGCTGTGTGACCTTGCGCCAGTTCTTATTTTCTCTGTGCCTTGGTTTTGCAAAATGTAGATGACGATAACAGAAAATTGCCATTTCCTAGGCCTCAAAATCATCAAATACCAGCAATTCTGTATGGTTAAAGGTAATACCTACTTCCTAGGGTTGTTGTGAGCTTCAAGGTCAAATGCTAGAAAGAGTGTCCGTCACCCATGCACAAGGGGCAATCACTCCTCTTGAAGCAAGTGCCCCTCTTCATGATGTGTCTCTTTAAAAATTCTCCAGCTGAATTCATATGTTTATTCTCCCAGATGTGCTTTAGAACCATTTGGTCAAGCTTCCAAGATAACTCTACTGGGATCTGATTGGGATTGCATTTAACTAATAGATGAGTTTGGGGAGCGCTGACATCTTTGCAATCCTTGTCCTCCCACCCCGTGCCCACTGGTCTCCCTGGTGACTCCAGTCTCCTCTGAGGGCCCCAGCAGGGTTGGTTTCATGTGCTCTGGAAGGGAAAGGAAGGGAGAAGGTGGACCGCGCTGAACATCTGGAACCACTACCGGCGTGCATCTGGAGGGTCTAACACAGGGCTGGGCAAGGAAGGGGGCTCATCTTATTAAATCAGGATTTTCAGACTAAGGCATCTCTGTCAAGTAGGAATCATGTCAATGAGAAACTTTCCAGAAAAGCTCATCTAATTCCTCCAGCTGGAGCACTGCAGTGCCAGGGCGCAGGCAGCCTGTGGGCTTAATGTGCTGAATTACTCAGAAGCTGTAGACTTGCCCTTACCAAGGACTTCGCGAAATGACTCCAAATTAGACTGCCTCCTTAGCTGTCAGGTGGCTGAGGCTGGGTAATGTGGGGAGGAAGGGTTATTATTATTTTTTAAAATTTATCATCATCATCATCATCATCATCATCATCATCATCATCTACTATTCATTCATTCATCTTGAGAAAGCATTCCAAAGGCCTGTGGGGTTAGCAGCCACTTCAAGAGCTCTGGGTGGCCAGAGCAGATCCCCAGGAAGGCCCTCATGTCCCTGAGACAGACCAGAGGGTCCTGAGCCCAAGGAAGTGGCCCTTGAACCAAATACGTGCTGTCCAACCTTGGCAGAGGAGAGGTGCCTTGAGAAAAGAGGGAGGGCTCACTGCACAGAACTGGCCAGGCCCAGACCTAAGGACTCGCCCTGCGTTCGGTGTCAGCTATGAAGCCCAGGTGCCCACAGGGCAGGGATCCCTCAGCCACTGCCCAGCTCTGGTTGGCTGCGATCACTGAGCTCAAATGGGCAAAATCCCCCCGAGCTTCAGAGGCAGAGTGAAGAGCCCCAGGGAAGCAGGACCGCCAGAGCCCAGAGGGCATCTGAGGGGAGGAACCGGTGAACTTGGAGGCCTCTAGGCAGAGGGCATGGAGTTCCAGGTGGCCAGTCTGAGTGAGGTCTGAATGCAAACCCTGTTATGTTGACTCCAGGCCATGGGGACGCAAAGCATCTCCACTGCAAAGTCATTCCCTGGGGTGATACCTGCTCATCCCACAGCCTCCGCCCAGGGCTCCCTGGCCCTGAGCACCTTTCTCATCCACTCTGGGGATGAGGCCCCTGTGTGAACTCAGGGCATACTGGTCTCCTCACACCGGCTTCTACCTGTCTTCCCCGTGGGTTCTGAACCCCTGAGGGCTTGTATTGCACACAAGCGCCTGTCAGTCCCTCATGCCTAGCACAGTGGCTGCAGAGGACACTTAACTGGGAACAGGTCTGCTTTCCTCTGGGGCACTTTTGGCTGTCACATGACAGGGTGCCCCTCTGGCATTCATGGGCAGTCCCACACCACAAAGAATTATCCTGTGCCAGTGCCCACAGCCCCGGTGGTAAAGCCCTGCCTGTAGGTGGTGTAGGGGTAACCAGAGGACAGCCCCCAGATCCTCTATATGGCTGCCAACTACTCAGGACCAAGGGCACCGCCACAGTCCACCCAGCTCACCTGCGGTGGCCTCTCCTTCGCTGCAGGCCTGCTGGGGGAGAGAGTAATTAGAGGCAGAATGGAAATCTCCTGACTTCACAAATGTGACTTTGCAAAATGAGGCGGGAAGACAAATCTGTCTTCACTACTATTCATTAAAGAAAGTCCTTTATAAACCCCAAATTAACAATTTCTCATTTAAAGATGGGCGATTATCATTCTTTTCTGGCAATTTGTAGCTTTCAAAATGCTGAAATGTGAAAATTACTGGGGGGAAAATTCCAGCTGTGGTCACAGAAAATGGAAATCTGCTTCAAGACAACTGATAAACATACTTGAAATGATCAATAACCTCAGGTTCAAAAGTAATGCTCACATACATATGTGTGAAGTGACTGCTTTGGTAATAGAAACGCTCTATGTGATCACATTAAGGTCAACATTCTGCATCCAGGCGGCTCGGAGCCCCAAGTTACCAGAAAATCAAATGATTCATCTGGCAGGATCTTACGCAGCTTGGAGATTCTTTGACTAAGGATGGTGACAACACAGGGTTGAAATTCTTGCCTTAGGTTTTGCAATGCTTGGGTTCCTGCCATCTTTCTAACTAATCCACCAGGCACCTCTGAGGGAGGTGGGTGACCCTTGCAAAGGAGGAATTTTGCAAATACTAGGAATGGAAAAGGCCTTTCTGAAATGACACTTCATTGTTCATAATTGACACCTTCACTGAGACCTCCCCTGCCAGGACTAAGAATAAGACAGAGTCTGAATCCTGCCTCTGCCCCGGGCCAACCCCGGACCCCTCTGTCTCTGGATCTAAGATATCAAAGTAGGTCCAGTAAGATAGAACATGAAGATAATTGAGACCCTCTGGTTTTATGGGGGCAACTGAGCAGAGATGGTCTATATGGGTTACAGAGGTGCATAGCCGTCCTACGGAAGCACCTCTGGGTCAGCAGCCCACAGCGCCATCTCTCTCCTTCCACAGACCTCAGGCTCCTCAGGTGGAGGGCACCAGCAGAGGATCTGAAGCCTGTTTGCCAAGTGAGTAAAGAAGATGCTACTATGAATTCCAAACCATCTCCACAAAGGATAGGACTGAATGACATGGCCTTAAAATGTGGCAAGACAGACCTGGGTCGAGCAGGTGGAGGGGCTGTCACGGAAGAATCTGAGCCAGACACACAGCAAACCCTAACCAAGGTAGAGCCACACAGGAGGACTGCCCTGGAACCTTGTTTCTCTTCAGCCTTCAGCAGAAGAGCCAGCCTCTGTGTGGGTGGCAATAGAAACGGAGGCTGATGGTGACCGGCACTCACTGTGTGCCCAGCTTGGCACCGCACCCTTTGCTTGCATTGGACCAGCTGAGGAGGAAACTGAGACTTGGAGAATTAACCACCTGAGGATGGAAAGTCAGGTGGTCTGAGTTCAAAGCTGTGAACCTAGCCCTGAGTGGGCTGCTCGTGGGGGTGTGATGTTATCACGCACTTCACCTCTACTACACCATTCCCCTCCCCGAGAAACCAAGGTGTCTGCAAGACACCTGTGCCCTAGAAGCAAAGGGCATGCACGGTTCTGCTGTGTGGAGTGGTTTGATCTGGTTAGCTAAGGGGAGCCTCCACCAGGAGCGGGGGCCTCTCTGGCCTCTGGACACAGCTGTGCACCTCTCCCACAAGTTCTACCCAACTTCAAATAAAGATGATGAACTCGGCTGAGAAGAGAAGAAAAAGGAAAACTTGAAACAAGAGCAAACATCGCAGCTTCCCCCAAGCACTGTCCGGTATCCACCAGCAGGGGTGGTCAAAACTCTGGTTCTCCCCTCTCCCAGGACGGGCGTCCATTGTCCCGCCCTTCCCTCCGCAGGCAAGGGGCTCTGCCTTGGCCCCCGACCCTGGCAAGAAGTCAGTGCCAGTGGCCTTGGCTCAGAACCCAAGGCTTGTGGAGGGGACGAGGTCAGCATTTGGAGGGATCCAGGCCAGTTCCCGCTGCAAGTGCCGCTCAGCCAGAGTCCCCTGCCCGGGCTGGCTGCTCTGTCTGCAGAAAGGGACCCTCACCCTTGCCTCTGGGCGGCTGTGCCACACTGGAGGGCAGGTAAGGTGCTGGGTGCAAGGACACCTCTTTCTCGTTTCTATGGCATCCCAGGCCCCAGGTGGCGTGGTGGGAGAGGTGCCTCGGAAACTGCCACGCAGAGCCATCAAGCATGGCTTCTGACAGTCTGACTGCACACACCTCTGCACGCTCGGAGGCCGGGCCAGGCTGGGGTGGGGTCTGCCCCTCTTTCTTTCCTTTCTCCGCCTGGTCAGGCTCGGCTTTTGTTATTCATAGCCGGGTGCCTCTCTCTTCCTGGGGTCAGGCGGCCACTTCCAAACCCTCATGGCGCTCAGTTCTCTGCCGGGTCCCCGCCGAGCCAGGTGCATCGGGGAAGTCGGATGGGGGGCGGGGAGAAGGGGAAAGCGAGAAGGTGGGGGTAGGAGATCTGTGTCCTCCCGGGCCCGGGCCTGGGGGCCTGGCCGCTAGCGGTCAGGCTTAATAGGATCAGGTCTGTGTAATCCCATTTCAGCCATTGTCATTCAGGAGGCCGCGGGGCTGAAGCTGGGGGGCCCGGCCCTTTAGGGCGACGGCGGCCACACCAGAGATGCACCGGCATGACAAAGGCCGTCAGGGACCCAGTGGCGGTGAAATAAAGAGATGAAGGCTTTGGGGGTGGGTGCCCGGAGTGACGTCCGCCCCCCGCCCCCGGGCCTGGCCCTGCCTCAGGCTTTCGCCTAGGGCCCAGGCCGCTCTCAGGCCGTGGGTGCACCCTCGGGGCTCGGCCCCCGGTTTAGGTCTCAGGCCCCCGGGAGTATCAGGAGAACAAGGTCGCCCGAGATGGGCCGCCGCGTCCCGCTACGGCCTCCCTGCCTCCCTGGGTGTCCAAGCTGCCAGGCCGGTAGCGCAGCCGGACCTCCTGCCTCTCTCCCTCAAGGCCCACGGGGTACACGACTTCCTGCAGGACCAGGCCTGGCGGCCTACCCCTGGGCTACCCTAGCCTCGGTTTCCCTCGCCCTAGCCTAGCGTGTGGCGCAGTTCTGGGCCGGTTCCAGAGAGAGCATGAGGGTGTGCCCGACTGCGGCATGAAGGGGATGGGCTGTGGGGGCGCTGGGAGTCAGTTTAGGAGCAGAGAGAGAGAGAGAGAGAGAGAGAGAGAGAGAGAGACAGAGAGACAGAGAGAGGCAGAGAGAGAGAGAGAGTGTAGGGGCGCCTGGCGGTGGAGGCTAGGGTGTTGATGGTGGACTGCGGAGGTGGGGAGCTGGAACAGCCCATAGGCCAGACCCGGAAGAGCTCTGAAGTCCAGGTGGGGGTGGGGGCAGTGTGAACTGCGGAGGGGGTCATCCCAGGCACAGAAAGTGGGGGGTGTTCCATGCGTTGGAGGTTGGGGGTATGTGGGGAGAGCTCAGAGGCCAAACCCTGGCGGTGGGGGGAAAGTGGACTGTAGGATGCCGGGTGGGAGTCACAGACAAGAGTGGTGGGGGGTGCGGGAGTCCTCTACGCAGTGGGGAAAGAATGGGGGGAGGGGCTTCCCGCCACGGAAGGGATACACTGAGAGGGAGCAGTCCACAGGGGCGGACTCGGGGGCACAGGGACCGTTCAGCTTTGCTGGGTGCCTGAGGGCAGCATTTTTGGCTGAGCCAGTGGGGTCGGACCCTTGGCTATTTGGAATGTGGACGTGAAAGGGAATGGCATATGCACACACACACTCCCACTGTCACCTGCTCACGCCCACACATACTCAAGCACTTGCACACCCGTCCACACGTGCACGCTCACATCCCTGCTCATCACAGAGCCAACTCCGTGGGGATCGAGGGAGGCGCTCACAGGGACCTTTTTGAGTTCAAGCTGGAAAATCCGAGCGGGTTCCAGGGCAGCAGCACCATGCACGGGCCACCAGGACCTGGGTCAAGGGGCAGCCTCCCTGGGGGTGGGACTCCCGCCAAGCCATGATCCGCCATTGGTCCCCCAGTCCAAGAAGCCTGGATCCTCCCGCGGCTCCCAAATGCGTGGGCCTGCCCCCTGCCCCAGCAGAGCAGAGCTTGCCGACTGCAGTGACAGTGTGCTGCCTGCCTCCCAGGCCCCCTGTGCCAGCCAGGCCTCAATGCAGCGCTGCCGGGAGACTCGGTGCAGTCACTCCAGTCCCGCCTGTCCAGGGGAACTGCGCCTTGACCTTTCCCCAAAGCCACGGAGGGCAGGGGGGAAGTCAGCTTAGGCCCCCACTTCTGAACTGTTCAAATAGGCAATCAATTTTTATGATGTAATTTATAATTTATGCAGGTTGTCTTCATACATATGGTGTTGCTTTTGTGCGTCGGTGTTTCAGGTGCTTTATTACTCTGCTGGTGTGATCTGCATTCATGTTCGGTTACCAAGATCATATTTCTCCTGTTTACACCATAAGGGCCTAAAATGAAGATTAATGCCACCTCCCTTCATCCGGGCTGTCCCTGTAGAACCCCGACTTTAGCTTCCCCCAAGACCCCAGAGCCCTGCTACCCTGGAACTGGGCCCTGAGCACTGCACTGAAGCTGCCTGGGAGGCCCCAGTGGCCAGAAGGTTGGAGCAGGCCACCTGCTCTGGCTGTGCATGCCTGGGCAGATGCCTGGGGTCTGGGGACAGAAATAGGTGTGTGCACTGGAACCTCCTTCCCTGGGAAGCCACAGCTGGGCATAAGTGAGCCACTCTGCCACATCGTCACTGAAGTCCAGCAGGGGAAAGAAAAGGGCCCCAAGTGGGTCTCTGCTGCCAGTGCTGCCGAATGCGTGGGCTCCAGCCACTTGGGACTAGGAAGGCCCTGAGGTGAGAACCAGAGGGTGATCCAGAGGCTCCTGAGGCCGGAAAGCTAGGAGGTCACTCCCGGCTTTCAGTGCACCTAGAACCACCTGTCATGGGGCATAGCACGTTGGCTCTGTTCCCGACAGGTCTGGGGCTGGAGGGAGCAGCCCTGGAGGCCCTGTGCGAGCCTCACCAGACGCAGCTGAAATAATTAAGCCCATTAAGCTCAAACAGAAACAAGACGGAGAGGGTGCTGACCCCAAGAGAAAGGGTTCTTGGAATGCAGGTACCAGTGATGTGCCCAGGCTGGTATAAGCATCCAGGCTGAAGGCCAGACCTACAGACAGCCATAGAGTCAGGATGTCCTCTGAGGCAAACCCCGGGCTCAAAAAAGCCTGGAGGGCCACTCCCTGCTCTCCATTTAGCTGACAAGCCATCTGTGAAAGAACCACCCAGGGGGCTGAAGACAGGAGGCAAAGGCTGGATGCACAAGCATGCACTAAATCTCGAAAATTCCAGAGCAGGTTGGGATTTGAGCAGCCTCCAGTGCAGGTGGTCCTGGCTGCTGGGAAGGTAGTCCTGGGCTCCTCCTGGAAGAGGAAGTTGCTTGAGGCCCAGGACCAAGCTAAAGAGGGCCCTGCCCCACGAACTGGGAGATGGCTGCGGATTTTCAGCATACCTTTGGTTCTCCAAGGGGGCAGGGGTGCCTGACTTGCCAGGGAGCAAGGGCAGTCACTGGGTGGAGTGACTGTTCTTGTGGCCCTCCTCTGACCTCTGCCTAGGTCGGTGGCTGCGGGGTGCAGGCAGCCCTGAGGCATCCCAGTGCATGGCTAGGGGCGCAGGTCCAAGGAGCTCCCAAGCGTAATTATTTGATCTGCAGATGTAAGTGGAATTTATTGTAACAACAAATATAGTGATGTCAAAACCCAACCTTGGATTAAAGCCGGCAGCCAAAGGGGAAGTGTATTAATTTCCAACAGCATCTCAGGCCAGAGCCTATTAGAACAAGCTATTCTTCAGGCCCCCCCATCAGAATTAATCATTGGGAGTTAATTTGAAGCGCAGACAAGTTGCTGTTAATTTAGTGCAGGGAGGACGGGATGGAATAAAAAGCGGAGGTGCTGGCCGAGCCTCGTGGGTCTCATTAATCAGCCAGCTGAGACGGCCTGGCTTGATTACAATTTGCAAAAAAATTCATTAGGGCCCGGGCGATTGACAATTTTTCTCTCTGCCTGTGATGTGACTCATTAGGCAGCCAAATGAAAGCCATGATGACGGCCATGATGACAGCGGCCATCAAGCGCCGCTTGTTTATCTTCCTCCCCTCGGCCTGTCTCCCGGGCCTTGGCCTCCCTGCCGGGCTCTCGGGGGCGCCCGGGCGCTCAGGGGTTGGGGCGGGAGGGGGTCAGCGCCCCGAGGAGCAGGAGGGCGGGCGGCGTCGGCCAGCTCGGGCCCTCTCCTCCTCGTGTCTCCATAGGGCGAGGACCTCGAGGCTGGGAGGGCCCGGAGCTCGGTCCCAGGAGCGGGGCTTCCTGACGGCGGCCTCCAGCTCCTAGTGGGTTTCGCTTTCCCGCCGGGTTTGCGCGGTCAAGGCTTCCGGTCCCTCTGCCCCTCAACCCTGCCATGGGCTTTTGGAGAAGGCAGGTGGGAGTTACACTTGTTACGGTGGAAGGGGACGTCGGGGGCACTCCAGGATCTGCGGGGAGTCCCAGGGTCTCTTCCCCCGACCCGCAGTGCCGGCGGGGCAGAGGCCGCAGCTCCTCCACCTTCCCGGCTAAACTCTTCGCCCCCAGCCACGGGCAGACTGGCTCAGGTGTGTGGGTCGGGGAACGGCGTTCCTGCGGGCCTCGAATGCTGCAGCAGCGTCGTGTGGCCAGTGGGGACCTGCCCCGAGCAGATGGCGCTCACCGGCGACCTGCGCTCTGCGCGTCCTGGCGGGTGGGATCCCGGCCTTGCGGCCCCCGCGCCAGGCCAGGGCGCGACCCGGGCGCCATCTCCTCCCTGTCAGGCTTCATGGCGCTGGGCGGGGCGCGGCCAAGAGCCTCTGCAGCTCTCGGCGCCCCGCAGAGCCGGCCGAGGCCCTCGGAGGACTGGCCCTTCTATTTTACTGGGCTCAAAAACCAAGCCTGGGCCATTTTCTGCCACCGGAACTGTTGGGAACGCGGCGGGAAAGGGTGACTCGGTCGCTCCCAGCCTTCACCCTGCGCCTGAAGTTTGGGTGGAGGTCTTGGTCCCCAGGCCCCTCCAGCGTGGGGAGGTGACGGCCTGTAAGTAGTAAAAATTAAGTCAATATTAGTGTTAACCCATGGCGGGCCGCGCTTCCCCTTCTTGGGCTGAGAACCGCGCCAAAGGCCTAGCGCCGCTGTATTGCAGCGGCTTCGGGCCTCCGCTCCTTCCCCCACTCGAAAGGCTGAGGCCGGCGAAGCCCCGGCTTCTCTCGCGCTTCGGGCTGCTGGCTTGGTGGCACCATGCTCACCCTCGCTGGCCCGCTGCACGCCCCTGGGCGTCCGGGGTCTGTCCGCCGCAGCCTCCCGCGGGCCGGACCGCAGTATCTGGCGGCGCGCTTCTGGGTCCGGTAGGGAGCTCGGGGCTCTGAGCGCAGGGCCGGGGGTGGGACAGGAGTGGGCTTGGGGACCAGGCACGCCCCCACCGCGTTGGGGAGGCGCGCAGCTCCCCGTTCCCTGCAGACCGACTCCCAGCTCCCTGCGTAGCCTCTCCCCTTTTCCCCTTTTGTGGTGCGGGATACCGGGGCGTCCTTGGGGTGGGGCGGTGGCCGGGTCCCGCCCCCTCGACCCCGCCCGGAGGGGGAGGCGCAGCGGCCGCGGGCACTGCAGCCCGCCTCCGCCTCCGACTGAGGGCTGCCGGGAAGCCGGCTGGGCTCGCTGGGTTTTTGCTCCTGTCGCCAGATAACGCCCGGAGCCTGATTTATGGACCCTCCACTCTGCCAGTAGGCGAGCATTGCTTCTTTTCGGGCAAAGGAAAGACGTTTCCTTCCTGGCTGTAGTCGATTTGGAGCATCAGGAGTTTGTGCAAAGCCACCAATACCCGCACTCGCTTGCCTCCTCCGGGCACCCACCTCCTCCTCTGGCCGAAGTTTGCCGGCCTACTAGGTATCGATTAGGCTGTGCAAAAGGGGGATATAGATTTCTAAGGTGAGAATTAGGTTTTCTTAAATTCGTAACCCTATCGGTGCTCTTGCCCTCCTATTTTAAACCTGGTAAAGTGCTGGGTGGCTCAAGTCCAGGCTGCCTAAGGAAACAGGTTTTAGGGGATGTTTCTCCAGTACTGGTTCCAGACCAGTTGCCCAGCCACACCCTGGCAGTGCCCGGGACAGTCAAATTCTGGACACACTTATGAGGCCCAGGGATTGGTCTTTCTCCCCCCTCTCTCCTTTTTATTATTCACAAGACTGAAATTGTTTAAATGTCATAACTTATAAGAAAATAAGCTACATTGAAATAAATTAACACAACGGAGACGTGCTTCACATGGCTCAGATAGGATAGGCAACCCCAGGGGAAACCAAAGCCAGGCAAAACCAAAGCAAAGCAAAGCGAATTTCCAGGCTGCCTAACAATGTCTGCTTTTCGGTCAACTCAAAAAGCCAGAACGCAAACCAAAATCAGTTTAAACCCCAGCGCTTGTTCTTGGGTTTCACGTTTACCTTTGGAAAAGTATGGAAAGGTGGCTGCTAACCGCACATATTACAGCAGAGGTTTTGTTTTCTTCTGGAATGAGTGGAGAACATTACTGGGTAATTAAGTCCTATAACTTTCAAAATACTGCAGCTGAGATCCAGTCTATAGAGATATTTATGTACAAAGTAGGATAGTATAATAAATATTTAGCGTGTCTTCTGGTGTGGCTGTAAGCCCCTTCAAAAGCAGTCTTTTAAGCCCATTTAGTGAATATATTCTCAATTTGCTTAGGATGGCCACAACTGGGCTGTGACTTTGTTGCTTCAAACACAGTGGAGTCCACCATGGGTTCCCTTGGGTGCGGGGGCTTCTCCAGGTGGGTGCCAGGCCCTGGCCCTTCTGGACCCTCAGGGCCGGGCCTGCTCTAGCTGCTGATGCTGACTTCTGATAGCGAACCTGCTGACGTGGACGGGGATGGGGACGACGATCTTAGGGTTCCGGGAGGGCTCCCCTGTCTTGGAATTGGCATTGCCCGCCTTCACTCGTTTCCACTTGGCCCGTCGGTTCTGGAACCAGATTTTCACCTGCACCTCGCTGAGTTTGAGGGCGTGGGCGATCTGCGAGCGCTCGGTCAAGGAGAGGTACTTTTTGCAGTGGAACTCCTTCTCCAGCTCCAGCAGCTGCTCGCTGGTGAAGGCAGTCCGCCGCCGCCGGTTCTTGCCAGTAGACGTGGTGCTGCCCGCCGCGCCGCTGCTCGGCGGGGTCTCCTCCAGTGCGTGGCCCGGGTCTTCCTCCTTGTGAGCTGCCTGGCCAGTCAGATTGTCATCCGAGCTGTAGTCCACATCGCTCTCCAGTGAGAAGCTCTCCTCCTTGCCCTTCGGGTCGTCTTCCACCTTTGACTCGTCTTTCCCTTGCCCTCGGACAGCCCCGACTGAAAGCAAAACCAAACGGCATTTTATTACATTTCGCACACTGGCCTTCCTTTCTCCTTCCCACTGTCACTTGGGCATTCCGCGCCCCCCTCCCGCTCCCCGCCCTTTAGCGGATTGTCTTTCTATGACATTAACACATTGTGATTTCCTGGCCTTTGAGGGGTAGAGGAGGGGTGGGGGGAGCGTGAGAAAGCTCAAAGAAGAGGAGGCAGTACAGGCGACGGCCCTTTGCCCAGAACCATCACTCAAAGGGCCGCCATGCCTCCCCCGCACCCTCCCAGCCTCGGCAGCGTCAGGAGAAGTAGCAGGAGGCGCGAGGCCCAAGAGATTGCCCGCTTTGTCCCTGGGGTGGGGGCTGGTTGAGGACTGATGGGGGGATTCAGGATCCATCCTGCCTCCCCCACCGTGAAAATTCAGTGAACCTCAATTGCCTCCTAACCGGACTGGAGGCGTAGGGACGTGCAGATCCCAGACCGTCTTTTTTGAGACAGACAACATTGGTCAAAGGGATGTTTTGTGGCCTTAGAAGTTCCCACCAGACACCCACAACACACACACACAGACACACAGCCTCCCAGGAATCCGTTCTCCCGGAAAGTAGCAAGACCAGCGAAGGGGTTTAGAAAGTCTGGGCGCCCCTGGGCACACGCACGGCTGAGACGCTCAGCCCAACTCGTCTCCCCTAGAGGCTGCAACCTACCCAGGACCCCAGGTCACCACGGAGCGGTAGAGGAGGACTCGGACAAACGCATCCTCAGATAGATATGCGGCCCAGGGCAGCAGCTGGTCGCTGGGCGCTAAATGCCCCCGCGAGACCCTGCTTGTTGCGTGGCTCTGAATTTCCCCCGGAGGCCCAGCGGCACAGCCGGGCCTCATCCTCCAGCTCCTCCGGCGGGGGTCGAGCGGGGGCGCGGCCTCGCCCCCTCGGTCTCCCGCGGGAACCCGGCGCTGGCCCGCCCCCGCCTCCTCCCGCCCCCGAGTCCCGGCTGCGCGCGCCGCCGACTCACCGAGCGAAGCCTGCACCGCCTCGGCCGCGGAGAAGGCGAGCAGCGAGCCCTCTTTGGCCAGGAAGCCTTTGCCGTCCTCTGCGTCAGCCTGCAGCGCCTCCGCCTTGTCGAAGTTACCGCCGCCGGGCAGCGGCTGCGGCGCGAACTTGCGGGCCGCTGCCGCCTCCTGGTGCTGGGGCGACGCGGAGAAGCCGCCGGGGAGCGTGGCCATGAGCGTAGAGGTGAGCGCCATGCCCTGCGCCAGGCTGGAGCAGAAGCCGGTGGGCAGGCTGGGGATCTGGTGGTGAGGGTGTGCGGGCGGCAGCGCTGGCTGCAGCGCGGCCTGGGGCAGCGCGGGCGGCGGCGGCGGCGGCGGCGGCAGCACTACCGGCCGGTAGGGCATGAACATGGGGTAGCCAGTGTAGACGAAATGGCCTGGGCTGGGCTGCGGCGGGCTGCCGATCAGCGAGTCTATGCTGAAGGCGGTGCTACTCCCCAGCGGGCGCTGCATCATCATCAGCGACGGCGGGAACGCTGCGCTCATAGACGCGCTCGGGAGAGGCCAGCGAGAGGCGAAAAGTCCCCGCGCCGCGCCGCCGCCGGGAAGCCCGCCGGACGCCGGGAGCACGGCCGGGAGCGTCGGGCAGGGGCCGAGCGGAACCCCGAGAGCAGACGCCTCCGCCCCTCAGTCCTGGGCCCGCTGCATGCTCGGCGGGTGCAGGGTGTGTGCGGGGTGAGACCGTGCGCCCCGGAGTGGAGAGGACGCCCGGGCCCCGCGGGCTCGCCGGAGTCCCCGTCCGCCGCTTGCCCGTCGGAGCCCGCGCGCGTCGCGGGTGCGGCCCTAGGCCCCGGTAAGCTGCCGTCCGTCCGTCCGTCCGTCCGTCCGTCTGTCCCGCCGTCCGTCGCCTCCCGCGGGCCGCTGGGGAGCGCGCAAAGCCGGCGTACTTGTCTCCGGCGGGCGCCGCCAGCACCTTTAAATCGCGCTCCTCTTTCTCATTCACATTTTGCCTGCCGCCTGGCCCGGCTCGCCTCACGTGGGGCTGGGCGCCGCTGGCCATTGGCTGAGCGGGGAGGGGGTGGGGCGAAAGCGGGGCCCCGCCCTTTCCACCCAAGCTGGCCGCGAACGGGCTGCGGGCGCCACCGTCGGAGGCGCGCGGGCCGGGGAGCCGGAGCCTGCGTGTCTAGCCCGCGCCGCGCAAACCTGAGAGGGGCGGATGGCACCTCCAAGACTCGGACCTTGGGGCCCTGCAGCCTTGTCGAGGCCGCCTCGAAGGGCGGCCTCCGGAGCCCGCACCCCCGCGGCTGGGCCGGGGGCGCTTTATTTCTTTTACTGTATTTGTCATGGAACCAACCTGCCTGCGGCTCACTCCAGCGCTGGGTGCTCCGGCTGCTCCTGGGGTCCGGGCGAGGATCCTGGAGTTGGGGACAGGGTCCTACCCCTCCAGAGCCGCCCCCGGGACGAAGGCTGGGAGCAGGCAGGCCCTGCCTGCCGCCGGGAACCCGCCGGGTTGCTCCCTGCCGGTCCGCGCTCCAGGTGGGGCGGGGAGGCTGCTGCTTCCCCCATCCCGGGCTGGGCTCTCCCGTGAGCGATCCCGTCTCTCATTTTTCATGACATTCTTAATCATCGCACCTATTTACACACTTTGCCAGCGCGCACCAAAATAACAACCACGATAATTATGATAATAAAGAGAGTCCTTTATCTGCTCCATCCTCGGGGAGGAAGGGGGGAGTTGCTGCGCCTCCAGATTGTGTAACGTGAGATTATCCTGATGAAAGCTTTATGATGTTTGCTCAAATAAAAGCTGCGTTTTGTAAATAGGCGCTAATTAAGCACGTTGCGAACGCAGGGAGTGCTCACCCTGGCGCCGCCGCCCGGTTTCCAGCGCGAGGACTCGAGGGCGCGCGGTTCCTCTTTGCTGACTGCGGGATGGAGCCGATCCCCTCAGGATGTTTCCCCTGTTCTCAACAATGGTAAAGACCCCCAAATTTGGAAGTAAGGGAATCTGGGGGTGGAGGGAAACCAGGGACATTCTTATCCCCTCCTCCATTTTAAAACAAAAACTTTCAGCTCTTGTCTTCCCTTTAAAAATGGAATAATTTCGTGACAAGGGCAGACCGTGCAGAGCGCACCAGCGCGCGCGCGGGGCTTCCTCGCGACTCCAAGGCCTGGGCTTCAACTTCCCGGGTCTAGACGTCAGCCCTGAACCGCCAACAGCACCGGGTTGGGGAGAAGAAAAGAAGGGCATTGTTAGTTCGGTCATTAGAAATCAGCTCACGCCGAGGAGCTAGTGGTTGGGGAGTTGGCCCGTGTTGGACGTGTGTTATGTATCACTTACAAGCACATTTAATTGGGAGATAAAGATAAATCGATCTTTATGAATTTATCGACCCGATTCTTTGAAGCTCTTTTTTCGCGTTCTTCCTGTTTCTCTCCCTCCAACCCCAAGGCCCCCCGGGGGACGTCTTAATCCCAGATCAGCTCCTCCGCCAGGAGTCCCGCCGAAGACCCACTGCCCATCCAGCGGGCCTGGAGGAAAGAGGGGAGGGTGTGTCCTTGGCGCCCCAGGGCGCTGGGAAAACTCGATGGTCCCGCCGCCAGCCCTCTCCTCCTCCTCGCCTCCTCCTCCCTCCCCACCACCACCCGGACAAAGACGTCTCGAGCGCGTTTCCCCACTCCAGGCCGCAGTAATAGATCGCTCCGGCAGCAGGCGGTTTGAAAGGAATTCATTAGGACGCTGCCTGGATTGCCTCCCCTGACTTCACGCCCAGACCCCGAGGTGGCTTAGGCAGTGTGAGGGGAAATGAATTCCCTTTGGGATCCATGGAGAAGGAGGTGTCTGTGGGATTTCCAGGCTCTATCCCTCCTTCTTCAGTCCCAGAAAAGAAGAAAAAGAAAAAGAAAAAAAATCGAATCCCAGGGCAAAAGGCTGATATCTTTATGAGCATAATAAATACTCCCTCTCATTATGAGATAGTTACAGTAACACAGCCTTGGGTGCCATTACCTTGTTTTTTGAATACTAAGAAACGCTCCACTCCTTCCTTCATTTACGTGGCTACAGCCAGGGCCCTTCCGGCTTGCCACTGGCATGCCGGGGGAAGCTGTTATTCATTTTACCTACGCAGGTTTGCCATGCACTTTGCTATTTCGCCCCAAAAATATTGTTCTAGGGACTTTTGTCGCCTGATTACCCTCCGAGAGACAGGGATTCCTTTGATTATTTTGGTGATTATTCTACATTTAAAGTTCAGCAAGAAGATTTAGGTCCGTCGAATTATAGCTACACTTGAAATAATTTGATGGCATATTATTTGCACCCATAAATTGCCATAGAAAGTATTGACTGCAGGGGTTATAATACTAATCTTTTATTAGTGAGTTCAGATAATTCTCATCAATATGAATTTTATTTACTAGTGCTTTTTTCGCAAATGCAATGCAGTAATACTTTCTCATCTAATGCCTAACTGCTTAGAAAACGACTGTTCGTGTCGTAAAAGGATCCTTGTGTTTCGGCGTGATTAACAAGACTCATTCGGGGCACCTCAGCTACCTGCAAAGCGTTCAGAGCGTGGGGACTGCGGATAATAAAAGCCTTTAGAGTTTTCTCGGATCCTCAGAGAGATTTATGGACAGGAGCGACAGATACATGGCTTATCCATCCTCCGGATTCCTACCTGCCTTAGCTCGTAACAGCCTCAAACTGCAGAGTCCTCCGTGACTCAGCTCGGCCCAGTCTGCGCGGGAAAATCACCGGGCACAGATGTTTGCAACTTTATCCCCTCCCCCCTCCAATTAGGAAAAATGAAGGGCGCACCCGAAGGGAGAACTGGGTCCTCCAACTCCAGTTAACTTCGTGAACTTCCCTCCCCTCTTCCCCCCCACCCAGATGAAGATAGCTCAGCCCCTGGGCACTTTACTCGACAGGTGCTAGGCTAGTGTCAGGTTCAGATTATGCCACTTAAAACCTCAGACATTCCGAAAAAGTTATGGTAATTAAGTTGGCCCCTCGCTTCGGGGTTGTCCCAGTCTGCACTTGCATGCAGATGTATGAAGGTTGAGGGTGAAATAGAAAACGCACAAGTAAATGAATATTCACGCAGCAAACTTGTGCTGGCCTGCCCAGCCCAGCCCAACCCAGTCTGGAGGAGGAAGCACCGCGAATCACGCCCTTCGCTGCCGCCGCCAGAGTTGAGGTCGCGGGTGGTCGTGGAGAGGATACGGTGTGGGCGCCCGTGGTCTCGGAGGACGCGGGGAATCCTGCGGGCCTCGCGGGTCTGGCGCTCCCGCCAGTCGCCCAGTCCTAGGCGACAGGCTGGTTTCTCGGGCAACCGAGTTGTTTTTATTTACAGGGATTTTGAGAAGCCCGATCGTTTGGTCATTGCCACAGCTCTTGCTCCTGGCAATAGTTGGGAAATAACTTGGGATGGGTTTTATTTATGGAAGGGCAATTGGGATTCACACCCAGCTAACCCTGAACAGTCCCTCCCGAGGCCCGGACGCACTTACAAAGGGGTGCTTGTGTAAAATTCCCCATCAGACACACCAATTTGCAAGTAGCAGAAAGCATTGAAGCCTCATCTTTTTAAACATTTTATTCAGCTTTTTTTTTTTTTTTTTTTTTAATCTGAAAGCCCAAAATAGACTCCATGTGGTTCTAAGTGAAGTCAGCCCTTGGCTGGCTTTGAAATAGCTCCTGCAATTATGTAAAAGAGCCATTCACCAACAGGACGGAATTAAAAGGGATCTCGCCCGCTTCCCTTTCATTGCCAACCTCTCATGTTTGGCTTTTCAAAGCACTTCCAACACGATGTCTTTCTCCAGGACAAAAGGCAGAACAAAAAAAGTCCCCAAACTTGTAAATTGAACGTCAAGGGAACTTTAAACAATTTAAAGCCCATAAATAATGATAAAGGGGACTGGCAAAAAAGGCAAACCCATTCAATTAATAGAGTTTCCCAAGCAAAGATCAAGTGGTTTATAAAATAAAAGTCTTTGGTTTCATTATTCTGCTCCTTGACCATGCAGAAAGCAGGACAGGGGGTTTTCTAAAGCGCCCTGAAGAAGAAACACTTTGCGGGACTGTGTGTGCTGCGACATTCTTATGTAGAAACTTTGCTTTTTGTCCCCCACCCTCAAAGTAGCAGAAACAAAACAACTGCAAAATAGAAATGTGAAGGGGAGGGTTTTTCTTCTTCTTCTTCTTCATTTCCTCCTGGGAGCTGGAAAATGTTATCCGCAGGCCTGAAGGCTGGGAAACGTGACCTTTACACCTGCGCCACCCTCTCCACTCCAGCGACGAGGAACGGAGGAGCCACAGCCGCTAGGCCCGCGAGGCGAGCCCTCGTGGGATCTGGGGACAGGAAGGTGGGGATGGAATTCTGCACAGCCCCGGAGTCCCTGGGGGGGCGGGCGCTGTGGCGCTGACTGCGCACCCGGGTGCGCGTTGCCTACGCTTGGAGCCCGGGACTACCCCAACTCCACGCGGAGCTCGGCTCCTCCGGCCGGGATGCAGATGTCCGAGGGCGCTTGCGGGTGTCCTAGTTCTTTTTCAGAGCAGCCCTAACGATTGAGGCTGGGGAGTTCAAGACCACGGGGGTAACTGATCGCCCATCGCCTTCGTCCTGGAAGCCCAGCGCCCGCGCTCACCACACGTCTCTCTGGGAGCACCTAGCCAGGCAAAGGGGGATTCTCCGTGGGGACTGAGGCATACGCCCGCCCCGGGGCTCCCAGCCTGGGAAGAGGGAGCACCAGGCAGAGGCCAGGCTGGAGACTCGGGCTCAAGGGCTGCAGTTGTGCGGGCAGAGGCCAGGGGTGCGGATGGAAGTGGTGTCCCCTCGTGTCCCGTCCGGATCTGACTCCTGCCGGGGTTCTGGAGGCCGCGTGTTGGCGAACCCCAGCCCCTGGAGTGTTTGGTGAGGGAGACGCCGGCCGCCAGGCGCTTCTCACCTGGCTTTATCTCCTCCCATCTGCTCCCTCGATTCCCGAGGCCCCACCTTTCGGGGACTTCAAATGCGCCCTGCCACCCGGAGTCCGGCTTTCATCTCCCGCACAGCAGGCATTGTTTGTGGGACTTCACAGAGATGCTAATCCCCGGACCGCGTGAACCGCGGCCTGGGAGCCGGGCAGAGGGCACCGAGGGGTGAGGGGGTGCGCACTGGCCTGGGCTGGGGACCTTCGGGACGGCCTCTCGAGCAGCCCTCCTGAGGAGCCCGGGTCCGCTACCGTGCGGGCGCCGCATCCCGCCTGCCTTGTACTGGAAGGCTGCGGGCGCGTCGCAATGGGCCTGGGCCGGACGCAGTCAGCGTCCAACACACGGAGGAAGAAGCAGCAGGCCAGGGACGATGGCCGGCGCTCAGCTGTGGGCCCCATGAGCTTCCAATGCTCGCCAGGAGACCGTGTGTCTAGGAGAGGCAGGTCATGGACCCTATGAATCTTCCTGGAGGCTGGAACCCCCGGGACTCTTGGACACCCCAAACCAAGTCCCCAGCCGCTGCCTCCACGATGGCCCGGACCTCCTTCAGGGGCGTAGTATTTTAAAGAGGATGCGGTCTGCCCGGAGGGCACGCATTTAACCCTTTAGAAACCGCGCTGGAGGGAGCAGAAGGGTGTTGAATCAACAGCCTTCCACAACGGGGGCACCCCTCCACCTTTAACTTCTTCTGGGACCAAATGAGCAGTGATTGCTGTAGCAAGAACTGTTTCTTCTTCCAGAAAATCCTGCAAAGCAGAGCCTGAATTTGCTCTGGTTATTTCCTCCTCCTGAAAAGAATGTCGCAAGACAGGGGCACGGGGTTGGGTATGAATGGAAAGGAGAGATGTTGATTAAACGGGGAGGGAGAATTGGAATGGCCTCTGTCACCAGGTGGAAGTCCCGGGCGAAAGTCATTGGAATTCCCAGGAAACGCCACTCAGAAATAAGCTCATCTGGAAAACTCAAGGGTAGGTGTGTCTAGCCCCACTGACATTGCTCCAAAGGACCCCTGTGCCTGTCAGAGAAAGCTCCTCAGGAAAGTCGCCCTAACTGACCGACTCTTCCCAGGAGAGAACAGGAGGGGAGTGTGCGCTGATGCGAGGTGGTGGGGGGTCCATTCTGTTTACAAAAAAGTGAGGGCAACAGATTCCCATCCTTTAAAGAAAGTAAACACGATCACTTCACTTAAAGTAGGGCACCAGGTTTACAGAATCAGAGAAAAGAACACTTGCCCCGAAACCGCCTGGGGCAGACATATTTCCATATTAGAGGAGCATCCCAGGGTAGATCTTTGCTCTTGTTTGAGACACTTGAAAGTCCTGGAGAACCAGAGCCAGTGACCACAGACTCAACTGCCCCCACCCACTTCAGGCTCTTGGAACCCTCATCTATCCTGGGCTCCAAGGTGGGCTGTGAGGTCATGGTCTCACAAGAGGCTGAGCCAGCTCCTGAGCCATGAGAAATGCAAGGTAGGCTGGGGCCATCTCCAGCAGTTCCACAGTTAAGTCACACCTCCTGATCATTCTCTGCCACTGCCCGAGAAGGTCGGGCTGAGTTCACAGGAAGGAGAGCCTCTTTGTTTTTAGATCTGCAATTGTTCCCAGTGCCTCAGGTTCTTTAAGTACACAGCCCCTTCTTGGTGATTGCAGAAATAAGTGGGAATGGTGACCTCCTTGGCCTTTGAAACCTTTGAGTTTCTTCCATTTATCATGGGAAAAAATACGGATAACTCAATTTGCATGACTTTGCTGCAAACAATTATGTCTCCCTATGGGTGTGGCCTGAAGTTCCCAAGCTTTAGAAAAAGAGGGAACCAAGAGTGAGGTCAGAGAACAAATCCAAAGATCCCAAAGTATTTCCAGCTAGGGACCAAAAACTGCTAGAGTGCGTGTGAAATAAATAGGAAACTGAGGGAATGAGGAGCGATTAATTCTTTGAGTCACAGTGGGAAGAATCCAGAAAATTGCTGGAATCCAGAATGCTGCCTCTCAGACATTCCTAGAGGACATTTCTGGGTTTTGTAGGAAATGAAAACATTTTGTATGGGGCATGTTGTCCGTGTGTGTGTGTGTGTGTGTGTATAGTGAGTGGTTTTTTTTTTTCTCTCCAAATAATGAACACGGAGTTAAAGAAAAGGTGTTCAGACTTGCTATCTAGTATTTATTCTGCACAGTGACTTTAAAACACCCCTGCAGGGGGAAGTCATTCACAGGACCGTATGTCATTTCCCTGCGGTTCCTTTACACCCACACATGAAGGCGGGCAATTGCTATCTGCAGGGGACACAGCCATTGACACCAGAAGAGGAGCTGGGGGCTGGTTCTGGGGGGGTCCCCTGTGTGTCAGATACCTAGTGTGACCAGGCCACAGCACAGCAGCCACCGCTGACAGTGACTTTGTGAATGGGCCTCTTCCAGGCCCTCTGCCTCCCAGCTTTCCTTCTGGGCATATGAGAAAAACTAGTATGGGAAATGAACCAAAGTCAGAAGCTATCTGGCTTGTCTCCACCTGGACAAACCTGTTCCCTGAAGTCTGTGACAATAGTGAACATTGAAGCTTTAAAAGGAGCTGCAATTGATCATGGCTCAGAAAATGACGATGATTGGACTGGATATCATGTGACCAACTTTGATACCTTCATTGAGTTCAGGGACTTTCTTCTTCTTCTATTTACCCAACTTCATTCCCTCCCCATCCCCTTATTTTATGGACGTGAATGTTGTAGAATCTAATTGTTACCGTGATATTCCTAGTCTATCTCTTAGTTATTATTATCAATTTCCCCTTGTTCTCTAGTTTCTTATAGACCCAGTTAAAGCACAAACAAGACAATCCTGG
The DNA here is from genome assembly GCF_008728515.1 of Papio anubis. NCBI lineage: Eukaryota > Metazoa > Chordata > Mammalia > Primates > Cercopithecidae > Papio > Papio anubis. The sequence goes on from NC_044985.1 coordinate 120,060,801, forward strand.
AAACCTTAAGAGATGAGAGACTTTTTAAAGTTTAACCAAAAAAGTTTCACATTCAGTTCATTCCCCATATTGTAAGTTATTTGGAAATTTATACTTTAAAATGAAGTGAACTTCATAATGTAGTTTTACATTATATTTTTAGCTGTCTAACAAGGTTATTCATATCTGTAAACGTAACTCAAATAAGTATTATAGATTTTATAGTTAATGAGGGAATGGCAGGAAACAGTTCTATTTCAGGCTTCACAATTTCTGAAGTATTAACCTGAAGATCCTCGTGGGTGTGCAGGGCGCTCAAGCACCCGGAGCGCCCCCTATGCACCACGTAAGAAATGGCATCCGCGGTGGACGCTGGCTGGGCTCTGGAATCCAGGGTAGGATCCGACTGTCCATCCCCAGGGGTCAGAAGGGCCGAGAGGTATGTCTTTCTCACGCCTATAGTTGGACAGGAAAAAGATCTCCAGTTTCTTTTCATTTTAAACACCCAGGCCACCAGAGAAGGCTTTGTCATAAACGATGGGGAAATAAAATCAGACCTCCATGATTGCTGAAGGTGTAAGAAATACTGTCAGATTTTGGAGGTGATCTTAGAAAACCCGCCTCGGCTTCCTTATAGAATCCAGGTAAGGTTCTCCAGGCTCTGCCTCACCCTGAGCAGGTCCTGGAAGGGGATAGATAGGAAGACCTCGGACGCCTGGGCCTGAGGGTCCTGGGCTGCGGCTGAGGCCACCCTCCCTCTGCAGTTCCATTTGCCTAGTGGGCGGCAATCCCCGCTCTCCTCCACCAGCGGCTTGACTGTGTCCCCCAAACGGGCATAATTAATATAGCACGAGTTGATGTGAGCACTGGGCACTGAACTCTATCGTGTAGCACACGTGGGCCAGGAGCCTGGCCCAGAGAGGATGCTCGGGAGGGCAGCTGCAGGAGCAAGCAGGCTGCAGGGAGCTTGGGGAGCACGGGCCAGCCAGGGGCGAAAGCCTGTACTCTCGGAGTGAGAGTATTCGTGGGAGGGCAGCCTCTGGGCACCAGATTCTGGGGCATTTATTTATTATTAATTGACTAATTAATTTTTGAGACAGAGTCTCACTCTGACACCCAGGCTGGAATGCAGTGGTGTGATCTCGGCTCACTGCAACCTCTGTCTCCCAGGTCCAAGTGATTCTCCTGCCTTAGCCTCCCAAGTAGCTGGAATTACAGGCACGTGCCACCACGCCCGGTTCATTTTTGTATTTTTAGTAGAGACAGGGTTTCGCCATGTTGGCCAGGCTGGTCTCGAACTCCTGACCTCAAGTGAGCCACCTGTCTCGGCCTCCCAAAGTGCTGGGATTACAGGCGTGAGGCACTGCGTCCGGCCTCTGGAACATCTAAAAACAGATCAGAGGCCACCCAATGGAACAGGACGCAGTGTGACATTTCACAACACACGATGCCTCTCCCGGGAAGGGAGAGCCCGCGAGCGCCTCTACTGGGTGGGCACAGCGCCATCCCCATTGCACGAACTGAGACGGAGGCCCCGGCCCTGGAGAGTCCTCCCTCCCGCGTTTGCTCTCAGCACCAAGTCTGGCATCGCCAGGGCGCCAGGCATGGCCTTCCCAGGGAGAAGGCTTTTCTGTCATTTTTTGGATTATTTTACTTTAAATATGTGTGCAAAACCTCAGCTACATTCTTGTGGGCCGGGGAGTGGCAACGCGTGCACCTAGGCCTCCTGCTTGCCCCCACACTCGGTCTCCCCAGGGCCACCCCCTTAACCCCCCCATGCCATCAGAGTTTTGAACACCGCTGGCGATGGAGCGTGGGGGGACGGAGGGGGGCAAAGTTGGGGGCGGGACCCGAACTGCCGGCCAAGGACCTAGGGCTGGCCTCGCCCTTGGCTCCCACCGGGCACCGTTCTCGCCGCGGGACCTTGGCTTGAGCGCGCCCCCTGCGGGCCGCGGTGGGGATCGGCCCCTTGCAATGAGGGAACTGGGCCGCGCGAGCCGGGGCGGGAGTGGCGCTGCCTTCAGGTCCTCCCAGGTCCGGGTATCCCCTCCGAGATCCTTGAGGGAACCCGTCCCGTGCACTACCGGATTTCCGGTCTCTGACCAGCCGGGACTTCATTTCTACGCTTCCTTTTACTGTTGTCTTCCTCCTCCGGCGTTTTTTTTTTTTTGAAAGGAGCAAACATTTCCAGCTTTAATGCGGCCCAATTATCTCGTTTGCACGACTTAAAATGTTTCTCTTTAACTCATTTCAATCTAGTAAATATGCTTCAGCAAGTAGCTAATTTCTCAGGGATGGCTTCGCCTCGCCATTTGCATATAAAGCACGTCGGGGCCCGGCCCCTTCGAGTGCGCGAGTCTCTTCTCCCGGTAAGCGGGTGGCAGGCAGCCAGGCCTCCTCGTCCAGGGAGGTCACCTAGGTTTGGCCTAGGGAAGGCGGAGGCTGGGGTTCGCGACAGTGCCTGGGGACCAGGGTGGCAGGGAGGGCAGGGAAGCTTGGGCCGGGGAGGGGCCAGGACCTTCTTCGGAGTCCCGCAACCCCCGCACCGCCCCGGCCTCCGCCGTCCCTTATTCCGAGGAGGGGCGCCCGTGGGGTAACACGTCGGCGCGAGGGTCGGGGGCGCATTTATCCTCAAGTGCGTTTATTAAATCGCGTCTGGAGATGGATGGACGTGGATACAGGAGAGGAAATCTCAGGGCTCGGTCGAGCAATCTCCTGGCTTTAAATTCCGAATAAAAGTCTCAAATATTCCCGGGTCATGGGGGCACTGTCTCATTAAAACCACTCTCGTCCTGAAACTGCAATGCAGACATTAAAGTGCAGTATTTTTCAATTAGAGCTGACGAATTCAATCAAAATTCCATAGATTAGGATGAAATGAGGCATGGGTCATTTACAGGGGAATTTAATTGCCGAGCCATTAGACAAATAGTATATTTGCCATTCCCGCGTTATCCATCATTTTCGACATCAATACCGGGGCCGCATCTCCCCGTCCCGCGGCCGCCCGGCGTCGGCTGTAAACACTCCCTTCCCTGTATCTTCTGATTATATCTGATTTCATTTAGGGCCATGGGGGATTATAAATGTTCACGCAATCAAGTTCATTAGGACTTCAAATCGCATTTCTGATTGGGATCGCTCTGCCGCCGTCCTCCCAGCGCCTTTCAAACCCCAGCGCGTGGCTTTCAAAACATCTTTTTGAATTTAAAGCCTCACATCCTTTTGTCTTGCGACGCCCCCTCCCGCCCCACCCCGCCCGGCGGCTCCCCGCTCTTCGGGCCTCCTTCCCGGGGGAACAGCCCTGAACCCCTCTTGCTGCGAGCGGGTCTGGGGAGAGTGGGGCTGGGCTCCGCAGGCTGTCGGAACCCCCTCCCACGCCGCGCAGCCGCGGGGCGCTCGTGTCCCTGAGGCCTGAGCTGGGCGTGGAGGACGGGCCCTGCGTGTTCGCGGATCGCTAGTGGGGGCCAGCCCCGCACCTCCCGTCCCGGCCGGGCGCTGCGGGTAGGGGGAGCGGAGCAGAGGGGCCGCCTCCCGCCTTTGAATCTCCTGGCTGAGGGCCTCTGGGTAGCGATTAGACCCACCCTTGGGGACTGGCCCTGGGGACCCCTTCCTGGGCTGGTCCCTTTCACTCCAAAGCCCCAGGTGAAGGCGGTAGCCGGTGGAGCAACGCGCTCTTCCTATCAGCAAACCCAAGAAACAAAGGGGGAGGCTCTTCTAGGGAGAGCGCGACAAGAAAGGCTCAAGACATCCCTTCCAGCACAGCTGAAAAATAATAGCTTAATATTAACTGCTTCTCATAAAAATATACTTTCACAGAGACACAGTTACAAGAAGCAAACCCTCATTTTATCCCGTACTTTGTGCTCATGGCTGTTAGCTGCCTCAGTAATTTAATTGGAATGGAACGTGAGAAATGTGTCATTTTTGAAGAATTTATGCATCACTTCCTAGAAATCTCATTGTGTTAACTAGGAGCCTACTGCGTTCTGTTTAGAACCCATAATCACATTTTTATGTGTCTGTATTACGAGTTAATGTGACCTCCTGTCTTTAGCAGATAAAAAAAAATGTTCTCTTGCGGTAACATCTGTATCAAACTCTGGCTTACATCAATACGCCACAACCCTGGTTTTCCAAGGTTCTCCAAACTTGTGAACTTTCTTAAGAGCAGGGAAAATAAATGTGAATGGAAAAAGTGTCTACCAAATGAATAATTACCCACTAAATTAAAACCCTGTGTTAAACATAGTCGACAGCAAATACTGCATTCTCAATCATGTTTATTGCTTACAAATTGCATTACAAAGAAATCCACTGTTTTTATTGGAGTGATTAAGCAGAGAATGTTAGGACTGCAGAAATACTATTCTGGAAAATTAGACGAAGGCTGAAAACCCAGCTAGTTACATTGCAATAGTAAATGTGTAATTTTGTTAAAGAACACGTTTAACACACAAATGAGTATTGGGCTGTTATTATGGTATCATAAAAGAGTCAACTGAAAATTATATTTATTTATAAACACATTGCCTATAAACTGCACATATTTAATACAAAGGAAGCAGGCAATTCCATAATCAATATTTTAATTACTGAGTTTTTTATTATGGCAGCACGATTCTATACGATAGTTTACGAATCTGTAGTTTTCTAGGCTGTCCTCCCCTTTACCGTGTGAGCTAAGATCTTCCTGTTTTCCTCGTTTTTTAATTCTGGGGAGAGTAGGGTGGTGGGCGAGGGTAAGACCGTTTGCTTATGGCGCCACCTGCAGGCCTCTCTGAAAATGAATTTCAATACCTATGCAATCTTCCGCGGGGTTCTAGATTGCTCAGGCTTATTTTAGCAGTTTAGTGAAATTAATTTTTGTTTTAACAGAGAAAGAGGTTAACAATTTCAAGGCAAATCCCAGAGTTTGAAAAGGATTTTGATGTTCCCAAACTACACTTAAATCCTAGAAATGAGATGCAGTATTGACCGTAATTGAAACACAGGGGTTTCTGCATATCCCATCTGGACATAACAAATTTGACTAAGCAGTAATTTATCCTTAAAATAATGGAATAAAAGATACAACATTCCTGGTTTATCCCTGGGTCCTAGGGCAGCCCTTAAGACATGAAAAGCACTTGGCAAGCTAATAGTACCTGAAATTGTAGTGATTGAGCATTTCTTAGGTGCCTGGCGTGGACAGGAGGCGGGGGCGCTGGAGTGGACCAGCTCATTCCCCAAGCCTGTATTTTACACTGTTTCTGCAGAAGGTTAAGTGTTCTTTGCAAAAGTTCAACAGCCTGCCCCATCAGTATGTGTCTAAAGGGTCATTTCAGAGATTGGAAATTTGACAATTATATACAGTTACTGGGATCAGCAAATGCTCCATAGACTCAAAGAGTCAGTGGCTTTGATTTTCTTTAAACCATACTGAGTCAGTGATTATCAAGTAACTTAAATCAACATAAATATACTAAAAAGACAAGCCTAATGCTGGGCTCAGAGTTTTAAACATAACATGTCACACAGTGCTGGCTCTGTGTACTAATTGCCTGTGGACGGTGGATTGTGTCTGATGGTCCAACCGTGATTTTTTCTTCGTGTCCTGGCATGGTTGGTCCTGACAGATGCCAGCCTCCCCAGGACCAATATTGGTGGAGAGCTTCATTTGTGTATTTTATTTTTTTGAGATGGCATCTCACTCTGCCACCCAGGTTGGAGCGTAGTAGCACAATCTCTGCTCACTGCAATCTCCGCCGACCAGGGTCCAAGCAATCCTCTCATCTCAGCCCCCTGAGTAGTTGGAACCACAGGCATGTGCCACCACGCCTGGCTAATTTTTTGTATTTTTGGTAGAGATAGGGTTTCACCAGGTTGCCCAGGCTGGTCTTGAACTCCTGAGCTCCAGAAATCTACCTTCCTGGACCTCCCAAAGTGCAGAGGTTACAGGTATGAGCTGCTGTGCCCAGCCACTTGTTTCTTTTTTAATTCTCTGTGGTCAAATGACAAGTAATAATCAAAGACATTCAACAAAAGTTGGAGGGAAAATATTCCTCTGTTGTCTTTTTTGTTTCTTGGACACAGGGTCTCACTCTTGTCATCCAGGCTGGAGTGCAGTGGTACAGTCATAGTTCACTGGAGCCCTGACCTTCCAGGCTTAAGTGATCCTCCTGCTTCAGCCTCCTGAGTAGCTGGGACCACAGGTGCATGCCACAATGCCCAGTGAATTTTCAAATTTTTGTAGAGATAAGGTGTCACTGTGTTGCCCAGGCTGGTCTTGAACTCCTGGGCTGAAATGATCCTCCTGCCTCCCAAAGGGTGGGGATTACAGGCATGAGCCCCTGTGCCTGGCCCTCTGCTATCTTTCTTTCTTTCTTTTTTTTTTTTTTAAGTAGAAACAGCTGGTAAAAGCATCCTTTACTCTTTTGTTACTTTTTGAATTTTGAGCTGTGTGAATGTGTCATTAAAAGCTAAATTTGAAATTAAAGGAAATAATTTAGGCCTTGTAGAATTGAGTTTGGATAATATATTCAGTGAGAAAAAGAATGATGTTCAATGTGAACTGTGTAAGAAAGGAAAACATTTTTAGACCCTGTAATAAAACAAACAAACCAGAGTATATTTTGTTCACTGGAAAAGAAGTAAGCCAAGATAATTCTAGTCTTAAAGTAGAATGCCCCTTTAGATGTTTATCAACTAACTTACCTCCCTCTCTCCTTTTTTTCCCTCGCTGCTTCTCTAATTGCCTCCTTTCCTTTTCTTAGTCTTGTCTCCCTCCTCCTCCTCTTCTTCCTTCTCTGTCTTCTCTTTCTTTTTGTTCTCTTTCACAAGGTCTCACTTTGTTACCCAGGTTGGGAGTTCAGTGGTGCCATCTTGACTCACTGCAACCTCCACCTCCCAGGCTCAGGTGATCCTCCTATCTTAGCCTCCCGAGTAGCTAGGACTATGGGTGCAAGCGACCACACCTGGCTAATTTTTTGTATTTTTGGTAAAGATGGAGTTTCACCATATTGCCCAGGCTGGTCTCGAACTCCTAGGCTCAGGGTATCCACCCGCTTTGGCCTCCCAAAGTGCTGGGATTACAGGTGTGAGTCACTGTGACTGGCTGTTTCTCTTCCTCTTATTGATATGGTTTGATGTTTTTCCCCTCAAAATCTCATATTGAAATGTAACCTCCATTGTTGGAGGTGGGGCCTGGTGGGAGGCATTTGAGTCATGGGGCGGATCCCTCATGAATAGCTTAGCACTATCCCCTTGGTGAGGAATGAATTCTTGCTCTGGTTGTTTAAAAGAATGTGGCATCTGCCCCTTCTTGCTCTCACTCCTGCTTTCACCGTGTGACATGCCTGTTCCCCTTTCACCTTCCACCATGATTGAAGCTTCCTGACACCCTCACCAGGAGCAGATGCCAACACCATGCTTCCTGTATAACCTGCAGAACCCTGAGGCAATTAAAACTATTTTCTTTATATATTACTCAGCCTTAGCTATTTCTTAATAGCATTCCAAGAACCGACTAATATAGAAACTTGGTACCAAAGAGGGGGGTGTTATGATAAAGATACCTGAAAATGTGGAAGCAACTTTGGAACTGGGTAACAGGCAGAGGTTGTAAGAGTTTGGAGGGCTCCAAAGAAGACAGGAAGATAAAGGAAAGTTTGGAACTTCTTTGAGACTGGTTAAATTGTTGTGACAAAATGCTGATAGTGATATGGACAATGAAGGCCAGGCTGAGGAGGTCTCAGATGGAAATGAGGAACTTATTGGGAACTGGAGCAAATGTCACCCTTGTTATCCGTTAGCAAAGAGCTTGGCTGCATTGTGTCCATGCCCTAGGGATCTGTGGAATTTGACCTTAAGAATGATGACTTAGGGTATCTGGTAGAAGAAATTCTGTTTTTTGTTGTTGTTGTTGTTGTTTTTTGAGATGGAGTCTTGCTCTGTTGTCCAGGCTAGAGTCCAGTGGCATGATCTTGGCTAACTGCAACCTCTGCCTCCTGGATTCAAGCGATTCTCCTGCCTCAGCCTCCCAAGTAGCTGGGATTACAGGCATCCACCACTGTGTTTGGCTAATTTTTGTATTTGTAGTAGAGATGGGGCCTTACCATGTTGGCCGGGCTGGTCTCAAACTCCTGACCTCAACTGATCTGCCCACCTTGGCTTCCCAAAGTGGAGGATTATAGGCATGAGCCACTGTGTCCAGCCTGATAGAAGAAATTTGTAAGCAGCAAAGTGTTCAAGAGGCAGCCTGGCTGCTTTTAACAACCTACAGTTAGGGAAGCAAAGAAATGACTTAAAGTTGCAACTTATATTTGAAAGAGAATTAATGCATAAAAGTTTGGAAAATTTGCAGCCTAGCTGTGTGGCAGAGAAAGAAAAAGCATTTTCAAGACAAGAATACAAGCAGACCATTAAGCAACCATTTGCTAGAGAGATTAGCATGACTAAAAGGGAGCCTAGTGCTAATGTCCAAGACAATGGGAAAAAAGCCTTGAAAGCACATTTCAGAGATCTCCAAGGCAGCCCCTCCCATCACAAGCCCAGAGGACTAGGAGGAAAGAATGGTTCTGTGGGGCAGGCCCAGGGCCCTGCTGCCTTGTACAACCTCAGGACACTGTTCCCTGTATCCTGGCCACTCTGGCTCCAACATCAGCTCAAAGGGGCCCAGGTATAGCTTGGGCTGCTGCTTTTGAGAGCACAAGCTGCCATATACATTGGCGGCTTCCACATGGTGTTAAGACTGCAGGTGCACAGAATGCAAGAGTGAAAGAGGTTTGGCAGCTCCCACTTAGATTCCAGAGAATGTAAGGAAAAGCCTGCGTGCCCAAGCAGAAGCCTGCCACAGGGACAGAGCCTCCATAGAGAACCTCTACTAGGGCAATACGGAGGGGAAATGCAGGATTGCTCAGCTGCTGAATGCAGTTGTGGGAAGGGGATCTCCACCCTCCAGACCCAAGAATGGTAGAGCCACTGGCAGCTTGCAACCTCAAGTGTGGAAAAGCTGCAGGCACCCAACTCCAACGTGTGAGAGCAGCCATGTGGGCTGCATCCAGGGAAGCCATAGGGGTGGGGCTACCCAAGGCCTTGGAAGCCCAGCCCTCACACCAGGATGCAGGATGTGGAGTCAAATGAGATTGTTTTGGAGCGTTAAGATTTAATGACTGCCCTGCCGTTACAGACTTGTGTGGGCCTGCTGACCCTTTCCTTTGGCCAATTTCTCCCTTTTGGAATGGGAATGTACACTCAATTCCTGTACCACCATTGTATCTTAGGAGTATATAATTTGTTTTTGACCTCCTAGGCTCATGGGTGGAAGGCACTCCAGATGAGACTTCGGGCTTGGCACTTTTGATTTAATGAATGAGCTAAGGCTTTGGGAGGCTATTGCAAATACATAATTGTATTTTGAAATGTGAGAAGGACATGAAATGTAGGGGTCTAAGGCTAGAATGATATGATTTGGGTATTTGTCCTCTCCAAATCTCATGTGGAAATGCAGTCCACAGTGTTGGAGGTGGGCCTGGTGAGTGGTGTTTGTCCTCTCCAAATCTCGTGCGGAAATGCAGTCCACAGTGTTGGAGGTGGGGCCTGGTGAGTGGTGTTTGGATCATGGGGGCAGATCCCTCACGAATGGCTCAGTGCCGTCCCCTTGGTGATGAGTGAGTTTTCACTCTGGTTGTTCACATAGGATCTGGTTGTAAAAGAGTGTTGCGCCAGGCATGGTGGCTCACGCCTGTAATCCCACCACTTTGGGAGGCTGAGACGGGCAGATCACCTGAGATAAGGAGTTCAAGACCAGCCTGACCAACATGGTGAAACCCCGTCTCTACTAAAAATACAAAATTAGCTGGGTGTGGTGGCGCATGCCTGTAATCCCAGCTACTCTGGAGGCTGAGGCAGGAGAATCGCTTGAACCCGGGAGATGGAGGTTGCAGTGAGCCAAGATTGTGCCATTGCACTCCAATCTGGGCGACAAAGTGAAACTCCATTTCAAAAAAAAGAAAAAAAAAAAAAGAATGTTGCACCTCCCCACTCTCTTGTTTCTACTCTTGCCACATAATGCACCTGCTCCCCCTTTGCCTTCCGCCATGACTGAAGCTTCCTGAGGCCCTTTCTGAGAACAGGTGCTAGCACCATGCTTCCTATAGAACCTGTAGAACCCTGAGCCAATTAAACCTCTTTTCTTTATAAATTACTTAGCCTCAGTCATTTTTTATAGCAATGCAAGAACAGACTAATACGCTTATCTATGTGGAATTATGCAAGTCCTTTAATTGTAGAACTTCCTAACATGTGTAACACAGAGCATGGCTAAACACAGTCATTGAAACAATATTTTTGTCAGGCATTTTATTTTATTTTTTGCTTTAACAAAGCAATTTGCTAGCAGTAAATTCTACAAAACTATGAATAAGTTCCATCTCATCTGATGATTAAGATAGGGCCAGAGAACCCACGAGCCATTTTTGTCTTACAGAATCACAGCCATCCATAAATCAGGTACAATATTCAGCACATCTCGACAGCCACTAGAACCCAGGTGACTCAGAACTCATTTCTAGTGCCAGTTGATTTCCTACCCATTCTCTTGCAGCTGTGATGTATGTTCCTGAGAAGTTAGGGGCAGAGTGAAGGATTCTTTCTGAGGAAGTTCAGTTAATTGCTGTATGACTGCTGCACATGGTCCATGCTGACCAAGAGCACTTGGCTGAACGTCTGGTTGCCATAGTTCATGTGATATTGACTTGGCGGAGTGGGACTAAGGGAATGCTTATCACAGAAATCGCCTGAGTGCTTGTGGGACACTGATGAGAGCAATGGCCAGGGAAGCCACACGGTGCACAAATTGCCACCTGCCCTGGGAATATGACAGCCCTCATTCAACACAGGCCCATAGGCAGAGAGAACATGGCCAAGAATGGGAGCCCTTCCTCTCCATGCCTTCCTAATATGCCCAAGTTTCTCCAGCAGCCTTGAGACAAGCTGTCCTATACTTGGCTGTGAGCACCAAAAGCAGGAGGGTACCAGTCAAGTCTGTCTTGTTGATGATGGATCCTTGGCCCCAAGCACTGGGCTCCACCCCCAGCAGACTTTCAAAAGTGGTAGTTAAATGAGTGAGCAAATGTCAAGAAAAAAAAATAGAAACCCAGAAAATAGTTACAGTTGATGAGCATGTGGGGGAATTGGAACTCTTGCATATTGCTGTTGGGAAGGTAAAATTGTGCAGCTGCTATGGAAAAATAATATAGAGGTTCCTTAAAAGATTAAATCCAGAATTACTGTGTCATCTGGCAATCCCACTTTTGGGTATATATCTAAAGGAATTGAAAGTAGGATCTGGAAGAGCTGTTTGCACACCCATATTCATTGCAGCATTCTTCACCACAGCCAAGAGGTGGAAACAGTCTAAGTGTCCATTGACAGAGGCGTGGATACACAAAATGTGGTATATACAACAGAATATTATTCAGCTTTTATTTTTTATTTTTTAATTTTTATTTTTGTTTTGAGATGGAGTCTTGCTCTGTCGCCCAGGCTGAAGTGCAGTGGCACGATCTCGGCTCACTGCAAGCTCCATCTCCTCGGTTCAAGCAGTTCTCCTGCCTCAGCTTCCCGAGTAGCTGGGACTACAGGCGCCTGCCACCACGCTCGGCTAATTTTTTTGTATTTTTAGTAGACACAGGGTTTCACCATGTTAGCCAGGATGGTCTCGATTTCCTGACCTCGTGATCTACCCACCTTGGCCTCCCAAAGTGCTCACTACAGGCGTGAGCCACCACGCCCGGCCTATTCAGCTTTTAAAAAGAAAGAGGCCAGCCATGGGGGCTCATGCCTATAGTCTCAGCACTTTGTGAGGCCTAGGTGAGAGGATTACCTGAGCCCAGGAGTTCAAGACCAGCTAGGGCAACATGGCGCGAGACCCTGTTTCTACAAAACATTTTTTTTTTTTTTAATTAGCCAGATATGGTGGCATGTGCCTGTGGTCCCAGCTCCTCAGGAGGCTGAGGCAAGAGAATCAGCCTAACCCAGAAGGTCAAGGCTGCTGTGGGCTGTATTCATGACACTGCACTTCAGCCTGGGTGACAGAGTAAGACCCTGAATCCCCACCCCCACCCCCCAAAAAAGAAGGAAATCCTGTGGCATGCTACAACATGGATGAATGTTGAGGACACTATGCTGGATCAAAGAAGCCAGTTGCAAAAGGACAAATATTGTATGATTCCATTTAGTAGGAGGTATTTAGAGCAGTCAAAACTATGGGCACAGTAAGTAGACTGGTGGTCGCCAGGGCTGGGGGGAGGGGAAACAGGGAGTTGCTTTTCAATGTGAAAAAGTTCTAGAGAACTATTACACAGCAGTGTGAATCTACTTAACACTACTGAACTGTACCCTTAAAATAGCTAGGAGGAAATTTTTTTTCTTTTTTTTTTGAGATGGAGTCTCACTCTGTCGCCCAGGCTGGAGGGCAGTGGCGCGATCTCTGCTCACTGCAAGCTCCACCTCCCTGGTTCAAGTAATTCTCTGCCTCAGCCCCCCGAGTAGCTGAAATTACAGGCGCCCGCCACCATGCCTGGCTAATTTGTTTTCTTGTTTTTGTTTTTTTTGTATTTTCAGTAGAGACGGAGTTTCACCATCATGGCCAAGTTGGTCTTGAACTCCTGACCTCATGATCCACCTGCCTTGGCCTCCCTAGTGCTGGGATTACAGGCATGAGACACTGTGCCCAGCTGGGAAAATTTTATATTATGTGCTTTTTACCACAATAAAATGTAAAAAAAAAAAATTAAAAATAGGCCAGGCGCGGTGGCTCACGGCTGTAATCCCAGCACTCTGGGAGGCCGAGGCGGGCGGATCACGAGGTCAGGAGATTGAGACCACCCTGGCTAACGGTGAAACCCCACGTCTACTAAAAATACAAAAAATTAGCCGGGCATGGTGGTGGGCACCTGTAATCCCAGCTACTCGGGAAGCTGAGGTAGGAGAATGGCATGAACCCAGAAGGCGGAGCTTGCAGTGAGCCAAGATGGCGCCACTGCACTCCAGCCTGGGCAACAGAGCGAGACTCCATCTCGGAAAAAAAAAAAGTAAAAATAAAAATAAATAAATAAATGAACAAACGAGTGAATGGTTTATTCCAAAGGAACTTCATGGATTAACTCTTCCCAGGAGCATCTGAATTTTAAAATTCTTAGGGGTAAAAATAATGAAAAAGAAATAATTCCTCCATGTTGACAAAATTTCAGGCAGCTATGGGGAGACCTTTGGGGATCATTGTGAGAATCATGTTGCTGTTTTTAAGCTGCAATTTGGGGAAAAATAAGTTTTTGGAAACCTAATAATTGATTATTATTTATTAGATTTTTAGAAGTGTAAAGTCAGTATGTATGTATGTATTTATTTATTTATTTAAACAGAGTCTTTTCCTGTCACCGAGGCCAGAGTGTAATGGCGCAGTCTTGGCTCACTGCAACCTCTACCTCCCAGGTTCAAGTGATTCTCCGGCCTCAGCCTCTCAAGGAGCTGGGAGTACAGGCAACTGTCACTGTGTCCCGCTAATTTTTGTATTTTTAGTATAGACAGGGTTTTGCCATGTTGGTCAGAGGCTGGTCTCGAACTCCTGACCTCAGGTCATCCACCCACCTCTGCCTCCCAAAGTGCTGGGATTATAGGCATGAGCCACCATGCCCGGCTAAGTCAGTATTCTTTTATATATATATTTTTTGAGATGGAGTCTCCCTCTGTTGTCCAGGCTGGAGTGCAGTGGTGTGATCTCAGCTTACTGCAACTTCCACTTCCCAGGTTCAAGTGATTCTCCTGCCTCAACCTCCCGAGTAGCTGGGATTACAGGCATATGCCACCATGCCAGGCTAATTTTTTGTATTTTTAGTAGAGACGGGGTTTTGCCGTGTTAGCCAGGATGGTCTCGATCGTCAGTATGTTTTAAAAGAGCTCTGCATTCTTCCAGGACTCTTCAATACATACTTAAAATTTTAGAATGTCAACCAAACCGTTTTCTATGGTAGGGTGGGGTGGAAGGCGTGGCTGGAGGGTATAGTCTTAGAAGACAGGCATATTTCCATTTTCAGAATTCAGTGAGGACTGGGCTCCTTGAAGGCCATGGTGGCTGTATTTCTTACTGTTCTTACCCATGCTATTTAAATAACATTGCTGGCTGGGCATGGTGGTTCACGTCTGTAATCCCAGCACTTTGGGAGGCTGAGGCAGGCAGATTGCTGAGCCCAGGAGTTCAAGAGCAGTCTGGGCAACAAAGCGAGACCCCATCTCTACAAAAAACAAAAAAATTGATGGTGTGCACCTGTAGTCCCAGCTACGTGAGGGGCTGAGGCAGCAGGATCACTTGAGCCCAGAAGGTCGAGGCTGCAGTAAGCCATGTTCAAGCCACTGCACTCCAGCCTAGCTGACAGCGTGAGACCTTGTCTCAGAAAAAAAAAAAAAAAAAAAAAAAAAAATTGCTATTTTTCCCCATTTTTTACAGTCTCTATCTTAATATTGGGCTGTTTTCTTCTTCTAATGATAAAACAATCCTAATAACAGAAGGAACCATGGATTGAATTCCTTCTCCGGGTTAGGCTCTGGGCCTGGGTTTTTGCAGTTTCTCTGTTCAGTGAGGCCTGCAGACCAGGATCCAAGGTTAATAGAAACATCCAAATGCTTGGAGCCACAGAATCTGGGCTCCGCTGCAAACCTCTAGAGTCTGCACCTGCATTTCAACAAGATCCCTTCAAATTTGGAGAAGGCCTGCCTTACATCAGACATCTTACTAATTCCTAAGTAAGTGAGAGAGGCGCAGACACGTTCACTTCCCAGGTAAGCAAATTGAGCCAGTTTCAGTTATGTCATTGTTCTTGTTCAGTAGAGAAGCTCTGTACCTGTCTCTAAGGCGTTACCTTGGGCTGCTACTCATCTTCCAGTGCATTGCATCCCTTTCCGGGACAAAGCGATCTTCCTAGAGTCCCACTGAGACCAAACCTGCTCACCTGCTTCGTGGTACCTCATAGCCCGTCCAGTGAAGTTCAGAATCTTAGGTCTGGAAGCCAAGTACCTCCTGATCTGCCCCCACCTTCTCCAGCCTTGCCTCCTTCCAGCTGCCAAAGCGTGGGGATCCTCCCAGCCAGGAGGGTAAATCACTGTCCCTCCATGAAACCCTGTACTTCCCTGCACCCCTGCCTTCATTCAAGTTTTCCTTTGGAGGCAGTGGTAACTCCTGAAAGTCTATGTAGGAAAGGCTTGGGGAGAATCATCTGCCTGGGATGGGGATCTGAGGGGTCTTGAAGCTGAGTTGACATAGCCCTTTTGTAGGACAGATCAATTGTCTATCTCAAAGGGTGGGTGAAGGTGGGTCAGCTGATGGAGCTGGGGGATGCTGTCTTATCACTCCCTGGGCAGATCCACTGTGTTAAAAGTTGATGGTCCACCAAGCTACAGCCTGGCTACCTCCTTCATGATGCCCATCCTCACTTCCTGGGCTCAGGCTGGGTCCCCCTTTCACTCCATAATGGGCTATACTCATGGTGCATACAACATCCCACCTCACCCTGCAGTTATTTGCTGGGGTCTGAATTCTCTTTCCAGACTCTACCAATGAGAGGGTAGTATGGTTTATATATTTGTTCCCTCCTAATCTCATGTTGAAGTTTGATCCCCAGTGTTGGAGGTAGGGCCCCATGAGAGGTGTTTGGGTCACAGGGCCTTTGTGCCCTCCCTGCAGTGTTGAGTGAGTTCTTGCTGGATTAGTGCACTTGGGAACTGATTGTTAAAAAACCCAGCCCCTCCTCCTCTCTCCCTTGTCCCTCTCTTGCCATGTGACACACTGGCTCCCTTTCACTTTCTGCCATGAGTAAAAGCTTCTTGAAAGGCCTCACCAGAAGCAGATGCTGGCACAATGCTTCTTGTACAGCCTGCAGAACTATGAGCTGAATAAACCTCTTTTCTTTATAAATTGCCCGGCCTCAGCTATTCCTTTAGAACGATGCAAAACAGACCAATACAGAGGGAGTGTCTCCTCTGAGGTTCATCGGAGCAGGAGAGCCACTGCTTCTCCTTGGAGGATGACCATGAAGAGTCTTTGCTTTAAAATACAATGTATTCATAGACAATTCGATGTCTCATAGGCCAACAGATCAGGAGATGATTGCTGTTGAAAAGGTGTTTTACTGCACACTGTTCCTAAGAGCAGAGGGCATGCTGTGACATGGGGCAGCCCATGGAGAAGCCTCAGGGTCTTTCAGGAGGTTGGGCAGGAGAGGGCAAGGCTGAAGTTTGGCTAGTTTGATAATTTCAGCAGACTCTGGGGGCATAGGGCTGTCCCAAGTTGTGTGGCAACTGCTCTGGAGTAGGCAGTGGTCTGGCATGTGAGAAAGAGTGGGATATAAGAGGTGGTTGAGGTGTGGGCTCTGGGCTCCAGATTGGTTGGCTAACATTGGAAAAGCATGCTCTGTGTGAAATTGTTTACTGTCTCTAAGAACTAGCTAAGCCTGGTTGGTCAGGGGGACGGTCAGCTCCTCTTGGATCAGCAAGGCCCCAGATGTCGAAGAATCTGAATAGAGAAAGTAAGCTAGGGGAGGGGACTCACTCCTGTAATCCCAGGTACTCAGGAGGCAGAGGCAGGAGGATTACATGAGGCCAGGAATTAGAGCCTGGGCAAAATGCGAGATCTCATCTATTTTAAATAGAAAAAATTATCCCAGTGTGGTGGTGTGCACCTGTAGTCCCAGCTGCATGGGAGGCTGAGGCAGGAGGATCACTCGAGCCCAGAAGGTCGAGGCTGCAGTGAGCTATGATTGCACCGCTGGGTGACAGAGTGAGATTCTGGCATATATATATCTGGGCACACAGAACCAACATACATTTTCTTCCCAGCCAGACCACTGATGGGACAAGTGGGCTTTTCTATGGCTAACTGATCCCAGATAAGTGCACTGGAGAGAGATGCACCATTTTGTGGGAACCACCCTCTACCTCAAGGTGTATATATATATATATATATATAGAATAGAGAAAATAAGACAAGGTTGATATAGTCCTTGATGTCTAGAGCATCTCTCTTGGCATGTGACTCTCAGGCTGAGCTGAAGGCCCCTTTAATCAACCTGTGTCTGTTCCTGGTATCTGACTTCCCGGACTGTTCCTGGAGCTGGAGCAGTGGCTTCTGGTGAAGGTGTCACACGAAGACTCACACAGGATGGCAACTTCTCACTCACCATCCTGCTGGTGTCCTCCTGGGGAGCTCTGGACTGTAACGTGCTTGGGAGCACTGAGGGGAGCTCTGGACTGTAACATGCTTGGGAGCACTGAGGGGAGCTCTGGACTGTAACGTGCTTGGGAGCACCAGCAGGCCCTGGGCAGGTGTGTGTGCGGCAGTTCTAAGTGTCCTTTCTCAACACGCAGCTCTGTCGTGATCTAGGGTACGGAGCTTCCCCGGGTGGTCGGGCCCCAGCGGGGTGAGAGGCCTCTCTGTGAGGGGAGGGTCCCAAGGCTCAGGGACAGCATGAGGGCTGCTACCACATTGGAAAAATATGTATACAGCAGGTCCTTAAATAATTTTTTTTTTTTTTTTTTTGAGACAGAGTCTCGCTCTGTCGCCCAGGCTGGAGTGCAGTGGCCAGATCTCAGCTCACTGCAAGCTCCGCCTCCCGGGTTCACGCCATTCTCCTGCCTCAGCCTCCCGAGTAGCTGGGACTACAGGCGCCCGCCACCTCGCCCGGCTAGTTTTTTGTATTTTTTTAGTAGAGACGGGGTTTCACCGTGTTAGCCAGGATGGTCTCGATCTCCTGACCTCGTGATCCACCCGTCTCGGCCTCCCAAAGTGCTGGGATTACAGGCTTGAGCCACCGCGCCCGGCCAGCAATGTTTTGTTTATCGTCATTTTATTATAACACTGATGAGAAACAAAACTGATTCCTGGTCAGGGCCACTGTCTGTGTGGGTTTTTTCTGGGTGTTTCGGTTCCCTCCCACATCCCAAAGCTGAGCAGGTGAGGTGAGCTGGGGTGTCTGAATTGCCCCAGTGTGTGTGTGTGGGTGGGTGTGGGGGTGTGTGAGCACCCTGCAATGGAACAGCACCCCGTCCAGACCTGGTTCCTGCCCTGCACACTGAGTTGCTGGGGTGGCCTCTGACCACCCATGACCCTGAACTAGAATAAGCACGTTAGAATACGAATGAATGAATACAAATTATTGTAAAGTAAAAATTCATAAGGCATACAGTAATCATCCAAATGCATGACAATAAATGATGCGGTATGAGAGGGCCTAGCAAGCCTGCCACATTGGTGACTGTTCGGAACTTCGTGGTGGCAGGAGGTGCTCCTGACAAGGTTCGTTTTGCAAACATTTATTCCTTAATCTAACCCATGAGCAGGACAAACACCATCACTTACTGATTCACTACAAATTGGGCAAATAATTATCTTACTTGTTATTAATCTCTTAAGGGTATGCGTAGCTTGCATTTATTTCAATGTTTACTATTAGAACTGTATTGGTCTTTATTTAGAAGTGTGGCAATCTTTTTGTGACCAGAAATACGCTGTGGGAACGTTACTCTTGTTTATATCAATTAACCTTGGGAAAACTGGCTTTGTTATACATCATTTCGCTTAAAGCTGGTTCCCAAAACCTATCGAAGACCTTAAGCGAGGACTCACTGTACCTTTTGGCTTAACTGTTGTTGAAAGGTACTTTCCAAGACCAGGTGCTGTGATAGTCACGATTTCACTGGATTTTCACAGGCGACCCTGAGAGGCAGAAAGGGCTTTTGTTGCCAATTCCATTTCGAGGTGAACCTGCAGCTTGGCAAGGTCTGTGCTTCACCCAGTCCCACCGAGAGCACTTGGGAAGGGAACTGCCATCACCTCCATCTTCACCAGGGTGCTCTCCTCAACACATGGCCTCCACAGAAGGGCAGCGAGGAGAACAACAGCATTGGTTGCAGCGTTGTTTCAGTGCAAAACACCCTGTGGTTCTAAAAGTACATAATTCTGCAGGGGCTTTGGCAAGGGTAACAGGGGGATGAGGTCAAAGCACCTTTTGCCAAACAGTCTGCGAAGGGCACAGCGGCAAAGATGCTGCAGGCAGCGTGGGGTGTGGGCCAAGGCAAAGAGGGACTGGTAGAATGGCTTGTGCATCTGGAAGGGAAGGCAGGTGGATTAGAAATCTGGGCACGTGAAACCAACATACGTTTTCTTCCTAGCTAGACCACTGATGGGACAAGCGGGCTTTTCTATGGCTAACTGATCCCTGATAAGCGCACTGGAGAGAGACGCACCACTTTGTGGGGAACCACCCTCTGCCCCAGGGGCTCGTGTGCTCTCCCAAAGCACAGTTCCTGCCAAGTGAGAGGGGATTCTGACTGGGGTGACTTCAGATGCTCCAGGTGGTCTCCCCGAATTCCGTTTTGCTCTATCCTCTTTGCACAGCAGCCCTGCAGTTCCGGGGTGGCCCTGTTCATCTCCCCCAGTCATGACCAGCTCTTCCTTTTTGCCAGGGAGGGGCTCAGGAGCGAGTGCATGGCATTGGTCTGGTCGTCAGTCATGCACACATGACTCAAGTCAGTGAAACAGAAAAAACACACACAACTCTTCTCACTCTCGCTCTCTTTTTTTTTTTTTTTGAGATGGAGTCTAGCTCTGTCGCCCAGGCTGGAGTGCAGTGGTGCGATCTCGGCTCACTACACCCTCCGCCTCCTGGGCTCAAGCAATTCTCCTGCCTTAGCCTCCTGAGTAACTGGGATTACAGGCACCTGCCACCATGCCCAGGTAATTTTTGTATTTTTAGTAGACAGGGTTTCATCATGTTGGCCAGGCTGGTCTTGAATCCCTGACCTCAAGTGATCTGCCTGCCTTGGCCTCTGAAAGTGCTAGGATTACAGGCATGAGCCACCGCACCTGGCCTGTTCTCATTCTCTTTTAATGGGCAGTCACCTGTGGACTTTGTTGTGGATAGATGTAATGCCCACTGCTTCCTTGGTCATATCTTGAGCAGCTGGAGCATGAAGCTGATTCACAGGACCGGAACAGTATGTCCTGACATGGAGCTAGGCCCGTGGATTCAGGCAGCTCCGGCCTTTCTTTGGACACTGGTTAAGAGAACCCTGGCGTTTGTCAGGCCAGCATGGGGCTCTGTGCTCCTTGAGGCCACGACACTGCAACTACTATAACAAGCTCCTGGCTGTGTGATTATGGAGCCTCCAGAAAATAAAAAACCAGAAATTGTGCAAATACACCCTCATTTCCCATTCTTCCTTTTTCAGATGTATTACACTTAGCTGAATATCAGTGCAAAACTCCCCATGCAAAGAAGCAAAAACAGACAAGAGTTTTGGACTAAAGGCAGGCGGAAAGGCAGCTCTCTTGCCTGGAATACTTCCTCAGGAATCAGTTCCTTCCAGGACTCTGACACGCAGAGCTGAGGGTAGGAGTTGAAAAGCACCTCGACGACCCCGGGGACCGATGCGCAGGTCTTCAGCACCTGGTGGGAAGAGGTGAAAGGCGCAGCGTAGGCTGACTGGGTTCTGGGTCTCGGTGGGGAAGGGGTGAGGGGGGTGTGCGGGGAAGCTCTCCCTAGCTGTGTGACCTCCCTATGCCCAAGTCACACAGGAAACAGCAACAGAGCAGTACCACAGGGTTGCTGCAGGGATCACCTGAGTTAGTGCACACAAAGACACAAGGCAACGGCTCTGCAAGGGAGCCCTTCTTCCTGTGATGATGGCCACCCATGCGAAGTCTGGGCCAAGTGCTTAAGCATTCAGGTTCCCCGGGGGCTATGCTGATGGCTCGGTAGGCCTTCTTGGCCCCCCAGAGAGCTGCTCAGAGAAAAGGAATGAAGTTCTGTTAGGAGGAAGTGTGGCCCGAGGATGGTGTTCCCAATTTCTTACCTCAATTTTCAAATGTCAGGAAATTGAGAACTGGGGGAGAGGAATTGTTTTGCTGTTGAATTTCCTCTTGACTTGGCATTTCCATTTTATTTTCACAGTCCCCACTGGCAAAGATTCCTATTTCCTTACTCGCAAATTTATAATTCAAGTCCATTAGCTTCACCATAAAGATGGGAACACTATTTGCTTTTAAAAAATAAACTTTTTTTTTTGTTATGGAGAAGTTTGAACCTTCATACACAAAAGTAGCACCAACAGTATGATAAACTCCCATGTACCACCCCTCCCATCAACCCATGGTTAATCCTGCCCCATCCACTTCCCGTAAGATTAAAGCAAATTCCATGCATCCTATAATTTTATCTGTATTTCAGTGCATCTTTTATATGACCCTTTGAAGAAACAAAGAGAATATTATAGCACCTGAGAAATTAACAATAGTTTTGTAATATCATGTCATATACAGTGTTTAAATTCACAGATTTCTCTTAAATGCCATTATATTAACAAAATAATTTGTTGGTTTGAATAATCATTCTAGTTAAGGCCGACATAGTGAGACTGGTTGCTGTGATGTATTTTTAGATGTCTTTTTTGGTTTCATGTGACTTATTTGTGGTGGGAACTGGGTTATTCGTAGTGTTTCTCACTGTGGGGCTTTTGCTGATTACATTCCTGTGGGGTTTGTGGACATGCTGCTCTTCCTCTGTTTTCCGTAAATTAGTAGTTGGATTTAGAAGCTGGACCAAATTCAGTTGCCAGGCGCAGTGGCTCGCGCCTGTAATACCAGCAGTTTGGCAGGGTGAGGCAGGCAGATCACCTGACATCGGGGGTTGAAGACCAGCCTGACCAACATGAAGAAACCCCGTCTCTACTTAAAATACAAACATTAGCCGGACCTGGTGGCACATGCCTGTAATCCCAGCTATGCGGGAGGCTGAGGCAGGAGAATCACTTGAACCCGGGAGGCGGAGGTTGCAGTGAGCCGAGATTGTGCCACTGCACTCCAGCCTGGGCAACAAGAGTGAAACTCAGTCTCAAAAAAAAAAAAAAAAAAAAAAGAAAAAAGAAGCTGGACCAAATTCAGATTAGATTTCGGAGAGGTGCAGGGCAATTTCATAGCTCTCTCTTTTTGAGGTCTAAGATTTGCCAAGTGTTGTACAATTTGTTCTTTCTACTTCTTGGTTGAGAAACCTGAAGTTATGCAACTTTACTAAGACCAGCTGCCATATATCTGTAACAATGACTTGAACTACTACCGGGGCCTGCCCTGCGTCATGTCTGCTGGGGCTCTATGGACACAGAGTCAAACAGAAGAAAGTACTGAAGTCACTCATACTGGCTGCTCACTTCACAACTTGGCTCCCTTCTCCACAGCTCCAGGCCTAAAACCCCTTTAAAATACAAATATGACAAACTAAAAAAAAAAATTCATATTCCTTTGGTCAGAGATAACTACTATTAACATTTCGTGTAAGCTAATGTTTTATGTGTTTACATAGAAAATTAATATATATGACAACAATGGGTGAATGCTTTGCATATGATTTTGAAATCTGATTTTTTTCCATGCAGAATAGATTGTGAATCTATTTACAATCAATTATTCTTTTTTTTTTTTTTTTTTTTGGATGGAGTCTTGCTCTATCACCCAGGCTGGAGTACAGTGGCATGATCTTGACTTACTGCAACCTCTGCCTCCCAGCTCAAGCTATTATCCTGCCTCAGCCTCCCAAGTGGCTGGGACTATAAGCAGGTGCCACCACACCCAGCTGATTTTTGAATTTTTATTAGAGACAGGGTTTCACCATGTTGACCAGGCTGGTCTCGAACTCCTGACCTCGTGATCCGCCCACCTCAGCCTCCCAAAGTGTTGGGATTACAGGCGTGAGCCACTGCGCCCGGCCCAGTATGGACTATTTACTTTTGTTTTGTTTGTTTGACCATTTGTTTTTCTTCCTTTGTGAATTGCTCAATTATGTCTTTTGCTCATTTTTCTATTGGTGTGTTCATTTCTTCACTGATTTGTAAGTACATTTTATTTATTAGGGTTATTTTTAGGTAGATAATACTTTTGTCTATGATGATTTTTTCCTCCTCAATATTAATATTTCTTATTACACTGGCTAGAGCTTTTCAGTTCAATGCTAAATAACAACATTAATAGCATTCATAATTATCTTATTCCTAACTTTAATAGGATTGTCTCTAATGTTTCACCATAAATATAACCTTGAATATTAGTTTCAAATAGATACTCTGTTCTAAGTTAAGAAAATATCTTTCTATTCCTAGGTTACTACAAAGTTTAAGATGTAATTTCATGTTTTGCCTTTTTCTAACCAAGTTGATAGAAAAAGATTTTCCAGGCAGACGTGGTGGCTCATGCCTGTAATCCCAGCACTTTGAGAGGCTGAGGTAAGTGGATCACCTGAGGTCAGGAGTTCAAGACCAGCCTGACCAACACGATGAAACCCCATCTCTACTAAAAATACAAAAATTAGCCAGGCATGGGGGTGCACGTTTGTAATCCCAGCTACTTGGGAGGCTAAGGCAGGAGAACTGCTTGAACCCTGGAGGTGGAGGTTGCAGTGAGCTGAGATCATGCCACTGCACTCCAGCCTGGGTGACAGAGTGAGACTCTGTCTCAAAAAAAAAAAAAAAAAAGAAAAAGATTTTCCAATACTGACCCATTTTTGCCTTCATAAAACAGGCCCTATTTGGCTATTCTTCTATATTTAATGCACATATTATATATAAAAAATATAATTATGATATCACTATATATCAGAGAGAGATATATGTGCTATTATATATACTAGATCATGCTAGATCTTCACTATAGTATCTATGAATAAGCACCCTTTTCTCATTTGAAATAGTATAGTATATATAATACAGTGCCAGACTCAATTTACTAAGTTTTTTAAAATCTCTTTTAATAAATAAATTTGGTTTATAGTTTTATTTTTTGAGCTATTTTTGTCAGGTTTTAACATCATGTTATGTTAACTTAGTAAAACTATCTGAGAAAATTTGTTTTTTTTTTAATACTTGGGAATAATTTTTTTTTTTTTTTTGAGACGGAGTCTTGCTCTGTGGCCCAGGCTGGAGTGCAGTGGCGTGATCTCAGCTCACTGCAAGCTCCGCCTCCCGGGTTTACGCCATTCCCCTGCCTCAGCCTCCCGAGTAGCTAGGACTACAGGCGCCCGCCACCTCGCCCAGCTAGTTTTTTTGTATTTTTTAGTAGAGACGGGATTAGCCAGGATAGTCTTGATCTCCTGACCTCGTGATCCGCCCGTCTCAGCCTCCCAAAGTGCTGGGATTACAGGCTTGAGCCACCGCGCCCGGCCATACTTGGGAAGATTTTAAAAAGCAGACCATTATTGGAATTAGGAAGGCCCAGTAGATCTTGCATTTGACATTGCCTATGCCTGGCATTTAGTTGCAGGTCATAATTTGATATTTTTCATTTCTTTCATGTTTACTGGCACATTTTATTTTGATTTCTTCTTGAGTCCATTTTGTTAATCTATATTTTCCTGGAAAATAATCTTCATTTTAAAGAAATTTAGCATTGCATAGGTACCAGTCAAGGTCCAATAGAAAAGAGATGGAGAGGCCGGGCACGGTGGCTCACTCCTGTAATTCCAGAACTTTGGGAGGCCGAGGTGGGTGGATCACCTGAGGTCAGGAGTTTGAGACTAGCCTGGCCAACATGGTGAAGCCCCGTCTCTACCAAAAATACAACAAAATTAGCTGGGCATAGTGATGCACATCTGTAGTCCCAGCTACTCTGGAGGCTGAGGCAGGATAATTGCTTGAACCCAGGAGGCAGAGGTTGCAGTGAACTGAGATCATGCCACTGCACTCCAGCCTGGGCGACAGAGCAAGACTCCGTCTAAAAAAAGAAAAAGAAAAAAAAGAGATGGCGAGTTCGATATGGGATCATTCCAGAAGTGTTTATTGATACAGGAACTATTTAACCAGACGTGGGTACAAGGAAACTGACAAGGGTCAGGGTAGTCATGTGGGGTTGGTGGCAGAGGTATTACCATCCTGGGCTGAAGGCCAGTCAAGTGAGCTGTCTTAGCAGAAGCAGCAATCCTTGCTTGGGGATACACAGCTAGCCTGAGGCAAAGAGCCAGCCCAGAGAATGCATGTTCTGCCCTCACTCTCCTTTCCTCCCTCCTGCTGCCAGGACACCCCACTGGCTAAACCCAGCTGGAAGGCAGAGGGCCGAGAGCTGTAGAATGAGGTCCATACAGATCCATAAAGGTGGAAGGAAGAGATCTTCACTATATCGATGAATAAGCACCCTTTTCTCATTTGAAATTCACTGTAATTGTGTTTTCAATGTTTTCCTGTTTAGTTTTGCTGGAGGTTTTTCCATTTTGCACCTTTTTTCAAGAAATCAGCAATGGGATTTTGTTGATCAGTTCTCTTTTAAAATATTCTAACCCATTAATTTTTGCCTTCATCATGATTAATTCCTTTCTCCGATCTTCTTAGGTATGTTTTGTTTCTCTTTCATGCTCCTTGGATTCAATTTCATGATCAGTTTCATAGCATTTTCCTAGAGTCGTAATAAAAGCAACTTTTAAAATGGTATAAATTTCCCTTTGAACGTTGGTAGGGTCATAGCCAAGAGTTTTGAGGCAGTGTTTCCTTCCTTCCTTCCCTCCCTCCTCCCTCCATCCTTCCCTTCCCTTCCCTCCTTCCCTCCCTCCTTCCTTCCTTCCTTCCTTCCCTTCCCTTCCCTTCCTTCCCTCCCTCCTCCCTCCCTCCTTCCTTCCTTCCCTCCTCCCTCCCTCCTCCCTCCTTCCTTCCCTCCTTCCTTCCTTCCCTCCCTCCCTCCCGT
Organism: Papio anubis; assembly: GCF_008728515.1. Taxonomy (NCBI): domain Eukaryota; kingdom Metazoa; phylum Chordata; class Mammalia; order Primates; family Cercopithecidae; genus Papio; species Papio anubis. Next base: position 120,086,527 of record NC_044985.1, read on the forward strand.
CCGTCCGTCAAATCCTTCCTTCCTTCCTCCCCTCCTTCCATTTTCATTTGGCCATCCATCCATCATTTTATTTCCATTTTGTGCTTCATCATCATCATCATCATCATCATCATCATCATTTGCATTTTATTTTCATTGCATTCGTGTGCGTGCGTGCCGTGCCGTGCGTGCGGGCGTGGGATGATAGCCATTAAGCGCAGTGGCGGGTTAGCACGTTGGTTGGATCCGTGTCACTGCAGCTAGCCAGGCTCCTGGACCTCAAACAATCCCTCCCATGAGGCCTCCTAAGAGTAGCCCTGGGACTACAGGCGCATGCCACTATGCCAGGCTAATTTTTAAAATTTTTGATGTAGAGACAAGGTCTCACTATGTTGCCCAGGCTGCGCTCAAGTGATCTTCCCACTGTAGCCTCCCAAAGTGCCGGGATTATAGCTGTGAGCCACTACACCCAGCTCATCTTTCTTAATGGTCTGCAATTAAATAACTGTTGAGGCAGTAGTTATTTGGGAGTGTGCTATAACGTTTTCAAATGGTTATGTTATTTTTTAAAATTAACAAGCTTTTTACTATTAGTTTTCTGGTATATTGCAATATGGCTGTAGACAATGTCTGTTTCGGCATTAGCAGAAGTCGCATTTCATTTCTTTCAAAATATGTTTGTCACATTTATGATTTGGAGCTACTGCACTTCATTTTTTTTTCTTGGCTCACTTGGTCTGTGATAGACAGATATGAATTAAAAATCACCTAAATTATTTTTCAGTCAATTTTTCTATTTTAACACAATCTTCTTTGGCACATAAAGTTTATAATGGTTATCTTTTCACCATGGACTGTATCCTTGGTCAATATCAAATGACTATTTTTTCCCCTCTCATTTTGTGTATTTCTCTGGAATTCTATTTGCATATTGATATAAAAATACATTTTTGGGGGGTTTGTTTTTGCCAGAATTATCTATCTTTGCTCATTCTTTTTTTTTTTTTTTTTGAGATGGAGTCTCATTCTTTTGCTCAGGCTTGAGTGCAGTGGCGTGATCTCAGCTCACTGCAAGCTCTGCTTCCCGGGTTCACGCCATTCTCCTGCCTCAGCCTCCCAAGTAGCCGGGACTGCAGGTGCCCACCACCACACCCGGATAATTTTTTGTATTTTTAGTAGAGACGGGGTTTCACTGTGTTAGCCAGGATGGTCTCAATCTTCTGACCTTGTAATCCACCCACCTTGGCCTCCCAAAGTGCTGGGATTACAGGCGTGAGCCACCGTGCCCAGCACTCTGCTCATTCTTTAATTTTTTTTTGAAACAGAGTCTCGCTCTTTCACCCTGGCTGGCGTGCAATGGCGAGATCTCGGCTCACGGCAACCTCCGTCTCCTGGGTTCAAGCGATTCTCCCTCCTCAGCCTCCTGAGTAGCTGGGATTACAGGGACCCACCATCATGCCCAGCTAATTTTTGTAGTTTTGTAGAGATGGGGTTTCACCATGTTGGCCAGGCTGGTCTTGAACTCCTGACCTCAGGTGATCCACCCGCCTCAGCCTCCCAAAGCGCTGGGATTACAGGCATGAGCCACCACACCTGGCCTCATTTTTAAATTTTAACCTTTGTTTCAGTTTGTTTGAAATGTGTTTGCGAGTCTGTGTTGGTAAGAGGGTAGTTTAAGCGATTTTCATTTATTGTTATAAATCAAGTGTTTGGTCTCACTCCAGTCTCACTTTATTCTTTTTGTTTTTTTCTGCTTCTTGTTTCCTTTGTTTTCTGGTTCTGTTGTACAGGTTTGTATTTTCTTTGGATTCATCTTCCATATTTTGGAAGTATGCACTGTCTTTAAAATGCTATTAGTTACCTTCAAAATAAAAAAATACCAACCTAGGCCTGGTGCAGTGGCTCACATCTGTAATCCCAACACTTTGAGAGGCCAAGGCGGGCAGATCACGAGGTTAAGAGATGGAGACTATCCTGGCCAACATGGTGAAACCCTGTCTCTACTAAAAATACAAAAATTAGCTGGGTGTGGTGGCACGCACCTGTAGTACCAGCTACTCCGGAGGCTGAGGCAGGAGAATCGCTTGAACCTGGGAGGCAGAGGTTGCAGTGAGTTCAGATCATGCCACTGCACTCTAGCCTGGGTGACAGAGTGAGACTCTGTTTAAAAAAAAAAAAAAAAAACTCTCTCTCTCTCTCTCTCTCTATATATATATATAAACCTATAGTTCTCTAAAAATCTAAATAGTATCTTTTATGTTCTGGATATTCCATCACCCTTTCTCTCACATTTCTCTCTTAACCAGTTCTTCTCCCTTCCTTTCTTAATAATACTGGAGTTTGGGTTCAGTTTGTGATTATTACATGATCATATTTTATATTGCATATCTCCTTCAGTAACCATTTTGGTATTTGCATTTAGTTTTACAACTCGCTTCCCAATTATTTGTCACTATTCTAGCTTGGTTGTATGCTCACCACCTGTCCTTTAAGTCATCCCTTCTGTAGGTATTTGCCGAGCTCCTACTAGAAGACAGGGATTGTGTTTTGTCTGCGTGTTATGATGGCCAGCTCCACCTTCACAGAGCTTTATGGTCCCAAACATAACAACAACAATGCAGGTGCTGTGGTCATATGAGGGGGAGTTCAGGGGAAGATTTCTGGATGAAGTGACATCCAAGTTGAGCCCTGGCCGTGGAGCAGGAGTTAGCGGGGGGAAAAAAAGGCATGGAGAGTTCTGGGGACAAGAGCGTTCTAGGCAGAGAAAACATATTACGCCAGGTTTGGGAGGTGAGAAGGAGCAAATAATGTTGGCTGGGGAATGAGTCTGACATGGGGAGTGCTCGGCAATGAAACAGGAGAGCAAAGCAGGGAAGACCATGGAGTCCATTATTTGCCTGAGAAGGAGGCTGACACAGGGAGCACTTGCCGGGTATGAGTGGAGGAGCGGCCGGGTCTGATTTTAATTTTAGAGATATCACCAAGGCTGGGTGTGGTGGCTCAGGCCTGTAATCCCAGCACTTTGGGAAGCCAAGGCAGGCAGATTACTTGAGTCCAGGAGTTTGAGACCAGTCTTGGCAACATGGAGAAATCCTATGTCTACAAAAAATATTAAAAATTAGCTGGTCCTGATGGTGTGCACCTGTAGTCCCAGCTACCCAGGAGGCTGAGGTGGGAGGATTGCTTGAGCCTAGAAGGTCGAGGCTGCAGTGAGCTATGATTGCACTGCTGTACTCCAGCCTGGGCAACAGAGTGAGGCCCTGTCTCAAAAACCAAACCAACCCAATCAACCAACCAACCAACCAACCAAGGAAATATCACCAAGGCTGAATCTGGGGAAGAGTTTAGAGGAGACAGAGAGCCCAATGAAGAAGATGTGTCCATCTAGGGGAGAGATGGTGGTGGCCTCACCTCAGGTGGTGGCAGTCAGGAGGGTAGGGGATTTTGAGAGATATTTAAGGGGCAGAGTGGGGAGAATCTGGGGATTGATTTCCCCATTCCTGAGCTCTTCTTTAGTGTTATCTCTTTGTCAGCTGCAGTACGTCCACCTCAATGGGCCATTAGCCCCAGCCATTCCCCCATACTGTCCTTACCAAGGGCACCAATGCTGCTCTTGGCCCAGGCTCTGCCTTGCCAGTGGTCCATACTCTGCCTCACTTTACTTGCTGTGTCAGCCATGCCTGACATGTTGACGATGTCTTCTACCTCAATGCAGCCTTCACTTGGCTTCGAGGAAGGTGTGCTCTCATTCTTTCCACCTCGCTGGTTGCCCCTCTTCAGTTTCCTTAGCTGCTGTCTCATCTCCATCCTTCAGATATTGGACTGTCTCTGCATTCAGGCCTGTTCCTTTTTTCCATTTACTCTCACTTGCTAGTGATCTTGTCTAGTTTCCTGGCTTTAAATACAATACCATCATTTTTCACTGACCCTCAAAGGTATATCTCCAGTTGGCCAAATCTCTCCCTCTCACATTTGGGCTTGAATACCCAGCTGCTTACATTGTAGCTCCACCTGACTGTATCTCACACTCAACATACCAAAAACTGAACTCCCTGGTTCACCAGGTCCCAACCTGCTGTGCTATCCATAACCTGCCCCATTCCCAGTTGACAGCAAACTCATTCTTGCAGTCTCCTGGGCTGGAATCAGAGTCATCCATTGCTCCTGTTTCTCCTATACTCCACATCCAATCTGTTAAAAAAATCCTGTTGGCTCTACCTCCAAAATATATCCAGGGTCAGATTGCCTTCCTTGTTCACACCACCATCATCCCTCATGTGAACCACAGCAACACCCTCCTAACTCATCTTTCCATGTGTGTTCTCCTCCTTCTCAAGTATCTGCTTAACATGGTGCTGAGGGGAAGATCTTTACAAAATATTGTTGGATTACGTCACTCCTCTGCTTAAATCCCTCCAATGGCCAAAGTCATTACAATGTCCTGTAGACCCCACACAACCTGTGCCCTCTCCCCTACCCCCTCAATCTCATCTCCTACTCCCATCCCACTAGCTCCTTCCACCTCCGGCCACACTGGTCCTCTGTGGTTCTGTGTGCAGGGCCGGCCCACTCCAGCCTTAGGCTACAGATGGCTGGTCCTCTGCTGGACTGCTCTTCCCCAGATATCCGCACAGTGGGTCCCTCACGTCTCTCAAGTCTTTGTTCAGCAGTCACTGACCCTAACTGCCCAACTTAAAATTGCAACTGCCTTCCACCCTTTTAATTTCTCTATAGTCCTTATCACCTTTTTGGTCTGCTGATCATGCTCAGTGTTTAATGCCTGTCTTCCCCATTAGAATGTAAACTCCACATAGCAGGAATACTTCTTTCCCTCATAAGTTCACTCACTTATCCCATGTGCCTAATATGTTGCTGGGACATGACTGGTGCTCAGTAAATACTTGCTGATAAATAATTGAAGTATTTTTTTCTTTTTCAGAAAATGCATTAGAAAGGCATGTTTTTGAACGCTTGATATCTAAAAGTGTCTTTTGTCATCAAAATGAAACTATCTTCACTGAGTCTAAAATTGTAGTGTCCAAACTTTTCCTTTCAAAATCGGTAGATGATATTTCATTGTCCTATGTTACTATTACAGTAGAAATATCTGACTCCAGCCTGGTTTCTATTATTTTATGAATAGCCTGTTTTCTGCTTAAATACTTTGCCAGATTCTTCCATGTCTTTTTAAAACATTTTTGTTAGAACATATATAGGTATGTGCCTCCCGTCATTGATTTGCAGAGAGCACCCTTTCGATTGCCAACCAAAAGTTAAGACTTTCAGTGCAGCTAAGTTTTCTTCTATTATATCTTTGGTTATTATTTCTGATCCATTTGTCCTAGGCTCTTCTGCAGTAACATCACTTATGTGTGGGTTGGCTCTCTACTCTATCCTTTATTACCATTACTTTCTCTTTTAGTTTCTTGTTTTTGTTTTTGTTTTGCACTTAAGAAGAGTTTTTAACATTAGTCTTTCATTATAGTGAACATTGAGGTTGACTTTCCAACAATTCAGATGATGAGTTTAATCCAATCATGGTAATCCAATCTCTTTTGCCAGTTATTGGTTCAGAGAAGGGCAGGTTTAAGCCAACTGATGACACTTTCTCAGGGTTTCTAGAAAAAAGAAACAACTGGATATGAACAAGGAAATGGACCCATTGTTGCTGGAAGCCATCTTGTGGCCATGAGGCAGCCATTCTGAGGACAAAGCTGACTCACTGAGGGTGGCACAGCAGAGAGTTGGGAAGCACCAGGTTCTTTGAGGACATCATCCAGACACTGAAACAACCAATTCTGAAGCCTGCTACTTCTGCACTTACTGATATGTGAGATAAAAAGATACATTTCCTTATTTAAACCTGTTTGAATTGGGTTTTCTGCTACTTGTGATTTAAACCACCCGTATCAGAGTCCAATCAGGCAAAGGAAACCAATCCAGGTATTTCAACCAGAAACAACTTTACACATGGAATTGATTATATAGATAATCAAACCGCTGAGATTCCAACAAGGGGAAGGTGAAGTAGCCCAGAGATTAGCAAAATAGAAAGCTGTCATTACTCTTAGAGTTGGTGGGACAGTGGGATGAGGTAGCCTAATCAGAGTCCAGAGAGCAGGGCCATCTGCTGGAACCAAGTTGAGTCAGGGGCTACCCACTGGGGACTGGGGCCGTGAAGGGAGGGGCTTCTGGTGGGTGTTGGTGTCACAGAGAAGATGCAGGTGCTGCTGGCGAAGCTACACAAGACAGAGACAGAAGAGGAGAAATACTTGGCTTCTTTCTTCCTCCACACTCGTTTCCCATGGTGTCTCCCACTGGCTGAGTCCAACTAGAAGCCAGCTGATGGGGGCTCTGAGGGCAGTGTGAGGGGGCTTTCCCTTTCCCCCTGTCCCCCAGGATGCAGAGCGGGACCCAGGAACAGCAGGAAAAAGGGTCTGAGGGCACAAGGGTCAATGGCCCAGCACCCATGGATTTGATTTGATTCTTTATGAATCAACTCTGCCTTTTCCTTCTTTAGTGTATACTTCAATCTGTGCTGTTAGTTTCTTGGTATACTGTCTCCTCCATCTTCCGTTTCATGTCACTCTATTGAGTTTTCATCTTAACTAGTACTGTTTCGATGGATCCCAGAGGCTATGTCTTCTTGTACTCCATAGAGGATGGCATATACTTTCTGAGATTTTCTTGGATCTCCTTTCTGTTTTCTGGATGCTGTCTATTTTTCTTTGTTTGTCCTCTTTTCCCCCATGAATCCGTTCCTTTTTCTCCTTATTAGTCTTTGATTAAGGAGAGAAGCAGATGCAAATTTTGCCAACATGCAGGGGAAGTCTGTGGTCTTGCTCTGTGCCCACCCGGGAGGCTGCGGAGGGACAGCGTGCAGGGAGGGGGACGAGGGCCTGGTCCAGCCCCGTTCCCAGTTGGATGGTTAGCCCGGTGGACTTGAGCTTTGGCCTGGAGGCTTCCTCCTGCTACCCTCATCCTGCAGTTGGCAGGTTGCTCTGAAACCGGGATTCCTGCGATTTTCACCTCTGCACTTTACTCTGGCTTCACAGGCGTCCCCCACTGCCTGGCTGACCTTTGTTTTTTTTTTTTTTTTTTTTTTTTTGGTAATGTCTGCCTGACAGCCTGGAAACTGACGGCCGTGCAGCAGAAGGACATTGGGTCTGGGTCTTCCTAGACTCAGACATGAGGTTGCCTTGTTGTTGCTGTGGATTTCCTCTCTCTCTTTCTCTCCCTTTCTTTCTTCCTTCCTCTAATCTGTGCCTTCAAAGCTATTTTTTAGAGAACAGGAGCTGCTCTTTCTAGACTGGGCATCATACTGACACTGTAAGAGCTATTATCGGTGGTCCCCTCCCCACGCCCAATTATTTTTGTTCTCATCCATTACTGTCACTGAGTCAGGCTTAGCAAGCTTTAGGGAAAGAGAGAGACGGAGCATGAACACAGAGACACGGAGAGACCAAGCCGCAGAGGGAATGCCTGGCAGGTGGCCTGGGGCCGCCACAATCTTCCCAGTCCATCTCACCAGCCCTGTCCCTCTCTGCGCCCCACACATGTTGGTATTTCCGGCTATCATGAGCCCCACTAACATGCCATTTCCTTGTGCACGGCAGTCTCTGATTTCAATTATCCCCTTCTGTGTTGGGAAAAAATCACGCCATTAAGAAGGACTCACGCTGGACCCCTCGGGATGGAGTCTGCTGCTATTTATCTGGTACCCTAGGCGATGCTCAGGTCTTGCTCATCGCAGCCCTCCAGCGACCCTCCCACTGGCCCTGTCACTTCTCTGCAAAATGTTAAATGGCTCCCAGGGACCGCAGGTAACCCAGACATGCCCCACCCTGGGAAGAGCTGCCCTTCCTTAGAGCAAAAGCACCGCCTCCTCCCGCCCCTCCCCCACCGGGTCACAGACTGTGACAGAGTCTTATTGCCTGTCTCTGGGAATTCATTTTCTGTCTCTCCTCTGTTCCACCTCTCTGGGGCTCCCTGCCCCTCCCCGTCCTCTGCATCGTGCCCCCTCGTGTTTGCCAGGCAGCTGGCTGCCTTCATTATTTTTACGCCAACACAGTTTAAAAATCTCCGCTGCCTCCTTGCTGTCTGCGGAGAGGCGGCTGCCACATTACTCTGACATGCTGATGTCATTAGTATCCACGCGCACTCTCTTCAGCTAATGAGGCGGCAGAAAGAAAATTAAGGGGGAAAATCACACAGGCACATTGCTTTATATGTAGATGGAGAAATAAAACAAGAGCAAGAAAAACACAGGCGCCCTACTTATGATCTCTCCTCCCTCCTCCCGCTGGGGACCGGGTGCACTCGGCTCTGTGAAAACGGGAGGGGAAGCCCTGGTTTTTGACTACTGCTACCTCAGAAATCTCCCACTAAAAATCCTGTGGAATCGGGATAAGTGAAGTCTCTTTACCTGATTCTGTAATTAGGTTAAAAGAAAACATGAAAACTTTAGGTCTCCATTTGCAGTATGGTTAGTGCTCAGAAGCTGAGAGAAGACCAGAGATTTGCAGATGTTTCTAGAATCTGGTTTTTTTTTTTTTTTTTGAGACGGAGTCTTCCTCTGTCGCCCAGGCTGGAGTGCAGTGGCGCGATCTCGGCTCACTGCAAGCTCCGCCCCCCGGGTTCACGCCATTCTCCTGCCTCAGCCTCCCGAGTAGCTGGGAGTACAGGTGCCCGCCACCATGCCCGGCTAGTTTTTTGTATTTTTTTTAGTAGAGACGGGGTTTCACGGTGTTAGCCAGGATGGTCTCGATCTCCTGACCTTGTGATCCGCCCGCCTCAGCCTCCCAAAGTGCTGGGATTACAGGCTTGAGCCACCGCGCCCGGCTTTTTTTTTTTTAAAGACAAGGTCTTGCTCTGTCGCCCAGGCTGGAGTGTAGTGTCTCGATCATGGCCCACTGCAGCTTCCACCTCCTGAGTTTAGGTAATGCTCCTGCCTCAGCCTCCTCAGTAACTGGGACTACAGGTGCATGCCACCATGCCCAGGTAATTTATTTTTAATTTTTTGTAGAGATGGGGTCTCACTATGTTGTCTAGGCCGGTCTCAAACTCCTGGGCTCAGGTTATCCTTGTGCCTCCCAAAGTGCTGGGATTATAGGCACGAGCCACTGCCTCTGGCCTAGAGTCTGTTATTCTTGCATCAACCTCCATCGCCCATGCGAGCTATGTGAATCCTTCACCTGGACCACCACCACCCCCTACCTTGTGTGTTCTCTACGTTGAGCTTAGAAATTCCAAAATACTGATTTGATGATGTAATCTTCTTCTTTGAAAATTATGTAATCAACTCCTAATATTCCCAAGTCAGAGGCCCAGGCCCTTAAGGCCCCACTTGGCTACCTAGTCTCAACTGGTGCCCCCTAGCTGTTTCCTCTCCAGCGACTGGGTCATTTTTCCAACTGCACAGGACAATCGTGCCTGTCCTGCTCCAGGACATTTGCCCAGGACGTTTGTCTAGAATGTTTGTCCCCTGTTTCACACAGCTGAGCCTTCAGCCTTCAGATCTTGGCTCACTCATCACACACTTGAGGGAGCCTTGGACCCTGCCCCCCAGCCAGGTGAAACCCCTGTTCTGTGCTTTGCAGCACTTCTCACCACAGCAACTTCACCTTGGTATGTGCACTTGGCTGATCCACGTGACAAGCAGCCTCACCAGGGTGGGAAATACGTATGCTCCTGCTCCTCCCCGTGACTCTAGTACCAAGCACCCAAGTTCCCCCAAAATGTTTGTGGAATGAATACCTAAGTACTAAAGGGATGCCCGTGGGAAGCACAGCCAATGCCTACATGACTTGGGGGAAAATGTTCATTACTGGTGTTGTCCCTGCACGTCCCTGACTGGTGGACAAGTTTGAGTGTGAAGTATTATTAGTATTTCATTTTTACACAGGGGAAAGTGGAAATGCAGTCCCTCTCAACCACAAATCATGCAGTTTCTGCATCTATGAGTTTCTCGTATCTGGGAAAACCGTGCGGGTCATCAGACCTGGAATGCAGTCCAGAAGTCTCACCCTGAGAAAACCACCTTTGTGATCATGGCATCTCCTCTGCCAGGTGGGAGCCTGAACTCTTTACAGCCACCTGCAGGTGCGCTTTCCCGGGCTGCTGCTGGCCTCTGCACCGCAGGAAACAGAAGGGCCTTTGGGAAATAGCACAAAATAGGAGACAAGGTAGGAGGGGCTGGAATGTGCTGGCTACGCATGCTGACTGCGAATGAAAAGTGTTCATGGACGGGCGTCAGGTGACATCCAGGAACAAATAGAGCTGGCCATGTAAACTGAGCCAGTGAATCAAGGAGGTTCCCAAATGAACACCTGTGAAGGAGGCAGGGGAGGGCAGGGGTGTGAGCCCTGGCTGGGTGCTGCTACCATCAGCATCTTGGAGCGGGGCTAGACTTACACCTTCCCACACTCTTTGATGCTCCATCATTTTCTGGGGTGGAACCAGAAAAATGCTCTTCAAAGAGGTGAGAAGAGCAAAGTAGTGCTTCCTTGGAAAAAGATCACGTGGGACTTCATGACTGTTTCACACATTTGTCTTCCAGCTAAGGAGAGGCTGAAGGAAAGAGACCCCTAAGCACAGCCTTTTATCCAGACCAAGCATCCAGCCCACAAAGTCACCTGTGGCAGGTGCCAAACAAATTCAGGTCCACATCTGTGTGCGCTTCTCTGCCTTCCTGCCTGCTGCCCAACAGGCCCAGCCCCAGCCTGTCCTGACACCTTCCAGAATCCAAACCTGCCAGAATCCACAGCCTGCCCCGTGCCTGCCCTCGACGCCCTGTCCCTGCCCCCAGTGTTAACGAGCGGTCAGCCGGGCAGAAAGGCCTGGCACTGTCAACATGCGGGCTTCCGAAGCCGTGACACTGCTTTGATTCTCAGTGCAGAGCACTGCGCCGGCTCGGAAGGATGCCCTGTGTCCGCCTGCCGCGGCGATGGTGCCTTTGTCTGGGCATGGGGAGCTGTGATTTATGTCATAAGCTCGCTGTGAAACCTTTTGCCTCAGTAATTCTGTGCTCCATGGGTGTCTCTTTACATCTATTCACAGTACGGCTGCTGCCCACGGACGGCGTGCCCTGTGACAGTGCTGGTGGCTCTGCGCTCGCCTCGCCATGGCGCCCGTGTGGTGCCTGCCCAGCATCTTTGTGGCCGGCTGCAGCGTCTGTTGGGTCTGTTGCTTTGATGTCGCACATGATTAGATGCTGTCCCTGGAGGAGCGATTGCAGGGAGACTGGGTGGAGGAAGAGGCTGCCTCTAGCTTTCCAGAGTGTTTTGCTTCGGTTGTGGGGACAAGGCTAGAACATGACAGGCACTGCTGCCTTTGCTTAGGGGATTCTCAGCATGGTGAATGCGTCCCCATCTGCCACCCTCTCCTGGCCAGGTGTAGGGGTACCTGCTGGAGGTTTGGGGGAATCCCCGTGCAAAGAGGTGGACTCCTTATTTACAAAGATTTAGTGCAGGCCATGAGCCCGGAGTGGCTGGAATCCCTTCATTCATTCAGCAAACACTGGTGGAAGGTCGGCACTTGCGGGCGCTATGTTCAGGGAGGCAGTGGTGGGCAATGCTTTTTGGTAAAAGCCTCAAGGTATTAAGATTTCTCCAGAACAAACTGTCCCCCAAATCTAAACCTACCCCCAACCTGAATGGAGGATGAGTGGCATCACTGACTGACCCCATTCCTGTGTGGCTGACATAGTATTGGGGATCCCATCCCAGAACAGGGCCCCTGAACACCCGGAGAGGAGGCACTGTGCTTTGTCCTGCATCTCTAGTCAAGGCAGGGTAATTCCTACAGCCTTGGGAACAGAGTCCAGGGGTCAGAGGTCCTGTTCCAAGAAATGATGCCTGTGGGGCTGCCCCTAGGACTTGAAAGCCTGGTCAGAGATCACTCACATTGAAATAACTTCAAGGCTAACAAAGGATTACTTGTAGTCACTACTGAAATATACTGACTCCTTTCTTTTTCTTTAAAATAAATTGCCCCATTCTGTCCTGGAGAAATAAGTCAGAAAAAAAAATTGCCCCAGATATTTTCCCCTCGTGGCCCATCCTGTAAAGTTTGTTTTCTCTTTTCATTCCTTTTTTTTGGAAACAGAGTCTTGCTCTATCACCCAGGCTGGAGTGCAGTGTTGCTATCACAGCTCACTGCAGCCTCCACATCCTGGATTTAGGTAATACTCCTGCCTCAGCCTCTTGAGTAGCTGGGACTACAGGTGCATGCCAACAGGCCCAGCTAATTTTAAAAAAATTTTTTTTGTAGAGATAGGGTCTTGCTATGTTGCCCAGGCTGGTCTTGAACTCCTGGACTCAAGTGATCCTCTTGCCTCAGCCTCCCAAAGTGCTGGGATTACAGGTGTGAGTCGCCATGCCTGGCCTCTTTTCATTCTTTATGCAGTTTCATATGACAAGGGTTGAAGTGTGTGTTGGTTTAATGCAGACATAACGTGCATGGGAAGGGCAGTGGGTGAGTCTTGTTTCCATGTTATAAGTTGATGGACTAAGCCTGCTAATGATGGGAAACATTAAAATTTAAATAATAAATATAAAAGGTAGCTGTCACAGAACATAAAAATGCTCGCATTTCTTCCCTTTCAGGAGTCCACCATATTGAAATCACTGCATTAGTGGAACACCACAAGACAATTACCCATAGAGGGGGTGAGATGGCATCGGGAAAGTGCCATCCTGTTTGTCAAGTAAGGAAACACGAGGGGAGTTGTCTTGGGGGGTTTTCTAACTTTTCCTAGATAGAGTCTTTACTCTGAACGCATCTATAATGGAAAGTTAGCATTTGAGAGAAATGTGTGAATCTCACTTCTTAATGGTTCAGACCACTGAGAACACTGTCCTTTTGCATATTAGCTTTTCAGCTATTTGTTCAAAACTAATCAAGCCAAAATATGTCTTATGCCTATGAGTGATGAGTCTTGGTTGATGGAGACAATTTTTAAATGAAAAGCATCTGGGTTTTACATCTAATGGAATGACTCCTTCAATGAAGTCTTTTGGGGAGGACAACCTCTTACTCCAACCAATATTTTGGAAACATTTTCAGTCTTTTGGGTATTTTCTGAGGTGAGAAATCTTTGTTCTTTATCATTATTATTTCTTTTTTCTTTCTTTCTTTTTTTTTTTTTTTTTTTTGAGACGGAGTCTTGCTCTGTTGCCCAGGCTGGAGTGCAGTGGCACAATCTCGGCTCACTGCAAGCTCCGCCTCCCAGGTTCACGCCATTCTCCTGCCTCAGCCTCCCGAGTAGCTGGGACTATAGGCACCCGCCACGACGCCCGGCTAATTTTTTGTATTCTTTATTAGAGACGGGGTTTCACTGTGTTAGCCAGGATGGTCTTCATCTCCTGACCTCGTAATCCGCCCGCCTCGGCCTCCCAAAGTGCTGGGATTACAGGCGTGAGCCACGGCGCCCGGCCTATCATTATTATTTCAGGGTAGATCTGACGGGTGGAACAAGGATGAGTTGTTCAGAGTCAAGTCTGCAAGGGTGAGCCATCAGAATGGGGGTGAGGTCCCAACACTGCAATGACCTGGGCAGGGCACTTTACCTGGCCGAACCCCAGGTGGAGGGAGAATATCACCTGCCTCTTGTTTTTCACTGCAATGTGGTGAGGACCGAATGAGAGAAGTCTGCAAATGCACGAAGCGCTCTCATTAACAAGGTGGATGATCAGATTGGGTAATTTCGTTTCACATCAAATGCCAGATGCGGCAAGAGACTGATTTTCATTGTTCTGAAAATTATACCTAAAGAGAGCTGCCAAAATATTTTGAGCTCTGACTGCATCATCGAAATAAGTGCCTGGCGTCCGTCCCCAGGTGACTACTTTGAAAGGATGCATTCTTGACATGCAACCCCTTAATTCTCCAGTGGCTCTAATCAGAAGGCTTCTAGGCTCCCGCTCCTCAAAATGGGGTCCCAGGACCAGCAGTCTAGGCCACACCCGGGAGCTTGTTAGCAATGCAGGCTCTCCCACCCCAGACCCCCTGAGCAGATTCTGCATTTTCACAAGTCCCCAGGGGTGCCTGGGCCATTACAGTTTGAGAGCGCCGCATGCAACCCAGCTCCCAGGCCGGTCACTAAGTGGCAAAACTCCAGGGCACGTGCCAGCCCGGCTGGATCCTGCCTTACCTTGGGGAAGGCGTCGGGCCACACAGTGGGCGAGCCGTGGTTGAACAGCGCCTGCACCGTGCGCTGCGGTGCGGCCTGGAGCGCGCAGGCTGAGGTCTGCAGCACGTGGGCCAGCGGCGAGGCCCCGCCATAGTCGAGCGCGCCCGCGTCGGCGCCGTGCCGCAGCAGGAGGCGCGCCAGGCTGTGGCTCGCGTGGCCGCAGGCCTTGTGCAGTGGGCTGCGCTCGTCCTCGTCGCGCGCGTCTGCCTCCGCCCCGTGCCGCAGCAGCAGCGCGCACAGGCGCACGCAGCGCCCGTGCTCATCGGGTCTCCGCGCCGCCCCGCAGGCCACGCTTAGGGCCGTCTCCCCGCAGCCGTTCCTCGCGTCCACGTACGCCCCGCGGTCCAGGTAGAGGCGCGCGTGCTCGTCCAGGCCGCGCTGCGCCGCCACGTGCAGCGGCGTGTCCCGGCCCTTGCCGCCCACGCGCTGCACCGAGGCCCCGTGCTCCAGCAGCGCCTGTGCGCACCTGTAGGAGGCCAGGGCCCATCACTTGGGCGCCCCGCAGGACGCCCGCACCCTTCCACCCCCGGCCTGCTGCTCCAAAATATCAAGTGATCCCTGAATGAAAAGATATGCTCCGCTCTCCCATACCAAGGCGTCAGGAATTCAAACTAAGCTGGAAAAAAAAAAAAAAAAAAAGAGAGATTATGGCACCACCAGTTCCCGAGTGGTGGAAATAGCCAAGGACATGTCATAAGAATTTACGTGCAGAGTTACATTTTATAAGGAAATGTTACCTGCTTGGAGCTTCCTGGGAGGGTGATGTGGTTCAAATGACAGTGCTCCATGCACTGGTTACCTGGGCTGTTTGTCACACCCGGAGGTTAAGCGTTTGGCAGTCACAGTTCTAGGGAGAGGCCCTTGGGAGTCAGATTCTTTCTCGGCCCCCAACTGGCCCTTCTGGAAACCGCTCAGCTTTGTGAGGGTGTGAGGCGAGCCTTGCCTTGCACCACGAAGGGACTTTCCCCATCCCTCAGGACACTGACTCAGCCTGGCACCGCCCTGTCCTCTGACAGTCCGGGGAGCATTAGGTGGGAAGCACAACCATGCCCTGTTGTGAGCCTACCTGTGCTCCTTGAACAGACTGGATATTGGCTGCATCCAAATTCCCCAGTGGTCTCTAGGAGCTTCTAGACCCCCATGGGAGCCTGTGGTCTCCCCCAGAGATGAGTGTCTTTCTTCTGCTGCCTCCAGGAGCATGGCTGTCCTCTACCCCAGGCACCAACGCTTCCTCAGAGCCTCTCCCATCCCCTGGGGGCACGCTAAACAGCTCAGCCTCGCTCAGATGCCTGGTGAGGAGTGTGCTCCAGCCTGGAAGCGGGAAGACACTCATACAGACCCTCCTCCCTCCGCTGGTCCTTGTCCTTCACGGACACTGAAAAACACAAGTCCACCCCCAACTTCAGCCACCTGCTCCCACAGTCACCTGCCATCGATAAGGCCGCTCCAGCCTTGGAAGTCTGCAAACATGACGACTTCAGACTACAGCCCCGGTCCTCTAGCTCCCCAGCGCCTGTTGGTCCTACTCGCCATGTTTGCTTTATAGAGACCTAAGCCCTGGACCTCTTGTTTCTCTCTACCCTTCCTGGCTTCAGTTCCTTTCCTGGGCAGCACTGTGGTCACCTCCTCATCTACAACCTCAGTTCCCTTGAATGGAGGGGACCATGGCCATCCCCTACTCAAATGGCCGAATCTTCAAGCCAGCGTCCATTCTTCACCCCCCTCCTTTTCTCTGCCGGTCTGCCGAGCCCTGTTGGAGGACGTAGCATTTATGGAGCTGGACTTGGTCTCAGTTGGGCCAACTGATACCTTTCAGTGGTAAGGCCACTTCCTCCTGCCTTGCTCTTCACTAGCCACTCCTAGTGTTGACCTTGGTCCTCAAGCTTCCGCCCTCTTTCCGCCTTCCTCCCTCTTAGCTGTCTGCACTGGCTTCATTCAGGGTGCGGCTCCCAGGAACTCCCTCACCTGCCTGCCTTCTGCAAACACATCTGTTTCAACACTGATTAGAATCTGTTTTGACAACTGCTGTTGCCTCCCTCTTCCTCATGCCTAAAGAAGGCACTCCCTCTCGATCATCTTGACCCAGAGTTAGTCCTCTTTGGCCTCTTTGGGGTCTTGCTCTAGATGACTTGCTCCTTGCCATTTTCATGTCCTTCTATTTCCCTGCCCCATTTCAACTGGTCACTGAGCCGTGCTGGGTCCATCTCATCACCTGAACTGCTTCCCCCCTCCACTCCCACTGTCACTGTCCTTTGTTGAGGCCACATCGTTTCTCTGAATGCTTATGAGTCTCTTTATTTGCCCCTTGCTGCAATCTAGCAAGCTGCATACTATGTGGAAGGAACCTTTCCAGTGCGGAGCAGATATGTGCCTGCCGACAACCCCCACCACTCCCCCTGCCTGCTGGGCGAAGCCCACACTGCTCTCCTCAAGACCCAGGACACATCATGATCCAGCTCCTGGGGGTCTCACCGGGTTCACCTCCTGAGGCGCCACCTCTCCATGCTTCAGTTCTACCTGACCAGGTATGGTGCTGAGAGCATACGCTGCCGTGCCATGCCCCCACGCCCTCTGCTTGCTTCTTCCACATTGCCCCGCTGCACGCGACGGCCCACACAGTCCCATCTTTCCTTCCTTTTAGAAGCCTTCCTGTGCCACCAGGCAGAGGAAGAGGGGTCACACCTCTGTGTTGTCACATGCCTTGCACTATGTGCCCAGGCACCACATTAGTCACCCCATATTTCATGAGCCAGGCACGGTGGCTCATGCCTGTAATCCCAGCACTTTGGGAGGCTGAGGTGAGTGGATCACCTGAGGTCAGGAGTTTGAGACCAGCCTGGCCAACATGGTGAAAACCCATCTCTACTAAAAACACAAAATTAGCCAGGCGTAGTGGTGGATGCATGTAATCCCAGCTACTCGGGAGGCTGAGGCAGGAGAATCACTTAAACCCGGGAGGTGGAGGTTACAATGAGCCAAGATTGTGCCCCTAAACTCCAGCCTGGGGACAACAGAGCGAGACTGTGTCTAAAAAAAAAAAATGGCACTTTGAACTCCTTGGGTATAGAAATGGAGGCTTTGTTTATCTCTGATTCCCAGTGCCTACCACACTATTGGTATTCCCTAAAAGCATGTTGAACAAACACATTCCATTAATTAACACCTTTCAGCTTTTCTTTGCCGCTGCTTTTCCTACTATATTTACCTAACTGGAGCTCTGAACAAGATCATCCATTGAGGGTTTCCCGGCTGTCTTTAAATCCATTTATATTTTTACCTAGAGGCTCTCAATATTTTAAATTCTCCCTTTGGACTGTCTCGTTTCTACATCAGCAGTGTCTTGAGAAGTGGTCTGTCTTGAGTGAAAGATCTTTACAAACAAGTACAGTTTGATGTGGAGTCCTTTGGGACCAGGATTGGCTAAGGGAGGATGCAAATTTTACAGTAGAGTGCTTCACTTTGCTTCCTACTTGCTTCTCTGGGAGGAGTTTTGAACAGTGCAGCAGGAGGTTAGAAATCAAGGGTTCCATCTCGTTTTGCCACTGAGCCTGTGAGCACTTGCAAACAATTACAAAACATTTTCTTCTTTTTAAAGAAAAAAATCTTTTAAGCAGCTCAGCCTCTCTAAAGAAGTCCACAGGGAAATACGACCAGTCCCCTTTTCCACGTGCACAGCCTGTAGCTGGCTAATGGCCAGGCTTTTCCACATGCACAGCCTCGCTGGCTAATGGCCAGGCTGCTATTTGCAACACAGATACCTTTCAGAGGAATGAGGACACTGGCCCACCCTCTGGAGGGCTGCAGATGCCCTTTTGGTTTTTAATGAAGAGCTTCTAATTGGCTAAACCTTGGCACTTTTTTAGAGTGGGCAATGGTTTAAGTTGCAGAACCACAGGCATGGGGAAGAAACAACACAACAAATTGACTGGGGCATGTCTCTGCTTGCACACAGCGGCAGTCATTAAAAATGAAGGTGTGAGAGCCTATTTAATGGCATGAAATATATTTGCAGTGGATATGTGAAGAGATCAGGTTACAAAATAGCACCACTGTACAATCCCATTTTGAAAAAGCATAAATATATCTATGCGTATATGAAGAATACAAGAAATTGGCCGGGTGCGGTGGCTCACGCCTGTAATCCCAGCACTTTGGGAGGCCGAGGCAGGCGGATCACGAGGTCGGGAGATCGAGACCATCCTCGCTAACACAGTGAAACCCCAGCTTTACTAAAAATACAAAAACTTAGCTGGGAGTTGTGGCAGGCGGCTGTAGTCCCAGCTGCTTGGGAGGCTGAGGCAGGAGAATGGTGTGAACCTGGGAGGTGGAGCTTGCAGTGAGCTGAGATTGCGCCATTGCACTCCAGCCTGGGTGACAGAGTGAGACTCCATCGCAAAAAAAAAAAAAAAAAAAAAAAATGCCAGAAATTTCTCATTTCAGTTTTTAATTGATTTTAATTTTAATTTAATTTTTTTAGAGACAGGATCTTGCTCTATCATCTCGCCTGGAGTGCAGTGGCACGATCACGGCTCACTGCAGCCTTGAACTTCTGGGCTCCAGCAGTCCTCCTGCCTCAGTCTCCCAAGTAGCTGGGACTATAGCCGAGTGCCCCCATGCTCGGCTAAATTTTTTTTTTTTGTTTTATTTTTGTATTGATGGGGTCTTGCTATGTTTCCCAGGCTGCTCCGAAACTCCTGAGCTTAAGTGATCTTCTTGCCTTGGCCTCTCAAAGTGTTGAGATTATAGGCATGAGCCACTGTGCCCTGCCAAAAAACCTAGAAATTTAGAGGGCAATGTGTGTTTATCGCTGGATGATGGGCATAGTGGGAGCTTCTGTTTCCTTTCTGCCTGCATGTATTTTTCAAGTTTTCCAAAATAAGTCAAGGTGCAGTTTGATACAAGAACCACAACAGAGGTTATTAATAACAAAACCCTCCCTACCTGCTCCAGCAACAGCTCATGGATTCTAAGAATACCCCTTTGGCTTTCCAGGTTCCCAGAATATGCTTGAAATTTGCATTGATCTGTTTCGGTATAGGCAGCATTTTGGAACATATATATGGCAATGCCCATGAGAAGGTGAGGAGAGGAGAGGGCTGGGCTGGCTGGGAGCTACTCAGTGATAACAGACTTGACCCCAGGACCCAGGCCCATCCTTGAAACACTATCATTTCAATCCCTCCTATCAGTGTCACCAGTGGAAGAAATGGCCCAGTGGGGAAAGCATACTGTTTGTCATTTTATTGCCTTCTCTGTATCAATGTCACCAGTGGAAGAAGAAATAGCTCAGTAGGGAAAGCGTCCCTGAAGCTTTGCAGGCCTATGTGTGGGACCCAGCCTTGGCTGAGCCTTTTATTCCAAGGCAAGATTTTGTGAGTGGGTTTCCTGCTCTCCTGATAGGCAAAAGTCAGAAAGGCCTGGGGTCAGGGTAGAGCAGTCACTGTTGGGATCTAAGGGTAGAATTCCCATCTGAGGATGTCAGAACAACTTTGTCTTTATCTTGCAAGGATTAAGGAGACACCATGTTGTCTCAGCAGCTTCTGATATGAAGCACCTTGGACAAACACATTCATCTCTGAGTCCCTCATCTTTGTCTTCGATAATGACTACAATGACAGGCTGTTACAGGGGCCTAGGATTGACAGCAGAAAGAAAAAGTAACTTAAGCCCAAAGGCAGGAGTTAATAGAGATAAACCCATCAGGGACTGTTGAATCAATGTCATTCCAATTCATGTCTACGGGATCAGGGGATGTGGGACTTTGGCCACTCCCTGCACACCCTCCCGTCCACCCTCTAGCACCTTCCCAAAGCACTGGCTTTTCCTAGTCCCCTCCCAGGGCACAAGGCCTGAAGGCCTCAGCCTGGGCTCTCCCACTGTTTGCTCCTTCCTTTGCCCACCTGTCTCACCCACCTGCTCCCACCTGTCTCAAGTGCATGCCAAACCTCCATGCCCCCTGCACGCTCTGCCCAGATGCCTCTTCTCAGCCAGAGCCTGTCCAGGCTTCCATTCTCTTGTCTCCCCTGCCTCCTGATCACCCTCTTTATTTAAAGCCCTGGAAATGCTGCTTCTCTGCCTCCTGGTTCTGAACTGAAAGGTCTTTTGGATTCCCCAGTACTTGGTCTTTTTTTTTTTTTTTTTAAACAACTATTTATCTTTAGTCCCTGCAACAACTTTGCATTGTAGGTGGAATTTACAGCTGGGGAAACTGAGGCTTAAAAGGCCAGTGACCTGCATAAGGCCATGTGGCCAGGAAGTGGCAAAGCAGAGGTCTCATTGCTTCATGTGGCTTCCCAACTGTCAGTCACACACCCCTCCACTGCCCCTTCCAACTGGTTTTATTTGTTAAGCACCTTCTCTGAGGCAGGTTCTGTTCTAGGCATTTTCCACAAGTTATCACTGACCTTTTCATTCATTCAGTAAGCAGAGAACATGTGCCATGCTCCTTTCAAGGCAAGGAGAAGTGTTTCTTCTTTTATCACTCCACAAGAATTCCTGGATAGACTCACCGACAGGACACTGAAGGTAGGGCAAGGCGACCCATGGACCTCATTCTATGGCGTGGCACAGTAACCAGTTCTCACCCAGTCCTCCCAGCTACCTGGCATGGTAGATGACATCCTCCCTCATTTTTGGTGAGGAGTTCGTCTTTGAGGTTTAAGCAGTGGTCTCAAGGGCAGGGCCTGGCAGAGGATGGTGGCCTTGCAGTCAGTGTGTTCTGTTTGGCATATGAACTCCAGCCCCCAGCTATCCAGTGGTGAATATAAGGACTCCAAACCATTGAAAGATGATGCTGACTGAGCAATGCAACAACAACAACAACAAACAACTGCTAAAAATAAGGCTGCATTCAAGACTCAAATGTCACCTCTTTTGTGTGTGTGTGGGGAAAAGGACATTGCTTCTGAACATTTTGTTGGAAATGTTAAATATCTGATTTGGTTTGCTTGTGTCCCCACCCAAATCTCATCTTGAATTGTGCTCCCATAATTCCCATGTGTTGTGGGAAGGACCCGATGGGAGCTAATTGAATCATGGGGGCGGTTTCCTTCATACTGTTCTCTTGGTAGTGAATAAGTCTCACAAGATCTGGTGGTTTGATAAGCGGAAACCCCTTTTGCTTGGCTCTCATTCTGTCTCTTGCTGCTGCCATGTGAGACGTGCCTTTCACCTTCCACCTCCCCAGCCACATGGAACAGTAAGTCCAATAAACCTCTTTCTTTTGTAAATTGCCCAGTCTCAGGTATGTCTTTATCAGCAGCATGAACACAGACTAATACAGCATCTGTCTCCGGAAGTCGCCGGAGTCTTTGGGCAATCCTGAGCTCCTTCTCCTGTTCTCCTTACGTGACTGCTGCTGGAATCTCTTCTGACAGACAGAAAGGGGTTGAGCACTACACAGTGTATTCAGTGGGGGTAATGGGTGATATGAGCTCATCTTGTTGAATTACTGTTACTGCTGCTTTTCCTCCTCAGGAATGACATGGAGGCAGATGGGCTGGAGACACGTCCCAGGGGAAGTGTGGCTGCAGTTGAAGGCTGGGTCCCAGGGTGGGTGCTGGGCATGTGCCAGCCTATGAAGGCAAGGTAGGGGGAGAGCCTTGGGAGGAAAACAGAGCCGTGTTTTCTAATGAAGCTGCTGCAGGAAGGTTCCCTCCTGTGGGTCTATGCCCCAGCTGACTCCGATGAAGGACGGGGAAGCCACAGCTCCATGACTTTGATGGAGGAGCAGTTCCACTTTATTTCCCTGGACCTTCTGCTGAAGCTTTCCTTTGGGGATCTTCCGTCTACCCACTTTCTGTTCTGCATTTTCTTCTCTCTCCCTCTCTCCTGGGATGCTAAGTTATGAGACTATCAGGCATAAATGTTTGCAATTGAAATGGCTGATATGAATAGACAAATCCATCAGGGTAGGAGGGCGACTGAGAAAGAAACTGGTTGGCCATTTCTATCATCATGGTTTCCCTTGGAGCAATGGCTGCCATATGTTTCTCTGAAGTGTGGGATGATTGCAGTGGATGATGTTATTTTGGGCAAATTCTCTCCCCATTGTAAATGGAACCTTGGCAAACTGAAAAATGATTTCGTGAACAAGATTTGTAAAGTCAGCTCCACTGTGTGCCCCATGATATAGTTTGGATATTTATCAGTGCCGAAATCTCATGTTGAAATGTAATCCCCAATGTTGGGGGTGGGGTGGGGCCTGGTGGGAGGTGGTTGGATCATGGGGGTAGATCTCTCACGAATGGTTTAGCACCATCCCCTTGGTGCTTTCCTCACGATAATGAGTTCATGGGTGATCTGGCTGTTTAAAAGTATGTGGCAGCCAGGTGTGGTGGCTCATGCCTGTAATCCCAACACTTTGGGAGGCCAAGATGGGTGGATCACCTGAGGGGAGTTCGAGACCAGCCTGGCCAACATGGTGAAACCCTATCTCTACTAAAAATACAAAAATTAGATGGGCGTGGTGGCACACGCTTGTAGTCCCAGCTACTTGGGAAGCTGAGTCAGGAGAATCACTTGAGCCCTGGAGGTGGAGGTTGCAGTGAGCTGAGATGGTGCCACGGCACTCCAGCCTGGGCGACAGAGGGAGACTCTGTCTCCAAAAAAAGGTGTGTGGCACCTCCCATCCCTGCTCCTGCTTTCACTGTGTGGTGTGCCTGCTTGCCGTTTACCTTCTGCCATGAGTAAAAAGCTTCCTGAGGCCTCCCCAGAAGTAGATCCCAGCATTATGCTTCCTGTACAGCCTGCAGAACAGTGAGCCAATTAAACTTTTCTTCTTATAATTTCCCAGGCTCAAGTATTTCTTTATAGCAGTGCAAGAATGGCCTAATACACCTCACATGCCCACTAAGCAGCATCTGACTTTCTGGAAGCTTCTTTGGTGCCCCTTCCTCAGTAAGGCATGCGTAACTTTTCTTCCTCTTTCCCTCATCCCCTGGTCCCAATATACTAGATGAAGAGGAAGACGCAGTAGCATCGGAGTGAGAGGAAAGAAAAGGAGGAAATTGAGGTCAGAGTGGAAGCAGGTGTGAGAGGGTCCAGCAGAAGCAAACATGGCTGCCAAAGTGTTTGAGTCCATTGGCAAGTTTGGCCTGGCCTTAGCTGTTGCAGGAGGCGTGGTGGACTCTGCCTTATATAATGTGGATGGTGGGCACAGAGCTGTCATCTTTGACCGGTTCCGTGGAGTACAGGACATTGTGGTAGGGGAAGGGACTCACTTTCTCATCCCATGGGTACAGAAACCAATTATCTTTGACTGCCATTCTTGACCACGCAATGTGCCAGTCATCACTGGTAGCAAAGATTTACAGAATGTCAACATCACACTGCGCATCCTCTTCCGACCCGTCGCTAGCCAGCTTCCTCGCATCTTCACCAGCATCAGACAGGACTATGATGAGCATGTGCTGCCATCCATCACGACCGAGATCCTCAAGTCAGTGGTGGCTCGCTTTGATGCTGGAGAACTAATCACCCAGAGAGAGCTGGTCTCCAGGCAAGTGAGCGACGATCTTACAGAGCGAGCAGCCACCTTTGGGCTCATCCTGGATGACGTGTCCTTGACACATCTGACCTTCGGGAAGGAGTTCACAGAAGCGGTGGAAGCCAAACAGGTGGCTCAGCAGGAAGCAGAGAGGGCCAGATTTGTGGTGGAAAAGGCTGAGCAGCAGAAAAAGGCAGCCGTCATCTCTGCTGAGGGTGACTCCAAGGCGGCTGAGCTGATTGCCAACTCACTGGCCACTGCAGGGGACGGCCTGATGGAGCTGCGCAAGCTGGAAGCCGCGGTGGACATCACATACCAGCTCTCACGTTCTCGGAACATCACCTCCCTGCTGGTAGGTCAGTCCGTGCTCCTCCAGCTGCCCCAGTGAGGGTCCACCCTGCCTGCACCTCTGCAGGCTGACTGGGCCACAGCCCCGATGATTCTTAACACAGCCTTCCTTCTGCCCCCACCCCAGAAATCACTGTGAAATTTCATGATTGGCTTACAGCGAAGGAAATAAAGGTAAAATCACTTCAGATCTCTAAAAAAAAAAAAAAAAGAAAGAAAAGGAGGAAATGGAAAATAAAAGACTCTACTAGCTTTTTAGACAGGGATGGGGTGAGGTGGGGGGAGCTTTTTTTTTTCCCGAGATGGAGTCTCGCTCTGACTCCCAGGCTGGAGTGCAGTGGCCGGATCTCGGCTCACTGCAAGCTCCGCCTCCTGGGTCTACGCCATTCTCCTGCCTCATCCTCCCGAGTAGCTGGGACTACAGGTGCCCGCCACCTCGCCCGGCTAGTTTTTTGTATTTTTTAGTAGAGATGGGGTTTCACCATATTAGCCAGGATGGTCTCGATCTCCTGACCTCATGATCCGCCCGTCTCGGCCTCCCAAAGTGCTGGGATTACAGGCTTGAGCCACCGCGCCCGGCCAGGGGGAGCTTTAAACTCGACGAGAGAAACGTTGTATGCATGCAGGTATATATATATATTTTAATACAGTATCTTCTGTGAGGTACACACACAGAAATGCACAGGTCTTAAGAGCACAATTGAAGGAATTTCAACAAAGGACTATACCTATGTAACCAATACCTCCATGAAGATGTAGAATATTTCCATTTTGCCAGGAATTTCTCTTGTATTTACCACCAGTCAGTCATAACCCCCATAGGCAACCACTGTGCTGATTTTTCTCACAGTGGGTTAGTTTTGCATTTTCTAAAATTTTCCACTGTTTTGTATCTGGCTTCTTGTGCTCAGCATCATGCTGTTCACATTCATCCATATTGTTGCATGCATGGAGTAATTCATTCTTTTTTGAAGTTGCTGAGTCGTATTCAATTGTATGGATATACCATAATTTTAAGCCATTTTCTCATTGATATTGATGGACATTTGCATGTTTCTATTTTTTGACTATTATGAATAAAGCTTTTATGAATGTTTTTGTATAAGTCTTCCTGAGGACATATGTTCTCATTTTTCTTAGGTAAACACCTAAAAATGGAATTGCTGGTAGGTATGTATTTAGCTTTGTAAGAAACTGCCAAACAGTTTTCCAAAGAGATATCATTTTACTCACCCAAAACTGTGTATGGAAGTTCTAGTTGCTCCCTAATCTTGTCAACATTTGGTGTTGTAGGGTTTTTTTTTTTTTGCCATGAAAAATGGTGAAATATTTCTTTGAAATATTTCAAAGTGAAATGGTGAAATGGTGAATATTTCTTTGTGGTTTCATTTGCATGTCCTTGATGATTAATGATGTTGAGCACCTCTTCATTTGCTTATTGGCCATTTGTATGTTGTTCAGAAAGTGTCTGATCAAGGCTTTTGCCCAGAGTATAAAGTTTTGATTTGGCATGGACTGGCTTTTGGGTATTAAAATGGGACTTGCCAAGTGACCAGAAAGCTGAAGAATGTGCCTGGGATGCCACTGAGGGTCAGGGAAAGGGACACACTTGTAACAGAGGATGTTTGAAGGGAGGTGGCCAGAGATAAGTGGACTACTTCCTGATTATAGACAGTTTTTGGGAAAAAAAACTTCAGTTAACAAAGGAGAGGCAATCTTTTAGCGTCGTTCTCACAAACTTTGGCTTTGGGTCCTGGCTCTGCTGGTTTCTGTTCCTTGCCACCTTACCGGCATAACACGGACTCTCTCTGAGCCTCGGTTTTCTAGTCTGTACCATGCCTTGCAGGCCTGAGAGGTTCAGAGGAAATAAGACATTTGCAAATGCTCAGGAATGTGTGACATTCTGCAAATATTAAATCATCTACTGGGGGCCGCCTTTCTCTGACATCTCATTCTTCAGTATTCCTCAAGATGCCTTAAAGTTTTATTGAACAAGACCATGTTCTCCTCTCTACTTGAATAACCAATAGTCACTCACCTGGGATGTGGAAAGAATGTATTGTTTTCTGGATTATGTATCAATGCCTGTGAACCTGGCATCTCAGGCAGGTGAACTTCCTGTTCTTAGGTGGAGATTACTGGGTTCCCCAACCCATAAGATAATTAGCTGCTTTTATAGATCCAACTCCAGCTGATGAATCATTTTTTGTTTGTTTGTTTGTTTTTAAGACAGAGTCTCACTCTGTCACTCAGGTTGGAGTGCAGTGACGTGATCATGACTCACTGTAGCCTCGACCTCCTGGGCTCAAGTGATTCTCCAGACTCAGCCTCCCAAGTAGCTGAGACTACAGTTGTGTGCCACCATGCCTTGCTAATTTTTCTCACTATGTTGCCCAGGCTGGTCTCAAACTCCTGGGCTCAAGTGATCCTCTAGTCTTGTCCTCCTAAAATGATGGGATTACAGGCATGAGCCACTGTGCCCACATGAATTATTTTTCGTTTAGTTGAATTAACACACCTGAGACAAAAAGTAAACTTGCATGCTTTTCATTAATAAGTTCCATGAGGAAAGCAAGTCATGCTCACTTTTGTTTAAATCAAGACAGCTATAGACAAGAAAAAGAACAGGGCATCAACACATTATTTTCTTATTTTAATTATCTCGAATAAAAAAGGATCAAGGAGAGGAATCTGATAATAAATAGGGCGAGGCTAGCATGCAGGCTACTGATGTGAACACAGTAACTTTACTGGAACTTTTCTTTTTGGGAAAATCTCTTCAAAAGGCTCCTAGATTAAAGCTCTGATATCCCTTTCAGTGTGTTGAATTCTGAATTCTGAAGCTTGCTGGTTGGAAGGAAGCACAGGTAATTTTTTTTTTTTTTAATCCCAGGAACTCAGAGACTCAAAGGTTTTAAAGTCCTGTGCCCATGGCGAATTGCCAACTAAAAGGGGATGGAGCAGAACAGGGTCCCTAGGTGTGGAGACCATTGTCATCAAGAGTCAGAAAATGGAATGGCTCTGTATGTAGGTCAGCGACCCCCTCTCTACTGTGAGGTAAAAAAATTAAGGATGACCTAAAATCTACTGTGTTTAAAAAGATTGCAGAGAAAGTAGCTCTTTCTTGTCAAAGTGATAATGTTTATACTACCCGAAGCCAGACCTCCTCAGAGTATGACTTTAGGGGGACTCTTTAGAGCTGAAAAGCCATGGTCAAAACCTCAGGCCCTTTCGACATCTATTAACTTTTTATCCTTCAAGGTAGTTGGCTGTGTTATTGTAGAGGTGTTCAATGGGACCTGCCAGCATATTCCATTATCATCATTGATATTGAAGGGATTCTAAGTCAGCTATTACAGAGTTCTGCCTGAAATGCTGGTTTATTCATCACTTATCTTAAACATTCCCCCAATAATCCGGATTTAAATAAGTCAAGAGGGTCAAATTAAACAGCCAAAGGGAAAGATTCCCATAGAGCAGCACAGAGAAGAGAAAATGAAACAAGAAAGAAGAAAGAGGAGGAAGAAGAGGAAGACAGAAGAGAGATTTTTTTAAGTCCCCACGCTAATAAAAAGACATTTAAAAAGTCCTTATTAAACAATGGCCTGGGCCCGTATGATTTTTGTAAAACCAACAGAAGCCAGGATATTAGATTCTGTTGTGCAGCGTGTAAGCTGAGTAGCTCTGGTGGTCTGCAGGATATTAGATTCTAGTGTGCAGCGTGTAAGCTGGGTAGCTCTGGTGGTCTGCAGATGGCATCAGCCCCTTATGGTGTCCAAATGTAAGCTTGTTGGCTTCTCTTCAGGAGTACTGTAAGGGTTCACAGCATTTGTGTTTATTTTGTGCTATGATTGGGTGCTGCATTCTCATTTCTTAGTAAGAAGCAATACTTTTCTGATCCTTTAAAGTGGGAGAGAAGTTGGGGCCCAAGGTGTGAAGCAGACTTGATTTTTAAAAACCTTTTTATTTTAAAATTATTTTAGATATCTTTAGGAAAGATAGCATAGAGAGTTTCTCAATATCCTTCACCAGCTTCCCCTAAAGTTAATATCCAATATTATTATGGTATATTTGTCAAAACAAAGAAATTAACAATGGTACAAGACTATTAACCAAACTGTTGACTTTATTTGGATTTTACCATGTTTCCCACTAATGTTCATGTTCGATTTTAGGATCCAATGCAGGATACCATGTTGCACTTAAAGAACTTAATTTTGAACAAGAGAATAATAAATATAACCATGCATTTTGGCAAGGCAGGGAGGGAGGAATGGTGAATACCCTAACTTGGAATATCATCAAGTGGGTTATATTTTCCATAGGAACATGTTATAATGGGGAGTTTATATTCTTGACTAAAGACATTATAGCAAGTAAGTAATAAATGACCAACAACTATGGAGATAAAGGAAAGAAACATCAAGCTCCCAAATGAATTTGAAATAGTAAAATATAGTTTCAATTCCCATAAAAGAAATACAGTGATTAGACATGAGGCCCCAGTAATTGCAGTCAGCACCTGCGTAATTCTATTTGGTAGGTGCTCTTCTAAGCAAATTAGCTATAGCTATAGTAATTCATTCAATTCTCATAACCATCCTATGTAGTAGGCTCAATTATCATCCCTATTTTACAAGTGAGAACACAGAGACCCAGAAAAATTAAATAATGTGTCCAATGTTGCACAGCTAGTAAGTGTTGGAATTAGAATTCAACCTGGGCCTCAAATGTGTTAAATATGTAAGTATAGATATAAAATTGTATTGTATGAAAATGTGATCAAACTTGAATGCATTCAATGCACAATTGAATAATTTTGCCTCTTTTCTTAGTATATAGAAAGACTTTTGCAATTGATTTGGTTGGCTTCCGTCCTTTAATAAAGCTGATGCTTCTTTCTGTCTTAGAAACTTTCTGGTAGAAATCCACCAGCATCCCATTCTCAACCTCCATGCATACAATATATTTGACATATTTCTGGTCCAATGTTTGGCACATTGCCATATCATTACCTTCCTCTCCCCTGAAACTGCAAGCACTTTGAGGGCAGGGACTATGTCTAATGCAGCCCAGCTTCAGCCCCTCACAGGGTTCAATAACTGGTGATTGAATGCTTGCAGGAATGGAGTCAATATTGGTTGACCTTGGAGCTGTGTGTTTCAAAATAAATGGAATTTCTATAATTTTTTCACAAGGTGACACTTTTTCACATCCCAGCAAATCATCTATCAGATGAGTCAAGAACAAAAATTGCAAGTGAATGCAAGGTAGAAATTAATCCATGTTTAATTAATAATTGGAAAGAAAACCTGCTGGTGGAAAGTGGAGAATGCCTGCAGCTAAGGACAGAAATGTGTCACAAGGTTGGAACTTACTCCCCAGTATGATTGGCAACATTGGAATTCTCAACCTCCCAAAGGCCTTCTGGGCTCCCAGGCTGAGGGTTCTATGAAGAGGATCCAGGCAGAGCCTGGTGAGCTCTCTGAGTGGAGGAGATGGCACTGGAAGTCTAGGGATCCCAGGGCAGCTGGAGTTTGTAGGGTAGGGTGCTGGAGAGGAGAAAGCTTCACACAGAAAGAACTTTGCAGAGGGCCCCCTTGAGTATTCAGCTCAATACTAAGTAGTGTGTGGGCATGAGGAAACTGCCTAAGCTGTGGAAAGAACCACCTGAAAGGAAGGATTAGAACTGATTGAAATATGTCAAATATATTGTGTGCATAGAGGTTGAGAGTGTGGGCTGGTGGATTTCTACCAGAAAGTTTCTAGGACAGAAGTGGTGCAGTGCTCATCACATGCACAGGTTCAGGAATAATGGCTGTTCTCAGCAACCAAAGTGTGAAACCTTATAAATAATTAGGTATGGAGAGAGTACCAAAATGAGTTGTCTCAGTAGTAGAAAAAAAAAATTAACCTTAGACTAACCGCCAATTGAATTCTGACTAATAAAGCTTAAAAGCAAGACCCCAAAGGATCAAACTATTTCCAAGTACCTTTACATTCCAGAGCAGAGATCAAGAATATTGACAGGAATACAAAAATATCAAACACCCAATGAAATATAGAGAAAAAAAAAAAGCACAAAAAATCAAAAGTGACCCAGAGGCTGGGAGCAGTGGCTTATGCCTGTAATCCCAGCACTTTGGGAGGCTGAGGCAGGAGAATCATTTGAAGCCAGGAGTTTGAGACCAGCCTGGGCAGCAAAACAAGACCCCAATTCTACAATAAATAAATAAGTGACATAGAAATGACACAGGTGACAGAATTAGTAGGCAGGGCCATTAAAATAGTTGTTATAATTATATTTCACTTGTTTGAGAAGCTAGAAGAAAGACTGACCATGTTAAGTAAAATACAGAAACGTAAGTCCTAAAATTGGAATTCTGAAGTTGAAACGACAATGTTGGAGATAAAAATGTACTGGATAAGGTTCATGGCAGATCAGGTATTTCAGAAGATCAATCAATCAATCAATCAATCAGAGAGAGAGAGAGAGAGAGGCTGAGCAAAATGAACAGAGCATCAGTGAACTGTGGAACAATTTTAAGTGGCATAGTATATGTGTAATTGAAGTCCCTGAAGGAGAGTACTGGTTGTATAGAAAAAAATGTGAAGAAATAATTGCCAAAATATTTCCAAATTGGATGAAAAGCATATAAACCCACAGATCTAAGATACTCAATGAATCCCAAGCATAAGAAACATAAAGAAAACTGGCCTGGCATGGTGGCTTACACCTCTAAGCCCAGCACTTTGAGAGGCCAAGGTAGGCAGATCATCTGAGGTCGGGGGTTCAAGACTAACCTGGTCAACATGGGGAAACCCTGGCTCTACTAAAAATACAAAAATTAGCTGGTGTGGTGGCATGCATCTGTAATCCCAGCTATTTGGGAGGCCGAGGCAGGAGAATCATGTGCATCCGGGAAGCAGAGGTTGCAGTGAGCTAAGATCATGCCACTGCACTCCAATCTAGGCAACAGAGTGAGACATCATCTAATAATAATAAAAAAGAAACATAAAGAAAACTACATCAAAGCACCTTATAACCAAATTGCTTAAAACCAGTGATTACAGAAAATCTTAAAGCCAGATAAAAGGATATTTATTAGATTATGAAAGAACAAAGACAAGAAGGGGATAGCAAATTTCTCATTTAAAAAAATCCAAGTTAGAAGACAGTACAGTTATGGGTCTAAAGTGCAGAAAAAAGAAGAAGAAAATAAAAAACTGAACTGTCAACTCATAATGCTGTATCCAGCAAAAACACCTTTCAATTACTCAGGTGAAATGAAGACTTTTTCAAACATACAAATGCTGAAAGGACCCATTACCAGTAGACATACAGTGCAAGAAATGTTAAAGAAAGCCCTTTAAGCAGAAGGAAAATGATACTAGATGGAATTTTGGAGCTACACAAATATATGAAGGGAACTGGAAGTGGTAACTATATGAGTAAACACAAACACTTGTTTCTTATTACTTCAATATATTTAAAAGAAAATTCTCTGTTTAAACAAAAATAATAATGTATTGCGGGACTTATATGTAGAAGTAAAATGTATATTACCAATAATAGCACAAAGGCCAGGAGGAGAGAAATGGAAGTATACTGCCATATAGTTTTTATACTACACATGAAGTCGAATAGTATTACCTGAGGGTAGAATGTGATAAAGTAAAGATGTATACTATAAACCCTAAAGAAATCACTTAACACAACAAAAAGTTATATCTAGTAAGCCAAAAAAGGAAGTAAAATGAAATCATTAAAAATGTTCAGAATAGAAGAAGTTAGAAAAGAAGATAAAGAGACAAATAATAGATGAACCAAACAGAAAAGAAATAGACATTTGCTTTGAACCTAACCGTATCAAAATTACATTAAATATGAATGATCTACACCCAATTAAAAAACAGAAACTGTCAGATTGGATTAAAAAAAGCAAGACTCAATTATAATCTGCCTACAAGAAACCCACTTAAAAAATAAAGACACAGGTAAGTTAAAAAATGAAAGGATGGTGTGGTAGGCAGTCTCTAGCATGGTTTCCCATTGAAGTCTATCTTGTGGTATCCATGCTTTCCTCTCCTCTCCTTGAGTGTGCGCAGAACCTTTGATTTGCTGCTAATCAACAGACTATTGCAAAGGTGACAGGAGATTGTTTCTGTGAATAAATTACAGAAGAGTATAACTTCCATCTTGCAAGCAGATCGTCTCTATTGTCTCCTCAGTTTGCATACTTTGATGAAGCAAGTTTCATGTCAGAGAGATCCACATGACAAATGCTGTGGTTGAAATGTTTGTGTCCCTCCAAAATCCATGTTGAAACTTAATTCCCAATGTAATAGTATCAAGAGGTGGGTCATTAGGCAGTGATTAGGCCCTCATAGATGGGATTAGTGCCCTTATAAAAGGCCTTGAGGAATTAAATTTGCCTCTTCCATTTTTTCTGCTCCTCTGCCATGTGACAATGCAGCAACACAATGCCATCTTGGAAGCAGAGAACAGGCCCTCACCAGACAGTGAATCTGCTGGCACCTTGATCTGGGACTTCCCAGCCTCCAGGACTGTGAGAAATACATTTTTATTATCATCACCCCTGGCTAAGGGTTCTCATTATGTTGCTCAGGCTGGTCTCAAACTCCTGGCCTCATGCAGTCCTCCAACCTTGGCCTCCCAAAGTGCTGAGATTACAGGTGTGATCCACTGCACCTGACCTAGACCAAAGAATATTACTAAAGATAAATAATTTCATGATGATAAAAGGTCAATTCTTCAAAAGGACAGAATAATGCTAAGCATTTATGTACCTAATAATAGAGCTTCAAATTACTTGAAACAAAAACCAATAGAACTGCAAAGAGAAACAGACAAATCTACAATTATACTTAGAGAGTTTGACACTCTTCTTTCAA
Organism: Papio anubis; assembly: GCF_008728515.1. NCBI lineage: Eukaryota > Metazoa > Chordata > Mammalia > Primates > Cercopithecidae > Papio > Papio anubis. Next base: position 120,119,448 of record NC_044985.1, read on the forward strand.
TAACTTGTAAAACAAGTCCAGTGAAAATCAGCAAGTATATAGAAATCTTAAACAACACTGTTAGGCAACTTGATTTAATTGACATTTATCACTCCATTGAACACTCCATTGAACACTGAACATGAGAACACTCCATTGAACTACTGCGGAGTATACATTCTTTTCTAGTATACATGAAACATTTGCCAAGGAATAGCATATCTTGGATCATAAAACAATTCTCAATAAATTTAAAAAGGAGTAAAGTCATACAAAATAAATTCTCTAGCCACAATGGAATTAAATTAGAAATCATATCTGAAAAATCCCCACATATTTGGAAACACAATAACATACTTCTATATAACCCATGATTAAAAAAAAAAAAAAAAAAAGAAAATTAGAAAGTATTTAAAACTGATTGAAGGAAAAAACACTCATACTAAAATTTGTGGGATTCAGCTAAAATAGTATGTAGTGAGACATGTATAGCACTAAAAGCCTATATTAAAAAACATGAAAGTTCCTGACTCAATGACATTAGCTTCCACCTTAAGAAACTAGAAAAGAAGAGCCAATGAAACCCAAATGTGAGCAAGAAAGAATAATAGAGAGTGTAGTGGAAATCAATGAAATAGAGAAAAACAATGAAACTAAAAGCAAGACTTACTAGGGGGAAAAGAAGACAAATTCTACTATCATGAATGAGAGAGGTGATATCACTATAGAATCTACAGCGCTTAAAAGGATAATAAGGAACAACTTTATGGCAGTAAGTTCAACAACTTAGCTGAAAGAGGTCAATCTCTTAGAAAATACAACTATTAAAGCACTAAAATGCTCACTCAAAAAAAAAAAAAAAAAAAAAAAAAAAGAGAGAAAGAATCTGAGTAGCCCTATAGCTAGTAAAGAAATTAAATTCATAGTTAAAAACCTTATCACAAAAAGACTCATGTCCAGATAGCTTTACTGATGAATTCTACCAAACATTTAAGGAAGAAATAATAATTCTACACAAGGTCTTCCAGAAAATAGAAGAGGAGAGACTACTTCTCAAATTATTTTTGAGGCCAGCATTACTCTGATACCAAAACCAGACAAAGATATTACAAGAAAATAAAACTACAGACCAATATCTTTCATGAACATAGATGTGGATATTAAATATTTTTTCCAGTAAATCAAGCCCAATAATATATAAAAAAGGATAACTCCTCATGATCAAGTGTGGTTTATCCCAGGAATGCAAGGTTAGTTTAACATTTGAAAATTAATCAATATAAAGTATTATATTAACAGACAAAACTTACATCATATGATTATCTCCATATGTGTAGAAAAAGCACTTGAGAAAATTAAATATTAATTTGTAATACAAACTGTCAGCAAACTAGAAACAGAAGAGAGCTCTCTATCTCTGAAAAAAGGAATCTGCAAAATTTTACAGCTAATATCATACTTAGTGGTGAATTAATACTTTCCTTAGGATCAGGAACAAGAAAAATTGTCTGCTCTTACCACTTTTATTCAGCAGCACACTGAAGGTTCTAGTCAGTGCAATAAAACAAGGAAAAGTAATAAAAGGCATCTAGATTGTAGAAGAAGTAAAATTGTATTTATTTATAGATGACATGATTGCTTACAAGAAATCCTGTGGAATTCTACTAGAACAGTGAGTTTAGAAGGGTTATAGGATACAAAGTCAATATGCAAAAATAAATTATTATAAATTTTATATAGTAGCTACACACAATCAGAAATGGAAATTTAAATATACAGTTGACAACAGCATCAAAAATGAAATAATTAGGGATAAATCTTACAAAATATATGCAAACCCTGTACCTTAAAAAACTATCAAACACAGCTGAGAAAAATTAAGGAAGAAATAAATAAATGGAGGAGTATATTGTGTGCATGATTTGAAAGCCTTAATATTTTTATTTTTATTTTTCTCCAAATTGATTTATAGATTGGACAACATAACCCAGCAGGCTATGTTGTAGAAATGGATGAACTGAATCTAAAATTCATCTGGAAATGCAAAGGAGTTAGAATAGCCAAAACAACTTTGAGAAAGAAGAACAATGGTTGAAAACTTATACTACCTGACTTCAAAATGTATTATAAAGTTACAGTATTCAAGACAGTATGGTATTGGTGTTAAAATAGGCAAATAGAGCAATGAAACAGAATAGAGATGAAGGGGGATGGCTCTGCCGTGGCACCCTGGTGACCCTGCACATATCCACATAGGCCACAAAGCAAACCAGTACTGAATCTACGTCTCGGCAGAACACCTGGATACTCCTGGGTTGGATGCTTGTAAGGAGTTGCTATAAGGCCCTTGCCCCCTCGCCTGGCTATGTCCCCTAGGAGGCTGCTATAAGACGGTTTCTCAATGCCTTCTGGATCCTGAGGAGGCAGGGAGCTTCCTGCTTCAGCCCCTTCAGAATAGAGATACAGGCTATGAACCCCTCAGTTCAGAGCTAGGCATGGCTGCTCAGAAATGGGGTATTCTTCAACTTGCGTTGCCGTTATCCAGCCCCTTTTGTCTAGGTGTTACCCTTTTTGGTGTGTGGGATAAAGACCGTGAGGAGCCAACACCACTGGCTACTCTTCCTTTCACTGTTTATGTAATAAAGTGGCTCCTCACGTCTTCACCAGGTGAACCAGTCAGACCTTGCCCTGTTTTGCACATGCGTGACAAGACAGCTTAGAAATAAACTCATGCATATATAATCCATTCATTTTTGACAAAGGTGCAAAGACCGTTTGGTGGAGAAAGGAAGGGTTTAGATGCACAAATACTTATTTTCGACTAACAGTGCTGGAACTGTCAGATATCCACATGCAAAAATAAATAAATAAATCAAAAGCTTCAATCCATACTTCACATCATATTCAGAAATGAACTCAAAATGGATCACAGACTTAAATGTAAAATGTAAAGTTATGAAATTTCTAGAAGAAAATATAAGAGAAAATCTGTGTGACCTTGGGTTAGGCAAAAATTTTTTTAGATACCATAACCCAACATAATCCTTAAAAGAGAAAAAATGGATAAACTGGACTCCATAAAAATTAAGAACTTCTGTTCTTCAAAACACATTGCTAAGAGAATAAAATCTAAGCCAGAGACTGGCAGGTAATACCTATCAATCACATATCTCGCAAGAGATTCATATATAGAATATCCCAAGAAACCTCAAAATTAAATAAGAAAACAACCCAATTTAAAAAATGGGCAAAAGATTTGAACAGACACTTTATCAAAGAAGATACAGTCATGTAGCTTATAACAAGGGTTTTAGTCAACAACAGACCACATATACAATAGTGGTCCCATAAGATTATACTGTACCTTTTCTATGTTTAGATACACAAATACTTCCTATTGTGTTACAATTCCCTACAGTATTCAGTACAGTAGCATGCTGTCCAGTTTTGCAGCCTGGGAGCTAGAGGCTAAACCATATAGCCAAGGGGGGCAGTGGGCTATGCCATCCTGGTTTGTGAAATATACTCTATGATGTTTACACAATGATGAAACAACACATTTCTGAGAATGTATCCCCACTGTTAAGCCACAGATGACTGTATGTGAATGGCAAGTAAGTTCATGAAACGATGCTCAACATCACTAGTTAGCAGGGAAATGAAAATTAAAACTATAATAAGATATGTCTACACACCTGTTAGAATGTGTACAGTTAAGGCCTGACCATACCACGTATTGGTGAGACCATGAAGCAACTGGAACATGCAGACATCGCTGGTGGGGATGTAAAATGGTACAACTTTGCAAACTAGTTGGGCCATTTCTTAGTTATTATTATTATTATTATTTTTTGTGACAGGGTCTCAACTCTGTCACCCAGGCTGGAGTGCAGTGGCGTGAACAGGGCTTACTCCTGTGCTCAAGCGATCCTCCCACCTCAGTCCCCTGAGTAGCTGGGATTACAGGTGCATGCCAACATGCCTGACTAATTTTTGTATTTTTTGTAGAGATGGGGTTTTGCTGTGTTGCCCAGGCTGGTCTCGAACTCCTGAACTCAAGTGATCTGCCTATCTCGGCCTCCCAGAGTGTGGGAATTACTGGCGTGAGCCATTGCACCTAGCCTAACAGTTATGTTCTTAATCATATCATGTGACCTAGCCATTCCAATCCTAGGTATTTATTCAAAAGACATAAAAGCATATGCCCATTCAAAGGCTGGCACACAAATGTGCATGATAACTTTGTAAAAGACCCAGACTGGAAACAATCAAATGTTTCCCAACATATGAATGGATGAGCATACTGTGGTTCATCCCTACCACGGACCACTACCCAGGAATAAAAGGAATGAACGACGGATACACACAGCAACATAGATGAATCTCAAAATAATTATGTCGAGCGAGAGAAGCCAGATAAAAGACTGCAGATTCCATTTATACAAAATTCTAGAAAATTCAGACTAAGCCAAGTAATAAAAAGCAGACGCTAGGGATGGAGAATAAGGAAGGGGCCAGTGGGAGGGAGAACCGTGGGCACCGCGAGGCCACAGGGACAATGATAAATATCTGCCCTCCACGGACTGTGGGGTGTTGCACGAGTGTATAATCTGCGGAATTTATCAAATTGTACGCCTTAAACACGTGCGGCTTGCTGAATGTCAATCACACTTGGGTAAAGCTGCTTTTAAAGAGCTTTGCTAGAACCTTGTTTCCTTCCTCATTCACAAGACTGGCGGGGGTCCACGTGGCCCTCTGAGTCCCCCCTCTGAACTCAGGTGACCTTTCTTAGGTGGGTCCCCTGGCTGGGTCCCTGAGTGCCCAGTAGCCCCGCCTGCCTGCATTGCCGCCCCTGCTGGGCAGGACATCCAGCAGCTTTGACAGTCGGTGGAGAAGCAGCAAGGGCGACGCGGTTTCTGAGAGCCGCACGGGTTCCCAGCGCTAAACGTGGGCGACTTTCCTTAATCTTCCCCTAGAGACAGAAGGTCACGCAATGACAACTCCAAGGGCAAGGGCTGGAGCATTCTGACTAACAGAAATGTCAAGATGACACAATGCAAGCCGAGAAACCCCACCACGAGTCCCGTACAAAGACACGTGGCCCCGCTTCTTCTCCGAGCCCCGGAGCACCCTCTGGGAGGGCGCTCTCCAGGGACGGGGGCTGTGGGACCCCCAGACCCCGCGCCCGGGCGCGAACTGGCTGCGCGGCCGCTGGGCCTCCCTAGAGGCCGGCACAGCTCCGTTTCCGAGCGGGCCTGGAAGCCCCGCCCGAGGAGCTAACCATTTATGTCACACTGTGACAATTATTCTGCATAAAATTATCATTAAAAACCCTAATTTTTCAGCCTCCAACCCCGCCAGTGGCCTTTTAGCATCCCCGGCGCCGGCGGCTGGGCCGTGATCACCGCGCTCATTACCTCGGCGTGGCGCCTCCCGCGCGCGCTCGCAATCAAGCGCTAATTAAACCCGCGGGGGCCGGGGCGCGGGACGAGGGCCGGGAGGTGCCGGGTCTGGGGTCCCGGGTCAGGGGTCTTGGCTCTGGGTCCCGAAGCAGGGGCCAGGGTAGGGACGGGGCGGATGCGGCCCTGGGGATCCAGTGTGCAGAGTCAAGGGTGCAGGGTCTGGGTCCGGAGGCGGGGGCTGGGACGGAGGCGGAGGCGGGTCGGGGGCCTGGGGGAGTGGTCTGGTCTTGGGGTGGGGCGGGCGCCGCCGGCCTGACCTGACGTCCTTACCCGAGCGAGGCGACCGTGCGGCAGAGGTGCAGAGGCGCCAGGCCCTCGGCGCTGAGCAGGTCGGGGTCGGCGCGGTGCTGCAGCAGCAGGCGGGCGCAGGCGGTGTGGCCCCCGAGGCAGGCCTCGTGCAGGGCGCCGCGGCCGCCGGGGCTGGCGTCGGGGTCTGCGCCGCGGCCGAGCAGGTATCGCACGCAGGCGGCGTGGCCGTGGGCCGCGGCGAGGCACAGGGGCGTGGTGAGCTCGCGCTTGTATTCCAGGGTCCAGAGGCCTGCGGGGAGGGAGGTGGAATGTAAGCTCAGGGGGAGGTTAGTGGTGGTGGTGGTGGGCAGTGTTCGTTAAGGCGGAAAGAGGGTGAAGCGTCTCTTAAAGGTAGGTACCAGGTGGGCCTGTAGGGAGAAGAGCATAGAATCAGAGATGCACACAGAGACAGAGAGCAGAGAGACACACTGGGAAGAGACAGGCGGAAACAGAGGAAGAAATACGAAGGAGAGATTGAAGGCTAAAACGGAGCCAGAGAGATGGGGCGCCAGGTATTGAGAAGCAAGAGGGTTTTGCCAAATACGGGGGTGACTGGGAAATGGGGTCAGTTAAAAGCTGTCCAAGCAGGGTGCACGGTAGGCGAATTTAAGTGAGGAATCCACCCGTTCCAGGCCCTGAGTTAGGGCAGCTTGAAAGAGGAAAGTGGGTTGTGGAATTTTCCCGAATCCAGTACTCCCTTAGCTGAGCCCCAAACTTGTCCCTTTGTCATTAAGAAGAGACAACGCACAAAACAAACTGACCCACACATCACCAAGGTTGTTCAAGAAAAGGACTCAGAAAGTTGAGCTCTCTTGCAAGTGGCTGAGTTTTTAGAAGCACGCTTTGATGTGGCGGTCCACATTCAGCACAATTCTGGTTTGTTTCTTTGCGCTTTTTAGGGGTGTGTGTGTGTGTGTATAGGGTTGCTCTTTCTTGAGGGATGAATGGAGCAGGTGCTACACATTTTTACTTCTCTGAAAACTTTGGCACTTTCAAAAAGCCCGTGGAAGGTTGTTAGCGGCCAGGAGCGCTCGTGGAAATGGGGGACGTAGTCCCTGGTGAATACACATCAAGGGGCAGGATTTCACATGGCAGGAAGGCCTTCTGATAATGATGGAAGAATCGATACCGTGGCTGTAATGAGCCGCAGAGGAGACCCTTTTCACAGGCCACCTCCTTCCTGGGACCCATGCTGAGCAGCCTTGAAAGCCCATTCATTAATTACCTACCTGCATGTGGTGCCGAGTTCCAGCCGCCCTGAATCCCCAAGGCCCAGCCTGGAGCTTGTTGCGCACTCGGTGGGGGAAGGGGGAGCTGTGGGACTGGCGTGGAATGGTGGTGGCCAGAGGCCCCGGGAACGTGGACCTGCATGGGTTTGAGCTGCCCTTCCCGGTGAAGACCAGGTCCGATCTGGAGGGGGTGATGGATGTACTCTATCTACACTGTTATCCCGGTGGTAACAATAACCTACATTCCTGCAGGCGCCAGCTCTTGGTTTTTTGATTCGATTCGTTTTTTTGAGAGATGAAAACTACTTACTGCCTTCTCTGGGGAATGCTAAGTCCCCAACCCAGCCCCACCTGACCCTAGCAGGTCAGTAAACCCGCTCTGGATTCCTGAGTCTTCCCAGGGACTGATGGGAAGAAGCCGTAGGTGGGGATCTAGCTCAGCCACAGTATGGGCCAGCACCGTCTCCATGTCCTTGGTGATGCAGTCAGGAAGCCTGAATCCGCTTTCTGTAACTCCCGCCCTCTGGTCCCAGTTCTGCCACCAGGAGGGACATGGATTAAGGCTTCTCTGCATGTTGTACGTCCCTCTAAGCATCAGCTCACCCATGTCAGTGCTCTCTATGACTGTGGGCTGGATGGGCCGGCATTCCATCACGGAGGGGCACTGAGGTGGTGGCCACTGGGGACCTGCTCCATGTGCTCAATTCCCCACCAGGGGAGCTGGAATTGGCCACCGGGAAGTCTTTTCATGGGAGAGCACGTGGGGCCACTGTTTTCAAACAGGGTCTGGTCGTTTCTGCTGCTGGATCTGCTGCCGGGCAGTCAGGTGGCTGTGCTGAAGGAGACTGGAATCCAGGCAGCCTGAGCTTGCCTTCCTCTCTTCCCAGCCTGTGCGGAGGCCTCGGGCCACTACTCACGTTGTGGCTGCGGTTTCCTCCATATCAGCCCACATCCCTTCACTGTGGGCGTGCCCTGGTGTCCTGTTGTCCAGGTGTGCCACAGGACAGCAGCAGAACTTAGGGGTAGGAAGACTCAGGAGGGAAAGAGGAACCTGATTTTGGATACAGAATGTGCAAATGATGGGTGAACATGACTATCTATTTGAAACGGTGACATTTGTGTGTGTGTATGTCCAGAGCTGCAGTTGGTATTTTTGGCCTGGGATAGGTGAGGGAGAGGAGGCCCAGAAGGACTCGGCTGGGACATGCAGCCCTGACAGGAACTGCCATTTGCCTTTCTCACAGCCCCCACCGCCTCACTGATTGGCAGAAGCTGCTTGGTCCACTGACAGTGTTTTGAGTTTATTCTCTTCTCCCATGTGAGGTATAAACAGAACTGTGTCAGTTCTTTGGAAGCCGACCTTCGTCATTCTTTGCCTGCCGGAGCTTAAGAATCAGGGACATGGGACACTGGCCACCGGCCACTGACCTCAGATTCTCAAATCCCATGATCTGGGAGAGCTGCTGTAGATTCCAACGCATGAACCTTCCTGGTAAATATGTTGCATCTGAGCCGGTGGCAGGTGGGGTGCCCAAAGCAGTGCCAGCCGAGAAAGGCCCGGATGCAGCATGGTGGTCAGCAAGCGTCTGCACATCCTGAGTAGGCAGGGGGAGGAGGGGACCTCTCTCCACTTGGGAGGTCTGCTTGTCTGCCCAGCGCACAGTCACCATGTTCAGGCAGCAAGAGCACCTGCAGACATGTACGAAGTCAGGACCTCTGGTTTCTTCCCCTTTCCTTCCCCATTCTTGGGATTCCCTAGATTCCAGGAGGAGGATCTACAGAGAGCCCTGGAGTCCTGCCTCTACTGGTGCTGGCTGTGCCCCGGTCACCCTGCTGTAGCTGTGGCATTTGCAGATTCATAGAAGAACTTCACACAGAGCTATGTGCCAGAGGCTGCTCCGGGCAGAATTGAAGGAGAGACTTTCCTTCTTCAGCGCCCGCCTCCCTGGCTGCCAGATGCAGGCACAGGCAGCTCTGCACCCAAACCAATGTTCCTTTGTAAAGACAAGAGGCACACACAGCGTCATCAGACAGGCATTCCCGCCAATCGCTGCTTTGCCTTTCCAGTTGGATCTCTTATAGGCCATCACTTAAAACCTACACTTTAAAACTACTGCAGAGCAAACTTCATCAGATGTCCTTTTCTTGTATAGGTTAAACCCAGTGCCACTGTGCCCAGTCTACACACGGGAGCCTTACATTCCAGGAGAGTATTAGTAGCCCCTTAAAAATAAATGACTGAGCTTTAAAGAACAAGGGTACCTGACAGTCCAAACGTGGCTGGAGATTTCACCTGCCATTCCATCTCATCCTTATTGATCTCAAACACCACATTGGCATCCTGGAAGAACTGGTCCATGAGGGGCTTCAGATGCTCCAGGTCCCCTGCGACCAGGGCGGTGTGATATTCCAGCACTGGAGACCCTGCTCTAGCTTGCGGCTCCTTCTCTGTCTTTTGAAAGATTTGAAGTTTTCCTCTCTCTGGCTCTGGCTGTCTCTCCATTACGATACTGTCGATTTCAGTTCAGGAACGGGAAAGATGGTCTTATGGAGTGTGAGCTATTTCTATTGTCATTACTCAATTGTCATCCAGTTGGGGCTCGATGGTGGTGTATTTATAACTCCTGTGGGCTCTGATGTGATAATGGTTACTTGATATGACCAGGGGCATGTGAGCACTGGGATGTTGCAGTGCTGAGCCACCCCCTTTGTGATGATATAGATGCTAATTCTGGAGACAGGCCACATCTGGATAGCTCCAAAGCAGCTCTCCATGCACCGAGGGCAGACTCCCAGTACACATTTAATTGTGATGGACTTGTTTATCCTGCTGTTGGGCAGATGATTCCCCAGTCTTAAATAGCATTGAATTTACCTGTTTATGTGGAGTAAGAGACTCACTTATAAATATGACGTCAGTGACCAGACTACTTAGCAAATAAGTAATATCCTCTCAGATTTTTTTAAAAGTACTATATTTAGAATCTGGAAATAAAAGTTTTAAGCTCAGAGGAAAGAAACAAATATTTATGAAGCACCCATTGTATACCAGTTGCTTTTTAAGTATTACCATATTTATTTATTTACTCCCAATAACAACCACATGAAGGAAATAGCATGACCACGGCCTCTTGGCAAGCTGGCAGCTATGCTGTGATTGGAACTCACGTGCGTCTGTCTCAAGAGTCCGTCCTCTGTCCCCCACACCACTCTGCTGGCTTCCAGTTCATCAGGTAGGACCTACTCAGAACTGGGTCAGCACTGTCAGGAGCCACTTTCCAGAGAGGGCTCTTGGCTGCCCAGGATTTAGTCTCTCTCCAAGTGAAGGCGGTGCCACGTAGCAGGACCTACTCACAGGGTGATAGGGCTGAAAGGGTCTGTCTGCTGTCACTAGTCGGCGCTCTCCACTCCCAGCTCTTGTATGGTTTGGGTGCTACAAATGGTTTCTACTTTTATAAATAGTTGGGAAAAATCAAAAGAAGAATAATGTTTCATGATACTCACCGCAACCCTCCACCTCCTGGGTTCAAGTGATTCTCCTACCTCAGCCTCCTGTGTAGCTGAGACTACAAGCATGTGCTGCCCCGGCCAGGTAATTTATTATTATTATTATTATTATTTGTAGAGATGGGGTTTCACCATGTTGACCAGGCTCGTCTCGAACTCTTGATCTCAAGTGACCCGCCCACCTCGGTCTCCCAAAGTGCTGAGATTACAGGCATGAGGCACCGTGTCTGGCCAATCCCAGCACTTTGGGAGGTCGAGATGGGAGAATTGATTGAGTCCAGGAGTTTGAGACCAGGCAAGAGAGCAAGAGTCACCCCATCTCTCAAAAAAAAAAAAAAAAAAAAAATTAGCTGGGCATGGTGATGTGCACCTGTGGTCCCAGCTATTTGGGAGGCTGAGGTGGGGAGGATCACTAGAACTTGAGGCTGTAAGGAACCATGATTGTGCCACTGTACTCCAGCCTGGGCAGTGAAGTGAGACCCTGTCTCAAAAAAAAAGTAATTACTACCTGAAATAAGTGAGCCTTCTCTTTCTTGGTTTGAAGTGTGTCTTTTTGCTTTTTATCCCATCCATGTTCTCTGTTGCCATGACCAGTAATGAGCAGATGTGTGTTCCAAGGGTTGTGGCCAGCCTGAGGATGTGTGAGGGAGACCCCACTGGACACTGCAAATGACCAGGTTCCAGATAAGTGTCCCTGGGTGTTAGGAGGCTCCATGGGACAGTAGGGGGTTCCCAAAGACATGATCTGGGGTGCTGGTACCGGTGAGGTTCTTCCAGGGATGAATAACTGATCCCCAAATGTGTGTCCCTTGCTGAAGATGAGAAATGCCATGTTTTTTTTTTCAAATGAATGGTAACAGTTCTTGATTAGTAACTTATGAGTTATTTACTAAGGTTTGGTTCAGGGCTTTATTTTATTGTCAAAAAATTAAATAAGCTCATTTTTTTTCTTGTGATATAAATCATATGCAATTCCTTCCTTCTTCTTTTTTTTTTTTTTGTGACAGAGTCTTGCTCTGTCACTCAGGCTGGAGTGCAGCAGTGTGATCTCTGCTCACTGCAACCTCTGCCTCCAGGGTTCAAGTGATTCTCTTGCTTCAGCCTCCTGAGTAGCTGGGATTACAGATTCTCACCCCCACACCCAGCTAATTTTTTTATTTTTAGTAGAGACAGGGTTTCACCTTGTTAGCTAGGCTGGTCTCAAATTCCTGACCTCAGATGATCTGCCCACTTTGGTCTCCCAAAGTGCTGGGATTACAAGTGTGAGCCACCGTGCCTGGCCTGTTTTTCTTTCTTTCTTTCAACCATTCTTGTTTTTCCCCACTAGGAGGTTGGAATGGGCCAATGATGGTGAGCGACAGAGTTCTTTGGCTTGTGCACATGAGTTACAATACAAACTATGTGAGCAGAGGCTGGAGGGAGGTGAAAGGGTCAGGAGAGCTTTGCCTGGATGAGCAGAGAGAAGGGCAGTGGAGTATGTGCCCGGGAGAGCTAAGCAGACCCTCGCCCAGGGAGGTGGGCATTAGCATGAGCCCCCATTTGCTCATGGCCAGTGTTAGACCTGGGGACCCATGGGATCCCATCCCCACATGGTGTTGCAGGAAGCAACAGCAGAGAAGCAACAGGAAAAGAGATGCGAAATAAAGGAATACAGCTCACTGGGCTGCGCATCCTTGGTCACAGTCGAGCTTCCTAAGCTTCCTCTTATGCTAGTTTCTTCTCTCTCATTCTTCTCTGCACACAAAGGCTGCCCTGTGACTCCCCCTACCTCTCGTTAAGTGCCCCCCGACCTCTGAGTGTCCAACCAGAGCAGGCTTTCTATGTGGGCTCTTTATTTGGAAAAGTAACCTGGCCTTTGGGTTGCCCCTTTCACCAAGATCTTTTGTAACTAAGGGGTGCCCAGCAAAGGGAGACCTTTGATTTTCCTTACAAGAGGTTGCAGCAAAGGGTAGAGTAGAAATCACACACATTTATGGTTTGATATAGAGGTGTCTTGACCCTTGTTGTAGAACCCTTGTTCTGACCCTTGTTACAAGCATGAGTTTATGTGCACAGACTGACCCCAGGCCTGGAGGTTCACCCAAATGATAAAACCCACCTCTCTTCTATAGAGGAGGGCTGCAGGGTGCTGGGTGGGGAGGGACGAGGCCACGTTTGGACATCTATGATGCAGGGGGGTTAAGGGACAGGGGCTGTGCCATGAAAGCTGAGGAGCTCACACGGGTGAGAGTCAACCTCAGCTGGGTGTGGGGGGAGGCTTGGCCACGACCCCAGTTGGTTGCCATGGGGGTCGTGAGTTTATTTTTTTACCATGTTTATCTGACCTCTGGGCAAAGACTCAGTTCTGAGGCTGCAGAAGGGCCCACTGGGCTTAGCTCTTGGGGGGTCAGGGCCAGCTGCCCTCGGGGGCTACTGCTCCCTGGACACCCACTGTTAGAGACTCTGTGTCAGATGTATCCCTGCAGGTGGTTACCCTTGAGGTCATTTGCAGGTGATGAAACTGGGACTCACAGATTCAGTTACCTTTCTCAAGGTTTCTCAGTCCTGATAAAGCTGTGCCCAAGCACCTTCCCGTGAGTACAAGGGCTTCCTACCTTGCCCTCACTGTTGTCCCTGGAGCACGCCACACCTTAGCATAGGGATCTGCGGTCCCCGGATAGTGCCTTCCTCTCTGCAGGTGTCTGTGCAGGCTGTTCCTTCGGCCTGCAGTTCTTATTTTCCCCTCCTTGCCTGGCCAGCCTCATTCATCCTCCAACACAGCTTAGCCTCCCTTGACCTCCAAGACCAGTCCTGATGTCTGTCCTTGCACCCTGACTATGGCACTGGGCACTCTAACTATTACTGCTGGTTCCTTGTCTGTGTCCCACTTCACCATGCGCTTTTTGGAGGACGGTGGGGGCTGCCTCTTCCTCTCTGGGAAGTTCTCCATGCCCTGCATGGTGTTCCACACAGAGAACGTCTTCAGTGTCAATAAGGGAGAGAGCGAATGGACTGGACTCTTTGAAATTTGCTCAATGTTAAAATTCCTCAGTGGTTCTTGCTCTTATTCTTGGCCATCTGTTGCCTTTCGCCCTTAGGGAAGAACACCATAGTAACGTGGACGCTCCGCTGGCCTGGGGCAGATCTCGGGTGCTCAGTGTGGGGACTTACCTCAGATCTGTGGACCTCACTGCACAGCCCATCTTCTCCCACCTGTAGAGATCCTTACCAGGTTTTGTAAGAAGACCTGGTCTGGCACAGTAGGTCATGCCTATGATCCCAGCACTTTGGCGGGTGGATCACTTGAGGTCAGGAGTTCAAGACCAGCCTGGCCAACATGGTGAAACCCTGTCTCTGCTAAAAATACAAAAACTAGCCTGGTGTGGTGGCACGCCCCTGTAATCTCAGCTTCTAGGGAGGCTGAGGCAGGAGAATTGCTGCTTGAACCTAGGAGGCATAGGTTGCAGTGGGCCGAGATAATGCCACTGCACTGCAGCTTGGGTGACAGAGTGAGACTCCGTCTCAAAAAACAAAACAAACAAACAAACAAAAAAAACAAAAAACTTGGTTACTGTATGCCCCCTGAGAACTCTTTAAAACCTTGTTTCACATGTTTTTAAAGTTTATCTCCCTTATCCACGTCATCAGTAGCAAAAGCAGCATCAATGTCATCAGTGGGAACAGCAGAGATTTTTTTTCAAAGAGCCCACTGTGTGCACAGGACTCTGCTGGGGCAGTGGAAAATGCATCAGTAAAGAAGAAATGGACCGTATTTGTTAGGAACTTAGAGCCTTCATTGGAGATCAAATGCGTTTGCATGCATACAATGACCAACAGTAACACAGTGGAGACCATGTCCCTTCTCAAATGTCCACCAGAACAACATGATGGGCTTCGGGCTCATCTCCTTCCCCTTCAGTTATGTATTCCATAGTTGCACTATTCATTTCCCCGCAATATGAAGCTCTCGGGGTCTTTCCTTTCTCTAAGCATAGCCATTTTGCCATTTTAGTTTTTCTCGGACTGATTGTTCGTGATTAGATAAATTTCTGAAGGACTTACTCATGCACAGCTATAATCTGATCCAACTTGAACCTGTGTTTCACTTTAAACTAGCAAATTTTCTGATGCCTGATATAGCTTGTCATTGGTTATTTTTAAAAGGGGTGGGACACTGGAGGTAAGTCCAGGGATAAAAGCCATTCCACACTGCACCAGATGCTAAATTTAGCTTTCCAGTGTTATTTATCAACAGCTCCCTAAATATCCAAGCTTGATTTCAGTAGGTAAGGCATCGTAGTCAAGAAACAGACTTTTTTTTTTTTTGAGAGCTTTAAAAATAGCTCATGGTAGATAGCATTAGTTCATAAGTAGGACATGCAGATGACTTCATAAGCATGGCAGAGAGCTGTCTTTTTTTTTAAAAGAACAATAATAGCCACATGTTGATGATTGCATTAAAACAAACAAACCTAAAAACCAACCCATTCATTCATTCATTTTCATTCATTCATTCAATAAGCATTTATTTAATCTTTTTTATGTTTTAGGGTGAGTCTTAAGGTTTGAGGGTTTGAAGGCAAAAAACCTAATAATACCCCTGCCTGCAAGGATCAAACAGGAGAAAGCAAGGAGCGGAGGACTCCAGCAGACAGAAGTTCTTTAGTTTTCTTTCCCAGCAGCTGAACGATGCCCTGTAGTGGCGTGAATAACACTGTTTTCTGACCCAGTGCTCTCGACTGTGGTCTTTGTTGCCTGCCGCCTTCACATTATCTATAGCTTGCTTGGGTCAGGTCATTTTAATCTCATTATTTTTTTGGTCCTCACCCTTCTCCGCTTAGTCAAAGCCAATACATAGCCTCAAGATACAACTCAGGTTTTATCTTCTTTGCCAACTTTAGCACATATACAAATTCAACTTCTTTCAAGAGTGAATTTGTGTATGAAGTTGCTGAATAATTGTCAAAGTCTTTGAGGAACTGTGATAAAACAAAAAAAGGACCAGAAGTCTAGAGGTTTAGTTTTCAAATGGAAAGAGACTTTGGATTGCTCAGACTGATGATCTTGACATTAGACCTGGGCAAGATGCCTACATGGATTATGAAAAAGATGGTCTGGGAGCATTTAGAAAACGGAGTGGAATCACCTGGAGCTCCGTGAGTCACTAGGAACACGTCGGGGTGGACTAGAATTTTCTTCTGTGACAGGGTTATCATAAATATGCGGAGGGGGTATAGGCAACAACCTGCAATGCCAGTTTCATGACAGCCTCTTGGAGGAGATGGAAGCAGTGTGAGTCTTTCTTTAGGAAACTTTGGCTAAATAATGCAAACTGGAGAAATAATGCACACGATGCCTTGACAGCAGTGGTTCAAACCTTGGCTGCAAAAATGAATCACCTGGGGAACTTTAAAAAACACGATGCCTGGAGCCCACCTGGGAGTTTCAGGCATAATGGGCTGGAGGTGCAGCCTGGGCATCAGGACTGTTAAAAAGTCCCCCGGTGGCTGGGCGTGGTGGCTCACGCCTGTAATCCCAGCACTTTGGGAGGCTGAGGCAGGTGGATCACCTGAGGTCAGGAGTTTGAGATCAGCCTGGCCAACATAGTGAAACCCTGTCTCTGCTAAAAATACAAAAATTGGCCAGGCAAGGTGGCATGTGCCTGTAGTCCCAGCTACTTGGGAGGCTGAGGCAGGAGAATCACTTGAGCCCAGGAGGCAGAGGTTGTGGTGAGCTGAGATCCTGCCACTGTACTCCAGCCTGGGCAACAGAGCAAGACTCTGTCTCCAAAACAAAAAAAAAGAGTCCCCAGGAACTTCTACCACGCAGCCAAGTTTGAGAACCATTGCTGTGAAAGGCAGGCGTGGAATCTGTGACCCTTTCAATGCAGTGTGGAATGGCTTTTATCCCTGGACTTACTTCCATTCTGTGTGATACATATCGTGATTTGAATGCATATGTGGAAAGTTAGCGATCAGATGGGTGGCATGGAGCGTGACACAGCCAAGATTCCAAAAGGTCTCAACAGATCAGAGCAACAGGCTGAGTCAATCAATGCCGCAAGGCAGCGTTCAAACCCCAGGCCCATAGGAATCTGTTATCCTTGCGAATCGCGTGGCTGAAACAGTGACTCCCTGCTATGGGTTCCCTGTTTGGGGCACTAGAAGTTTATTTCTCTTGTTTTCAGGTTCAGATGTTGTTGGTTGTTTTGATGCATTGATATTTATACCTGAATTTAGATGGCATAAATGCAGCAAATTATTTGAAAACATTCAAAGCATGTCTGTACAGTAAGAGTAACTCATGTCAGACAGATGACCATTTAAGTTCCCTTTCTCATTGGCACTCTTGGCTTTGTAGAACTGAGAGTCCCTCTGAGAACTCCTGAGAGCCCCTGTACTTTGCTTCCTGGTGTTGTCCTTGACCTCTGTGTTTGCTTGCACTGTGTACCTTCCGCTCTCCTCCCACAATGGCGGCCACCATGGGCTTCTTTGATTTTTCTTGGTTGGTTGGTTTGTTTTCAAGCTAGCCCACTAATAGCATCACTTAGTGTATCTGGCAATCACAGTGAGGATGTGAAGGGGTCTATCACAGTTTGCACAGCCTTATTCCACTTTTCACTTCCATGCCTGTTTCCTTTCTCTCGGGTACAGCCATGGAAATCCTCCCCCTTTTTTCTTCAGTGTTGTTCTGTGCATTGCCAGGGCCCGTGGGGTTTCAACGTCTACTCCAGGGTGCAGGTCAAGGAAATGCTTCTAAACAAATACAGTGCCCTTCTTGAAATAGAGGGATTCTGGTGAATGTAACTTTCTCCAAGGCAGTACATTTAATAGTTTTAGTTTTTCAAATGGTGTACTTAGTTGATGAGGAAGCTCATTTGTGTGGGTGGACCGTGGCAGAATACTAAACAAATGTAATTGCTGTGGTCTTTTGTTGCAGACCATGAAGTGAATTTAGGAAAAGGAAGGCAAGAATCTCCAAGCAGGAGAGGAGGCCCGGCTTGTGTCTGGCTAACTGAGTGAATAGACCGAATTTCTCTAATATTTGCCAGGTAAGTCAACTGGATTTAAATATAATTTTGCAAAGAATATTTTGGAGGCTTAAATAATAAGCATAATGTTTCGTCTGCAGGAGACGCAAACACTAGTTCTTTATAACTGAGTCCTATAGTGTAGGTAGCTAATGAGAGGGAGTTTTTGCCTCTGGATCAAATGAGATGAAAAAGGTAAAATCCGCCTTGAAATTATAATGGGGTATCCAAATGGTAGCGTTTGAATGGTGATTATTATTTTCACGTGACATTGGGATCTTTGCTTCCTGCCATTGAGTTGACTAGTGATTTTCTTTTCCCCAGAAGCCTCCAAGGATTAATCCAGCTGAGGCTGAAACCTGGGGCTGGCGGGCTTTGTGGCAGGGTCACGCTCTTTCTCCATGGTCACAACTTTCCATGCCTTCAAGCCAAGAGGTAGAGTTTTCGAGGCTGCAGGAAACCCTGCCGTTTTCTTCTGTTCTTGGGGAAGGGCAAATGTTCAGATTCTTTCCTAGGTCATTGGCAAATGTCTGGCTTCCTTCTGGAAACGTCCAAGTGGACAGACAGGGGCAGAAGGTCATTACCCTTGTGGACATTGTGAGATTCCGTGCACTCTTTCTTAAATATGCCAGTGCACATTGTTGACCTGGTCAATTTCCTTCTCCCCTTTTTTACCTGAAGGGTTTCTGTAAATGGCCGTGTACTAAGTCTGATTGGACTTTGCGATAGTAACATCACTACAAACTGGTGCAGCAGCCCCAGGCCTTCCGGTGGGGTTACTTTCTCACCCTTTTCTGGTCTTTATTCTTCCTGTTTTAATGTCTAAAGCCACCTTTCTTTCACCCTACTCCCTGAAGAATTAAAAAAAAATTAAAAATAAGAAGCTGGGCAGGTATATAAAGTTCTGCTTTTAAGAGTTCCAGGACACATCCATCCACCAGAGTTAGTCACACAGACATTAATATCAAAAATGTTAAAGTATCTCAACCTCCTCTCTGAATAACAATGTTAGCACAGCACACCTCATTTAACAAAACATTAAAACATTTTACTTCCTCAGATCAAGTGCATCTATTAATAATGACTTAAATTATCTGTGCTGATTTCACATTATTAAGAAATCTCATTTCCATCAAGTGGAGGAACACAATAAGGGAGTTTCGAAACCACCTCACTAACTTATTTTCCCGTCATTGCTACCAAGCCCAGTGCAGATAATGCAGAACAACAGTCGCTTCTCATTATTAATGTGATCTTATCCAAAGGTCAAGTGCTGCTTTCATTGGCAGCCCAGGAGGGCTTTTTTGGAAGCTCAGAAACAAAGGTGCCCTTGAACGCTGTGTATCCGCTGTGGATGAGTGCAAAACGCAGCGGCCCAATCCTCAGCGTGCACAACCACGAGTAAATAGCCCTGGAAGGACATTTATAGACTCTGGGGACGTTGCTGGAAAGCGTATCATTGAAGCTCTCCCTGATAAAGGTGACAAAGTTTCTTTACAACTTGCGTGGGGATTTAATTACATGATAAAATTGCAGCTCCTGCCTCTTGAGACAAATTGCATGTTCAGACTGATTGTTTTTTATGAATCTCACACAGAGAGCAAAATACTTCTCTCTTGACGTTGGTTTGGTGTGATTTTTCTGCCCTGTGATCCTTTATATCCCTTCTAGAAACAAGAAGTTTACCTATCCTGCAGTGGAGAAGGGTGGTCTGGGAGACAATTTGGTCAACACTGCATACAGCAAAGTGAGGCCAGTTTTGTCTGATGGAGTTAAATTCCAAAATTAGAACTTTAAACTTCCAAAAAAAATGATAAGAACTGTAAGTGATGCTTAACCACAGGACCGCTAATCATGTTCAGTTTTACTAACTTAAAATGCAAGTTAAAAATGACAAGAGATCTTTTTGCCTATTGTGAAAGATTTTTTAAAAGTCAAGTTTTTGAAGAGTTCAGTGACACTAATGCTCTCCCAGTTGGCAGGTGGGAGGGTAAATTTCTGTTCAGTTTGGAAATGTTCTATTCGGAGTTTACATGTAGAGAGCATTTTTCAGGTACTAGAAGCTTACAGAAATAAATAGAAATCTGGCCAGGCGTGGTGGCTCACGCCTGTAATCCCAGCACTTTGGGAGGCTGAGGCAGGTGAATCACCTGAGGTCAGGAGTTCCAGACCAGGCTGACCAACATGGTAAACCCCTGTCTCTACTAAAAATACAAAAATCAGCCGAGCGTGGTGGTGTGCGCCTCTAGTCCCAGCTACTCGGGAGGCTGAGACAGGAAAATTGCTTGAACCCGGGAGGCAGAGGCTGCAGTGAGCCGAGATCGTGCCACTGCACTCCAGCCTGGCTACAGAGCGAGACTCGGTCTTACACACAAAAAAAGTAGAAATCCTTGCCTTTAAGGAGTGTTGAATTGAGTGGGAGGGCAGACGGCCACCATTAACTAGCGGTGGAATCAGATCACTGTCGTATGGAGGTACAGGTATTAAGATGGGGATGCCTCAAATAAGGGATCAGAGTGATGGGCTAGGGAAAGGGCCCGCTTTCTGCTAATGTGGCATCTGAGCAAAGCGAGAGGGAGGTGCAGGACACGGAAGGTGCATTTCCTCCCCAGGATGTCTGTTTCCTCCTCTTGATCTATTGCTGTGGGGAGCTGTACCCTATGTTCTGGCCTGAGCAAGAGGCGGGTGTCACTAGCCACCATGCTATGGTGCATGGGGACACAGGTGCAGTCAGGAAGGCAGCCAGCCCTTTGATGACGCGGAGGGGTCAGGCCGATGGGCACCTGAGCAGGAAATGAAGCCGCCACAGACAGCAGGCCTGTGATTCAGGACTGAGAGGAGAGGAGGGGCCTAGATGGTTTGGTGGACACAGAGATGAGCCCCCCAGGCCCCAGCTGTAGGGAGGACTTGTCACCCCAGCTGTTAGCTCCTCCACGGTTTGCCTCAGCTGCAGAGCTGCCTCACCCAGGAACACTCCTCCCAACGTGGCCAGATCCAGTGATGGATCCAGGTGCCGCTAGAGCTGTCCTGCCATTTTGGCCCCAAGCAGGGAAACCTGTGACAGGTCATCTCTGTTCCAGAGCTGCCCCTGGGGTCAGCCAAGGCATGGTTAGGCGTTGTCAAGGATCCCCACTGCCCTTGCCAGCCTGGCTTTCTAGGTGTTAATCCTATGAAGTTTCCTGCGAAACAAACTCTGCTCAGCATCCAATGCTGACCCCTGAGCTCACAAGCCACTGGGAGGATGGTGGGTGTGTTGCTGGCACACAAGAGGACGGGAAGCAGCAGAGGAGGTCTGTGCAAAGGCCAGGAACGGACTGGGAACTGAGGTGTTGTGGAGATGTGGCTTGGACCAGAGTTTCTTAAGCACCCGAGGTGAGGGACTACGAATTTTCTTTTATTTTCTGATTCTAATTTGTTGCAGTTTGATTCTCATTCAAGGGGCTCAGTCTTTATTTTTGTTTTATTTATTTATTTATTTATTTATTTATTTATTTATTTATTTGAGACGGAGTCTCGCTCTGTCGCCCAGGCTGGAGTGCAGTGGCCGGATCTCAGCTCACTGCAAGCTCTGCCTCCCAGGTTTACGCCATTCTCCTGCCTCAGCCTCCTGGGTAGCTGGGACTACAGGTATCCGCCACCTCGCCCGGCTAGTTTTTTGTATTTTTTAGTAGAGACGGGGTTTCACCAGGTTAGCCAGGATGGTCTCGATCTCCTGACCTCGTGATCCGCCCGTCTCGGCCTCCCAAAGTGCTGGGATTACAGGCTTGAGCCACCGCGCCCAGCCTGTTTTTATTTTTTTAAGGACAGCATCTCACTCTCTTGCCTAGGCTAGAGTGCAGTGGCACAGTCATAGCTCACTGTAACCTAAACTCCTGGGCGCAAGTGATCCTTCCACCTCAGTCTCCTGAGTAGCTGGGACTAGAGCCACTTGCCGGTTAATTTATTATTATTATTATTATTATTTTTTGTGGTGGGAGATGGGGTCTCACTATGTTGCCCAGGCTGGTCTCTAACTCCTGGCCTCAAGCGATCCTCCCACCTCAGCCTCCCAAAGTGCTGGGATTACTGGCCTGAGCCACTTCACCTGGTCTGATTCTCTTTCAAAGTACAATGAAATTAGTTACTGGCAAAAATAAAACTGAAAAACAACAGGTAATTACGAGTCTGCAAATCAAACTCATAGATGTTACGTTAATGTGTTAAGTTGCTGTAAATATGTCTAAATATTTACTGTCAATTTCAGTCAAACACTTCCCACAGTGACTCCTGCCTCCCACCACATTCAGAGTAGCCCTGTGACTAATCAGCCTCCGTGGGTGCAGGGATGTGGGGAGAGAACAGCAGGGATGCTGGGAGAGAATGGCAGAGAAGCCGGGAGAGAACGAACGGCAGGGCTGAGTTAGCTCAGGGTACATCTTTAGGCCTTTCGATGCCTGTTATAATATTTAAACTGTGTGCTGTTGGACAGGAGTCACCAAACTTTTTCCATAAAGTGCCAGACAGTAAATATTTTACATTTTGCAGGTCATGTGGTCTCTGTGGCAACTGCTCAATTCTGCCACACTCACATGAAAGCAGCCATAAAGAATATGTAAATGAAGGAGGTGGCTGAGTTCCAATAAAACTTTATTCATAAAAACAGGCAGCCAGCCCACAGGCCAGCCTTTGCTGTAGGCAGTACAGAGCATGGCAGGTTTGTGGGAAGAAGAGTTACATGATGCATCTCCATATATCGAACTGATTGCACCCTTCTCTCTGCACACGTTTCACCCCTTCACTCCCATGGAACCTGCTCTTTATTCTCCGAGTAAACTTGACTCAGCAACAGGAATTGAGCACCCAGGCATGCGAGCCCACACAGCTGACTCCCTTCTGTCAACTCTGCCCTTCCTCTAGTTGGCTGAACTTCTTGGATCTATAAGCTTATGTTTTTTACCACTAAATTTGGGAAACGCTTGGTAGTTATTTCTTTAATCGTTTTTTCCACACTGTTATTGTTCTTCTCTTTCTTGGACTCCAGTTGTGTATGTTAAACCTTTTATCTTGTCCCACAGACCCTGGTCATTTAATTTCCCATCATTTTACTTTCTCTTCTTCAGATCAAATATTTTTCTATTGATGTTTTCAAATTTGCCGGCTCTGTCTTCTGTCCTCCTCCATCTGCTGTTAAGCCCATTGTTGATGGGAACAAGACCAGCCCTAGCTTCAAGGGAAGTGGGTGATACGGTTTGGGTTTGTGTCCCCGCTCAGATCTCAGGCGAATTGTCATTCCCAATGCGGGAGGTGGGGCCTGGTCGGAGGTGATGGGATCATGGGGGCCGAGTTCTCAGGAATGGTTTAGTGCCATTCCCTTGGTGCTGTTCTCAAGACAGTGAGTGAGTTCTTGTGAGATCTGGTTGTTTAAAAGTGTGTAGCACTCCCCACCCCACTCTCTCTCCTGCTCCTGCTCCTGCCTTGTAAGCTGCCTGCTTCCCATTTGCCTTCTGCCATGATTGAAAGTTTCCTGAAGTCTCCCCAGAAGCCGAAGCCGCTATGCTTCCTATACAGCCTGCAGAACTGTGAGCCAATTAAACCTCTGGTATTTCTTTTTTTTTTCTTTGAGATGGAGTCTCATTCTGTCGCCCAGGCTGGAGTACAGTGGCGCAATCTTGGCTCCCTGCAACCTCCGCCTCCCAGGTTCAAGCGATTCTCCTGCCTCAGCCTCTTGAGTAGCTGAAATTACGGGCACACACCACCACGTTTGGCTACTTTTTGTATTTTTTGTAGAAACAGGGTTTCACCATGTTGGCCAGGCTGGTCTTGAACTCCTGGCCTCAGGTGATCCATCCACCTCAGTCTCTTAAAGTGCTGGAGATTAGAGGTGTGAGCCACGGCGCCTGGCCTGGTATTTCTGTATTGCAATGTGAGAAGGGACTAACACAGTGGGGAGATGTATTTCTTTCTTCAGGTGGGCACGTTGCACGCTACAGGATTTTGCTGGTAAAGCAGAAGAGGAGGGTGGTTGTGAGGGGACAGCTGGCAGCTGGTGGCATCTCCTGGCACTTGTCCTTTCTCCTCTATCTTCTCGTTAGGTAAAAGAGTCAGGTGTTTTCTTTACAAATTAAGATGACCTCATTCCTTTGCTGAATGGCTCCTCATGGCCTTTCCAAGTAAGTGTGAACACCTGTGCCTAGAATTTGTGGCTTCAAACAATATCGTCCCAATCTCTTTGCCTGGGGCTTCCTCTCTTCTCTGAGTTACACACCCAAGTCCCAGTTGGGTCCCACTTCCCTGTCCCACGTGCCATGCCTTGGGGGCCCTACGTTTGCTGCTGGCCTCCCTTTATTTGGGCTTCCTTCCTTTGGGTCACAGTCTCCCAGGAACATGCTCCTCTTTCGAGGGTGGAGCCAGAGGATTTCTACTGTGTTCTCCCTGTGCTATTTGGCGCATTAATATTTATTTCTTATTTATTTATTTTTAACTTCTATGTATTCATTTGTTTTTCGGAGACTGACTTTCACTGTTGCCAGGTTGGAGTGCAGTGGCACGATCCCGGTTCACCGCAGCACCTTCCAGCTTAAGTGACCCTCCTGCCTCAGTCCCCCAAGTAACTGGGACTGTAGGTGTATGCCATCACGCCCGGCTAATTGTTGTACTTTTTGTAGAGATAGGGTCTTGCCATGTTACTCAGGCTGGTCTCAAACTCCCGGGCTCAAGAGATTCACCCACCTCAGCCTCCCAAAGTGCTAGGGTTACAGGCATGAACCATCATGCCCAGCCCATAAATATTTATTAGGTACCTACTATGTGCAGGATGTGTCAAATAAGACAAACCTAGTCCCTGTCCAATCTCCAGGTGCAGAGGCTGGCATTAAAAGATAGTGGGGCATTGGATGGGAAGCTGGAATCAGGCTATAGAGAGCATGCCTGCCATTTCCAATTAGTTCCTTCGGAATGTTTATTTCTCAAGCCGAGCACTTGTGGCAGGAAACTGTCGTCATCTTGGAAAGGTAGAAAAGCCTCTTCGCTATTATTCTCATTTCTTTTTGTTCTTTCCAAACTCTCCAGTGTGCTTGGGAGTGATGCTAATAGATGTATGTCATCAGCATACATTATTTCTTTATTAGCCCGTTTCTCAATTTTGATTCTGAAAATATCCTGATTTAGTCTAATTGCAATTTCACCGTGTTCCACGGGCAGTGACGGTTCGTACTTGGGGGGAGCTGAGACGCGACCCTGTAGGATTTTTTTTTCTTGCCCATATGCCTTTGAAGCCGGACCATTAGCTCTAAGGCATGCATCTCATCTCATCACAGTGTGATTCAACCTGCTTCTGGGGGAAAAAAAAGAGCCTAGGGTGTGTGTCTCATAGAAAGCAAAGAAACATTTTAATTCTAGGTGGTGGGAGATATTTTTCTGTATCTAAAGAGAGGGCTGCTGCTGCAGCCATTTTATTCCTAAATAATTTAACTATATTCAAAGATAATCTGATGTTATTGTAGGAAAGTGTATTTCTAATAAATTCCACTTGATCTGGGTGAATCAATTCAGGCAGCGCATAATTGAGTCTGTTAGCAAGGACTTTAGCAAGAATTTTGCAATCAGCGTTAATTAAGAAGATGGGACAATAATTTGTGCATAATTCCGGATCTTTTCCTGGCTTGTGAATCAAAGTAATAAGAGCAATGCTCAGGCTGGTGGTGGGATAGTGTCATTAGGTGCTGATTTATAAGTACTTAGAAAGGTTTAATTTCATTTTGCTTCGAGCAGGGTCTCCCTGCCCCCACGCTCTCTGGTGGGGTGAGCAGTCAAGACAGCAGAACGCTTCTCCTCCTGCCTGCCCTGCCATGGGTGACCTCTCGCTTCCCATTTCTGTTTTTATTCTCCAGCCTAGCACCCCACTCACTTGCCTGTGATTTTTTGGATTATTTTTGCTCAAAGATTTGAAACCAGGGACTCCATCTACTGAGATTGTGTGTGTGTGTGCATGTGTGCATGACTGTGTGTGCGCATGTGTACACATGCATATATGTGCATCACGTCAGATTAAAGGGTTGTAGACAGCTTCACTGGGAAGTTTTTTCAGGGACCTTCCTGCAAAATGTCTCTGGGTGGGTCGGCAGCAAGAGTCCCTGACTACAAGTGAGGAAGCATACCTGCTCCCACTCGGCTCCTAACTGGCTGTCAACTAGCAACACAGGCGAGCAGCAGTGTTCCCGTCTGTAGAACGTAGCTGTGGGATGAACTACAGGTGCCGTGGAGCACAGGAAAGGGCACTGGGTTTATATCGCCGACTGTGGAACCCAAGGTGTGCCATGCAACTTCTCCAAGCCTCATTTTCCTCAGCTGGAGGAGTGGAAAGGTGAGAGCTCTTGGAGATGATCTCACCTGTTCTCCAGGGAACAGCAGGTCCTTGATGCATTGCCGACTCCTCCTTCTTTGCCTCTGTTTGCCCAGTTTCAGTTTGAACATGCCCTGATTTGGGGACTTATTCTTCCTAAGCCTTGAGCCAAGCTGCTGCTTAATCTGTGCATATGAGTTCGTACACCAGCTCCCTACGCACCTTCCAGCTGGTATCCTCACTGCCTCTTGACTTGAACCTCACCACTGGAGCCCTTCCTTCCAAGGCGGGGTGTGGCCCACACAGGCCCCTGTTAGAATCCATCATCCTGGGAAGGCAATGGGGGTCGGGAGGCTTTGTTCATCCCCTCCACAAACACAAGCCATTCGTCTTAGAACCTGAGTTAGTCCAATTGGTAAAGATGCTTAGAGATGATCCAGACCAATCCATCTTTGAAAATGAGGAAATTAAGGTTCAAAGAAGTGGTCTGACATGTTCAAGGTCACACAGGTCATGGGAGAGCTTAGGCAAGAACCTGGGTCCCCTTCCTCTCAGTCCCTTGCCCTTCCCATTACACCACGTCTCGGCACCACCATCAGTGGGTACGCTCTTGTCATTGCATTGGAAAATGATTCCTCCAAGGCAGGAGCTGTGCTCATTTAACTTAGAGTCAACCATTTGGTTTGTCCTGAGTGATGTTATTCTCCAGGCATAAGGAAGGATGTCTGACTTAAAGGAGCAGGGGATATGGCCCATGTGTCATGGTTCGCCCCGCATCAAGCCTTAGATGAGAAGTCTAATTCTGCAAATGGACCCCATTTTCACATGTGTGCACATGTCCGTGGTGTGTTTACCCGCACTCATTCCCCACCTATACATGCGGCTGGTGAGATCTCTTAATAAAAACTCAATTAGTATTTCTTTAACTTTCCTCTGGATGCTTAAATACCATTACCCCAAACACAACATAATGCCTCTATTTTTCTATTTCAATCAAGAATTCAAGTAGCATCTTGACTTGTATATAATATATCAGCAGCAAAATCATGGAATGCTGACATCCTTCATAATAGCAATTAGTAATCAGTTGTTTCTTAAGTCGTTTGATTACACTAGTTACCAAATTGTACAGTTGATGCATTTAGGGGGCGAGATGGGTCTCACTGCCCCTCCCCCAGCCGTCCTTTCTCCCTCTCTGTGTTCTCTGCAGCTACTGAGCCCATTGGTATTGAAAAGAGGCAAGCACAAATAATGCAGTTGTTACTAATATTAAACAATAGAGACTTGGCTTTAGCAGAAAG
This sequence comes from Papio anubis, assembly GCF_008728515.1. Lineage (NCBI taxonomy): Eukaryota > Metazoa > Chordata > Mammalia > Primates > Cercopithecidae > Papio > Papio anubis. Next base: position 120,146,543 of record NC_044985.1, read on the forward strand.
TAGAATTAAATATTTCTCTGCAGAAACACAAATCCCAATAGTGTCTGGAAATGCAGTCTGTGCCCACCCAGCTGAAGGTGAGCAAAGGAGCTTGACTCCTCCATGCCAATCACTGCACCCAGAGTCCGAGCTTTCTCTCAGGGCTAAAACCCCGTGCTAGGCTCTGGATATAATCGAGTGTTAGGTGAGGTTCTTGCCCTGGAGGAGGTTGCATTTGGGTTTGAATTGTCCAGTCGGTATATAAAAACCAGCCTAGCAAGGCCATGCATTTCAGTAATGGATGGAGACTAAAGGCATTATGCTTTCATGGAGGGAGGATGCAAGATTTCTGTCCCAGAGCTCAGGGATGGCCTTCCAATGGAGGTGACCTCCCCTGCTTGGGGTCTAGAAGGATGAGATGGCAAAGGTGAGCAGAGGAGGTGCAGCCCTGGCTGGGAGGATCCTGTTGGGATGGGGAGGCTGACTGTAGGGAGTTGGGGGGTTAGCCTCAGTGAGCCCAGCAGGATGTTGAGTGTCCCAGGTCCATCCTTGCAGGAGAGCAGGTGTCTTCGCAAGGGCACGGGCCAATTGCCTCTTTAAGAGAACTCGGATTGATGGCCATTCTCCTGCCTAATGCCTGCCTCAGGGTATGTTCTGTGCTTTGCCCCAATGTCTGCTAGGGCTAAAATTTTCAGTTCCTTTGACTTCTGCCTGCACCAAGGTGGGGGCACATGTTCACCTGAGGGACTTCTCCAGAAAAAGTTCTTTCCACCATTGGATACCCCTTTTTCTCTATGCTTTTTTTTTTTTTTTTTTGTGGTGATGTTGACATGGACGCATCAAAATATATTCTGTTTCTTTCTGTTCTATTTGGTGGAAGTAATAAGTTTACAGGCCAATGAGCATGGTGATTGCAGTGCAAGAGGCAACGTCCTCAAGTGATCATGTTAACATGCAGAAAGAATGGTTACTTTTCTTTTTCTTATTTTTTCACATTGTCATTTTTTGAACAAAACTCAGAGTTCTTCTGTCTACTGGGGTTGTCCTTGGGATAGAAACCTCTTCCCTCTTCTTTCCCCCAGGTACTTTTGCCAACATGAGCCTTGACCCTTGCCTTCTCCTGGCCCGGGTGGGCATCCCTAGCTCTGCCCCTCTCTTGGCCCAGCCCCGTTTTCCTGTGTTATCATTCCTTCCTTTTCACATTCTTCCTCTCGGGGATTTAGATGCTTGACAGGGTCTATTCCCAATATGTGCTGCATTTCAAGGTCATTGTGATGAGTTTTGACCACTGTTCAAAAATTGTAAAGACCCTACATGTAGCTTACAATCCAAACAGCTCTTTCTCCCATGAAAGATGGTCCCCCCAAACTTTCCCTTGCCTTGAGAAAGAGAACATTTGTTCCCACAGGAAAAAGGAGCCTACGCCCATTTTAGGCTGCGACAGTGAGTCTTTGGGATTATGGCTTCAGGGAAGCATGGAGAAGGAGGGAACCTAGATGATCCAAGCCAGCAGCGGTTCCCCAAGAGCCTCTGCAAATCACCAATTCTATGGGTTGTCAGCAGACATGGAAGTGAGGTTCTGGGGTGAGATGAGAAACCACGCCAAATGCAATTGCAATCCTTAAGTCCCTTTGTGGTAAAACTCCTCCAAGTCTTTGATATGTCATCGTGGCAATCTCTGAGGGGAGGACCCAGCAGAAAGCAGTTCCCAAGCTCATCCCACCATGGAGCTTTTCTCAGGAAGCTTGTGGGTCTCTATGTGGGAAGCAGTGATCTAATCTCATACCCTTGTTAATAAGTGGAGACGTTGGTCTGGAGAGAGAAAGTGACTTTCCTGAGCTTACATAGCTCAGTGGAGTAGAGGTTCAATAAATCATCATAATCCCAGATCCCTCTTGTTTCTATCTTAGCCGGTGGCCCTATCCTCTTCTCATCACCACAGCCTTCCCATTGAGCCTCCCAAATATTTGTAAAGATGCTTAGAGATATGATCCAGACCAATTCCATTTTTGAAAATGAGGAAATTAAGGTTCAAAGAAGTGGTCTGACATGTTCAAGGTCACACAGGTCACGGGAGAGCTTAGGCAAGAACCTGGGCCCCCTTCCTCTCATCTTTGTCACTTTGCCTTTGTGTCTTCCTCTGCCTTGGCTTAGACTCTTGCCATTTCTCACGTGGGCAACTGCCTTCAATGAACTCCCAGCTAGATTCATCTTCTTCCTAGCCTTTCTCTGCCTCCTTCAAATCCTAGTTTCCCATGTTAGCCAGAGTGGCATACCGCAAATGAACGTCTGACTGTATCGCTCCCTGCACCCTCATCCTGAAGTCCAGCCTGCTTTCTCTGTGATAAAGTCACTGATAAGGCGTGCCCTAGGATCACCTGTTTAATCATTTAGCATACCATCATCCTGAATTGAAGCAACCTGGAGAGACCCAAGCACTTTAAACATGTCATCAGTATCAAATTGTTCCTGCACTGCTGAATCATTAGGTAGGAAAAAGTACATGTGTATATGTATCAGTCCGTTTTCATGCTGCTGATAAAGACATACCGGAGACTGGGTAATTTATAAAGACAAAGAGGTTTAACAGACTCACAGTTCCACATGGCTGGAGAGGCCTCACAATCATGGCAGAAAGCGAGAGAAGAACAAAGTCACGTTTTACATGGTGGCAGGCAAGAGATAAGGAGAACCAAGCGAAAGGGGAAGCCCCTTATAAAACCTTCAGATCTTGTGAGACTTATTCACTACCACAAGAATAGTATGGGGGAAAACAGCCCCCATGATTCAATTATCTCCCACTGGGTCCCTCCCACAACACGTGGGAATTATGCGAGCTATAATCCAAGATGAGATTTGGGTGGGGACACAGCCAAACCATATCAGTATGTAATTTATAACTTAATGGATTCATTGTGGAAGGAATGTAACTTTTCTATCACCATTTTCACAGTTTCAAGTGTTTGGTAAAATGAGACACACAGTAAAGATTTTGCAGGGCAATTAGTAATGTGAAAAGAAAGGATATTTAGGTTCAAGATTCCCAATACACAAATCTTCAACCGACTGGGACAGGTTTATGAAGGAAGAGCTGTTGAGAGGACGCTTGCTGCAGTCGGGATCTCAGCAGAAAGCAGATGGCATGAGCTCAGGGCATGCTGAAGGCAGGCAGGGTTACAGGAGCTACAGGAGACCACCTACAGGTGGCAGCAGCCACAGTGGGTGGCCATTCCTAACCCTGTACCTGATGGCACAGGAGGGGCAGGAGCTGCTGGGAAGGAGCCCAGCCTTCTGCAGAAGGAGGTGCTAAACCCAGCAGCAATCTGGCAAGGAGGGCCGGGGAAGCACTCACCCTGCCCTCGCTTTCCCCCAGCTCCTTTCATTAGTGGCACCCAACAGGAGCCAGAGGGCAAGTGGGACTGATGCAGTTTGCAGAGATCAGCCTCTGGGGCTGCTTGGGTACGGTGGGCCTTGAGGGCGAATGCAAGATGTACAGCTCAGCACTCCCGGTCCAATCATTGCTTGTGATGACAACCTTCCCTAACCACATCTCTCCAGGGCAATCATCTAGAGAGACGGAAGGTACCAAGTTTTGGATCATGGCTCCTGACCCCTGCCAGATATTAGGAAAACCAGGGTGAATAGGAAGCAAGAGAAGGTTCCTTCCTAAAGCGGCTTGCTTAAGTCCCCGCTGCAAGGCAGCCCAGGAAGTAGACCCAAACCAAGGGGGTAGGGCGGACCCCCTCAGAAGTTCCAATCTCAGACCTCAGTACCTCAGCACCCTGAAAGCTCCATTCCCTAGCAGCAACTCTCATGCATGTCCCATCCGTGTTCCTCCTGCATGTTGCACACATGTGTGTGCATGTGTGCACCTATGTTGGAAGGGAGAATGGAGGTGAAGAGGAGCCCTCAGCGTCCCTTAGGGGCCAAGACTAACCTCGTCCCCTAATCTGACAAGCTGGGAAACAGCACAATACAACTAAAAGTAAATCACAGGTCAGGAAAACGCTTTCAGGAAGCACAACAAAGGGATGATTTCTATTGCTACATAAAGAAGTCCTACAAAATGATAAAAATGATTCAAAGAAATGGAGAGTTCCTGCCCAAGACCCAAATAGACAAGTCTTGCACCTGATGAGGCCTACAAAGAAAAAATCCTGTGGACAAGACTTCGTCCAGACCTGCAAAGAAAGGATGGGCGCAGGCAGTGAAGAATTACCAGTGTATGCTTATTAAATGGCAATTTAATACAAACATTCATTACCAGCGATGCTCCATGGTGAGGCTGTGGCAAAACACATCACCTCACTGTCAGAGGGAATAGAAACCCTTGCGGAAAACAATTTGGAACCAATTTAGAAACAATACACTTTGAAAAAATGTTATGTTCTTGTTCCAGTTATATGGCTCCTAGGAATTTATGGTAAGGATATAATCCCAAATAAGAAAAAAGCCATATGAATCCTAATAAAGATGCTCGTTACAGCATTATTTATAGGAGCAAAAAGGTAACCAAATATTATATTTTTGTAGGCATTTGGTTTAAGTATTTCAAGAGGGGATTGAAATTAGGAAGACTGGCAACATAGAAGATACTTTAGATTTTTTAGATCTCAGGGGAGCAGAACACACAATTATGTGTATGATATGGTTATCAGTGGGTGAAATTTACACATGCAAATGGACAAGCTTGGAAGACAATGGAGCCACAGAGCAGCCACTGTGGTGGATTATGGCACCAAGGGTTAGTTTTTTTGTGTTGTCTTGCACTTGTTGCTTATGTAGCACACGCATGTACACGGTCTATGCAGTACGTGTGTATGCACGTATGTGCGAGATTCAGATATCCGAGTACATATCATTTGCTTTTTTCAAACATTTGCCCCTCTACCTCCAGGATCTGCCCACCCATCAGCGTAACTTAGTAATAAAGTCCCAGATGCAGCAGGCTCGTTCTGGTTACCTAGCAGCATGCCGGGGGGCAGCTGAGCCGAGGGGTCTTTCATCCAGTCGTCATTGGCCAGTTCTATCACGGCGTCCACGGGCGTGACTTCAGTGCAGATTAAATCCCCCACTCTCTCCTCATCTTTGGCATCCAGGGCAGACTTTAATCTCTTCACTAAATCTGAGTTGAGTGGGTAGTCTGGAAGGTAATCCGAGTTGGACATTGTTATGTCGTTTGTGCAGTGACCAGCCCTTCTTTTCTTCCTCTAAAGTGACTCCAAAATCAGCAGCTGTCCGCGAGAGTGGCATGAGGGCTGCTATAAGTAGCAGCACCCTGGCTCCTCTTACAGTCCCTGGGGAGGGCCACCTGCCAGCAGGGAGGTGTGAAGTAATCTTTCCAGAGGCCTCAGCGAAGGATTATTCTAGAGATGGGGGCAGCAGACATGTTTGTGAATGGTGCAAGAAGGAGAGACAATATTTTCAAAGAGAGCTTTCATGGGTATTGTTGAATAATGTCTTCTTTTATCAAAAGTGAGGCTCTCTCCTGAAACTTTGAAAACCTCTTCCTGGCACTGGGCTTGGACCTCAGTTCTGCAGAGAGGAATATTTTCTAATATTCTACCCCTTGTGTTCCTTCACTTCCTCTAAAAGGAGTGTCTGGTCACCTGTAAATTGGACATGACTCAAACTGCATAGAATAGAATGGAATCTTTGGTTTCCAAATTCAGAGAAGGACTGGCTGATCTCAGGAAGAAAAAATCATCACAGAAGTGAGAAAAAAGTAACCTAAATATTACCTGCGACCTCCCCATGCCTCAAGGCTGGTAAACTTGGCTCAAAGCCTATAATTCCATGACTTGTGGAAGTGCAGAGCCCTCAGGTGGATTTCTGTGCACTCCTGGGGCAGAGGTGGGGCTTTCTCTCCTTTACCTGTGTCTTCAGTGTGCTTGGGTCTCTGCATGACAACTTGTGCCTAAGCACAGCTGTTCCTGCAGCTTCTCTGCTGACACGAAGTGTACTGTGGTCTCTGAGGGCCCAGTGAAGGCCGTGGAGCTTACAGGGCCTCCTTCGCCTTGCCTCACATCTTGCCACCTTTTCCATTCCCCACTTTCTCCTCCCCTGTGCTTAATTTTCTGTCTCAATTTGGCCGGGACCACAGTGCGCCGAGACTTGGCCCAACGCTAGTCTAGATGTTTCTATGAAGGTGTTTTTGGGATCAGATTGGAATTTCTTGAACCGGCAGACTTGGAGTGAGGCCAATGGCCCTCCCTAATGTGGTGTGGGCCTCAATCAGTCAGCCGAAGGTCTGATTAGAACCAAAGACTGACCTTCCCTGAGCAAGAAGGAATTCTGGCAGCAGACAGCCTTTGGTCTCAACCTCAGGTCTTCCCTGGGTCTCCAGCCTGTCAGCCCACCCTGCTGATGATGGATTTATCAAGACTGCACAATAGTATGAGCCAATTCTTGAAGAGAAATTCTCTGTCTCTCCCTACATAGTGTTGGTTCTGTTCCTCTGGAGAACACTGACTAATATACCCTCTTCCTCCTTTCAGCTCCTTTGTGTGATTTTCCAGCTTCTATTCCATCTGCACTTGAGGTGCCAGGCACTGTAGTTCCTGCCCAACATCCACTCTCCTTCCACCTGCCCAACAAGGCCTGGCTTTCTTGGTGGGGGCACTGTGCCCAGTCCCTGGGGATGAGTCACGTTGATTTAGGTCGGTAATGTCAGTCGCAGTCTCCGTTGCTTGCTACTCAATGTCCAGTCTCCCTTGCAACCCAGTTCTGGCTGGCGGTAGCAGGCATGGGCTGCGGGGGTGAGTCTGGGAAGTTACCTGCTTTCCTGATCAAGAAGGACAGAAGTGGCTGGCATCTCTCTTTCCTGTTTTTGTTTCCTTAAACATGGACATGATATCTGGAGGTGCAGCAGCCACATCACAGCCGGGAAGCAACAGATATGAAATGAAGGATTATCACACAAAGGAGAGTGGGACAGAAAGTGGGAGAGAGACAGGGGATGACATTTCTGAACCCCTGCCCCAGCTCTGGAACACCAGCCACCAGACCTCTTGTCTTTATGCCGTAAGCACTTTCTGTGTGTTTTCTGTTACAGCTGAAGGCATTCTTGATTGATACAGCTAGTGTATTTACTCTGCCTTTCAATCATGGAAATGTCCTGGTTTTAGTCTAAGGAGGTGCAGGCGGAATGGCTCAGCCAGTGAAGAACTTGAGTTGATCCTCCCAAGCCTTCTATTCTTTGATAATAGTAATGCCCTGCCTTCTATGATAAAACCCCAATGGATTTTTTAATGACAAGAGCCAACTCCAGACTCCCCGAGTGGAGGAGCAATGGCACCACAGGTTGGGCTCATGAATGAGCAGCAGCCAGTGCCACTGGAGTGACTGCCTTTTAGTGTCACAGACCCTGACAAATGGACCCCAATGGAGACATCCTTGGAATCTCTGGTAATGGACTCTGCCCAGAAGGGAAATACGAACTCCGAACATCTGCCTGCTGTTCAGAGGCTTGACCGAACTGCAGAGTATAATTGGTCTCGGCTTCTTTCTTTGGCCCAAGAACTGGGGGTTTTGAAGGAGATTTTTGAGCTTAAATTTCCAAGCACGAATACTTTGCAGCATCAAATATCTTACATGTAGGGAGAAATCTAGCACTGGTACATTTGTGTAGGTACAATGAAATGGGGGGTAGTGACCATAGGAAAATGATCAGCACTGGGGGAGGCAATTTAAAGAAACAAAACGAGAATTATTAGAGACTGCTATCAAACTTCAAATCAGAAGGGAGGTAAAGATGAAGCACTTGTTAGGCAGATAATAAGATGACAAAGCCTCAAAATACGACACTCACTGATCTTAATTACCAAGCTATCTGCTGGGTGTTTAATCAGTGGCACATACACTATGCTAATTAATCCAGCTAATTTCGTTATAATGCAATTCTTTATCAACCCTGCTATGTATAAATTAGGAATTGAAATGTAACTAACACAAATTATATTTAAGGCAACATGAATTTCTTTATTTCAGCATGAAATCTTCTAGTCTCTATTTCTTTCTTTTTGTGATTATCTAATGTCAACCCCTCCCCACCCCAGTCCCCTGCAGCCTAAACCATCATTTGAGGAGAAAGGAACCCAGCACAAATATTTCCCCTTTTAACTTCTAGGAAATCATCTGTTTGACTTTCTCCTTCAGCGATTGTCCTTGAAAGGTGTAGAATATATTTCAGCAATCAGTGACAGACGGATCCTGGCTTTCTCTGCATAGATAAAGATTGCTTTATTGTTCTATTTTAATTTTTAAATAATCATTGGAGGGTACCATAATTTATGTATTTTCAGTGACATATTGTATGTAACTTACATCAAGTTATGTTTACAAATGTGTTTAGATGAGGACTAATAACACGTATCTTATAGAGAAGCATAAATATTGTCTGGAATTTTTAATGTCATACGGCTCTGCATCCAAAGAGGTCAGGACTGCCAGGCTTGTGATTTTCTCCTCCATCAATACTTTTAGTTTTGAACAAATTTGCAGCAAAATAACAAAGCCTAATAAATTAGTTGATAAAACTGGGGTCTAATTTAGTCCCAGCACTAAGTCCATTGCCAAAGGAAGGCCATGGTCTGGGAGAAATGAACAGTTCCAAGTCCTCAGACCCTCCTGTGACCTCAGAGTGAGGGACAAGCACTGTGCCCATCTAGACTCACTCAAAGTGACTGAGACATAGCCCTGTCTATGGATTCACTACTGAGACTCATTTCTTCTTTGGGCCTGAAATGTCCCTGCTTTTCCCTGAGAGCGTGGAGAGCAGCTCCTTCATCCTCTGGTGCCCTGAGTGCTGTTGGGTGTTTCCTTGCCTCCAGATCCAGCTGCTGGGCCCTTCCCACTCTGGGTCAGCTGGGGCTTTGCTCCCAGGACAGAGGCTTCCATCATCTCGCATCATCCTCTCTCCTGTTTTTGATTCCCACTGTCTTATTTTTTTTTCTCCTAATTCTCAGCTCCAGTGACATAGATGTTTCTCTTTGTGGTCAGAAGCTTTTTAATTTTGCTAAAGATTAATTTTTTTTGACAGAGTCTCACTCTGTTGCCCAGGCTGGAGTGCAGTGGTACAATCACTGCTCACTGCAGCCTTTACCTCCTGGGCTCAATCTAATCCTCCCACCTCAGCCTCCCGAGTAGCTAGGACTAGAGGTGCGTGCCACCATGCCAGGCTAATTTTTAAATTCTTTTTAGCAGAGAGAGGGTCTCATTATGTTGCCCAGGCTGGTTTCAAACTCCTGGGCCCAAGCAACCCTCACGCTTCAGTCTCCCAAAGTGCTGGAATTACAGGTGTGAGCCACCATGCCCAATTTGAATTCCTTTTCAATGAGTCTTTTCTAGCTTTTCTGTCTTGACAGGTTTGACCGAGATGTTTGCGTGAATGTATTTTCCATTCTGTATGGGGCCAGGCTCACCCGTCAACCCACCAGGCTGCAGTAGCCACTTTGTAGTGCAATCTTGGTACTTGAACTTGAGGTGGTTCTTTGTGCAATGAGAGAGCAGGGGCCACTTTCATTTCCCCTGTGTCTTCCGAGGCTGGAAACAATGCAATGGGATGTGGGCACAGACTAGACGTGAAGAAAGTCATTGACAATTCTTGAAATATTTTTTTTCTCTATTGGGGCATGATTTGTGATGATGCAAGGATGGAGTTTTACAATTGGAGATATGGGTATTTCCTACGAATATAATCATCAAAGCCCAAGTAACACACAAATGATTTTCATTCAGTAAACACCTTTTGAACCCTGGTTAATGCCAGGCACTTCTTGATGTGTATGTTGATTATATAATTCACAATACGTGCCACACACTTTCTAAAGGTGTTGCAAATATAACTTGTTTTCTCCTTTCAATGGTACTGAGGTTATTATCACTTGAGAGATGAGGAAACTGAGTGGGGAGCTACTGCTGAGGCCACATGGCTATTAAATGGGTTAAGATGCAAACACACAGCTGGCTGTGCATCCCAGTGTTGTGTGGTCCTGCCTCTTGTTCTGTGCCGAGTTCTTCCATCTCCTAGTCAGCTTCTTCCTCTTCCTTCCTGATATGGTTTGGATTTGGGAAGAGTGGTTTCATGGGCCAGACCCAGGGCCCTGCTGCCCTGTGCAACCTCAGGACACTGCTCCCTGTGTCCCAGCCACTCTAGCTCTAGCTGTGGTTAAAAGGGCCCCAGGTGTGTCTCAGGCCTCTGCTCCAGAGGGTGCAAGCCAGACGCTTTGGTGACTTCCATGTGGTGTTAAGCCTGCAGGTGCACAGACGGCAAGAGTTGAGGCTTGGGAGCCTCCACCTACACTTCAGAGGATGTATGAAAATGCCTAAATGTCCAGGCAGAAGTCTGCTGCAGGGGTGGAGCCCTTATGGAGAACCTCTACTAAGGCAACATGGAGGGTAAATGTGGGGTTGGAGCCTCCACACAGGGTCCCCACTGGGGCACTGCCTAGAGGAGCTGTGAGAAGAGGGCCACCATCCTCCAGACCCCAGAATGGTAGACCCACCAACAGCTTGCGCCATGCACCTGGAAAAGTGGCAGGCATTCAATGCCAGCACTTGAGGGCAGCCATGGCTGCCTCCACCCTGGGTGCAGGCACTCTCCACCCTGCAGAGCCACTAGGGTGGAGCTGCCCAAGGCCTTGGGAGCCCACCTCTTGTATCAGTGTGACCTGGATGTGAGACATGCAATCAAAGGAGATTATTTTGGAGTTTTAAGATTTATGACTGCCTTGCTGGATTTCAGACTTGCACGGGGCCTGTAGCCCCTCTCTTTTGGTTAATTCTTCCCTTTTGAAATGAGTATATTTACCCAATGCCTGTACCCCATTGTATCTTGGAAGTAACTAACTTGTTTTTGGTTTTATAGGCTTATAGGTGGAAGGCACTTACCTTGTCTCAGATGAGACTTTGGACTGTGAACTTTTGAGTTAATGATGAAATGAATTAAGACTTGGGGGACTATTGAGAATGAATGATTGTATTTTGCAATGAGAAGGACATGAGATCTGGAAAAGGCTGGGGTGGAATGATATGGATTGGATCTGTGTCCCTGCCCAAACCTCACATTGAATTGTAATCTCCAATGTTGGAGGAGAGGCCTGCGGGGAGGTGACTGGATCATGGGGGTGGATTTTCCCCTTGCTGTTCTCGTGCTACTGAGTTCTCATGAGATCTGGTTGTTTAAAAGTGTGTAGCACTTCCCCCTTCTATGTCTTCCTCCTGCTCCTGCCATGTAAGATGTGCCTGCTTCCCCTTCACCTTTGGCCATGACGGTAAGTTCCCTGAAGCCTCCCCAGCCATGCTTCCTGTACAGCCTGTGGAACCAAGAGCCAATTAAACCCCTTTTCTTTATAAATTGCTCAGTTTCAGGTATTTCTTTGTAGCAGTGCAAGAACGGACTAATACACTTCCTGTCGGTTATTTTGGTTTCTTGATATGTAGTTTTGTGAGAAAAGATGTAGAAGGGGTGGGAGGGAAGAGAAGAGGGGCAAAGGCTAAGGCAGGGATCAGGAGTATCAGGGGAGACTTCAACAGAAAGAGGCTTGAGAGTAGGTGGGAATTGGATAAAGAAAGAAAGGCCATTACTTTGATATAATCTCTTGGTTGCTGGATGGTGTTTTCCTAATCAAGATGCTTATTTGAGACTAGACCACAAGGGTCATGGCTTTTAAAGAGTTATTTAACTAATTATGTGAGTCTCTGCTGTGAAAGGAAAATCTTGAGACCCCAACATTACTAAGCTGGGAACTGCTCAGGACAAACCTGCCTCCCATTCTATTTTAAGTCATCCCTCTGCTCACTGAGCTAGATGCATATTCTGATGGCCTCCTTTGGAAAGGCTTATCAGAAACTCAAAAGAATGCAGCCATTTGTCTCTTCATCTCTCTGTGGCTTGGAAGACCCCTCCCTGCTTCAAGTTGTCCCTGCCTTTCTGGATGGAACCAATGTACTTCTTACATATACTGATTGATGTCTCATGTCCCCCTAAAATGTATAAAACCAAGCTGTGCCCCGACCACCTTAGGCACGTGTCATCAGGACGTCCTGAGGCTGTGTCATGGGCGTGTGTCCTTAATTTTGGCAAACAAACCTCCTAAAGTGATTGGAACTTGTCTCGTCATTTTTTCCTCAACTGACACTGTCATTGGGGGTAAGAGGATCATCAGTCAAGCACAATGGTGTAAGGTGAAAAGTCTGCCCTTTGATAATTAGAGGTTAAAATCATCCTAATAGATCAAAGCAGGACAGTGTAAAGTCACTTAAAGGATGAAGAATAATTTGAGAGAGCATATGCTTTCAAATTTAATCCCCTACCTCCATCTGAAATCATCTTTGAAATAAAGGAAAATGAGAAAAATGGAGAAAATCTGTATCAGTGATTAAACTTAGGACAAAGTGCATCCCTGTGACAAAAAGTTTAAGACATTTCTGGCATCAACCGGGTGGGCAGGCTTGAGGAAGGGTAGACCAGCTGGCCAAGGGTGTGAGTAGACAGAAATGCAAGCTGGGGCCCTGGGGTGAGAGTGGGGCAGATCTTGCCTCATTGGCAGGTTCAGAAAGGACTCCTGAGCCCCACAGTGTGCCCAGAACCTCAGCATCTCATGTCACGCTCAGCTGCTGGCGGCAGTGAGCAAGGTGAGGAGGGCTGTGGTGGGCACCTGGGGGGCAGTCATGCATGCTTCAGAAAGGCGCACAGCGCCTGCCATTCAGGATGGTATAGATTAAAAAATGAAACACACAAGAAACAGGAACGGAATACCCTGCCTTAGTGGTGAAGGTCCCTGGCCATCACTCTTGCTAGATTTTTTTTAATTTCCACGCCTCTGTTACAGAAAAATAAAATTTCCATAGGATTAATGTCTGTCCTCTTCTCTTTGGGCCTGAAAATACTTGACCACAGGCACACATAATCGTGATCCAACCCATCTGTGGTGGGCAGCCTTGGAGATGGCCCTCATATACATGCCCTTGTGTAACCTGCTCTCACATGGGCTGGGCCACGCTTTGTGACTTGCTTCTCACAGATATGGTGCCACTAAAGCAGAAGTGACGGGTGGCCACTTTTGTGATTAGGTTATAAATTATAAAGACACTTTGGCTTCGGTGTTGGGTGCTCTCTTTAGCTTCCTCCTCAGTAGCTCCCCTTGGGGGAAGCTAGCTGCCTTGTGGTGAGTCAGCCCCAGAAGTGGGGCTGGGGAAGGGGCAGGAAAACCTTCAGCCCTAGTGGAGCCTGAGGGTGATGACAGCCTCCTGAAAGACAGAACCACCCACCAAAAGCCATGTTCAGTTTCCTGGCCTGCAGAAATTGTAAAATTAGGAATGTTTGCTGCTTTAACCCTTTAGATTTTTGGAGTAATTTGCTATGCAGCAGTAGATAATTAATATACCACCTTAACTAGCATTTGAAGAAAGTCACAGACTTTATCCTTCCCTTTCTCATTCTCTCCTTCCCCACTCGAGGATAAGCAAAGCATGAACTCTGATTCAACAGTGGGAAAGAATGGATGATTTTTGAGTCCCAGGGTAAATGTCTTTTTATGAAACAAGAGTTGCTGCGAGAAGTGAGAAAATTTGTGAAAATCCCAAATCCATACTATCACTGAGAATCTAGATAAACATTGTCTGAAAGAGGAATGAGAGAGGACCAAGGAAGAGTCCTCTGGGATGAAAACCATATTTCAAGTTTTAAAATGAAATTTATACAGTGATTGAGACTGCAGAAAACCAAGTCAGTGATTTTAAAAGACCAGACACAGAAATCCTCTCAAACTCAGAGTGTGAAAGGAACAAAATGATGCACATAAAGAAAAGTAATGCCAAAGACAGATTCAGGAAATGTGTATATCTTAGGAGAAATAAGAGTAGAGAGAACATAATAAGTAAAGAAGTAATACAATATACCTTTTCCTATGGACTGAATTGTGCCTCATGTCGCAGGTTACAAAATCAGTGTACCCAAATCAGTAGTACTGCTATACACCAATAAAAACCAAGCTGAGAATCCAATCAAGAACCCAATTATTTTTACAATAACGGCAAACAAAATCTAGGAATATACTTAACCAAGAAGGTAAAAGATCTCTACAAGAAAAACTACAAAAAACTGCTGAAAGAAATCATAGATGACACAAACAAATAGAAACATATTGCATACTCATGAATGGGAAAATGACCATACTTCCCAAAGCAATCTACAAATCCAATGCAATTCACACAAAAATGCCATCATCATTTTTCACAGAACTAGAAAAAAAATCCTAAAATTTACATGGAACCAAAAAAAAGAGCCTGCATAGCCAAAGCAATACTAATCAAAAAGAAAAAAATCTGGTGTCATCATATTACCCAACTTATACTACAAAGCTATAGCTAACAAAACAACATGGCACTGGTATAAAAAAAACGAATGTAGACCAATGGAACAGAATAGAGAACCTTGAAATAAAGCCAAATACTTACAGATAACAGATCTTCAACAAAACATGCAGAACATAAATTAGGGAAAGGACACACTATTCAATAAATAGTGCTGGGAAAAGTGGCAAATCACATGCAGAAGAATGAAACTGGACCCCCATCTCTCACCTTATACAAAAATCAACTCAAGATGGATCAAAGACTTAAATCTAAGGCCTGAAACCATAAAAATTCTAGAGGATAACATCGGGAAAAATCTTCTGGCTGTTGGCTTAGGCAAGGAATTCATGACTAAGACAAAGAAAGCAAATGCCACAAAACCAAAAATAAACAAATGGGACCTAATTAAACTGAAAACCGTCTGCACAGCAAAAGTAAATAGACAACCCACAGAGTGGGAGAAAATAGTCATAAACTATGCATCTGACAAAGGACTAGCATCCAGAATCTACAAGGAACTCAAACAAATTAGGAAGAAAAAAAACCAAATAGAGCTTATCCATGTAATAAAAACCCACCTGTACCCCAAAAACTGTTGAAATAAAACAGTTTACCACAAGCAAGAAAAAAACCAAATAATCCCATCAAAAAGTGGGCAAAGTTCATGAATAGACATTTCTCAAAAGAAGATATACAAATGACCAACAAACATGACAAAATGCTCAACATCATTAATCATCAGGGAAATGCAAAATAAAACCACAATGAGATTCCACCTTACTCCAGCAAGAATGGCCATAATTAAAAAGTCAAAAAAACGATAGATGTTGGCATGAATGTGGTGAAAAGGGAACACTTTTACACTGCTGGTGGGAATGTATATTAGCACAACCATGATGGAAAACAATATGGAGATTCCTTAAAAAACTAGAAGTAGAACTGCCATTTGATCCAGCAGTCCCACTCCTGGATATCTACTCAAAGAAAAAGAAGTCATTATATGAAAAAGAAACATGCACTGAATGTTTTATAGCCACACAATTCACAGTTGCAAAGATATGGAACTAACCTGAGTGCCCATTGATCCATAAGTTTATAAAGAAAATGTGGTATATATACACCATGGAATACTACTAAGCCATGAAAAGCAATGAAATAATGTCTTTTGCAGCAACTTGGATGGAGCTGGAGGCTATTGTTCTTGTTTTTTTTTCTTTTTTTTGAGACAGAGTCTCACTTTATTTCCCAGGCTGGAGTGCAGTGTCGTGATCTCAGATCACTGCAACCTCCACCTCCCAGGTTCAAGGGATTCTTGTGTCTCAGCCTCCCAAGTAGCTGGGATTACATGCGCCACCACACCCAGCTAATTTTTGTATTTTTAGTAGAGACGGGGTTTCGCCATGTTGTCCAGGCTGGTCTTGAACTCCTGACCTCAAGTGACCCGCCTGCCTTGGCCTCCCAAAGTGTTGGGATTACAGGCCTGGGCCACTGCGCCTGGCCTGGAGGCCATTATTCTAAGTGAAGTAACTCATGAATGAAAAACCAAATATTGTATGCTAAGCTATGAGGATGCAAAGGCATAAAAGTGATATAATGGACTTTGGGTACTTGGGGGGGATATTGGGATGGTGAGGTATAGAAGCCTACGTAGTGGGTACAGTGTACACTGTTCAGGTGAGGGGTGCACTAAAATCTCAGAATTCACCACTACAGAGCTTATCCATGTAATAAAAACCCACCTGTACCCCAAAAACTGTTGAAATAAAAAAAAGATAAAAAATTGTATCTAAAAGATCAACAAATCAAATCCAGGAATGTGCTCAAAGAATAATACATATGATCAAATAGTTTATTGTAGGACTGCAAAATTTGTTTAGCCTTAAAAACACTATTAACATGTTTTACCATCCTTTGGTATATTATGAGATAAAATAAAAATAAAATATGATAAAATACGATTGTATCTCAATAGATGATACAATAACATTTAATACCATTCAATATCCATTTCTTATTAAAACTAGTGAGCTAGAATTAAAGGATATTTTCTTATATGGTAGAGATTATCTGTCCAAAAGTAACAACCAACATCATATTTAATGCTGAGTTTTACTATGGTCAAGAGCAAAACAAGCAAGCTCACCATCATCACTTCTTCCCTGTCTCAGTTTGAAATCAGTTGAGAGGAGTCATCAGACACATGGGTCAAAATGTCAGCTTCATTACTGATAAAGCCAACTGCAGCATGTGGCTTTAGATCTGAAGCCAGAAGAGCTTGCCAGCAGTCCCTGAATTACACAACATACCACAGTCACTGGCAGCTCTGACTCTCCCCACCCATACCCAGCTAGGGCTGGCTCTTTCAGGAAGCAGAGAAAACCAGACAATGCTACCTTCTCAGGTGGCAGATTCAAAGAGAATCCAGAGGAGGCCAAGCCATGCGGGCAAATTCTTTCTCCCAAACAAATGCTCCCAAGAAGGAAAATATGAGAATTCGAGGAAGGTCAGGAGCATCACAGAAATGTAACCTTTACCATACGGGAGCATGTAGTCAAGGGGACCCCTAACAGTATTCTACACTCTTTGAGAAGTTTTAGCCATTGTGATAGGACAGGAAAAAGAAACGGGAATGGTAAATATCTTAAAGGAAAATCAAAATGATTGGTCGTTATCTGCAAATGTTATAGCTATTTAGAAAATCCAAGCAAATCAATTGAAAAACATTAATTAGAGCTTACAGAAGTGTTTGGTAAGCTAGCCTATTGCTTTCCTTAAATGACAGAATTAATGGCTTTTCCCTATACCAGCAAAGTTAGAAAATTGGGCAAGTTGTGGAAGGAGGGATCCTGGGAAAATAAATTCATAACAATGTCCAATAAATACAATAAAAGAATTTTGGAAGAAAATCTGCCTTGCCAAACTGACAAAATATGTTATGAAGCTACAATAATTCTTAAAGTGTGGTAGTGGCAAAAGAATCCATGCAAGATCAAGGGAAGAATACTAAATTCAGAAACAGAACTAACAAATAGGTTTAGAATATGACATAGTGGCTGTGATGGTTTGAATGTGTCCCCTCCAAAATTCAAGTGTTAGCAATGTGATGGTCTTAAGAGGCAGGGCCTGTAAGATTGATGAGGCCGCGAGGGTTCCTTCCTCACGAACGGGATTTAAGGCCCTTATAAAAGGAGCTTCATGCAGTATTCAGCCCTTTTTGTCCTTCCACCTTCTGCCCTGGGAGGACACAGCGTTTCTCCCCAACAGAAGATGCAGCATCAGGGTGCCATCTTGAACGTGGAGACCAGGCCCTCAACAACGAATCGCCAGCCTCTCAATCCTGGACTCTCAGCCTCCAGAAAGGTGAGAAATAAAATTATGTTGCTTTTTAATGACCCAGTTGCAGGTATTGTTCTGTAGCAGCCCAAACAAAAAGAGTGACATTTAAAGTCATGATTCTAGGAAGGATTGTCAACAAACGCAGTTGGCATAACTGAAAAAAATACAAGTTAAATCTGTCATCCCACACACCAAAAGAAATCCCGGATGATTTAAAAATTTAAACAATGAAAATGAAATCATACCACCACTAAAGGAGACTGTAGATACACAGTTTTATTACCTTGGGCTGAAGAAGGGCTTCCTAAACTTCAAGACAAAGGTAGGATATCGAAGATAGATTTGCCCACACAAGCGATTTTAAACTTCCAAATACCAAAAAACCTTAAAAATTAAGTGGAAAGGGCACCTGTGAGAAATGTCACAGAGGGTCAAACCTTCACATGTCAAGGGCTTCTTAATATTCAGTAAGGACACCTCCACATCTCTGATGGTAAAAAGGACCAATGACAATTACAGCCAATTCACGTGAAAGAAGTCAAAATGCCAATAAATTTCTAAAAGTGATGTTCCATCTCACTAATATTCAAAGAAATGCAAACTAAAATATTAAATTGATAAAACTTTGAAAATATGTGTATATATGCTGGGATACCTATAGAAAAGGGGCATTTCTGTACATTTCTGGTGGGCATAAAGTTTCTGTAGGATGGAATGCATGGCATGACATGATTTCATTTTTGGTAAAGTATATTTAAAATTATGTTTAGAGAAAGATGGGAGATTCCAAATATTAACCATGGTTATCTCTAAATGAGTGTTTACAATTTTTGTGTGGTCTCAGTTTTCTACCACAAGATGGTCTTATTTTTGTAAACATACTGAAAGCTATTTTTTTTTTTAAATAAAAGGATACATTTATGAGGCTACTTTAGAAAACTTTGAGGAATGAGTAAAAGATTGGGGGTGTCCTAGAAGGTACAAAGTGACAGTGATTAGAAGTGTTGTTTGAGTGTGGGAATTAACAGACTAATGGAGTAGATGAGATGGGCTAGAAATAGTCCTCGGTGCATATTAGATCTCAAGACTGTTGAAGCTGAAAAACTGTCATTTGGAAGATTGCAAGCGATTCCTGTAGGGGGAACTTTCCCTGGGAGGGGCTGCTTACTAAACCCCTTTAAATTGGAAACAACCCAATATCCAACAATGGGGAATTGGCTAAGTAAACGATGGTACGTTGATTCATTGGAGTTCTATGTGGCCATACAAATGCTGTGTTGGTAGAATATTTAATGGCATGGAAATTTGTTTACAGTTTATTGTTAAGTGCACATCTGGTTTCAAAACCAAATGCATATTATGATCCATATTTCCAAAAAGTATGTATTTATTTAGAGAAAAGACTTGAAGGATGCATTTCATTTTTTTCTGTTGACTTATCTGTATTTTTTCTATAGTGACATCTATTTATTTTATAAGAGAGTACACTGTAGATGCAATTTATATATAAGTTTACATAGAAATGTAAAAAGAGAGGGAATGGTTTTCAGGTTGGTAAGTCTCAGCTCTCAGATGACACAATGAATCAATGCACCCAGGAAGGGTGAGTCACAAGGGGGTTTGTCAGCAAAAGGCCAGGGGGCAAATGCTATTGTGGGCCTCCTAAATCCTGTCCATGGGAGAGCACCCTGGCCTCCAAAGAGTAAAGAGCCACAGGCTAAATCCTCTATCCTGTGAGGCAGCAGCTTGAGGCCATCCTGACCAGGAGTCATGTGACATCTGCTTCATGTGGCTGGCTCTCTGGTTCTGGCTCTGTGCACTTGGCTAACTGCTGGTGGTGTGGGCTTCCCTTGGACTGTGGAGAATGGATTAATGGGACATTATCTGGGACAGGAGGCCAGCTGAATCATGCTTCCCTGTAGGGAGATGAGCAATGACTGGAGAGTCTGAAATGACAGTGAGGGAGAGGCGTTAAGAGCCACAGGGCTGTGTGCCTGTGGGGTTAAGGGCAGGTGGAAACACCCAGGAGAAGAGGAGAACTGTTCTGAGAGGGGAAATGATGGAACAACTTTGAACATGTCGCACCTGTAGAACTGCAGGATGTACAGATGGAGATTTCTTGGGTGTGGTAGGATGTTCATGTCTGGGAGGATTCTGGACCAGAAGAACAAATACAGGGTCATCAACAGATGATATTCTTGAAGGAGGTCACCCAGGAAACCCAGAGAAACAGAGAAGCAGCTAAGGACAGAACCCCAGCGTTTCAATACCCAGAGGTGTGGAGGGGAAGGGGAGCATGCACAGAAGTGTGAGGGGATGATCAGAGAAGAGGGGATCAGCACGGAACCCAGGGCAGAGCGGGATGCTGAGGCCAGGGAGTCATCAGCGGTGTTTAGTGGCACAGAGCAGTGTAGAAGGACAGAGGATGAGGGAAACCATTTTGGTCAAACCCCAGGGGCAGAAGGCTGCACCTTGCTGAGAATTGGACCAGAGGAAAGAGAAGACTGAGTGTCCACTGTCACAAGGAGGCAGGATTTGAAGGGAAAAGGATGGACTTGTCATCCTTTTGTGTGGGACTGCAGAGCTTTGACAATGCTTGATTCCCGAAAAGTAAAAGTGCCCACAGAGAGACTTCATTGTATGGAAGGTACTGCAGCCAGTACTGCATCCAATACAATGATGGAGCAGAAAGGCTGATGATCGCAGAGTCAGGGGTCTCACCTCCAGCTGAAGCAGGAAAACATCCACTGGTTCAGGAGGGAATAAGGATGGACAGACAGATGTCAGTTTGTCCTGGGAGTCCAGATTAGTGAGAGAGGAAGTCTAGTGGTATCTTTTAATACAATAAGAGTCAGAATCATTTGCTGAGAGAGAGAGGCAGAGATGGCTGGGCACAGAGCTTGCACAGCAGTAAACATTAGAAATGGTTGTTGTGGTTAGTGGGAGAGTATATTAGTCTGTTCTCAGACTGCTAATAAAGACACACCCAAGCCTGGGTGATTTATAAAGGAAAGAGTTGTAATTGAATCACAACTCTGCAGGGCTGGGGAGGCCTCAGGAAACTTACAATCATAGTGGAAGGGGAAGCAAACACATCCTTCTTCACATGATGGCAGGAAGGGGAAGTGCTGAGCAAAGAGGGAAGAGCCCGTTATAAAACCATCAGATCTTGTGAGAACTCACTCACTATCATGAGGACAGCATGAGGGTAACCGCTCCTCCCTTATTAAATTACCTCCCACTGGGTCCCTCCCACAACACGTGGGGATTATGGGAACTACAATTCAAAATGAGATTTGGCTGGGGGGCACAGCCAAACCATATCAGAGAGGTAGCTGATTAGGAGCAAAGGGAAAATGGGAGGGTAGCATGGAGAGACCATGAGTGTTAGTGGCACCTGCAGTAAGGGATGTTCCCTCCTTTGAGCCTGTCACAGGTCTTATTCTCTGATCTATCATGAAGGGTTAAGGAGAGACATGGTCTATCTTTCAGTTGTCCTTAATCCCAAAGAATTATTCTAGTAAGCCTCTGCGCTAGGCTTGCAGAACAAGGTTCATGGTCTCTAGGGGCATCTAGCCAAAAGAAGTGGGAAGATAAGAACATAAAATAAGGAACTTGATCAGCCCGGGCAATAAGTGGTGGTGAGGGGGAGGCAACTTCTTGCTATAGTAACCACAGAACTCATGGGCAGGTGGCTTTTGCACTGGAATCCAAGGGATGGGCATAATTTTGGAAGGTGGAAGGTTTTCCTGGTTGGAAGGAGGTGGGTGAGCAAAGGGATATGATATGGAAACACCAACAGGTGTGTAGAACAGACCAGCAGGAGAGGAAGGCACGAGTGAGATGGAGCCTCAGGAAGAGGCTGGGGTGGCAGGGAGGGTCCTGAACGCCAGGGATCGACGGTTCATGAGCAACTATATAATTTTTTGGAGAAAACTTGTGAAATGACCAGGGTGCTGTTTTAGGAGGGTGAATCTGGCATAATTTCTAGGAAGGAGAGGAAAGGAGAACCTGGGGGCAGAGAGATGGCTCCTGTGTCACCGATCTCTAAAGAGTGGCTAATGAGTGGCAAAACAATGAGATTAAACAATCCACGTGATTATGCATTTACACTTCTAATTTTAAATCCAGCACCCTAATTAAGCATAAATTATTTTGTCATTCAAATGTATTCTAGTTCGAAGCTCCCTCTCTGTTGGTGATGAGAGGGAGGAGGGTAGAGGGGAAGTAACCACAAGACAACAATCAGGATCATCTGTCGTTTCTACTGAAGAGTTCTGAAGGCCATGCAGCTGTTCCCAGGTTTCTTGCCTTCTAAACGGTGCTGGCCACTTGCCATCCTGACCTAGCTGTACCTTCTTTGAGAGGTGGCCATTGCCGGAGGTGGGTTGTGTCCTTTGGTTGTGACTGGTTTTTCATGTAACCCCCCCAAGTCTCTGCCTTGTAAAGGACGGCTGGAGTACAGCATGGGAGAGTCCAGTTGCCCTCATGTCTAGAATCAATTAGAAGCCCAGTTATCACCAAGAAGAACGTCCAGGCCCCAAACAAATTTACACAGGATGCCAGACATTCCCTCTGTGACAGCCAAGGAAGGGGATGTCTGAGCCCAGCTGGGCAGGGAAGTGCAGCCCATTCTAATCCCGTCAGTGGTGCAGATGGCCTGAGGGGAGAGCTGGGTAGGATGGAGGGAGGGAACCCAGGTAGGAGGGGAGGGGATGCTGGGTTCACGTGGATCTGTAGGACCAGCCTGCATGTTTGGGAACTTGTGGTTCTGCAGAGCTGCTGCTCTCCCTCTGGTGGATCAGCTGCGGGCCTTGTTTGTCCTGCAGTGGTAATCCCCTTCCCTCATCTGTCCCACCAGCGGGACAAAGCCACTATTGGGGTGGGGGAAATGTGTGCCCAAGAAGAAGAGGGGCTCATTCTCCTGGTGCCTTCCAGACTGCCTGGGGTTGTAGGGACTTGGGCCCCCCACTACTGACGGTAGCACCCCCTGAGTGGCCCCCTCTACTCCTGAGTTTAGGACCTCTCAAGTGTGGATGTCGGGGCAAAATAGTTACTGTGTTTAACAAGTGTGTGCTTCATGTCTTTTCAGTTCCAGACTCTGTAAGAGGGCACAGGATAGAAACATTAAAACCAAATAATCCCTCTTGCCGAGGCTTTATAATATGGCTGACAGCCAGTCATAAGTCTAGAGAACATTTTAATGCATGATGTCAAAGGCAAGGGTGGTAGACATGATATGTAAGTGATGGAAGAGTTCATAAGAAAAAAGATGATTGTAAGTTTGGATTGTATTCTGAAGACTTCCTGGAAGGGGTGACATTGAACCTGCTCCAGAGCGGGGTATGATTTAGAGAGGCAGAGTGGGGCTTCCGGAGGAGGGGCAGGGCGGGAGAGCCCAGCAGAAGCAGGGCAAGGGTGAAGAAGGGGACTGAGCACACACTGGTTAATTCAGGAACTCAGTTAGTGATCCTGTGTTCCAGGCACCAGGGTCACAGGAGTGAACAAGAGACAAGGTCCCCATGCTCCTATGGGAGACAGTGAACAAATAAACACCTCAGAGGCCACAAAGTGCCTTGAATGAAAATAAGGATGGGGAGCACTAGAGGTGAAGGGTGGCTGCTTTCTGATGTGGCGTGATCTGGGCGCTTTCTT
Organism: Papio anubis; assembly: GCF_008728515.1. Classification (NCBI taxonomy): domain Eukaryota; kingdom Metazoa; phylum Chordata; class Mammalia; order Primates; family Cercopithecidae; genus Papio; species Papio anubis. The sequence continues at coordinate 120,169,871 of NC_044985.1, forward strand.
GGATAAAGTGACATTTGAGCAAACACCAAGGGAAGAGAGGAAGGAGCCATGCAGATATTGGGGGTGGGGGTGGGTGGAAGAGTGTTCTAGGACAAGAGAACAGCAGGTGCAAAGACCCCTGGGCAAGGAATGTGCTAGCTGTGTTTGAGGAACAACCAGGAGGTTCACTGGGTTGGGGTGCAGTGAGATGAAGGGTGGCTAAGTCATGCAGGGGCTTAAAGGTCATTATGAGGAGGCTGACTTTTCTGCTGGGGGAGATGGGAAGCTACTGGAGTTCTGGAGCAGAGGATGACTCGCCTGCTTTGGTTGCTGAAAGGATCTGAGGGTGGACTACAGAGGGCAGGGGTGGGACCAGGGAGACACTTAATGGAGCTACTGCAACAATTCAGGTGAGAGTTGGTGGCTTGGACCAGTGCAGTAGCAGTGGACGGCATGAGAAGAATTTGGAAACTGAAAATATGTTAAAGATAGAGGAGTCAGGATTTCCTGATGGATCAGATGTGGATGTGAGAGGAGGAGGAGCCCAGGGTGACTCTAGGCTTTTGGGCTGAGCCACCAGAGCTTGGAGTGTCCATGACTGGGATAGGGAAGGCTTGGGGAGAAAAAGGCATCAGTGGGCAAACCCAGGACATTAACTTTGGACTTTTAAAGTTGGAGTTCATCATAATATATCCAAGGCAGGGGTTGAGTAGGCAGTTGGAAACACTCCACTATTTTTAGTTTGAGGAAAAGGTCCAGCTGGAAGACAGAAATTTGGAAGCCATCAGCATTTAGATGGCATTTGAGACCTTTTGTTGAGATGATGCTATACAGAGGGTGAGTGTGGATAGAGAAGAGCAAACTCGGGTTTCCACAGGATGATTTGCAAAAAACCAGACAAAGTACATGGGTCCACCTTGCACAAAAGAAAACATTGCCAAGTAAATATATATATATATTTTTAAAAACAACTTTATGGCCAGGCATGGTGGCTCATGCCTGTAATCCCAGCACTTTGGGTGGCCAAAGTGGGCGGATCACCTGAGGTCAGGAGTTTGAGACCAGTCTGGCCAACATGGCGAAACCCTGTCTCTACTAAAAATACAAAAATTAGCTGGGTGTGGCGGCAGGCGCCTGTAATCCCAGATACTTGGGAGGCTGAGGCAGGAGAGTCGCTTGAACCCAGGAGGCAGAGGTTGCAGTGAGCCTAGATAGTGCCTCCGCAACCTGGGCAACAGAGTGAGACTCCATCAATAAATAAATAAATAAATAAATAAATAAACAAACACAACTTTATTGAGCTATAATTGACATACAATAAAATTCCCTCTTTTTTTTTTTTTTTTTTTTTGAGACGGAGTCTCGCTCTGTCGCCCAGGCTGGCGTGCGGTGGTGCGATCTCGGCTCACTGCAAGCTCTGCCTCCCGGGTTCACACCATTCTCCTGCCTCAGCCTCCCAAGTAGCTGGGACTACAGGCGCCTGCCACCGTGCCCAGCTAATTTTTTGTATTTTAGTAGAGACGGGGTTTCATCGTGTGAGCCAGGATGGTCTCGATCTCCTGACCTCGTGATCCGCCCACCTCAGCCTCCCAAAGTGCTGGGATTACAGGCGTGAGCCACCGCGCCCGGCCAAATTCCCTCATTTTAAGTGTAAGATTTGACTTTTGACAAATGCATGTTGTCATGTATGCACTGTCACAACTGATATGCAGGATGTTTTCACTACCTTAAAAACCCAAGTAGGAATTAAAAAATATTTTTCCCCCACTCTGAGCCACTACTGTGGGTTATTTTTGTGCGATGTGTTCGTATCTTGCTTGGTGCAGCGTAAACATCATAGAACCTGAGGCCAGCCGGCTGCCGAAGACCGAGTGTAGCAGTCAGCGTTCACAAAAATTCTGAATCTAAATAGTGCAGAAATAAAGGACTTATTTTATCATTTACATTTTAAATGGATTAACTTACTTCCCGAGTAGGAGTCTGGTTCAGGAAACCTCCCTGATTGTAAACGCTGACAGACAGTTTTTATGAAAGGACATGTTGATCCCCACTGGACTAAGTATCTTACAGACCAATACAGTTAATGGAATCTTGGTTTGAGTTCGGCCGCAGATAACTGGCTGCTCAGGTCCTGGGCTCCATTTTGACAGGACTCCGCTCCCTAACCACTAGGAGACACGACATGGAACTCTTTCCTGCGATGAAGGACAGGTCACATCTAGGGCTTCCAAACTGGCACAGGCCACACGAGAAAGCTCACTAAGGCTCTCTTCAGGAGGTGGAGAGATCCTCTCACAGCTCTTCTGCTTGTGCCTTGCCAGACTCAGAGCAGCCGGGGAGAGAGGAGCTATTTTGATGGGAGGGATGTCCTTCCACCACTGGCCACTCACAGAAGTGACCAGAAGCCTGTCCCCAGGGGCTCTCTCTCCATAGTAGGCCCTGGAATGTGGCTGATGAGCCCAGATCAGGTGAGCCTGGGGCAGCAGCCCCCAGGTGTCTCTCCTGGGGCCAACCGCTGACCTCCCGGCCTCTGCTCACACCTGCTCAGAACCCGCAGAGCTGAGGCCTCGGGAGAAGAGGCCTTGCAGGTGGTGACAGGACACACCCATCAGGATGCTGTAGAAGGGGAGTGGGGTTAGCTGTAAGAGTTGGATCCTAAATCAATCAGCCTGAGGTTGAGGCAAATCCCCCTTGTCACTGGAGTCTTTGGAACTCGCCTGGGTTAACACCCCTCACCAGCCACGTGTCATGGGGTGTAACCTGACATCTCTGTGCCTCAGTAGTCTCCTTCATCAAATGAGGGGAACATAACACTCTCACGTGCGTTAACACATAAACGGTGCTGGTTCACGGCAAGGACTCAGTCAATGCTTTCTTTATGATTATATGAATGTTGTTTAGTGAGGCGTGAATGTGACACTGTACACATTGGTGTGTACAGCAGTTCAGTCAGGACTCTGTGGCCGTGGGTGTAACATTTGTGAGGACAGGAGTTTCTGAACTCTTCCTGGGAGAGGAAAATAGATCTATTTAGCTGAGAGCCTCATGTACATGATGGTAAAAATCATCCGTGGGTGGGTCAGGCAAGGTGGCTTATGCCTGTAATCACAGCACTTTGGGAGACCAAGACAGGTGGATCACTTGAGCCCAGGAGTTCGAGACCAGCCTGGGCAAGCTGGTGAAACCTTGTCTCTGCCAAAAATACAAAAATTAGCCAGTCATGGTAGTGCATACCTACAATCCCAGTTACTTGAGAGGCTAAGGTGGGAGGATTGCTTGAGCCTGGGAGGTTGAGGCTGCAGTGAGCTGAGATCATCCCACTGCACTCCAGCCTGGGTGATAGAATGAGACGTCATGTCAAAAAAAAAAAAAAAAAAAAAAGAAAAAAGAAAAAAAAATTCACCTCCGTATGGCCACAGGTAGGAAATTGAGGTGTGTTTCTCCCAGGGGCATTTGACTACAGTAACAGCCTAATTGGGGCCTGGATGGTGTGATAAATGGAGGGCTGAATGCCCAAGGTTGGTGTAGGGCCATGGACAGCATCCTGGGTCTATCCCTTCCTGCCCTGATAAGTGGTCTCAGTTTCTCCATATGGACTATGATGAGCCTGGATGAAATTATCTCTGGGGTCCATTCTAGCGCCGAAACCCTTGATCTCTTAAGAGTTAGTGCTTAGACTCTCCCCAGGCAGCGTCCACTGGATTTGATAGAGATAAAAATGTGAACAAGTATCTATTTAATACCAACAAGACCTCAATTTCCCTTAAATTCCTGCTCCAAAGCCAGTTTTTTCCCGCAGCTCCGAAGGGCAGAGGAGCATTGCCAGGTGAGCCTCATCAGGCTGGACTCAGCTGCTGGCAAATTGGAAAGTATTCTTTGCTTCAGAAGGTAATGAGAATTCGTTGCCAGATCGTTAAACTTTGCTCTTTCCTGGAGGTGTGGGGAATCAAAACAAGGCACTTTGGAGCAGGCCCAGCCAGTGACTGGGAAGGCCACAGATCCATGTATGTCCAAAGTGGACAGTCCATCTTTCTTCCTTTCTTTCTTTTTTCTTTTTTCTTTTTTTTTGAGATGGAGTCTTGCTCTGTCACTTCACTGCAACCTCCACCTCCCAGGTTCAAGTGATTCTCCTGCCTCAGCCTCCCGAGTAGCTGGGATTACAGGCATGCACCATCATGTCTGGCTAATTTTTCTATTTTTAGTGGAAATGGGGTTTCATCCTGTTGGTCAGCTTGTCTTGAAATCCTGACCTCAAGTGATCGGCCTGCCTTGGCCTCCCAAAGTGCTGGGATTACAGGTATGAGCCACTGCGGCCGGCATTTTTCTTTCTTTTTTTCTTCTTTGAGAGAGAGTCTCTCTATTGCCTAGGCTGGAGTGCAGTGGCATGACCTTGGCTCGCTGCAACCTCCAACTCCTAGGCTCAAGTGATCTTCCCACTTTAGCATCCCAAGTAGCTGAGACTATAGGTGTGCACCACCACACTCAGCTAACTTTTCATATTTTTGGTAGAGACGGGGTTTCATCATGTTGCCCAGGGTGGTCTTGAACTCCTGAGCTCAAGTGATCCACCCAACTCGGCCTCCCAAAGTGCTGGTGGGATTATAGGTGTGAACCACCATGCCTGGCCTCGTTTTTTGTAAGTCGTGGTAAAATACACATAATGTAAAACTTGCCATTTTAGCCTTTTTTATTTTATTTTTATTTGTTTATTTATTTTTTAGACAGAGTCTCACTACAGTCTCACTCAGGCTGTAGGGCAATGGCATGATCTCGGCTCACTGCAGCCTCGGCCTCCTGGGCTCAGGTGATCCTCCCACCTCAGCCTCCTGAGTAGGTGGGACCACTACGCCTGGCTAATTTTTGTATTTTTTTGTAGAGATGGGATTTCTCCATGTTTCCCAGGGTGGTTTCAAACTCCTGGACTCAAGTGATCCATCCGCCTCAGCCTCCCAAAGTGCTGGGATCGCAGGTGTGAGCCACTGTGCTTGGCCTCATTTTAGCCATTTTTAAGTTCAATGGCTTTAAGCGCATTCATACTATTGTGAGATCATCACACTGACCATCTCCAGAACTCTTTCTTCTCAAACTGAAGCTCTGAACCTATTGAACAGCTCGCATTCCCATCTACCCCCAGCCCCTGGCAATCGCCATTCTGCTGTCTGTCTCTATGAATTTGACTATCTTATATACCACATCTAAGAGGAATCAAACATTCTTTGTCATTTCGTGACCTGTTTATTTCACTGAATATAACGTCCTCCAGGTTCATCCATGTGTGAGGATTTCCTTCCTTTGAAGGCTGAATAGTATTTCGTTGCATGTAGAAAATCACATTTTGCTCACCCACTCATTGTCAATGGCCATGCGTGTTGCTTCCACTTTTGGCTATTGTGAGTAACGCTGCTGTGAACGTGGTGTGAAGGTGGAAAGGGCACTTCTTGTGCCTCGTTTCATCGTGTGTCCCTTGCCCCTGCTTGGAGGGGCTGAAATTCCTCTCCCTAGAGTTGGGACTTCTCTCAGATACGGCAACTCCAGTTTGCTTATTTTCTCAAATACCCAAGTGTCTTTCAGAATGCTACAGCACAGAGCAGAGAAGGGATGATCGTGGCTGGGCAAACGGTAAGCCAGGCGCCCCTTAATGTCCATTTCTACCAAAATAGCTTCTTAATGTGATGCTCATCACACACTGTATTAGGATTGGGACTGCATCCTAATGGACCCTCTAGGACACATTAGCCCTATTCTCAACACACCCACCCCCCTTCAAATAGGCACAGACGCTGACCTGTGTGTGGAAGAGCATCACATAGGAATATTCTTCTGCAGCCTTCAAAGAACTTGGCAGAAACAACTGAGGCTTCGGCTTAGGTTATTTAAATATTCTTCTTGACAACAGTTGTTCAATAAACTCAGCTAATTCTTCTGGCCGTTTCCGCAGGTCCATGAACGTTTGAGGAGGCACACCTTCCGATTTTTTTTTTTTTCTGCTCGGGATTCATGCTTCCTGTTCCCCTAAAAGTAGCACCACATTTTTCAGTTAATTAAATTTAGTTAAAAGAAGGGAAAGTGGGCAAAAGACATGAACAGACAAGGGTAAGTACAGATGGCAAATATGCACACAGAAATATTTCACCATCATTAGCCATCAGGGAAGTGCAACTTGAAGTGACAATGAGTTATGGCTGCACACCGATCAGAATGGCTAAAATAAAAAATTGCGACATCACATGCTGGTGAGGATGAGAGAAACTGGCCCCCTCATTCCTGGCTGGTGAGTGTGTAACACGGTGCAGTCACTCTGGAAAAACAGTTTGGTGGCGTCTTCGTGAACTAATATGTAATTTCCATAGACCCGGCAATTTCACTCCTGGGCATTTATCCCAGAGAAATGAAAACTTGTGTTCACCCGAAAACCTATACATGAATATTCGTAGCAACTTTATTTGTATTACCCCAAACCAAAAATAACACAAGTGTCCTTTAATGGGTGAGTGGCTAAAGCAACTGTGGTGCAGACATACCGTGGGGTACCGCTCAGCAATGGAAGAGGCACAGACGTATGCAGTAACTCGGATGAATCTCACGGGCATTATGCTGAGTGAGAAGTCAGTCCCTAAAGGTAACACACTGTCTCATTCCATTCATATGACATTCTCGAAATAGCAAAATTACGGAGTTGGGGAACAGATAGTGGCTTCCAGGGCTAAGGGATGGGGGAGGGCAGGGAGGTGGGTGTGCTTGTAGGAAGGCAACAAGAAAGATTCTTCTGGAGTAAATGTTCCGTGGCGGTGGATACAGGATCCTACACATGATAAAATTGCATAGAACTAAGCGCATGTGCACACACACCAATGAATACACAAAATGAGGATAATTCGAGTAAGATCAGTGCTTTGTATTTTTGTCAGTGTTCTTGTGATGTTGTATTATAATTTTGCGAGATGTTACCATTGGGGGAAACTGGGTGGAGGGGACACGGGATCTCTCATCTCTCTTGTATTATTTATTACAACTGCATGCGAATCTGCAGTTATCTAAAAATAAACGGTTTAATTGAAAAACAAGGGAAGGGGCTAAGCCATTAGACTCCTGTTCGTCCCTCTGAGATGAAGTTTGTTTGGCCAGAGGGCAGCACCCACCCATCCTGATTCTCAAGGCGTCCATGAAGTCGCTAAACAATCAGGAGGATCGCTTGAGCCCAGGAGGTTGAGGCTGCAGCGAGCTATGATCATGCCACTGCACTCCAGCTTGGGTGACAGAGCAAAATCCTGGCTCTCTAAAACAAAAATACATAACTGTAGTGCCTGGTGAACCCCAGTTTAAGGCTTGGGGTTCTTTATGTATGGTGTTGGGGCCTAAGAGCCCAATGTCTTGGTTTAGCATCCAGCTCTGCCCCTTACTGCTGTGTGAGTTTAGGTGAGTCCATTTACCTCTACTCCCCGTCTGTAAAGGGGAGAGCAATACTACCTACCTCACAGGCTGCTGTGAGGGGCAAATGATGTAACACTTGGAAAGGGCTTAGATGGTGCCTGCTGTGTTATCTGGGCGTGATACCCACTACCATACTCTTAACTACCCCTCCCTTTCAGGTCTCCATTTACAAGTGACATGGGCCAAATTAGATGGGGCATTCTGGCATTCAGTTTTTTTTTTTTTTTTTTTTCTCCAAGAGCTGTCATTTAAAAACTGCCAGGGTCATGCTCCCTACTCTTATGTAGCTGGAGATAGCAAAGCAATCTGGAGCAGAGATTTTTGGTCTTGAGGAGCCTCTCTCAGTTATGTACATACGAGATCAGGGGGCAAAGGGAACTCCATCTCTAGATCGGAGCGCCTGGAACACACAGGTGGATTTTATCAGAGATTTTCTGATGGATTGCGGGGGTGCTGACTCCTGCTGATGGGAAATGACAGAAGCCCCGTTAGCAGGCTGAATGGTGGCCCCCAGAAGATATGCCTCCTGGAACCATGAATGTGACCTCATTTGGAACGATGGTCTTTACAGATGCTGCTATGGGGAGGATCTTGAGATGAGACCATCCTGGATTATCTGGGTGGATCCTAAATCCAGTGACCAGTGTCCTTGGAAGAGAAGAGAAGGGGAGAGACATAGGAAGGTCATGTGGTCACAGAGGCAGAAGCTGGAGTGAGCCAAGACACAAGCCAAGGAGCACCCAGGATTGCTGGAAGCTGCTGAGCCAGAGGGAAGCAGGGGCCAGATCCTCCATCACAGCGTCCCGGAGAAGTCACCCCCACCCATGCCTTGATTTCAGACTTCTGGGCTGGAGAACTGGGAGAGAATAGAGTTCTGTTGTTTGAAGCCATCCAGTTTGTGGTACCTTCTGCTAGCAGCCCCGGGAAACCTCCCATTTCCTCCAGCTGGCTTCCCGGCCTGGGAGGGGCAGCCTGAACCGGAGGCCCAGGCTCAACACTGGGCTGTACATGGAGTTTGGGATCCACTGGCTTTCGTGTGGGCCCCCCTCAGGGAAGGGCTGAGCTTCGAAGTGGGGGTCAAGACCTGTCACCTGGAACCTGAGCAGGACTCATCTTGACAGAGAGGGGCCCCGAAAGAGGAGACCCTTCTCGCTCTGGAAAAGAACTGCTACAGACAGGCAGGAGGCTGGACGGACAAGGGCCCAGCAGTGGAGACAAAGGCCAGCACCATGGGAAAAGGTCTGGCTGAATGCAGGGCAGCCTCAATGGCATATGACCTTGCCCTCCTATCAGTGAAGACAATGCATGTGCAAAGCATCATATGCACACTTGTTCACTTGTTTACGCGGCATATAGACGGACTGTGGTTGACACATGTGGTTGGTGTTTAAAAACTTCACTTCTGGCCGGGTACAGTGGCTCACACCTGTAATCCCAGCACTTTGGGAGGCTGAGGCGGGTGGATCATGAGGTCAAGAGATTGAGAAAATCCTGGCCAACATGGTGAAACCCTGTCTCTACTAAAAATACAAAAATTAGCTGGGCGTGGTGGTGCATGCCTGTAGTCCCAGCTACACGGGAGGCTGAGGTGGGAGAATCGCTTGAACCCGGGAGGCGGAGGTTGCAGTGAGCTGAGATCGCACCACTGCACTCCAGCCTGGCCACAGAGTGAGACTCTGTCTCAAAAAAAACAAAAAGCAAAAGCAAAAAACTTCACTTCTTCCCTTTTTCGATAGACAGTTGAATACAAATAAAAATTTTAGTATCTCCTCTCTATATCCCAAGGGACTATTGTGAGCACCCCTGAGGTTCATGCACTTCCCTTCAGAGCCCACCGTTGAATGGATGGATGGGATTCTTTAGCTCCAGTTTCTATCAGCGTAGGAGAGGCGATATATTTTGGATATTTGTCCCTGCCCAAATCTCACTTTGAATTGTAATCTCCGGTGTTGGAGGTGGGACCTGGTGGGAGGTGGCTGCATCATGGGGTGGGTTTTTCATGAATGGTTTCCACCATCTCCTTGGTACTGTCCTCAAGACTGTGAGTGAGTTCTTGCAAGATCTGGTTGTTTAAATGTTGTTTAGACATCTCTCCTACTTCCTCTGTCTTGCTCTTCTCCTGCCATGTGAGACACCTGTTCCCCTTTCCCCTCCACCATCATTAGAAGCTCCCTGAGGCCTCCCCAGAAGCAGATGCCAGTGCCACGCTTCCTGTACAGCGTGCAGAACCATGAGCCAAGTAAACCTCTTTGCTTATAAATTACCCAGTCTCAGATATTTCTTTATAGCAACGCAAGAACACGTTCATATGACAGATGTCACTGGAGGGAGGTGAGTGGGTTCTAAGAGATGCACAGACTCCGCCTTCAGACACATGGGCTCCCCTAGTGAGGAAGTCAGTTGCCCATTTTCGACTGTTTTTAACAATAAGAGATGAGGACTCCTTTGGAGTGAGAGCCTTTGCAGACAATCATATCTCGCTAGAATTTTGTATTTTATTTCATTTCATTCGTTCCCTCCCTCCCTCCCTCCCTCCTCCCTCCTAGTTCTTTCTTTTTTCTTTCTTTCTTTTCCTTTCTCTTTTTTCTTTCCTTCCTTCTTTCTTTCTTTTTCTTTCTTTCTTTCTCTTTCTTTCTCTTTCTTTCTTCTTCTTTCTTTCTGTCTCTTTCTCTTTCTTTCCTTTCCTTTCTTTCTTTTCTTTCTCTCTCTCTTTCTTTCTTTCTTTCTTTCTTTCTTTCTTTCTTTCTTTCTTTCTTTCTTTCTTTCTTTCCTCTCTTTCCTCCTTCCTTCCTTCCTTCCTTCCTTCCTCTCTCTCTCTCTTTCTTTCTCCTTCTTTCTCTTTCGCCGCCTTCAGCCTCCCGAATAGCTGGGATTACAGGTGCATGCCACCACACCTGACTAATTTTTGTATTTTTAGTTGAGACCAGGGTTCACCATATTGGCTAGGCTGGTTTTGAACTCCTGACCTCAGGTGATCCACCCACCTCAGCCTCCCAAAGTGCTGGGATTACAGGAGTGAGCCACCGCACCTGGCCAGTGTAGTTACTTTCTACTTAGGTCAAGTGAGACTAGTCTTTTTGTTTAAATTAGTTATTTTTTTAGACACAGCCTCACTCTGTTGCCAGGCTGGAGTGCAGTGGTACAATCTTGGCTCACTGCAACCTCCACCTCCTGGGTTCAAGTGATTCTCCTGCCTCAGCCTTCCAAGTAGCTGGGATTACAGGTGCCCACCATTGTGCCTGGCTAATTTGTATCTTTAGTGGAGACAAGGTTTCCCCATGTTGGCCAGACTGGTCTCAAACTCCTGACCTCAGGTCATCCACCTGCCTCAGCCTCCCAAAGTGCTGGGAATACAGGCATGAGCCACGGCGCCTGGCTGAAACTGTTAATTTGGAAATAAAAGCAATGCAGTCATATTCTCAATCAAAATTATAGCATTCAATGTTCTTGGTTACCTAAGCAAACACAGGTGATAGGAGCCAGAAAAAATTAAAATAAATGAGAAAAACAGAGCCAGGCATGGTGGCTGATGCTCGTTATCCCAGCCTTTTGGGAAGCTGAGGCGGGAGAATTGCTTGAGACCAGGCATTCGAGACCAGCCTGGGCAACACAGAGTGACCCTATCTGTACAGAAATTAAAAATTTAGCCAGGTGTTGTGGAGCAATCCTGTAGTTCCAGCTACACGGGAGGCTGAGAAGTGTCCATTTAAATTCTTTGTCTGTTTTTTTTTTAAAGTGGATTGCTTACCTTGTCATTATTGAGTTTTAAATATTCTTTATATATTCTAAGTATAAGTCCCTTATCAGATACATGATTTACAAATATTTTCTTCTATCCTGTGGGTTGTTTTTCCACTTAACTTTTTTTTTTTTTTTTAATGTTATTAGGTGTGTTTGTTTATATCTTCTTAAAGCAACAGAAAAGCAGCAAAATAAAAATCAGTAAAGTTGTACATTTTGAACATTCAGATTCTTAGACCTGGGATGAATCTTGGACTAGTCAGATGACTGGTTTTGGAGACTAAGCAACTGAGGTTTGGGGAGACCGAGTCTTGCCCGAGGTCTGTCTGTGCCTGTTGGTGGCAGGATTGGGCTTCACTGTTCTGTGTTTTTTTCCCGTCCTCCTTTCCTGCTTCTTGTTTTTGTTGCTTTAGATAAAACATATGTTCCCTTTTATTTATTCTTAGTTTAAGGAATTATCTCTTGCTGATAACCTGTAGGGTTTTACTCAAACTGGTCAGTAGGAAGATTTTAAAAATGTTTTTCTTTTTTTTTTCCTTTGAGACAGAGTCTTGCTCTGTTGCCCAGGCTGGAGTGGTCATGTGATTATAGCTCACTGCAGCCTTGAACTCCTGGCCTCAAGTAAGCCACCCAACGTCTGGGAATATGGCATGAGCCACCCCATCTGGCCTAAAAAGTGGTTTTCTTTGAGTCTATTTCTGCATCTATTTCCCTTTCACCAATTATACAAGCAATGACTTGTTTCCTGCAAGACATAAAATCAAAGCATCTGGAAGTATTTTAGTTATTATTTTTTTCTTTCTTTCTTTTTTTTTTTTTAATGTGTGTGTGTATGTGTATTTGAATCTTCACATAAACACAGATGAACTTGACTTGTCAAAGAAATTCCATGTTCTGGTGCATCTATACTTTAACAAAAGACCATTTGGGTTCCTTGCCTTTTTGCCGTCATGTACCCCTGTTTTTAAAATTATTTTCTCATATAGCCAGGAATGGGGAAGGCATGTCTAATGTCCATTTCTGACTCTGGCTTCAGTTACTTCTGAGAAATGGTGTGTCAAATTACAGGACAGTCAGGTCATGAAAGAGCATGGCCAATTCTTTGGGCTAGCACCATACACCTGGCCTAATAGATCACTCTGTCAGCTCCCGACATTTGGCGTCTGAACTTTGCCCATAGAGGTGAGTGATGGGTGAGCAACCGCTCTCTGGTATGGAACGCATTGTTGTCTCTATACTTACCAGGTAACCCAAGCGCGGTGCCAATGCTTAACCCTGAATATTTAGAGCGGTGGGATAAAAAACTTGGACAGACACGGGTTTGTACTGATGGAAACAGGTCTGTGATGTTGGGACCGATAGGAGAAGTAGGTTATCCCTTTTCCACAAGGTGGGCCCAACGACTGCAAGTAGGGACAACGATCGCATGTGGCACCATGGGCCACAGGAACTGGAGCCATGACATTCCTGAAAGGCCACCAGTGTTTATCTGCAGCCATATGGCCCGTTGCCACTTAGGCCAGTGTCTTCACTTAATTTTACAAACATAAATGACACCCAGCTCAATCAGTTATCCTGCCCATGCATCTGCTCAGACATAAGGACAATCACGAGAAAGCATATGGATAGGTCAGTGAAACTGAATCCTAACCTCAGGGCTTCCCTTGGAAGTACCTGGCAGAGGCCGTTGGAATGTGTACACCTAGGCAAGCCCAGGGGTTTGGACATGTGGACACAGACACACATGTACACATGCATACACATGTACACACACCCATGCTATCACAACTTGGAAGCATTAAACCTCAAACACAAATACAAATCTAAATGTATTATACCTTCATGATAGGGAATCAGAAAATACACAGAAACAGAAAATTATAAAACTACAAATAATCCTATATTCCTGTAATAACCACATTAATATTTTTCCTTTATGACCTTTTCAAAGATAGCATCATACTTAACGTGTTTTGTAACACTCTTTTTCATTGACTCATATATCATGGAATTTAAAATCAATAATAGAAAGAATAGATAATTTGGTAAACAGTATTGGGATGAATGACTTCCTTCATTGGAAAAGAAGTACAGTTAGATTCTTAACTAACAGCACACATATAAATATATTCCAGATGTATTAACTAGATTTTAAATAAAACTATAAAAGTAATAAAGTAAAATAAAGGAAAATTTTAAAAAACTTTAGAGTGGGAAAATGAACAAATTTGATTAGGTAAAAATGACAGATATTTGTATGCAGATATTTGTATGTGGAATCAAAAGACAAAAGACAGACTAGGAGAGAACATTTAGATTTTATAAAACAACCAGAAACAGTAATACTTTCAACATATGAAGAGGTACTCTAAGCTAATAAGACAAGGATATTCACAGAATATTCCAGAATATAGAAAAAAAGTTCAATCTCTATGAAAGTGAGCAAGAAACTAGTTACAACAAATTAAATTATTGCTACATCAATATCTCTCCAGGTCTGAAATTTGCTGAGGAAGCAGTAAGGAGGAGGGTATTCCAAAGATAAAATTCACAGGCTCCTGCTTTAAGGAAATTGGTTTATTATACCGCATTTTATAGAAGATTTTTAAAAAGTTCTTGGATAATGAGCACTAAAGTTGGCATGTATTGCTATAGGCAAAGTGAGAGCCAGGGTGTTGACTGCTGGGAAGACCCTGGCATTCTGAGTGTTGTCTTTGCAAGACAGTTTTCCTGAGCGGAATACCAGCTTCCTCCAGGTCCTGCTGACTGGGAAATGGATTTTACTTTATTTTATTTTATTTTATTATTTATTTATTTATTTATTTTGAGATGGAGTTTTACTCTTGTTGCCTAGGCTGGAGTGCAATGGCGTGATCTCAGCTCACCACAACCTCCGCCTCCTGAGTTCAAGTGATTCTCCTGCCTCAGCCTCCTGAGTAGCTGGGATTACAAGCATGCACCACCACACCTGGCTAATTTCATATTTTCAGGAGAAATGAGGTTTCTCCATATTGGTCAGGCTGGTCTTGAACTCCTGACCTCAGGTGATCCACCTGCCTTGGCTTCCCAAAGTGCTGGGATTACAGGCGTGAGCCACTGCTCCTGGCCGGGAATGGATTTTAAATGGCAAGTGCTGCTGAGCTTTGTAGAACCCAGTTGCCTCTCAGCCACCATATCTGATCCAGCTCCATTAGGTTCCAGTTACTGTCCTCACTTTAGCAAATGCCTGAGCACCAGTGACTCAGTACACTTGAAATGAGCAAACTCAGGGACCCTATGGAGCCTTGGTGTTTCAGCTGTCAGGGTACAAATCCATTGTGGTGTAGACTCCACCAGATGAATGGTGAATGTCTTAGTCTGTTCTGTGCTGCTACAACAGAATACCTGAGACTGGGTAATTTATAAAGAATAGAAATGTATTTCCCACAGTTCCGGAGGCCAGGAAGTCCAAGATCAAGGCTCTGACATCTGGTGTCTGGTGAGGGCCTTCTGGCTGTGTCCTCTCATGGTGGAAGGTGGAAGGGCAGGTGAGACAGACTCCCTTTGCCACGTGCTTTTATAGGGGCAGCTAATCCTGTTCGTGTGAGAGGAGTCCCCATGGCCTAATCACCTCTTAAAGGCCCCACTTCTTAATACTATCACCCTGGCAACCCCTGAATTTTAGGGGGGACACATTCAAACCATAGCAGCTATCAAGCCATGGAAAGGCAATTCAGTCGGCAGCTTATATATTACGTCCTAGCTGTTCCCAGGCATGGTCCATTCGTAAGGGGCCTCTGGCTGTTTGTCTGGTGGCAAGAACGCCCACAAGCTTCTTCAGTTTCTCCTCTTTCTGATTTTCAGTGAATAAGACTGGGTGTCTAAACAGAACTTCTGAAATCTTAATGTGCATTTGAGAGTCACCTGGGGATGTCATAAACAGCACATTCTGACACAGTAGGTCTGGGCTGGAGGACGTGATCCTGTATTTCTAAGAGCGTTTATGGGGACCTGCAGCATCAATATCACCCGAAGACTTGTTAGAAATGCAGTATCTTGGGGTCCTACCTTGACCCACTGATACATAATCTGCATATTAACATGAGCCCCAGGAAAGTCAAAAGCACATCCAACACCAAGAGGCGCTGCTCAGGGGGAGGGTGCGGCATGGCACATACGGGATCCTGGAGCTGCAGGCCAACATCTCTCAGGCAACCAGTGCCTCGCGTTCTGCCAGGTGCCCTCCCATGCACTGGGGCCCTAGTCAGTTTCTTTAAGCCCAGTCCGGATCTTCCATCATTTTTGCTTCCAGGCGACATGCGCGATTCACTGCTCTCTCTTCGTGGTGTCTCCTGATGACATCTGCAGGGGCCCCCTGTGAACTCTTTCTAGTTAACAGGCATCTCTTTTGTGCAGTGAGCCTTCCTGTCCCCACTTACCAGCTGTGTCTGCCCTGCAATCCTAGGGGCCCTGGACAGAGACGGGGTCCAGTGGGCAGGGTCTGAGGATGTTTTATTGACCTGCAGCTGTCCGAGAGCTCTCTGGGCGGTCGCCACGTGAGGCCACATCATGCCGTCCCTGCCAGCGCTCCTCCCCCTCACGGCTGTCAGGTGCTGGGCTCCTGGGGTAAAGTGCGGGGAGAGAGAATCTTAGGAGGTTTATTGGCCTAATAATGCCAGCAGGACACCCTGGATGATAGCGGTGTCATGTCCTCAACTTGTATCCAAGAAACCAGCTTTCAAGAAGATTTTATTGGCCCCAATATATTCACATCAGCCTTCCTCTCCTGATCCAGCTCCTCTTATCACCCCGACAATCTCCATTCCACAGGGACTCACCCAGGCAACAGGAGGAGGACTTGGAAACTCCATTTTGTTCAAGGGGCCCTTGCACGTCTTTCCACAGTCAATGGAAGTCATTAGGATGTCACATTTCCAATCAGACATGTCACCCCACCCCACAGTGAAACCAAATCAGATATGTCAACTCAAGTGTGTGTGCATGCCCTGGATATGGCGGGGATGGCGGTTTGGTAAGGTCAAAATAACTGTCATATTCTAATATAACTGGCCAAGACAAAGATAAAGTCGTGGACAAACACACATTTATTTAGCTTTGGGGAAGGCATGTCAGATCCCTCATTCTAATAAGGAGAGAAGAAGGGTCGATGTCAAATTTTCCATTCCTAAGCATTTCTTCCACATTCACTCAAATACGAAGCCTGTCTGGTTAATATCACACCTCTTCAGACATTGGCTCTTGCAGCCTTAACTTGCTAATATTATCCTGTGTATAAATTATCACAGAGGCTCAAAGAGGTTATCTCTGTCCCACTGTATAATCCTCTCCCGTTCTGCCCCCGCTTCTTACACCATTGCAGCCCCGTCCTGTAATAAAGTGAGGGAAATGTTAGGAGGGATGGGGCGGGGTGATTGTGGGATGGAGTCTTCACTTGACCATCAGAGAGGTTTGTCCTCAGAGTCAGGTCCTTCCTCCTCACATGAGTCTTTCCATCCCATGCACACAGTACTGCCCACACTAAGCAGTCCTGTCCCTAGGGTTTTTGAGATTCAGGGCGGACACTTTCCGGTGGATTCGTCAATTCGTGGATTGTCGGTGCTCAGGACTTGCCTCTTCCACATCCGGCAGGAGAAGAACCCGTACAGAGCACGCATCTCAAGCAGACCCCCTGGCTCCTGAGACAGTGCCCCAGGCTTAGAGGCACGTGGGAGGTGGAGCCTGCAAAAACACCATCCAAAGGAGAGGGGAGGCCGCGAGGAGGGAGATGGCAGAGGCCAGTGCCTGCAGATCCCTGTCCCTGAGCCAGGGCTATTTGAGCCACTCCCTTTAAAATGCTATTTTTAAAGCTTATTTTTAAGCCTCACAGTGACTTGTCAAGACAGCAACTTCCTGGCCCCCTTGCAGTTAGAAGGCCCTCTCCCCATTGCCCATTTTTGATTGAATTCTGGTGTTTTCCTGCAGCCCAGCTCAGCATCCTAACAGTGGTCCAAAGGGTGGTGGCAGGGATGTCCTCTAGGATCATCTAAGGCAGGGGGTGTGAGGATGCCAGACTCTTTCAGCAACATTCTATGGAGCTGCCTTTCAGAAATGTTCATCCCACCAGTGATGAGGGCGTGGAATTAAAATCTAATGGAAGCATTTTCCCTACTCTCAATGTATTTGGAGTTCATTTCAGCTTTTCCCTGACAATAACTTCCCTGCTGCTTTCTTCTTCCCTTTTGCGTCTGGTGTGGCTGGGAGGTCCTGGGGCCTTTTAAATGCACAATGACACAGGTGTCCTCATATGCTGTGGGGGCACAAGCATCGTAGTGTGCTTGCAGTGACACAGGCGTCCTCATGTGCTTGCAGTGACAGGCATTGTGGTGTGCTTGCAGTGACACAGGTGTCCTCATGTGCTTGCAGTGACACAGGCATCCTCATGTGCTTGCAGTAACAGGCATCATGGTGCGCTTGCAGTGACACAGATGCCCCTTGTGTGCTTGCAGTGACAGGCATCGTGGTGCACTTGCAGTGACACAGGTGTCCTCATGTGCTTGCAGTGATGCAGGCATCCTTGTGTGCTTGCAGTGACAGGCATCGTGGTGTGCTTGCAGTGACTCAGGCATTGCCGTGTGCTTGCAGTGACACAGGCATCCTTGCATGCTTGCAGTGATGCAGGCATCGTGGTGTGCTTGCAGTGACACAGGCATCGTGGTGTGCTTGCAGTGACGCAGGCATCGTGGTGTGCTTGCAGTGACTCAGGCATTGCCATGTGCTTGCAGTGACACAGGCATCCTTGTGTGCTTGCAGTGACGCAGGCATCGTGGTATGCTTGCAGTGACAGGCATCATGGTGCACTTGCAGTGACACAGGTGTCCTTGTGCGCTTGCAGTGATGCAGACGTCCTCATGTGTTTGCAGTGATACAGACATTGTGCTGTGCTTGCTCTGCCAACTGAAAAGTGACCTGGGAGAGGGTGGAACCAGCCAGTGTCTGGGTTCCTCTGAAGGCATTTACAGACATTGACAATTCAGGAAATGTCTCCAACCAGGCCTTGCTTCTCTCAGTGTGGAACACACCTGCCTTTGGGCAGTTCCTCTGATGGCAGGAATGATTGACAGGCATCCTCTGCTGGGGGTGTCCATCATCGAGGAGATGGGCTGGCAGGAGGCTGTGTCCCCTGGTCTATGACTTTTATTCTTCACCATCTTCTGCGTGTGTGAGCCTCCACGTAGCTGTGCCACTTTTGGGAACCTACCCAGCAGACCCAGATGCAGCAATACACAGAGATCTCTGCGTGGGGATTCTTGTGGCACAGTTGTGAGCGGCCCAGGTGGGCAGCTGTGGCAGCTTACGCTAGCACTGCTGTGTGATAGTGAGCCCTCTGTGGCCAGTGTGGGAGCTCTGCCTTCCATCCAGAAGGAACATGCAGCATTTGTCCTTCTGTGCTTGGCTAATTCCACTTAACATGGCATCCTCTAGGCTCATCCACATTGTTGCAAAGGAATTCATTGAGTTTTACGGTGGAATAGTATTCTGGCTGTGTATATACCACATTCTTTTAATCCATCCCTCCGTAGATGGACGCTTGGGTTGATTCTACACCTTGACTATTGTAAACAGTGCTGCAATGAACACAGGAGGGCAGGTCTCAGACCACCACACTGTACCCCATAAATATGCACAATTATTATCCAACAGTTAAAATAAAACTCAAAGCAATGAAACAACAACCACAATGAAGGAACAAGTGCTTCTGCTACAGGGGAGCTGTGAGCGGGAGCCTCCAGCTGTTGGGACCTCTGGCGTCCACCTTTAAGCCAAAGTCTTTCTCTTCCTTTCTGGGCAGCACCTGGCAGGTGATGAGAAGCCAAGAGAGAAGGCTGGTGGCTTGATGACCAGGTGAGACCCACAAGAGAGGCATCAGAATACACGTGTTACCTGCACTGTGCGTTTCCTACAGGACATAAGCAGCCGCACAGTGGCTGAGAACTCCCTCGTGGTGGCTCCCTGCTCCAGGCACTCCCTGAGTCTGCACTGTGCCCTGGCCCAAGTCCAGCCCTGTCAGTCCACACTTCAGAACCACACCGTGCATCACAAGGTCGATAGCTACTGGGGCCTTGCACAAAATCGGCCCAGTGAAAATGTTCATTAAATGAGTGTTTCTTTCAGCCCTAATCACCCTTCCTTCCCTTTCCACCAAGGCCAACCCCTCCCGAGAGGTTCCAGGGTCCCAAGGAAGAGACATCCCGTTTACTCACAGGTGGCCATTGCCTGTGAGCATTTGCAGAGTGGGTGGGAAGGCAGGGGCAGGAGGACGTGTGGAGGTCCCCCTAGCAGGCTCAAAACAGACATTCTTGACATTCTTTAAATATTTGTCCAACATTTACTTATTGGAGATGGCGAATAGCTTATTTCCTGTTAGCAAATAAATATACTCATCCACAAAATGCCACGTCTCCATCTTTATATTTAGAATAAGAGATTTCTCACACACATGGGTCATCCTAGAGCATGTTCTTAATCTGGAATTGATGGAGAGCGGTGCCTGCAAGTCTCCACTTGAGGGCACTGTGACCCCAGTGTTGTGTTGGTGTCCCTTTCAACTGGACCCCTGGGCAGGTGCCCAACGGTCCATCTCCTCATCCAGCTCTCACTGTACTCCTGGAGGACAGAGGGGTGTTTCCAGCCTCACCAAGGAGGGAGGCCTTGAGCTGAGTGACCGGCATCTCTGCTTGGGCACCCTTGGCCACCGGAGGACCAATGCTGGTGAGAAGAGCTAGTGGAAATCCCCGCAGGGCCGGCAAGCTCTCTGGTGCTGCCCGTGCACCCGTGCCTGCCCACAGTTTGATCAGTGATGGGTGCAGGAGAGGCTGGGTCCACCTTCCTCACAAAGCAAAGGGTGTAGGGCAGCCTGGCCACCAGCAAGGTCACTGCTAAGCCTAGGAGGACAGGCCCATGAAGCAGCAGTGGGCATCCTTTGCTGTCTGGTTGCCCCCTTTGCCTTGGTTGACCCTGGAAAGATCTTCACTCCTCCCTTTCCTGGACTCAGGAGAAAAGGCAGGAGCTGGCTTCACCACGGCCCAAGGTATCCCAAATCCAGATGCTAAGCATTTGGAGGACAACACCGAAACATCTGCAGAAGAAACCCAGTCCTGGCAGTCCAGAAGTTCCTCCCCAACTGGACATGGCACTGCCATGCCCCAGAGACATACAGGAAACCTCGACGGTTCCGGTTTCATCAGCTCGTTATTATCAGCATTATTTAATCCTGGTTGTGCCTTAATCCTTTCCCCTGTGTATGTGTGAGTATGTATTATGCAAGATTCAAAGTCACTCGATGTCATGAGGAAAATAAAAAGACTCTGCATAGAGCAGAAATAATTTGCACAACCAACTTGGGGTAGAGTGTTCTCAAATGAACTCCAGTGGTCCCTGGGCTTTCAGAGGGCCAGGCAGGCACCACCGTCGAAGGGCTGCGTAACAAAAGGCCCTGGCTGGGTGCATTATAATTTGCTCCAACCAGTTCCAAAGTACTCAGATTTCCAGTGATGTGAAGAGAAATACTAATGTCACAGGACGTGGGCATTGTGCCTCATATAAATACACACACAAAAGCTAGGCGAGGGTATTTTGGATGTCTTGTTGGGGAGGATATAATTAAATTTCCCTTAGAGAACACTCTGAAGTCTATGGCTCACTGTTTTATATAAAAGTAACTTCCCCATTCGCCGATCTGTCAGTTTTAGAATTCTAGCCAATTGGGAAAGTTGCTGAGGGAGAATCAATTAGTTTCCACTTGGAGTAAAATCTATCTTTCAAGAGGGAGCTATCATGCCTGCTCTGGCTGCTTGAGTCAAGCATCAACCAATCTCACCTTCTGGGACGACACACTGTGCTCAGGGAGCCTTAGGGGTCCCTTGGCCAAGTGCAGTTCTCTGCACAGCCCCCAGGTGTGTGCTGTGGGGAGGCATCGGTTTCCAGCTGGTATCAGCTTCCACCCAGGCCTCACTGCCACACAATGAGATCTCTCCACCCCTCTGAGCCCCACGCACATGGGAGCCTGGCTGGCAGGGCAAGCGCCACACCTGGGTGGGTTGTGTTGGAGGTAGCAGGTGGTGGTGCTCACTGCACAGGGTCGGAGGCAGGGGACAGAGCTCAAGCTCCCTGTGAGCTCGGGAATCTGCTGGCAGTCCTGTGTCTACCAGTTTCTCCCGATCCCAGGGAAGAGGTTCACAGTGGGGCCTTGCTCCTGTGTCTTATCAAGAGCGAACCTTGTCCTTCACCTTCTCTGTCTCATTCCAGTCACATTTCTCCAGACATGGCCAGAACTGACCTTGCTCTGCATCCAATATTCCTGTTTTCTTAGGATCCTGGAGGTCTGATGGTTGCTGTGGTAGCAGAGGGTGGTCCCAGTGAAGCAGATATTGGGGTACTAGGTTCAGAGCAGAGGTAGTGCAGAGCACAAAGGGGACCAGCCAGGACAGGCAACACTGTGGGCTTGGCCAGCTGGATAGGGGTGCATGTGTGTGTGTGTGTGTGTGTGTGTTGGGGCGGTTACTGGGGCTCACTTTTGTCTCAGTGGGTCTCCTCTTTGAGACAAGCTCATGCTTGGACATGCAATCCTAGGCTTTGGAGTGTGACAGGATGCTAAGCCAGGCCGGAGAGAGCAGCGGCTGCTAGTAGGGGATGCATGTGAGGTTTGCAAAGGATGAAACTGTGCAACCCCTTTTCCTCCTATTTCTTCTCCTCTAGTGTTTTCATTCTACAGGTATATTAAGGTGATGTGTCTCTTCACTTTCCAGGCCATTGTTCAGCTAAGTAGATACAAGCTTTTGTATTGTTTTCTATAATATTTTAAATCATTAATTGATTCCTTAAAACTCACATTTTCCATTATTCAACAGGTTCACTTTACAAAAACCTATCCTAAGATTCCAGATGTGCTCCCTAAGGACATATAGAGATAAGGATTTAGTACAAAAATTAAAATTAACATCAAACTGAGACACCACTGAATCTGCTTTTCCACAGTTACTCAATTTATGGAACTTTCAAAGCCATTTCCGTCTACCATGCCTTCACACAGAGCATTATAGTGGCCCAAACCTCCATTTTTTAATTGTGATCTAGTTTCTTTTAATTTACATGTGTACATCATAGTTCTTAAATATATATATATATATAGTATTCTAATCGCAAATGTAGTATGTATTACATAGAAAAAGCCTGTAAAGTGACAAAGAAAATAAGCATTCCCATGACTGATTTCGATATATGCCCCTCTAATTCTATATGCACAGAAGTATAGCCTAAAATGCATAATGATAACTATATTTCATACTTGGAGATTAAGGAAAATCTTAGTACCTATCAAGAGATAGATTTTCCGAAAAAATTGTATAGGTCTAAATCTATATAGTGAAAAGAAAAAAGAGTAAAAATTAATGAGTTAACTATCCTCAAGAAGTTAAGAAAAGTAGCAGCAGTTAAATCCCAAGAAATAGAAGGAAAGAAATGATAGAGATAAGAGTAGAAATTAATAAAGTAAAAAAATTATAATAAAGACAGCCATCAAATTAAAAAATTGGCTCTCTGAATTTTTATTTTT
Source organism: Papio anubis (assembly GCF_008728515.1). Lineage (NCBI taxonomy): Eukaryota > Metazoa > Chordata > Mammalia > Primates > Cercopithecidae > Papio > Papio anubis. Next base: position 120,192,612 of record NC_044985.1, read on the forward strand.
AAAGGAAAGATAAAGCCCTGATGAAACTGATTGAGGGAAAAAAGAGAAAAGGCACAAATAACTAACATCAAAGAATTAAAAATAGGATATTATTTCAGGTCTTACAGATATTAAAGCTAAGAAGAACATATAGTGAAAAACTTTATGCTGATAAATTTGAAAATCTAGATGAAATAGACAACTTCCTTAAAAAACACAACTTACCAAAACTGACACTAGAAGAAATAGAAAATCTGAATAGTCTTAAATTCATTAAGAAATTAAAATCCTTTCTATACAGATGGATTTACTCATGAATGCTACTAAACCTTTAAGAAAATATAATACTAATCTTACAGAAATTCTTGCAAAGAACAGAAAGAAAGAATATTTTGCTACTGATTTTATGAGGTCTTGATATAAAGACCTAACAAAAATATTACAAGAGAATAAAGTTATAAAACAAGTCTCATTTAAGAACATAGATGCAAATATTCTAATATTTTAAGCCAAATATTACTAAAGAAGATAAAATGATATATGAAAAAAATACACTATAAACATAACTTTGTACTTGAAAATGCAACACTGGTTTAACCATTATCAATCAATCAATTATTACATATATATCAGGTAAAAAATTGTGACAATACCAAATGCTGATGAGGATGTGAAGAAATTGGATCATTCATATGTTGCAGCTGGGAATGTAAAATGGTACTACCATTATGGAAGACGGTTTGACAGTCTTGACAGTTTCTTATAAAGCTAAACATACATAGAACCAGCAATTGCACTCTTGGGCCCTTATCTCAATTTTTCACTGAAAAACATATTCACACAAAAACCTGTACAGAAATCCTCATAGCAACTTTATTTGTAACAGCTAAAACTTGGAATGAGCCCAGATGTCCTTCAACAAGTGAATGGTTAAAAAAACTGTGATGAATCCATACCATAAAATACTATCAAACAATAAAAAGCCATGAACCTTTAATACATGCAACAACATGGGACTTATTCCCATGGAATTATGCTGAGTGAACAAAGCCAATCCTAGGAGGTATCGAACTGTTTATTCCATTTATATAACATTTTTAATATGATGCAATTTTAGAAATGGAGGATGGATTCTTGGTTGCCAAGGGTTAAGGGAAGAGGAGTAGGAGGGAAGTAGATGTGGTTAGAACCGGGCAGCATGAGGGATCCTTGTGGGGTTGGAATTGTTCTTCTGTATCTTGGCTGTGCTCATGGATACACAAACCTGAAAAGATGATAAAACTTAATACATACATATATACACACACAAATGAGTACAAGGAAGACTGTAGAAATCTGAATAAAATTGGTATATTTTATCAGTGATATTATACTATAATTATGCAAAATGTTACCAATGGGGGAGACTGGGTATAACCTATGCAGGATCTCTCTGTATTATTTAAGCATGTGAATCAATAATTATCTCACTGAAAACTCAATTAAAAATCATTCAGTAAAATCAACCATGGTAACAAAAGGAGAAAGTCACATGATCATCTTCATTGAGACAGAAAGAGTATCTGCTACAAGTCCACATCCATACATGTAAACATTGTTAGCACACAAAATGTGATAAAGTATAGTTTCAAAACTTTGTACTAACTGATAAAATGTTGAACATTTTCCTGCTGAGGTCTGAAACAAGGATGTCTTCTATGGTCACTTCTAGTCAACATCATAACTAAATGGCCAAGCCAGTGCAATAAAGCAAGAGAAACAAAAAGCTATGAGAATTGCAAACAAATAAATAAAACTGTCATTTTCCAAAGGCAATATGCCTATGGATGTTTAAAAAACACCATAGAATCTAAAAATAATTAAAATTAGATAATAAGTTTGGCTTGTTGCTAGACATACAACCAATTCAAAAAGTCAATTTTATTTCTATATACCAGCAACAAACAGGTATAAAGGAAAACTTCAAAATGTAATTTATAATGGAAAATTATCAAATACCTCAAAGTGAATCTAAGGAAAGATGTGTAAGATATGTAGACAGAAAATTACAAAACATCATTAAGAAAATTTAATGGCTAAACAAATGCTGGGAAATATCACTTTCATGGACTGGAAAACTCAATAATGTAAAGATGTCTGTTCTTCTCAAACTGATCAATATAATTTACATTAAAATACTAGTTTTTTGGTGGAAATGCCTAAGCTGATTATAAATTCCTTTAGAAGTGCAAAATGTCAAGCATATCTAAGATACTTTGGAGAAAAAGAAGTGGGATGACTTACTCTGTGGATGCAAACCATTATTGTAAAGCTACATTGCTCAAGTCAATGTGATATTGGCAGAATGATAGATGCAGTAGCTCAGAATAGAGGATTCATAAGCAAATCACTGTCTACATAAACACTTGTTTTCATTGTTGTTGTTTTTAAATACTTGTTTTCAATGATAGAGGGCACTGAAAAGCTGTGGGAAAAGAACAGTCTTTTCAATAAATGGTGCTGGGTCTTTGGGTCAATCACATATTCATATGGCTATGAAATAAAACTTGAACCATGAACAAAAATCAATTCCAGGCAAACTGGCAGATATAAATGTGATAAGTGGAACAATAAAGCTTCTGAAAAGGGGAGAAATAGGAACGTTTTCACACCGTTGGTGGGAATGTGAATCAGTTCAACCATTGTGGAAGACACTGTGGCAATTCCTCAAAGATTTAGAACCGGAAATACCATTTGACTCAGCAATCCCATTACTGGGTATATACCCAAAGGAACATGAATCATTCTATTATAAAGATACATGCATGTGTATGTTCATTGCAGCACCATTCACAATAGCAAAGACATGGACTCAACCCAAATGCCCATCAGTAATAGACTGGATAAAGAAAATATGGTACATATACACCACGGAATACCACGTAGCCATAAAAAGGAACAAGATCATGTCCTTTGTGGGGACGTGGATGAAGCTGGAAGCCATTATCCTCAACAAACTAATGCAGGAACAGAAAATCAAACACTGCATATTCTCACTTATAAGTGGGAGCTGAATGCTGAGAACACGGACACACGCAACACACACTGGGGCCTGTTGGAGGACGGTGGGTTTGGGGAGAGCATTAGGGAAAAGAGGGAGTGCATGCTGGGCTTAATACCTAAGTAATGGGTTGATAGGTGCCGCAAACCACCATGGCACACATTTACCTATGTAGCAAACCTGCACATCCTGCACATGTACCCGGAACTTAAAATAAAAGCTTCTGAAAGCTATTAGCAACAGTAGTGTCATAATCTTGAGGCAGGCAAAGAACTCTTACATAGGACACAAAAAAACTGTAACCACAAAGACAAAGTTGATAAGCCAAATTACCTTAACATTAAGAATTCATTTTCTTTTTTCTCTCTCTCTCTCTTTTTTTTTTTTTTTTTTTTTTTGAGATGGACTCTCACTCTGTCGCCCCGGATGGAGTGCAATGGTGCGATCTTGGCTCACTGCAACTTCTGCCTTCTGGGTTCAAGTGATTCTCCTGCCTCAGCCTCTGGAGTAGCTGGGATACAGGCACCCACCATCACGTCCAGATAATTTTTGTATTTTTAGTAGAGATGGGGTTTCACCATGTTGGTCAGGCTGGTCTCAAACTCCTGACCGCAGGTGATCCACCTGCCTTGGCCTCCCAAAGTGCTGGGATTACAGGTGTGAGCCACCGCAAGAACTTTCATTAAAAGACACCATTATGACAGTGAGATGGAAGCTAAAGAGTGGGAGACAATATTCCCAACCGTGCACCTGCAAACAGCTTCTCACTAAAAGTATAAAATTAATAAGAAAGAAATAGACAACCCAATGGAAAAATAGCAGGGGTTTTATTTAAAAGCACGGTAATATTCAAATGATCACTACTCATATGAAAAGATGTGCAACCCAGTAGTCATTAGGAAAGAGGAAATTAAAGCCATTGTGTGATACCACACACTCCAGAGTGGGGACAATGAAAATGGCTGACCACACCACGTTGGGAGGATGTGGAGTAGTGGGAGTTTGCATGCATCGCTGGTGGCAGGGAAATTGGAGCAGTCACCTCAGTAAACTTGGTGGCACTGCGACCACATGTGATGATGCTCTGGGGTGAGCAGTTGTCTTCCCAGGCATATACAAACAGTAATGTGTGCACATGTGTGTAGAGAGACAGATACACATGTCCACAGCAGCATCATTCATAATAGCCCCAAACTGAAGAAAAATGATGGGCACTCGGCTGGGCACTATGGCTCATGCCTGTAATCCCAGCACTTTGGGAGGCTGAGGCAGGTGGATCACAAGGTCAGGAGATTGAGATCATCCTGGTCAACATGGTGAAACCCCGTCTCTACTAAAATACAAAAGATTAACCGGTCATGGTGGTGCACACTTGTAGTCCCAGCTACTCAGGAGGCTGAGGCAGGGGAATCGCTTGAACCCGGGAGACAGATTGCAGTGAGCTGAGATCGCGCCACTGCACTTCAGCCTGGCGACAGAGTGAGATTCCATCTCAAAAAAAAAAAAAAAGAGGCTTTAATTAACAGTAAAATAAGAAGCCTAAGTGTGGCATCTACAAGGAGACACTACGCAGTGATGGAAGTGGACGAACTGCGGCTGTGTGCAAGGCTGCAGGAGTCTCACAAGCGTAACATTGGCTAGAAGAAGCCGGACAGAAACGAATACACACTCTTTACTTCCATGTACATAAAGTTCAAACCCCGCTAAAAGTAACCTAGGATGCTGGGAATCAGGACAATAGTTGCCTTTGCAAATGGAGAGGGCAGTGATCAGGAGAAGGGCTTCTCGGGAGCTGGGAGCATCTCCACTTTACATGTCGGTGGAGCCCTTTTCTGTGCTTGTGTCATAATTCAACAAAAGCATACACGTTTACACCCCTCTCACGGATACTTACATTTTTCTAAAAGACGACTAGAAAGATTTATTTCAAAATAAGGAGTCAGCAGTGGCGTTTCCAGGCACAATGAGTGCTACGGTTGAAGTATTTGCCCCTCCAAAACTCACGTCCCCTGGCATGTGGAGTGCCTCTATCTGAAGAACAAGAGGAACTCAGAGCTAGAAGCCTCTTTATGGGGATCACTCCAGGTCTTTTATTGATGAAGAAATAAGTATGGCTTCCTGGGGTCCCCTGGGAGGGTCCCAGATCACCCCTCATTCAGTCTCCATCCTGCTCCTCCCAGGCAGACACGGTCTCACGGTGCGGTGCAGGGGAGCCGCGCTGTGTCCTGGAAAGTTCATTAGCTTGTAAAGTGGCGCAGCGCTTCTGGCCTGTTGCCGGTCCACGCCGCTCTCCTTGGGTGCAGCAGGGCCCCCCACCCGCCCTCCTTGGACCCACCATGCAGCTGGGAGCCACGGTGTCTGCGTCAGCCTTTCCTGCCGCAGCTGGGGGCTCCTCTGACTCCCACGGGGAGCAGGAAGCTGCTTTCCCGGTGCGCTCGGTGTAAACAGTAAACACATCCCAGCACCTGCGAGGCCTCCCCGTTCTGCTGCTCCTGTCCCTGCTGCAGCCCTGGGAAGAGGCTTGAGGCCCAGGGGTGTGTGTGCAGGCCACCAGCATCTGCAATGAGCCCACCGAGGAAATAATGGCGGCTGTGGGACTGCACGCATGCCTATGTGTGCATGCATGTGTGTGAACACGTGCATGTGCGGGGTGATGTGTCTGCACGTGTGGGATGTGTATATGCATGTGTATGTGTGTTTTTGTGCCTGTATATGTATATATGTATATAAGTGTGTGTGTAGGGAGTGGTCCGTGTCTGTTGTGTGTGTGTACATGTACACATGTGTATGTATGTACTGCATGTGGTTTGTGTATATAGTTTGTATGTGTGCATGTGTTTCTGTGTGTAGTGTGTACAGATCACATGTGTACATGTGCATAGTGTGTGGTGTATATGAATGCCCTGTGTGTGTGCATGCATGTGTATATGCTGTACATGTGTATGGATGTGTGCGGCCAGACTGACCCAAGGTCACTCAGAAGGTCTGTGAAATTAGCCCAGCCCAGCGAGTTTCCCATAAAGCCACAATCCTCTTGACAGCACCCGGCTCATCTTCCTTTCCAGACGGGTAGGGAGCGAGGCCTGAGGAATGGTGGGCGCCAGGCTGGCCAAGGGCTCCAGAGGTGGAGCCAGGGATATTCAAGAGGTGGTGGACAGACGTGCAGGGCACCCCCAAATCTGCCCCAGCAGGAGAAAGAGAGCGGAGTGAAATGAGAAGGGTGGTGGGAGGACCTGGAGAAGGGCCCCAGCTTTCTTGGGGCCCCAGGGGCTTCTCACAGGACCCTTCTGCCATGCCCCTCCTCCTTCTTCATCGCAGCCTGCACTTCCATTCCAGGAAGGTAGAGCCCGCCCCTGTGGCACCTGTTCTGCTGGGCGGGGTCTGCTTTGGGCACTCAGCAATAATTGAACAGCAGGCGGTGTTCACTGAGAATGTGCCCTCGTGCCAGGCATTGTGCCGGGTACACAGCTCAGTTTACTCCTCACGAGAGCCCAGGGAGGCAAAGATGAAATGCACATCCAGGGAGGACGCTGTGTGCTGAGCTGGGACTGATCCAGGCTCTGCCCAGGATGCAGCTGGGATGAAGCCTGAGTTAGGGTCAGTCAGAACCTTGCTGTAAACCACTAGAGTTGACTGAAGAGACTACATTTCTAGGATGCTTAATCTCTTGACCAAAAAAAGGTACTGTGTTTGTTTGCCACATTGAGGAACTGGATTAGTGGCCTTGGGAACTCTGACAGTCACCTGACAACAAAACCAGTATGCAGTGGAGAGGCCAGAACCTACCCCGCACTCCTGGGTTCCCAGTTGCCTCCCCAAAGCTCAACGTGAGAAACTCACTGAATATCTATAAAGCAATAAACACTTACTGATTGTACCTCTGTGCCAGGGACCTTGAACACACTATCTTGGGTGATTATATAGGCGGTAGGTGCAGCCGTTAAGAAGAGCCAAAGAATCAGAGAGACCTGCCACTTCGTCACGAACTCTCAGATTCTCCATCAGAAAAGGGTTCTTGCAGGGATGAAGCCTTTTCATCCCTGTGTCCTGGGATGAAACTCCTGATCCCTCAGCCTAGGCAGGGTTTTCTCTTCCTCATGTTCATTGCATGGATCTGGCCTTGCACATTTATTTGTATGTCCATTTTCTTAATGTGTCCTTCCCCCTTAGACTGCAAAGCAGCTCACTCCTGCATCCTCAGCCCCTAGCACTGTGCACAGCACACAGAGAGTGCTCGGTGGCATGAGCCAAAAAACCACTGCTGTGCTGCAACTGTGAATTTGAACGCAGCAGAATTGTTAGGGGGGCGACCCTGCATTGACGAATGAATGATTCTAGTGGTGGAGGTTTCAGGTGCCTTCACACACACATTTTGGGCCAATGTCCTTTTGCTTTCCCACATCCCGTTGCTTGGGCGGCTGCCAGCTTGGTTTACAACCCACAGGCTTTGTCTCCTTGGGTTCGTTTAGCATGACTGCATGCTTCTCTCCAATTCAAGTCTTAAGACTTTCAAGGACAGGACAAGCCACTTACGCCATGGCTTGGGTTCCATAGTATCATTAGAGGCTAAAAATCATGTCACTCCTGTGAAACAGCCCTGTGACCACCTACCACAATTACGGCCTTTGTATTAAATGTGGCTATGTGTTTTAAAAGGGTCTCAAACATAGATTCTTCAGCATCAGGGCGTTTTCCATTTGCTGTCTCTGAAGCTGTTTGGTGAAGCTCCGACAGTCTCCGTCTCAGGAGCATCTTTTCAGCATGCCCTGGCATTGGTTGTGGACCTGGGACCTACTTATTCCTAAATGCAGAGCCACCTGAGAGCTCAAATTGCACTTTAATCAGATTCCATCCCGCAGAATGCTCCCTTAATGAGGGTTAATGGTATTAATTACTGTCCCCTCCACTTCAGAACGTGCTCAAGAGGAGCTAATTGTCACATAATGGCCCAGGGCAGCTGAGGCCTTAGCAGAGGTCTGAGGAGTCCTCAGGTCCCTCCGCCGGTCCCTCCGCCGGTCCAGCCCCGCCATCGCCTTCCTCCCATTTCCTCCCACAGGGCTGCCGTGCTTCCTCTCCCTGTGAGATAAAAGTGGGAGTTCCAGGGCATGGCGGTCTAACCTTCCAGGAGGACTCTGGGTTTTCAGCATGGATGGTGAATAGGCTCACAGTTTGTTGACCTACTCCGTGGATGACAAGGAGTAGGTCATCCTCTGCCTGCAGAGTTGGTGTGACCAGTGCCTCTTTACAGGACAGTCTGTCAATAGCTACCCAAATGAAAGACTCAGAGGTAATTTGGCCCAGTAATTTTCCTTCTAGGAATTAATCCTACATAATTTTTTTTTTTGGTATACACCCATGAAGACTATGTAAAGGCACTTATTATAGCAAGTATGGACTAGCAGAAGGGTGGAAATAATCTAAATATCTGTCAGAGTGGACTGATTAAATAAATGATGGTGTATCTATAAAGTGGGGTAGTATGGAGAGAATACAAAATGAGGGCCGTCTGTATGTGCTGATATAGAACAATATTCAAGTTACAGAATTAAGCAAAAACAGCAAGAAGCTTTAACAGCATATATGTTCTAATGGCATGTTACCATTTGTGTAAAACATGCAGAATATGAGTATGTGTGTGAGTGTATCTAAGCGTATCTACACCCCCTCTCCACATCCACTCACATACAAAGCAGCAGGCTGTGATGTCAATACCAGCATGTGCTGAGCTATGGCGTGTTGGCTCTGGTGGACTTTGCAGTGACAGACAAAGGGTCCTCTGATCCATGGGCAGCAGAAAAGTGTGTGCATCTTTGGCTGAGAGGCGGGGCTGGCTGACACTAGCCAAGATTTCAGACAGAGCTCATGGCCCCACGTGTGACAGGGCAGGAGCACCGACATCTCAGACAGTTCAGTTCCCTTTCTAGCCTCTTGCATTTCTAGGATATCACTTCTCTTCTAACTGCAAGCAGCCAGAAAGAGTAGAGAGTAACACCCATATAAGACAGCTCGGGCACAGAGGGTGGGGGGAAAGTCTCTTGGGTAACCAACAAACTTTACACTCATACAACGGGACCCAGTAAAACAATGGACCCTAATAAGTACATTCCTTTCCCTTTAGGTACATTCCTTTCCCTTAGCACTAAGATAGGGAAGCTAAAAGCAGACTCGGTGGGTATGCCTGCAGCTGCAGAAGATGTATGGGAACAGACACACAACTCTCCCTCCCAGATAAGCGGGACAAAAAGACACAGAAACATTCCAAGCCTGTGATAAGCTCTCCTGCCCTAAACCTTGAAATACTCTTGGTCTGTAAGAGAGAATGCCTCTGACCTAACTCAGCCAGAAGCCCCACTCAGGTTTATTCTCCAAAATCAACCTGTCTTTGACTGTTGAGCTGCTTTTCATGTTTCTTTCCTCTTTCTTTAATTCTTACATTGTGGAAGTAGAGCACAAACCTAGCATTGGGCAGGGCAGGAAGCCATCCTTTGGGAAAAGGCTGAGTGAGGCCCTGGAAATCACATCTCCATGTTAGTGTGCTGGGAAAAAGGAAGTGAGCATGTAGAAAGGATATTTAGATATCTTTACCAATTTTTAAACTTAAGTTACTCTGATGCCATCCTGCCCAATACACCAGTCACACCAGCCACGTGTGGCTATTTAAATGGAAATGAACATTGAATAAAATTAAAAATTCAGTTCTTCAGTTGCACCAGTCACATTTTGAGTGCTTAGTAGCCTGGTAGATTAGTGTGACTCCTACTGGGAGATCACAGATCTAGAACTTTCCATCATTGCAGAAAGTTCTATTGGATGGTGCTCTAAAGCATATGTATCAAGTTTCCATCACTCCATTATTGTTTATTAAATGGTACCTGCACAGGTTTTTATGAGTTCTGAAAAAGCGTGCTTGTCATGAAACTAAGATCAAGTGAAATGGTATTTTAAAAAATGGTTTACTTTTACCCTCATACGTTTCATTTCTTTGCGGTGCAGATCTCGTTACTTTGCAATGGACATCAAATCCTAGAGCCCTGATGTTCTCTTCTTGGGCCATAAGTGGGGTCTCATGACATGTGAAAGGATCTTGGCAGAACCATCTTGGAGACATGAATGTGAAATCACTCTGGGATGTTAGGGTCGGGGAGTCTGCCGTTTCTCAGCCCACCCTGGGCTTTGGCTAGACATAGTCTGAAGTGGGTAAGGGTAGTCTGTGGAAATTGGGGCACCTTTGGTAATGAGAAGGCAAATCAGTGGAGGGCACCCTGAAGGCAGCAGTTTGTTCAAGAGGACACTCAGGAGGAGGATGACTTCATGGGGAGTGCGGAACTGTCCAGGGCACATCAGCCTGTGACTGTCTCTGTCTGTCCCAATTTGTGTCAGTCTGCTGTGTACAGACACAGGCTAGGGGGTGTGCTGGTGGTCAGAAGACACCTGGGAACCATGAACCTTCTTGGTCATTGATGATCCAAGTCACTGGGAATCCTGGTAAAACTTGGATGCCTGACGTGGTCTATGCAGTGTGAGATTTTATGAATTTCTGTGGTCTAACCCCAAACTGTCAGACAGGGTATTCTTAAAATTCAAGTTAAATCCATCCCATCTCAGTTGAAGTCTACTTCCTCTGATTGTGTTCTTACCACAATTTAGAAGTGGGTTACTTGCTATCTTCCACCAATAACCTTTCACATCCTCACACAATTTAAATTTCTCTTTTGAGCTTTCCCAACTCTTTAATCTTTTTCTTGTTTACCCTGTTTTATTTCTTCATATAGGCTTTCTCTTCTCTGCATTTACCCCATTTTTATGCCATGGTTTTTCATCCAGTCATTGGCCTGACAAGTTTTCAGTCCTTCCAACGAGGACTAGGCGGGGCTGATGATGTCCAGGCCCCAATATTAGCAGTGGGACCTGGACTTCAGCTATCTCAACTTCAAAATTAGGATGTTGAAACAGTTCATTTGTAAGATCCTGTTTTAGTTCCAGCAACCAAATTACCGAGTCAGTTCAAGGACAACAGCTTTATTTCATTATATAAAATCTATTACTAGAGCAAAGAATTAATTTATTAAAATAGATGCAAGATACTATACAGTGTACATCCATTAATAAAAAGCTAGTGTACTGATGATACACTCATTGCTTACTAATTGTCAAACCAGAATATTCTTTAACTGTCACATTTTAAATTTGACAGCTAGTACTGATGACAGGAAGAGTCCAACTTGGAAAGACTGTGGAGGGCGTCAAGAGTGAATTTCAGTTATATACAAACTTGGCGTGGATTAAAGCTATGGAAAGTTGTGATGAACACCCAGCTAGGTGTCCAGCCTGGGAAAGGCGTAACAGCACACGCAGTGGTTAGCAGGTTTGCGGCATCAGCTCACCTGCAAACTGCTAAGTTCCTTCCCCTAAGGGCTTCCTCAGGCGGGCAATGGTGAATCTTTTCATTGGCGAGTTGGGGTCCTCTCCATCCCAGAGAGACTCAAGCATGGTTCTTCAGAAAGGCATTACTTTTTCTTTTTTGCCTTTTTCTCTTTCTTTTCTTTCCTTTTCCCTTTGTCCTTTGCCTTTTCTGTGCTGCCTCCTGTTATCGCCAAGGCTCGTTTTTTACCCAGAGGGGTTTTGGCATACCAGTTCTGAAATACAATAAAAGTTTCGGAAAAGGTCAGAATGATACCAATTCACCGCAATACTCTTAAAAATAAAGAAAAGCCTGCTAAGCAGGAAGGGGCAAGCAGCCATTGTACTTTGGGCATTTAAGGTATGCTTAATACAACCTCTTTCTCAGTGGGTTTTCCAGCCTGTTTTTCTGCATGATTTGAAACTTCAACCTGTATTTCTGCATAATTTGTTAACTCAGGGAGTTAACAATTTCAGAGAATCACAGGCTAAATCTAACCAGCAATCCTTCTCAACAAAGTCGCCTATTTTCCGGGCATCCTACTGTGTCCTGGGGTTGGGTTTTCTCGGGAATGTGAAGGGTGCTCATGGTTCACATGTGGGCATGTTCAATGAACAATGGACGGTCATTCAACTACTCCGGGGGAGGTGCTGTTGAAACCACGGTAGAAATAATGAAGCCCAAATACCAACCAAGAACTTAGTGATTGTAACTGGCCCCACAATGGCATTTTTCTCAACCTTTGCATTTTATTTGAAACCTAAGAAACATTTGGGTTTATAAACTTTATAATAGCAATATTTCATTGCAGGATTATATTACGTGTTATTTATCAATTGTTCTAGTAATGGATATATGACATCTGAATTTTTGGTTATTATGAAGAATGCTGAAGTTCACAATTTTTACACATCTCCTTGTACCTATGTGAGAGAACTTCTTTAGGGCACAGAGATAGAAATAGAACTCCTGGGGTTGTAGGGAATGAACATCTTCCATTTTACTTGATATGGCTAAATTGCTCTCTGAAGTGCTGTAAGTGGGAAATTCTCTCAGTCTTTGTACATCTGTTTTTTTTTTTTTTTTCTTCCTGAGACTGAGTCTCGCTCTGTCGCCGAGGCTAGGGTGCAAGGGTGCGATCTCAGCTCACTGCAACCTCTGCCTCCCTCATTCAAGTGATTCCCCTGCCTCAGCCTCCTGAGTAGCTGGGATTACAGGCGTGCGCCAACACGCCTGGCTAATTTTTGTATTTTTAGTAGAGACAGGGTTTCACCATGTTGGCCAGGCTGGTCTCGAACTGCTGACATCAAGTGATCTGCCTGCCTCAGCCTCCCCAAGTGTAGGGATTACAAGCGTGAGCCATGGTGCCCGGCTTCATATGTCTTAAAATGTCTCTTTTCTCCTGTCTCTTGTATGCCAGTTTAGCTGGATACAAATATTAGGCAGACAGTTGTTTTTCCTTAGCACTTTGTAGATATTATTTCGCTATCTTCTGGCACCTATGGTTGTTAAAGAGATGTCTGATTTCCCAATTGTTTCTTGGTAGGTAATCTGGTAGCTTTTAAGACTGGCTTTTAATCTTGTTCTTAAGTTGCCAATAATATATCTAGGTATAGATTTATTTGATTTGTTCTGCTGGTTACTAGGAGTTTATTAGTTAATAAATTATTTCACTTGGAGTTTATTTTCAATCTATCTTTAATTCAGGAAAATTCTCAGTAATAATGTCTTTAAACAGTTGTTCCTCTGACACTTATTGTATTCTTTTCTTCTAGAACTTCCATTAATGAAGGTCAGCGTCTTCAACCCACCTTTGATGGATCTTTATACTTTTATGGATTTTACCTTATTGTTTTTCTGTACTGACTACCAGGGGGTGCTCCCCAGGACCATCTTCCGGTCCACAGATTGCTCTTTGACCATGTTTAGTTTAGAGTTCATACCTCTTTCATTTCCTTTGCCACTTTATACTGATTACCATATTTTAAATTTCTAAGCTTTCTTTTTCTCTGCAATTCAGACCTCAGTTTCTGACTCTCTAAGCTTTCTTTCTGTGACATTTTTTCATAATTATCTCTTCTCATTTCATTTTTTCCCCCAAAATGTTCTGTACATTTCTAATGGAAGTCATACTCTCATTTATTTTTTTGAACATATTAATTGTATTAATTTAAATATTTTGTCAGATTGTATTTAGCACTAGATTTCCTAAAATGTTTTCGAATTTTGATTTTCAGATTTTGTGTGTGTGTGTGTGTGTGTGTGTGTGTTTTATGGCGTCTGGCTCGGGCACGCATCACCGCACCTGGCTAATTTTTGTATTTTTAGTAGAGATGGGGTTTTGCCATGTTGTTCAGGCTGGTCTCGAACTCATGACCTCAAGTGATCCACCTGCCTTGGCCTCCCAAAGTGCTGGGATTACAGGCGTGAGCCACCATGCCTGGCCAAGATTCATTTAGAGTGCGAAGTTTTGTTTTGGGCTCTGTCTCTCTCTCCTTATTCTTTCCTCCATAGCAGTCCTACAGTTGCTTCTGTAAGATCCTCTAAACTCATATACAGAACCAAGTCTTATAATGATGTTTTGATTGATGCTTTCCTTAATGCTTCCTGGTGATATTAGGGATATCAAAGATCCAGTCATAAAAGAAGCAGGCATTATTTTATCTTTCACAAACCGTTCTTTTTGTTTTTGTTTTTGAGACAGAGTCTTGTTCTGTCACCCAGGCTGGAGTGCAATGGCACGATCTTGGTTCACTGCAACCTCCATCTCCCAGGTTCAAGGATTCTCCTGCCTCAGCCTGGGACTACACGTGTGTACCACCACGCCTGGCTAATTTTTGTATTTTTAGTAGAGACAGGGTTTTGCCATGTTGGCCAGGTTGGTCTCGAACTCCTGACCTCAAGCGATCTGCCTTGGCCTCCCAAAGTGCTGGGATGACAGGCATGAGCCACCATGTTCAGCCAACTCTTAAACTCTCTTTGATTTCTATCCTTTATTTTTCTCTATGCTGCATTCTAGGCAATTTTCTTTGCTCCCTTTTTCAGTTCTTTTGTTTTTTCTCTTTAGTTTTGTCAAATCCACAGATATTTATTCACTGATTTATTTATTTATTTATATATTTTTGAGACAGAGTTTTGCTCTTGTTGCCCAGGCTGGAGCGCAATGGCACGATCTCGGCTCGCTGCAACCTCCGCCTCCTGGGTCCAAGCGATTCTACTGCCTCAGCCTCCCAAGTAGCTGGGATTACAGGCATGTGCCACCACGCCCGGCTCATTTTGTATTTTCAGTAGAGACGGAGTTTCTCCATGTTGGTCAGGCTGGTCTTGAACTTCCGACCTCAGGTGATCTGCCTGCCTCGATTCACTGAGTTTTTAATTTTAATGACTATATATATTTTTTCACTATCAAAAGTTCTATTTGGTTCTTTTTCAAATTTGCCTGTTTTTCCTCCCTAATGTTTCTGGTCTTTAATTTAAACATACTTATTTTGTAGTCTCTTTCGGAATGTCCTTTTATCTCAGATTCTTGGTAGTGCTATTCTGTTATTTGCATTTGCTGACTGTCCTTGGGGTAGATTATTGCTTGTGGCTCATAATTTTTTATTATGAACTCATCTTCAGCAAGGCTGGTATTTCCTGTAGGAATCCTATGTACCCTGACTTGGCTAAATTTCCATACAGAGTGGTTTTTAATTTTGCTTTTGATGTGACTTCAGGGGTTTTAATGATACCATATCATTTTTAAAAATTATATTAATATTTCAACTTGAGATTCTGGGACTATGGAGGTAGTACAGATTTGGAAATTTGATGTGCATGGTGTAGCTTGGATTTTGATTTCTTATGGGCCACTTTTATTCCCCACCTAGATCCTGGAGAAGATCACAAGTTCCTTGATACTTCCTCATGGCAATCTATAAAGTGTCCCAGCTTCGTGCAGTTCCAGCGTTCTGTCTCTCACAGGCCTCCCCTTGCCTTACTGTTTGGATCTTATACACCCCTAGGCTACCCATGCATTAGCTCATGTAGTTGTTCTTGTCTTTGAGATGTACCTCTCTGTTAGTGGCACTGGGGGATTCCCTCCTCCTCCTCTTCGCCTTGGCTCTGTTTTTAACATAAGGTGACGTGGCCATGTACTTAAGGCGATGAACTCCTAATTTACCGAGACCCAGTATAGAATATAGTTAATGAAGTTGGCTTTGGGAAAGGTATGAATTTCAGCTCTGCTACTTTCTAGTTGTTACTTTACTTGCCTTTTGTATTGTTTATTTTATTGCTGCTGCAGCAAATTTCCAGAAACATGGTGGCTTAAAACCACACATTTATGATTTCACAGGGTTGTAGGTCAGAAACCGGGAACGGGCCTCACTGGGTGACAATCGAGGTGTCTGCAGTGCCGTGTCCCTTTCTGGAGGCTCCAGGTGAGAATCTTTCCCTTGCCTTTTGCAGCTCTCAGAAATCACCTGCTTTTCTGGCTTGTGGCCCCTGCTCCACCTTTGGATAGCAACGCTGGGCTGCCTGGAGTACCAACATGCCTTCTCAGACTGCTCTCTCTGGTTCTCTCTTCCAACTCCCTCTTCTGCTTTTCATGATTACACTGGACTCGCCAGGGTAATTCAGGATAATCTATCTTCAGGTCAGCTGACTAGCAGGCTTACTCCATCTGCAGCCTTATACTGCCTCTGCTGTGGAACCTCACTTATTTTCAGGTTCCAGGGATGAGGATCCCTCTGCCGTGGAACCTCACTTATTTTCAGGTTCCAGGGACGAGGATGCAGACGTCCTTGAGGGGCCATTATCCAGTCTACCATGACTTTCCATATCTCAGTTTCCTCGTGTGCAAAACAGGGTGTTACGAGTCTAAATGAGTCAGTACAGTGGCTGGCATATAATAAGTAGTCAATAAGTGTTAGCTAACATTATTAGACTTACTATCATCGTTTTCATACATATTCTCGCCATCATGTCTGTGGAGCAGGGTAGAATGTGCTTGGAGAATCTGCAGGGTCTTCATCTGAGATAACGTTGTCAGAAGCACAACGAGGGGAAATTTCTCAGGGTTTGCCTCATTAGCAGGAACCACAGCAATGGTATCACATTATTCAGGAGAGTGTGAGGGTGTCATTCCATCTATCCATGTGTTTAATTAACGTGTCCCTAAACAAATTTATTAAGCATCTACTTGGGGCCAGGCACAGGGCCAAGCACTGGTGCTGTAATGGAAGCACAAAGGGATTGGGTGGAAAGGGGAATGGTGGGAAAATGATGCAGTTTCTTTTGAAAATGAATAGAGCAAACAAATACACCAAGAATGGATGTGTGAAGCATATGCATTCTCATCCCAGGTCATAAAAGGGTAGTAATTCCTTTTCTTGAATAGTATGATCTACCTGAAGTACCTATAGATAGAAAAACTTCTAGAGATTAGTTTGGAAAGTTAAAGGCTCAGCCATGAGAAAGGATAGGCTTCCATACCCTATCATCTAACTTCTCAAAATAAGGAGGAAAATTAGTATTTTAGAAAGGAGAAAAAAATTGGGAATTTCGGAAAAGAATATGATGTATCATTTGAAGAGGATAATATCAGCAATTATGAACAGGTTTAAACAGTTAATGAGAATATGTTAATAATTCAAATGCTTGGTAAACACTCAGCTAGAGTTAAATCTTTTTTTCAGCCTTGCTAGAGCAGGGGTCAGCAAAATATGGCCGATGGGCCAAATTTGGCCTGTTGTCTGTTTTTGCAAATAAAGTTTTATTGGAACCCAGCCATACACATTCATTTCTGTATTGTGTATGGATGCTTTTGTACTCTGATGCACAACTGAATACCTGTGATAGAGACTGCATGGCTCTCAAAGCCTAAAATACTTACTATCTGGACCTTTATGGAAAAAGATTGCCAACTCCTGTGCTAGACCATTATTGCTGAAATCATTATTGTAACTATTTGTCACCTTTCTAATGCTTCACTGAAGAATTAGGGGCAAACCAGGAAGGAATCATAGTTTTAGATTTGCTGGAGAAGTGATGTGTCGCAGAGAGAGATTTTCCTGATGTGAAGCAGGCTCCCAGAGATGGGCTCAGATGAGAATTTCAATGCCCCTTCTGGTGACTGCACAGCCAATACTGTGGTGGCCTTCAATTGATGCATATAATCGTCTCTTACCTTTGGAGTTGGCCAGGGAAAACTTCCTTCAGAAAGACAACACCACTGTATTTATTTTGGCTTAAAGGAGAGCAAGCAGAGTTTGAGGAGTGCCCACTGGCCTGGGCACTCCTCCTATAAGAGAGGGTGTTGGAAGAAATAATTCTCAAAGTTTCCTTCAGATCCAGAAATTTCTGCGAATAGGTCAGAATGTATTCAAACATCGGAAACTAAATTTTGATGAGTTATCTTGTGGCTTCCTATTGCAAATGAACTGAAACTAAAAAACAAAGTGTTCCATGACAATTATGGGCCCCAAACAGCACTGGCTTGAACTATCCTATTTGGGGAATGATTTCTCTATGCAAAACTTATTCCATAATACCAAATAGGAATTAAAAACCAAAATAAGTATATGTGCCTATGTGAATCCAATGGTTTTGAAGTTGCTACTCAATTCTGCAATTTGGCTGTTAATATATAAGGCCACACACCATGATTTTCCTGAAATTTGGAAGACACATGCTTTAATGCCAAAACCCCAAAGATTTTGTCATCCAAAATTTTAGGTTTCCAAATGTCATTGTATATGGCAGAGTGCTAATTCATGAAACCCATGGAACTCCAGAGGGAGGAGGCAGTGTGAGGAGTGTTTGCTGCTAAGATTTGGTCATCAGGGTGTTCCATTTACCTTAAAGCTCTCTTCTTCCTCTTTGTACACCGGATCCATGCTGGTTATTGCGGTAATAAACTCAACTGCAGTGAGAGGTTTATGAATTTGCCGCCGGATTCTCTGATCTGTGAGCACAGCTTTAACCACTTTGACTATATGTCCTTGGGTGAAGCCGTCAGTGACCTTCGCCAGGCAGCTGACATTCAAGGCACTGGTGAGGACTCCTCCATTGCGTTCAATGATTTGTTTCCACAGAACTGTTGTATCCAGAAAAGACACAGAGAACAAGGGTTACCACTGAGAAATCAGTGCCAGTTTCCCTCTCGGTTGAAAGTTGCATCTCATCAAGAAAGGAATACATAGAAGTCTACTCTGACTTATTTGTAACTCAAATGAACCAAAGCCAAGTAACTAAATGCTTTCCTCTAGAGAATTTTCAACCATAAGCCATACACATCAATGACCCTGAGGTCTACAGATCTACAAGTGCCCTGCAAATTAACAAGGAAAAACACCAGCAGTATAGTTTTAATGTGGTACCTGTAAAGATGTTGACAATCTTTCAACATTTGAAATTTTCATAGGGTGTATAATGGCATCTCTTCTCATCAGAATATTGTATTTCCCAAGTAATTTGGATAAGGAGTTTAACTTATTTTTTTAGATGTAAAGTTAATATCTCACATTATTTTTACATCTGGAATCAGAATGCAGATTCCAATTTTCATCAGCTACTGCCAGGGTCAGTTCCCTTTCAGTGGAAGACACTGTATTACACATTGTATTAAATAGAGCAATTTGACCCTTATTCTTTCCCCCTCAGCGACTGTAAACACGCACTGGTTGACTAGAGTCCTTCAGATGAGGGCCTGGGTGTTCTCTGGTTTGTGGGACCTGGAGTAAATGAGATATTTCAATCTGAACACAGGGGTGCTGTGAAAATGAATTATGAAATAATTCTGGGTGCTTAACTTTAGAGATGGAATGAACTCCTGTACAATCCTTAAAATCATTCTGTATTTGGAGAATTACCTCTATTCTGTAAAGGGAACACAAGGGAAGTAAAGGAGACTTGCTGTAACTTATTTAATTATATCCAGACAGTGGAGAAGGGTGAAGGGTGTTTACAAGAGCATCTGTCAGTCTCAGCACTGGGATAATCTGGTCAAATATCTCTAAACCATTTTGAGTTTACTTGAGGAACACTTGAAACCATTTTTAAAAAATGTCAATGACTACCTGATCTGAGCATTGTCAGGCCTGGTAAGGGGTTAATTCTGAGTCTGTTAAATGACTACATCATACAAGTATGTTGATCCAAAAATGGCTGATAAAAGGAAAAGGTCTACTTACTGTAAAGGAATACAATGGCTTATAATGTAGCTATGAACCATGCTGGAGAATCTGGCTTTTGGGCTGTGAGCTATTCCAGCAGTTCACTCCCACTGTCCTCTTTTGGGGGGTCCTTGGCCCTGTGGGTGAGCTGAGCTGCTGGGAAAGGGTGAACTGTACCTCGGGGCCTGCCAGTTTCTCTGAGCTGTGGAGGCTCAGGCATCCAGGGTTTGGAGACCTGCAGTGAAACCAAGGAGGGCCACAAGGACTCCAAACTGGCCTAAAGGATCATCAGATCCCCAATCTACTCTGCTCCTTCCTTGGTGGGTTTCTTTGAGTTTGAGCCCCAAACTAGTCTTATCTGTAAAACAGGCGTAGAAGGATTGACTTCTCAGTGCTGCTGTGAAAAACAAGCCCAACAGTGTTTATAAAGCACTCGGAAGTGCAGCAGCCCGGCATGTGGTGGGGACTTGACTTTCTGTAGCTACGTTACTGTTGTTATTACAGTAACAATGATTGTTCATTCCATCTTGCACTGAAGTTTCCTAACCCTCATTAAAACATCAACTACAAAAGACAACACAAAATAAGCTACAGAGTGTTTCAAAGCCTGTTTGTGTAGGGATGGATGGCAGCAGGTGAAGACTATCCTTATCCAAATATAACTGTTGCAGAGTTAGAGATAAGAAAACATAACCCACGGTAAAAATGATCAACAACAACACCTAGCCCACATCTTCACTTGAGATCCGGCGTGTCTGCTCGTCACATTTATAACATCTAAACAAAGTACCAGCGGGTCTGAGTGGTGACTCTGGAAGCTGAGAAGGGAACATGATTTATGGGAGAGTCACAGGTAAGGCCCCAAAAGCTGAAGTCGACATCCCAGGCTGGGTTGCACGCTTGCGGACTCAGTTCTGGGCTAGCAGGAGCAAAATTCCTACCTGTGGTGCCAAAGGGAACCATCAGTGGGAAAGGGTGAGGGCCACGTGCTCCCTGGCAACCAATAACTCTCTCCCTGGCTTCTCTGTGAGGTCACAACAGTCACAATCTTGGAAGTTTTCTGCCCAAATCATCCAACCTTTTTGCAGGAGTGATCACTTGATGAGTAGAGATGCATTAGTAATGGAGTACAGTTACTGTACTGGGAAACGGTGAACTGTACCGTGGGGCCTGTCAGTTCCTCCAAGCTGTGGACGACTAGGCATCAAGGCTTTGGAGACCTGCAGTGAGACCAACAAGGGCCAGAGGGACATGTAAACCCGCTGCTGCCCATTTAAAGTGTAGGATACCTGGTATTCACGGAGAGTTTTGGTCAAGATTCCTCTCAATACATGACTCCTTGGTTGCTCTCCATAGATCACCATTTTTACTGGAGTTGCAGCAAGAGAGATCTGTGAAGCAGTCCCAGCTGTGGTGGGACCTGCCCACCTGCCCGCTCATCTGAAGACCCAGAGAAGGGGATGCAAAACCAGGCTTGGCTTCCTTCCTGCAGCTGATGAACTTGAGCTGTTGGTCTTTCAAAGAATCGCTTCTATTGCTTTTACACAACCACCCACTCATGGGTTCTTGGCCCTTAAATAGCTGCTCTGGGGCCCACGGTGGTGTCAGGTGTGGCGGGAGGCACAGCACGGTGGGCTGGGTGGAGACTGGAGCTGGCAGTGAGCATGGGAGCCCCAGAGGCTGTGGGGTCTCTGGTCTAGGAATGCAGTGGGGAGCACAGATGCACTGCAGTCTTGGGGTGTGGTGAAGGCTGTGTTGGTGAGGACCGAGGCTAGGGGCCCCAGAGTGTTGAGGGCAGTGGAGGGGCTCTCCAGGCCGAGTGCTGAATTTTGCTTTGGTCTCTTGGATGCAAAAGGCTCCTCACATCTTCAGACCAATCTACATTCTCTTTCCCTTCTTTGGATGAAAGCATCTGGCCTTTGGCTCCCCTTCATCTGCTGTCGACATTCCCAGTGGATTCTGTCTTGGCTGGCGCTCGAGATGACGCAGTCTCTGAACATTCATTTTTATTTGGGGGTTTTCCAAACGCCTGAGAGGTGAATAATGTGATGTGGGTGAGCTTCTGACCCTCTGAAGCCTGGAATTGCAGAAAAGGCTAAAGACAGATCCTGGACCCATCTGACCAGACACTGGGTCCGGGTGGGCCTGTGATGAATTGGGTTATTAGCGAAATTGACCCCAGAGAGAGGCAAGAGGAGGAGGGCACTGGGAATGTGGAGAAAAGGAAGCCCGAAGGGATTTCTGGGGACCAGACAGGGCATCCATCAGCCTGGGGGGTGGATTTTCTTTGCAGACAGCTTGGTTTGGGGGAAAAAAGGAGAGATTGAATGACGTTTGGTGAACCTGAGGGCTGTGTTTCCTCCACAGATCCGCCCTTCACTTCTCAGCACTGTCTGTCCCCACATGGCCTGGAGGAATTTGAGGAGTGGGGCCGTGGGGACTGTCGCACACCTTCGAGCTCCATTGCGGGTGGAGAGATGGCCAAGCCGCCGTCCATGCTACGGATTGGCAGCCCTTGCTTTATGGACTGGAAGAGACCACTTTTGATCGCCACAAAGATAAGAACAGTCTTTCTCTAAGACAGATGTCCCAGCCACTGTGGCTATGAAAACTTCAAGGTCACTGGAGGAAATGCTGGACGAGGGGCAATGATGTCAGCCAGAATGGTGGCCTGAACACATCACTCCC
Source organism: Papio anubis (assembly GCF_008728515.1). Classification (NCBI taxonomy): domain Eukaryota; kingdom Metazoa; phylum Chordata; class Mammalia; order Primates; family Cercopithecidae; genus Papio; species Papio anubis. Next base: position 120,214,876 of record NC_044985.1, read on the forward strand.
CAAGACAGAAATATTGAGGAGCATGTGCTTCAGTGGACAGAACCCAGGGCCTGAGAGCAGTGTCTGGCGCAGCTTTATCATCTGCCCATAGGTGGAGGGACGCTTTCTCTCCTTCCTCTCCCATCACGATGCTGTGAGGAGATTCAGGTAGGAATCTGTAGTGTGATTTGAATCCTAAAGGATGCGTGGTGTTTTATCAAAAGAACAAAATTGCCAGCCATCCATCAATAGCTTCATTTTTAAAGGGCCTATAGTTTTGTCAAACAATAAAAACCATTCTGTTCAGAGTCCAGAATAATGCTCCAGCCCCTTTGAATTAATAACACCCCACCTTATTCCATTAACATAGCTTAAAATATAGACACAATACAAAAAAGGAAGAAAAAAAGAAGAGTGCATGAGAGGAGAGAGGGGTAGCCCTGCTAAGGCCAGGGGCGTGGAACCCCCGGCATCGGCTGTGTGGGCTGCGGCGAGACTGTGTGCCCGCCCGTCTCGCGCTGTCTTCTTTCTTGGCTAGACAGCCCTACCCCCTTCATCCATATTTTTCATTCTGGCCAATGTGATCTGCCTGGAGGAAACGTTGGCCTCTTCTGGGTCTAGTCCTTAAGATCTCCTGTGACTCCTCCATCCTGTCTTCCCTTGCTTCTTTTGATGCTGGCTGGGTGCAAAGGGTTCGTGGCGGAGGCGTTTTGAGGCCCTAAAAGATGAAGAAGGCACTAGACGGATGCAGAAATAGCTGGGCCTAAAGTCTTCCTGTATTTTGTGTATAACATTGATTTAGAAAGCCAGGATCACAATTTATCGGCCAGGCACAGTGGCTTATGCCTGTAATCCCAGCACTTGGGGAGGCTGAGGCGGGCAGATCACGAGGTCAACAGATCAAGGCCATCCTGGCTAACACGATGAAACCCCGTCTCTACTAAGAATACAAAAAAAATTAGCTGGGCGTGGTGGCAGGCACCTGTAGTCCCAGCTAACTGGGAGGCTGAGGCAGGAGAATGGTGTGAACCCAGGAGGCGGAGCTTGCAGTGAGCCGAGATCGCGCCACGGCACTTCAGTCTGGGCGACAGAGCAAGACTCCGTCTCAAAAAAAAAAAAAAAAAAAAAAAAAAAAGCCAGGATCACCATTTATCAAGATGGAAATAAGCACATGTTGCAAACACAGTGGCTAAGAAGCTAGTCGTTTATAGCATGTGGAGAGTAGGGGGTTGTTCTTTTAGCAAAGAAAATTGAGCAGCAACTTATGAACAGCCAGAGAGGACCATACGTGCCCTCTGCTTTGCAGTGCTCATGTGATTGAAGAAGGAAGAACAGAAACCAAGTCTGACCTAATCACTGTATTACTATCATTCATGCTGACCACCACCGCCACTGCCACCACGGCCACCACCACTGCCACCATGGCCACCGCCACTGCCACCACGGCCACCGCCACTGCCACCACGGCCACCGCCACTGCCACCATGGCCACCGCCACTGCCACCACGGCCACCACCACTGCCACCAGCACCTCGACTGCTCCTGCCACTGACTGTCCTCATCTCCAGTGTCAAATGTGACCTTTGCCACCATTCCCAACACCCTCCCCAGAGCCACCCACACAGCCACCCCATCTCTGCCTCCTCAGCGTCATCCCACACTGCCTCCACCCCTACTGCCAGCAAGCACTTCTGTCTCCATTAGCACATGCTGTCACCTCCGGCCAACCCCCTCCACCATCTCTAACACTGACAGCGCCATCGCCATCTCACCTCCAAGTCCTCACCGCTCTCCCACCAGTGCAGTGTTACGGTGGCCCCGCCACGAGCCACCCCTGTGCATTCACACCCATGTGTCCCCGGCCGCCCTGGAATCTAGGCTGGCCCTGTGCCTTCCTCTTGACCAGCAGAGGGTGGAGATGGTCACTCTGTGGCTTGTGAGGCTGGGTCACAAGAATCCTTTCAGCTACTGCCCCAACTTCTTGAAACATGTGCTCATGAGATAACTCCTCGTGGGACCCAGCTGCCGGGTGTGAGAAGCTGCACTGGGCCAGGTGCAGCCTGTCCGGTCGACATAGGTCCCGCTCAGTGCCCATGATGGCAGCAGCAACTCCAGTCACATGCGCGAGTGATCCTGGGTATCCACACTGCCCAGTCTCCAGACGAAGGAGCCTCAACTTTCATGTGACTCTCATGTCATGAGGTACATTAAGGAGAACGCCCCAGCTCTGCCCAGACAACCGTTGGAAGCACACAGTGGAATAATGTGCTGTTTGAGCCTTCACACAGCACTAGATAACAGAACGGCCGCCAGTACTCTCCTCAGCTTCCCTTGCCATTCGCCATTCCCTCCTCCTGCCCAGCCCACGCCACCCTCTTCTCTTCCTCTACCTCCACCACCACTGCTGCCAACACCCTTTCTCTCTGGGGGCCACATGGGGCCAGGTGCTCTGCTAACACCTCGTGAGTGTCACAGCAGCCCTGTGGCGTGAACCGTTCTCCTGCTTCACAGATGAGAAGATGGAGGCTCAGAAGGTGACCGACTTGTCAGGGTCACCCAGCTATGCAGGGGCAGAACCAGGATTCTGAGCCAGGCGTCCGGAGAGCCCCAACCCAGGCTCCTCCCCACTCCACTGCTTTGCCTCCCAGGGGCCCTTTTTTTGTGTCATTCCCATTAAAAAACATGTTTCAAAAGTAGTGGATTTTGAATCTATTTAAGGAGAAAGAATTGAAAAAGTAAGCTCTCCTTGTATTTTAATGTTCATTTTAAGTAAATCATCATGCAACTGGACTTTGAGACTGGAAGAAAAAAAAAAAACCTAACCCGGTGAAAAGACACTACGCTCTATGAGGAAAACACCATCACCATGGGTGCAAGGTGAGTGATCCTATCTACCTGTCCCAAGAAGAATCAGTACCCACAAGGCTTTTGTCACTGTCAGGGCCAGAAATCATAATCCTCGTCCAGTTTCCTTTTGTCTTGGGTAGAGAGAAATAAGCTAAGAACAGAATGTGGCCTAGTGGTTTACATCTGCAGCATGTGCTCTGTGTTGGATGCAGGTGCACTCACCCCACCGGGTGCAGGCTCCCCTCATCTGGGGCACACTGGGTCCAAGGGCCACCCACCTGGCAAGCACACAGCGGACAGCCCAGCCTCAGCTACCATGCATGGGAAGGCGCTGGGGGTACTTGCCGTATCTGGAAGCATAGTCTGGTCTAGGCACCAAAATAATTTTCTGGTAAACTCTGCAGAAAGATTGGAGTTCAGCATCGAAGGGACGCCGTGTGGTCCCCACAATCAGAATCCGGTCATCTGGTTTCAGGAGTTTCAGGATTTGGGGAAGGTGTCTTTTCAGGCGTTTAGGTTCATTCTGGGAGAGAGAGAGAAAAAAAATGGGTCCACATACAGAAAAAAAGAATGAAAAAATGAAAGAAAATTTACTTAGAATGTGTTGCAGCATCGTTTGTTAAAGTGATTGCAAAGCTTTGACAAACACAATTTCTTAAGGTTTATCCTGGGATGGGTCTTGGAATGTGCTTCCTAGCATGACCCAGTGGATTTTAATTGTCAGTGTTTCCTTTCCTCAACCTCTGGTGTCCAGATTTAGAGGGTGGGAAGGAAGGAAGCACCTTGACCCTAGGAATGGGAAGTGGTGGCTGATTTACAAATGGAAGGAAGCTCACTGGGACTTGTAATGAGCTGTGGTGCTCCCATTTTCCTGAGTTGTTTGGAAGCTGGACACAAGACTTCCTTTGCCGATTGCTGAAACAATGAAGAGCCCAGCTCCTGCATCTCATGTCTGAAAAATACCTGGTTACATAAGATTGTGAAACTTATCTCTCTGAAGCAGTTGGGAAATAGTTTGAACCTGAATTATTTTAGTATAATCTCAGCACTAATGAGGGAGAGGAACGAACGAGGACAGGCTGGCTGTTCAGCACCCCAGGGAGGACGACTTCCAGCCCGTGGGAGTCAGATCTGACCATGTTGCCATGGGCAACAGCCTGGCCGCCAATGAACCTCGCCCCCAGTGCAGACAGCAAAAGGAAGCCTGGGAAGGAGGAGCACACCAGGGGCCATGGTGAGAGCCTCTGCAGAGACTTCCCAAGCACAGTCGAGGCCATTTTTGCTCCCATTTGGCTGATGGCTAATGATGTTCCTGCATCTTTTCATGTGCTTATTGGTCATTTGTGTATCTTATTTGGAAAAATGTGTATTTAGATTGTTGGCCCACTTTAAAAGTTGGGTTATTTGTCTTTTTTATTATTGAGTTGTAAGGGTTCTTTGTAGGTTCTATTAATAGATAGAAAACCCTCAATATTACATGGTTTGCAAACATTTTCTCCTGTTCTGTGGGTTGTCTTTTCACTTTCTTGAGGATGTCCTTTGCAGCAAAAAAGTTTTTAATTTTGATGAGGTGCAGTTTTTCTTTTGTGGCCTGTGCTTTTGGTGTCATATCTAAGGAACCACTGCCTAATCTAAGGTCACAAAATTTATGCCTATATTTTCTTTTAAGATTGTTCTAGTTTTAGCCCTTATTTTTAGGTCTTTGATACATTATGGGTTGATTTTTGTATATGGTGTGAGGTAAGGGTCCAACTCTTTCTTTTGCAGGTAGCAATCCAATAGTCCCAGCACCACTTATTGAAAAGATTATTCTTTCTGCATTGAATTGTCTTTGCACCTTTGTCAAAATGAACTGTAATATAAGGCTTTATTACTGGATTCTTGATTGTGATCCACTGATCTATGTCTCTTCTTAGGCCAGTACCATACTGTCTTGATTGTTGTAGGTCTGTGGTAAGTTGGAAAATGAAATTGGGACATGTGAATCCCCCAACTTAATTTTTCTTTTGAAGAATGTTTTGGCTGGATCTCTTGAATTTCTGGATGAATTTTAGGATCAGTTACCAATTTCTGCAAATAAGCCAGCTATTTCATGGGAATTGCATTGAATATGTAGGCCAGTTTGGGAATTATTACCATCTTAACAAGATTAAGTCTTTCAACCAATGAATACAAATGTCTTTCCATTTATTTACGCTTCCTTTATATTTTTCAACAATGTTGTTGTAGTTTTCAGAAAAGTCTTGCACTTCTCATGTCAAAGAACTTTGTGAGAATAATTTCTTTTATTTTTGAGACAGAGTCTCGCGTGTCATCCAGGCTGGAGTGCAGTTGCACAATCTCTGCTCATTGCAATCACCACCTCCCGGGTTCAAGTGATTCTTGTGCCTCCTGAGTAGCTGGGATTGCAGGTACGCACCACCCATGCCCGGCTCATTTTTGTATTTTTAGTAGAGACAAGGTTTTGCCTTGTTGGCCAGGCTAGTCTCGAACTTCTGACCTTAAGTGATCTGCCTGCCTCGGTCTCCCAAAGTGCTGGGATTACAAGTGTGAGCCACCGTGCCCAGCCCTAAGAACTTTGTGAGAACAATTTCTATAGAGTGGTGGGGGCAGCAAGCTGATGGTGGTGGGTTGAGGGGTGAGACTCGCCTTTAAGGAACAAAGCAGGTGGTGGCAGTGACTGGGCATGTGGGGTGCACATGTGAGCTGCCCAAAGAACAATGGAAGTAGGACTGATCTGAGGGTCCTGGTGAGGCTGGAGACTGAGAATCCATGGGGCTAGAGACACACCTGCATGGTCTGTGCCCATCCTCAGCAACCCAGTTGCCATGGTGACGGCAGTGTGATCCCTGCCCTTTCTGAGGCAGGACATGATACTGCTACCTTTGTGTCCTGAAATGGCAGGGACGTTTGAAATGAATCCGCCTATTTGGATAACAAACATTGATCCTGGGCAACGTCCAGAGTGACATCCTTGCTGACGGTGAGGTGCAGTCCCATGAAGAGGGGACAGAAATGGGTGTGTCATTCAATTGGTAGTTCCCCTACACTCAGACCACCCCTGTTCCAGTGCAGAGCTGTCCATTATGCACGAGACCTGTGCACTCATCAATCATGCCAGCAAACCACCCCACAGTCACCTGGCCACCTCCAAAACCGCCGCCCCTACTGCGGGGCCTGCCAGTCCCTCACAACTGTATTTCTTTGGGCAATTTCAAACTAGTGGCTAGCATCCACGCAGCAATTTCAATTTGCTATTCTGCAGTTAGCTCCACAAAACAACCGCCACAGCCAGCCCCCAGAAAGCAGCAATTCCTTGGTGGAGGCACTATCGTGATGTCAGGGAGGCGCTTGCTAGATGAAGTAACAAAGGGTAATGGGGCAGAAAATGCAGGAGCACCCTGTGCGCCTCATTCTTTACCGCCTTCGCCTCAGACACAAACAACTGACTGAGTGCACTCGAGGCGCAGATGGGAGGAGACACTGCTCTCCTTCTAGGAGGAGGAGAAAGGGAGCGGGCCTGGTCCAGGTGTCTGCCGGGGGCAGGGGTGTGTTTGTAAAAGTGGCAGGGGTTGGGGGGGGGCTACTTGGAGTTTGCACTTTGCTGAAATTCTAGAGGTGTGAGGGCTTCTCTCAAAGGTTGCTGAGGACAGTGAGAGGGGAACAGGAGTGTGGGCAGGAGGACAGAGAATTCCAGAGTAGTGCCCATTTGGTTCTAAGACAAGAGAGCCCCAAAGGCAGGTTTTGGGATGATGTTTAGAGCAGCCCCAGGGCTGAGAGGGCCGCAGGGATGCGGTGTGGTTTAGGTGCACCAGGAGGGCTGACCGTATGGGCAGAAGGCGAAGCTGGTGGTTTGCCCTCGGTGTCTTCCAGTCCGTGCTGTGCATGGGCGGGAGAAGGTCCTGGCCTCTGCATTCTGGCAACCTTGTTTCTGAATCCCAGCATGAGCCCTGAGCAGCTGTGTGCCTTCTGGGAGCCTTTGTTCTCTTTTGTGACACAGAGAAAACAATGCCTTTCTCTCAGGGTTGCTGGGAGTTTCCCTGACATATGTATTGTGCTTGGGAAAGAGGAGGTGTTCAATCGACGTCCCCCACCACCACCGGGGTCCCCCTTTTCCTGTCCGCAGCAGTGTCCCTGCACCCGCGAAGTTTGGCTTCCATGCTCGGGAGGCGTCACTGGTCTTCGCCCCATCCCCGGGTGAACTTCCTGCCTCTGACTGTGGGAGGGGCCTCACCCCAAAGGCAGAGGTGCTGGAGGGTGCCTTCAGTCACTGTGGATTTTCAAGGGGATTTCCCGGAGTCCCTTAACCCCAGGGCAAGGTCGGCCCTGCTGCCTGTATGGCGGCTGTAGCTGGTGGAGTGCCAGCCTCCTGGATGTTCTTCTCTGTGCCTCTGTGCCCTTGGGATCAGGGCAGTCTTTGGGACAGAGGCCGGGGCAGGTGGGAGGAAGGACACTGGGCTCCCTAGGTGGCTGAGTGATGCAATGAGGAGCCAGTTACAGTGCCTCCTGGGCTCCTCTTGCCTGTGGATGCCTCTGCTGCCCTTGGCTTTTGGTCACCTTCAGAATGTGGACTTCCAGTGCTCATGGCTACCTGGGGCCCTGGTGGCTGAGGATCTTGGATGAGACAGAGTCTCAGAGGCTGGGAGGCTGGGAAGGACAGCAGGACTGGCCCAGTCATGGCCCTGGAGACGCGGGAAGGCAGCAGGAACTCTGCAGCCCTGCTCCCTGAGGGCAGGCCCCGCAATGCTATCACTGCACGGTGCAGGCTGAGTGGAGCTGGAGTTCCGTGTAAAGCTGGGCATGCACAAGCAATGGTTTCCTCCCCCGCCCCTCTCCTGCTGCAGCACTGGAGCCAGGGGTGGAAATACTGGGGGTGGGGGGTGGAGGATGGTGTTCATGCCTCTTGCAGCTCTGAGTCTGGGGTGGCTCAGGTCCCCTGGTCGGCCTTGCAGATGCTCAGGAAGCTGGGGTGCCCTTTGGCTTGCAGTCCCCTAGGATTTATCCCAGGATGTGACTCCTGGTCCTCAGTGCAGTTGACCTCCCCAACAGACGACGGACTCCTCTAATGGGAAGGGAACCGAGAAAACGTCCAATTCGTCCACAACAAAGACCATGCCTCCAGTGGCCTTCATTTCCTACAGGGACAAAGCGAGGCATGGGCAGGGTTTGCGCGAATCAGGGACGGTGCTGAGAGGTTCGCTCTGTGTCAGCAGCAAAAGGGCTGATTCAGGGCAGAGTTCTGCAGGCTCGGCTGCTGCTTCATGGCTTTCTGTTCCCTCCTCAGCGGGCCTCCTTCCCCTCACATCCACTCCCTTTATGCGAGGGTGTCTACAGGGCCTATATTTCATTCCCTGCCTCCAGCTTTCTCTCAAAGGCCCCCTCTCAGCGCTCCTTCCCCAGTGCTCCTCTGGCTCTCTCAGGAGGAACATTCCCATTCCCTTTGCTCTCCGAGACTCAGACGTGCAGTGAGCAGACAGCCGCAAGCACTGATGGCAAGCCCAGGGCACTGTGGGAGAATGCAGGGGGCTGCATGAACTCGGAGTCCGCGCAGGCTAAAATGCTTTCATTTAATAGTAAAGGAAGCGGAGGCTCAGAGAGGTTAAGTTACCTGTTTAAGGACACACAGCCAGCTGTGTGAATGCTGTGCATGGCTGGCGTGAGTTCCAGGCCAGTGTCTTCCATTCCCCAGGCTGATGTGTGGCGGGAGAGGGAATAGCCCCTGCCCATGAATGAGCCAGGTTTCTGATAACTCCAGGTGTGTGACACCTGGGACGAAACACTGCCCTGCATTTCTCTTAGACGTGGGACCTGGTGGAGAGCCCCATCATTCCTGCCATCCATTTTGCATAACTACTTGTGGACCTTTTCAAGTTTTTATGCAATGCAGCAACTTCGCCAGCAGAGGGAGCGAACTACTAGAATCCCAGATTAAATAATAAATGAGTTCTCTGAACACTTTCTGAAATGACAGGGCAATCAAGGCTCATTTGGGGAAGAAAAGATTGAGCTTCCACTCTTTATCCAAATCATCTCTACCTGCGAAAAGTGATGTATAATACATAAGGATCAAAAGTGATTAAAATCCTTATGAATTTAATCAGAAATTCACAGTTAACCACTATTTGCTTTGGTGCAAATTGATGTGGAATAACAATCTCGTGTATCTGCACATTTTTTTTTTAACTTGTGGGAAATTTGCTGGTGATTTGTGGGGGGAAGTGGCGGGTCGGGGGGACCATTGAAAGGAGAGAAAAGAAGGAAGGAAGCAATTGAAACAGGACTCCCTGGCGGCCCCGAATGCTGTGCACTTAGCAGTTCTGTTGAGGGTCTTTGTTCATAAATTTTGGGTCTTTTGCTATTTATTATGATGAACAATAGGAAATCCTAATAATAACTCCTATGTGTGCCATTTGCTTTAACTGAGCAGAGTTCTCTAAATTGTTCGTTACCTCTGAATCGTATGTTTGGGTGGAAAATCCCTCTCCCCTTTCTTCCACGCTTTCTTTCCTTTCCTTCCAAACTATGCCTCATAAAGTCAGACCACAGAACCCTCTCAAATACAGAGAGGACAGACAGACAGACACCACTACAGAGAGCCTCTGTGTTTCCTTACTTGCTTGAAAAGGCAAGGCCTTCTCGAAAAGTAGAGGTAGGCCCTGGTAAGGGCCTCCTTTGGAGGAAAGAAAAGGCCAAAGTAAGGCATGAGAAAGTCCTCACCGTCTTTTCTGCATTGGGAACTTTTTTGTAGAAGGTTTTTTCTGTGTCTTCAATCCACACCACGGAGGGCTGGAGCTGTCGAGCCACCTGTAGAGGAAAAGGCAGGGCCCTGCTTGTAAATGCACTTCCCTCTCAGGTGTGCAGGGCCCTGCTTGTAAATGCACTTCCCTCTCAGGTGTGCAGAGCCCTGCTTGTAAATGTGCTTCCCTCTCAGGTGTGCAGGGTCCTGCTTGTAAATGTGCTTCCCTCTGTGGTGTGCAGAGCCCTGGTTGTAAATGGCCTTTACTCTCAGGTGTACAGAGCCCTGGTTGTAAACATGCTTCCCTCTCAGGTATATAGAGCCCTGGTTGTAAATGCACTTCCCTCTGGGGTGTGCGGAGCCCTGGTTGTAAATGTACTTCCCTCTGGGGTATGCGGAGCCCTGGTTGTAAATGCACTTCCTTCTGGGGTGTGCAGAGCCCTGGCTGCAAACCTGCTTCCCTCTGGGGTGTGCAGAGCGCTGGTTGTAAATGCACTTCCCTCTCAGGTGTGCATCTGCTCTCCCAGGAGCAGGGCGAGACGCTCCCTGTCCGGCTCCTCAGCTGTGCTGCACAGGCACAGGAATGTTCTGCAGCTCGAAACCTGCCCCACCACGTCCCCTCCTTCACAGCAGCAGAAGTCCCCCTCCCTCCCCTAACCCCCTCCTCTCTCAGTCCTGTTCTGACAGGCAGGACAAGCTTGAGGACAAACATTCTGCTCTAGGACCCCAACATCCTCTCAGTTTGGCTTGAAAGAAACCCCCAGTTTTCTGCTGAAAATGAATGGAGAACTGGGCCACGAGTTTTAATTACCGCCTCTGGCCGTTCCCAGGTTTATTCAAGTTTGCTTACCATGAGAAAAACCCGTTTCAGCACTCGGGCCCCCACGAGGCTATTTGTTCATCTCTGTTTGGCTGTGCCTTTGTGGCCCAGGCTCCCCCTGAAAGGCGGCTCCGAGCCCCTCTGGACAAGCAGGGCCTCGCGACAGAGCTGGGATGGGACTTACCGTGGGCCCATGAATAATTGCTGTACACCTAACAATCTCTTCAAAGCACCCCCATGATAGCGAAGTTCAGGTATTTTTGCAACAATTTGTGCTTTGTGCGAAATTGTGACAGATAAAAGCCGTGGTGAATACAGCGTTATGTACTCCTATTTTTATATTTCTTAAAACATCATTAAGGCAGCAGGCATGATTTTAAACCAAGACAGTCATTCAATGAGTGATGGGAAAATCACTAGGGACACTCCACTGTGTCTGCCTCCCCGTCATTATGTATGAAGTGGCAAGTCGGGGCTATAAAGCAGATTATGCACCTTCAAAGGCAGAAGTGGGCACTGATTGAACTGGATCCTTGCGCTGGCCCAACGCCTGGGCCGGCTGCATTCCCAGGCCCCAGCACACACGGACATTCAGAGAGAAAAGAGTGCCAGCCACAAACGCCATTTGGCAGGTGTTGTTTTGCAGACCCAGAGTCACAGAATTTAGGAACTCAGAATCCCAAATGTTAATCCTGATCCCTGAGCCGGTGTGGTGTGATAACTGCAGTGAGTGAGCTGGCAGACGTGTGCCAGGCATCAGCCACCCATGTGCCCAGCATCACACATGGCCAGAGCCAGCACACACCTGGCGCTGCCTCCTCCTGGAGGCCTTCGCACATGTGGAATAACCTGCTCATCTCATCTGAACCCTACGAAGCAGGAACCACTGGTATCATCCCTGTTTGCAGACGAGGAAACCGAGGCTTGCAGACGTTAAGTGACGGCCCTGGTCACACAGGTCCAGTGTGGCAGCAGCAGGACTGGAGGCCAGGCTGGGGGCTGGACTCTGTGCTGGCACCTAAGGCAGCCTCCATGGGTTCCCTCATCTACTCTCACCACCACTGTGAGGGGCCAGCCCTAGGACCTCTGCTTCGGAGCTGAGAACTGAGGCCCCAGAGACGAGTAGGTGGTCATGTTACAGTGGGGAGCTAGTCGGGCATGAGCAGGGCAGGAGAGGGCTCCTTCCAATACATACACACACCAGCAATGTCAGGTGACCATCCCATGATGGGCAGGAGGTTGTTTACTGTCTCTATAATAATCATTGGTCACAGCCTGCGCTAGCGAAAGGCAGTCTCCTGATAAACAGAAACACCGGAAGCTGGCAATCAGCAGCTTCCCAATAAGATCTCAGGGGTTGGGCCAGTGGGTTCAAGCATGCGCATTAAGAGGCAAAATGGTGGAGTTTAAGTGGTCTAGGACCCTTCAGGGACATTCGACTGGTAAGGGAAGAACGTCTCAAGTGAGCATGTGCACAACTCCAGTAAACACACTGCGCATGCTCCCTCCCGGCCCCTGTGCATGCGGATAGCACACCCCAAGGGAAGAATCAGGGGAGAAGGGGCGAAAGACCCCAGAAGCACGCCAACCTATAAAACCCAGGCTGGAGGGCAGTGGCGCGATCTTGGCTGACTGCAACCTCTGCCTCCCGGGCTCAAGCGATTCTCCTGCCTCAGCCTTCCGAGTAGCTGGGTTTACAGGGGCGTGCCACCACGCCTGGCTAGTTTTTGTATATTTAGTAAGAGACGGGGGTTTCACCACTTTGGCCAGGCTGGTCTTGAACTTGTGACCTCAAGTGGTCCGTCCGCCTCGGCCTCCCAAAGTGCTGGGATTCCAGGCGTGAGCCACCGCGCCCGGCCAGTGCACCTGTCTTTCAAGTCACCCACCCTGCACTCTTCCAAGTATCCCTTCCTGCCTTTCCTTCCTGCTCTAAAGCTTTCTAATAAACTTCCACTCCTGCTCTCAAACTTGCCGAGCCTGGTCTCTCCTTCTGCCTCCTTGGTCCAATTCTTTCTTCTGAGGAGGCGAGAACTGAGGTTGCTGCAGGTCTGTGTGGACTTGCCACTGCTAACATACTTTGGTGCCGCATGACTTGGATACGTTTTGCTGCTAACAAAACCCAAACCCTCATCTTTAAATCCCAGAGGCCTCGCCCTCTTCCTTCATGGGCCATCACTTCTACGTCAGATACCAGTAAATACACCGTGTATGTTCCCTCCTAAGTGCTGGCAGGCCACTGTGCATGCGGACAGCACACCCCAAGGGAAGAATCAGGGGAGAAGGGACGCAAGACCCCAGAAGCACGCCAACATATCAAACTCAGGCTGGAGTGCAGGGGTGCGATCTTGGCTGACTGCAACCTAGAGCACCAGACCTCCTACCCTTCTTTCTGCTGAATGTAGGGGTGCCCTGCATTTGTGGGCATTTTATTTTGGCCTTGCCACTAGGATTTCATTTTTTGGCATGATCAGGGAACATTTTTACACTGCTGATGGGAATGTAAACTCGTACAGCCACTGTGGAAAACAGTGTGGAGATTCTATAAAGAAGTAAAAGTAGAACTACCATTTGATCCGGCAATCCCACTACTGTATCTACCCAGAGGAAAAGATATGAAAATGATACTTGCACATGGATGTTTATACTTGCACATGCAGCACAATTCACAATTGCAAAATTGTGGAACCAACCCAAATGCCCATCAGTCAATGAGTGGATAAAAAACTGTGGTATGTATATGCGATGGAATACTACTCAGCCATAAAAAAGAAATGAATTAACAGCATTTGCAATGACCTGGATGAGGCTGGAGATTATTATTCTAAGTGAAATAACTCAGGAATGGAAAACTAAACATCATATATTCTCACTAGGACGCGAAGGCCTAAGAATGACACAATGGACTTTGGGAATCTGTGGGGAGGAGTGGGAGGGGGGTGAGGGATAAAAGACTACAAAGAGGGTACAGTGTATACTGCTCAGGTGATGGGTGCACCAAAATCTCATAAATCACCACTAAAGAACTTACTCGTGTAACCAAATACCACCTGTACCCCAATAACTTACGGCAAAAAATAAAAAAATTTAAAAAAATCAAAATCTCAAATCTCAAATCAATGCATAGGTTATTACCTATAGCACCTGCCAGTGGACTCGAGAAGCGAGTCTATTTCAAAGCCTAGCCGAGAAGACTAGCTGATGAGGAGAAACACCAAGCCGGGTGCTTTGCCCCCAAGCTTTCATCAATGAAACAGACAAAATGCTACAGGAAAAAGGAACTCTCTCTTCTCTCTTCATCTTTGATTTTTTAAAAAAAAGCTTAATAAAATCAGCTCTCTGGTAGATCACAGCAAAGTATTACGTGATTCTCCAGCTTAAACATTCTGTGCTTCTACAAAGAAAGCTTTTGCAGAAAATGTAGATTCGAAGGGGCCTCTGAGTTCTGGTCAGTGTGCAGGAGAAAGTCGCAGCAGGAGGGAAATCCAGGAGAAAATGCAGGGCGTGCTCAAGGGCCTTTGGAAATGGAGCTCGATGCTGTACACTGAACTGATCTATACTGATCCTGGCTAGGCACCATACCCTCCACTAGAGTAGCAAGGGCAGGAAGAGGAACGGGATGCGTCCTGTCTGAACAGGGTCACTCCAACCGGGAAGTGCACCCAGTCAGGGGCAACAGCACCAGGTGGTGTTGACAACAACACGTGCTTGAAAGTTGGAGAAAAGAGATCCCTGTGCGCGGAGTCTCACAGTAGCAGGTAAGAGAGGAGGGACAGAGTACGAGCTGTACAAAGGACAGAGTACAAAGCCTCTTTCTTCCACTGACAGTTCAGTGCTTCTCACTGGGATCACCCGGCGAGCTTTGGAAAATACGACCTCCAGGTCCCAGTCCTGGAGATTCTGGTGTGACTGGGGTGTCGTCGGCGTCCGCAGTTTTTAAAGCTCCCCAGATGATGCTGAAGAGCAGCCATGGTCAGGAAGCCCCACCCGGAAGCAGAGATGTCTATTATGCGCTGACTTAGGCACAGGTGCCCAAAGACCCTGCCCTGGTTTCTCTGCACTCTCTCAATACCACCTTGAGGGCTAATCTCATCCACTCTGGTAGCTTCAGTTGGTGTCTACGTGCTGACCACACCCAAATGCACATCCAGAGCTCCAGGCCGGAGGTTCCATTCCCACATGGAATGGGAAGCCTCAGGAGGCCGCCTTCCCTCCCTCCATCCTGCCTCCTGCCGGTTCCCTGTGTGACTCTGCTCCTACCCAAGCCAGAGGCCTGGGTATCCACCCTTGTCTCATTCCCCACGCCTAACAACCCCACAGTCTATGCATGGCACTTCCTAATCCCTTTCAACTCCAAGTCTTCCATTCTCTCAGCTCCTTGGTGCAAGCCCCCAATTTCCTTCCAACATGGCCTGGGCACTGCTGCCAAGGGACGGAGCTGAAGAGCGAGGAGGGGGCAAGTTCCAAGGGGCCATTGTTCCCTTACAGCTATTTTGAGTTTAAGTCAGAAGCTTCCCTACTTTCAGCCCAAAAGTAAATAAGAACATGAGGCGTTGTCTGTAAAAAGGTTTACACTTCTTAGAGAAAAGATAATTTGTAATAACAAAGACAAGACCTTATTTTTTTCAGTACCTCTTAAGAATCTTAGTTTTAGAATTGAAATCAATGGAGAAATCATCTTCACATCAACAACTGTCTCTTCAGATTGGATAAAGAAAATGTGGTGCATATGCACCACGGAATACTATACAGCCATAAAAAAAGAACAAGACCATGTCTTTTGCAAGAACATGGATAGAGCTGGAGGCCTTTATCCTTAGCAAGCTAATGCAGGAACAGAAAACCAAATACCACTTATTCTCACTTATAAGTGGGAGCTAAACAGTGCGAACACATGGACACAAAGAAGGGAACAACAGGCCCTGGGGCCTCCTTGAGGGTGAAGGTTTGGAGGAGGAAAAGGAGTGGAAAAAATCATTACTGGGTACTGGGCTTAATGCCTGGGTGATGAAATAATCTATACAACAAACCCCTGTGACACAAGTTTACCTGTGTAACAAACCTGCACACATACCCCTGAAATAAAAGTTAAAAACAAAAACAAAAACAACCGTCTCTCGTCTTAGCTGACTGCACTCGTGGCTGCTGTGGATTACTTCGCACGATGTCCACGTGGCAAGCAATGGGTTTTCCATAGTTCCTATTGGGACCTCTATTTTCTCAACCCAGATGGGAATTGCAGATGTGAATACCAAGAATTTCAGCATTAACTTTTCTCTTTCTGCTCTTAACAAACGAAGCTGCGCAGCCTTGAAACAGGAATCGTACTAACTTGGAATGATTTTGAGACTCACAATCTGGTTTCCAGCATCTGATTCTAAATCAGTTGTTTTGAAAACGGCGGCACCGTTGACTGTGACGTCAGTGATTGTTCCTTTAAGTTGGAGCTCCTTCAGAACTAATGGGGGAATTCCATGCTTCCTGTATTTTTAACACACACCTGTGAAGGAATTCCTTTCCCTAGTTCACCAGCTTTGGGGACACACAGGTTGTACGGGGCACTCTGGAGTGATGTGGTTTGGAAGGGCTCAATTATTACCAAACAAAACAGAAAACGCTTTCCAAGAGTGTTCTCGGATGAAGATAACAGTACAACTAACGTTTGTTTGCCAAGTGCTCTGGCGTCCAGGACACCATTTCCATCCTCGCTGGATACATGCTCCATGAGTGCCAACCACACCCCGTGGCTCTGCCCTTTCACAGATGAGGCTGCTGAGGCAGAGCCAGGTGAGGGGTGAGTCACGTGCTGGCTCAGCAACTGGTAAGTGCTGGAGGTGGGAGTGGGATCTGGGTCTGCCCAGCACCCACAAGGCCTTGCATGGCCACCACATTGCCAGGGGAGATGGGATGCCTATTCTAAAGTGTTTCTCTACCCTTGACCTGTATCATCCGCTACCATCTTTCATCCTAGCAGGAAGAATCCTAAAGCCATCACTGTCTTGCCTTCCAGAGCTCGGATCTCTGGCTTTCCTGACCTTCCCCTGGGGAAGCTGAGGGGGGCTGCTGGTCGCGGGACCCCTGGTGACCATGTTCAGGTCTGACCACAGAGAAGACAGGCATGGAAACTGAGGCAGTGTCAAGTGGAAGCTGCTTTGTCCAGGAGGGATGAAAGGGACAGAGGTTGCTTCTCTTGGAGAAGAGAAGACTGGAGGCAGGTAAGTTTGCTGTTTTCAAATGCGTGAAAGACTGCCATGGGGAAGAAAGGTTTTGCTAAGTTTGGCCCTGAATGTAGAATGAAGGCTGTTCTTTCATTTCTTCCTTTATAAGACGTTTACAGAAGAGCTTTGATGTGCCAGGCACTGTGCTAGGTGCCAAGGTCACAAAGAGTAATAATGCAGGGTCCCTGACCTCCAGGAGCCCACCTGTGGTAGGAGAGAGCAGACCTGAGATTGAGGGTGTTCCAAGGAAATCAGGATGTCAGTGAGGGCCACCAACGACAGAAAGGGGGAGAAGTGGGCAGGTGGGGGGAACTAGGAATGGAGACCACAGATAGCGGTTAAAGCAGACAGGCCTTCCAAGGTCTCCAGAAGATCAGATGGTCTGAAGTGGGGGGAAGCGCCCTGCTCGGGCCAGGAGCCAGGGCACAGGGTGAGGTGTCCTCACTTGGGGCACACGGGGAGTGCCTGGCACTTCTGGAAGGGGTCAGAAAAGTGCGTGGCCACGCTACAGAGGTTGCTTGTATCCTAGAGGCTGTGGAAGGCATGGAAAAGACTTAAATCAAGAACTTTGATCCTTTTTATGTTACAGAAAAATCCCTCTGGGGAGTGTGTAGAGGAGGACGTGGTGGGAGCTGTGCCGGCCTCAGGGAGCAGGCAGGTGTGGGCGGTGGCACAGTGAGGACAAGGCCCAGGCAGGGAGGTGCTGCGGGGCTGCTGCAGGGAGAAGATGAGAGCCTGCAGCGGGGGATAGGCAGGGCGGGATGGGGAGGGCAGGACTGGCCAGACTCGATAACAGTGGGTTGTGGGTTGCGGGAGGGGGCTCGATGCTAGATGTGCAGAGGATGGTAATGAGGTCAGTGTCGGCTGCCATGAGCCCCCGCAGAGCGGGGCAGGCAGGGAGAGCTGCTGGGGCCAGAGAGGAGGAGAGAGGCAAGGGCCGGAAAGGCCTCCAAGGCCACAGCAAACCACCGGCAGTGGACGCCTCGAGTGGATGGAAGGAATTCCCGAGTAAAGGGGGACAGTGGATGAGGCCAGGAGAGGGTGGCAGAGAGCCCAGGGCCACACAGGGAAGACGATGATAGAGGAGGAGGTCTGGGCTGCCAAGGGGCAGCAGCTGTGGAGAGAAGGGACGGGTCTGGAGGGATAGCCAGCCTCGAAACCAGGGGGCCAACAAGCGGGGGGTGGGGGGGCGGCCAACGGTGGCCTGTGCTGGCCAGAGAGTTTGGTAATGAGGAGGTCACTGGTGGCCTTGGCAGGGAGTGGAGGGAACAGAGCCAGGTGACAGGGAGAGCTCCTGCAGAAAGATGGGCAGACAGTAAGCCTGGGGAGGATGTGGCACTGGGGTAGTCAGTGCCCAGGAAATGTTTGGGGATAGCATGGGCTAGGGACAGAATGCAGGAGGATGGACTGGGAGGAGAAGGGCTCATCTTCCTTGCACCACAGACACCAGAGGGCAGGGTGGCTGCTGCTGCAGAAAGTGTGCAGGCCACACAAGAAATGTTTGCAGGCACCTCTGCTGGGAATAAGATCTGCTCTTACACTTTGCGTAAAAGCAGTGTTCTTTAGTAAAAATCTCAGAATATACAGAACGGCAGAAACAACACCTTTTCTCCCTCCACCTAGAATCAACTGTCGAACATTTCCTGTCCTTACAGATCCTTTACGAAAATGGGATCTTGTTCAACACATACTGCTTTATGGGCTGCTTTGTTCATGTCATATGAAAGTTATTTCTCCATTATCAATTTTAACAGGAAGCACCAGGATTAGGGTTCTAATTAATCCCCTGTTTTTGAATGTATAGATGGTTTCCATCTTTTACTACTCCAAATAGTATTTATTTAGGGCACCTGGCTGAGAATTTCCTTAGAATGACTGCCAGGAGAGGCTTCCAGGTGGAGGCGCCCGGACGTTCTGTGCGTGTCGTTTTTGCGCGTGCTGTCGCAGTGCCCTCCTGGGGTTCCATCTGTTTACACTGTCCCCAGGAATAAATGAGGGCTCTGGCTTTCCACACTCTTCTCCTCAACAAGGATTAATAATAAAAAACTCTCTGCCAATTTGCTAATGAAAAATGGTATCCTTTGCTTTTCTAATTTTCATTTAGCTATGAAAAGGCTTCATTGAAATTACCCACAGATAGTTTGAGGTCATGGACAATTACATTAATTAATTCATAATTGAACTTTCCAGAGTTCTGTTGGATAGTTCCCTTCGCCTGCCAGTAGAGGGCTCTTCGCTCCTATCAAATATCACTAGAGGGTTTTTGTTTTGTGTCAATTATGAAATAAAGACAAATCGCCACCGTGTGCTTTTTCAAATGCTAGCAAGTTCTAGCAAAGAACTAAAGACCTCTCCATCCACATGCATTTTATGGGACTGATCTTTTGTATTTTCCAAAGAAACACTGTCAAACCTTCACCATCAGAATTAGATTCTCAGGGGATAATGGCTCAACAATTAAAACCTGTTTGTGTTTCGGCACGCATGACTTATGAAGATGCTCTGCCCAGATGACCCCTGGACATTTTGGAGGTTCTCTCTGAAAGAATCCTATTTTGCTTGCCAAGGAGAACTGCAGGAATAAAACAGCTACTTGTTTTTTTCAGCTGCTGTGTCTCAGCTGAAACTCATTCACTCATTCATTCATCCCACACGTATTTACGGTGCATCTGAGAGCTCTGTGGTAGGAGGCAGGGGTGTCTGGGAGTTGGGAGACATGGTCCCTGCCTGTAGAGGGTGCAGCTGCCTGTGTCTGAATGGGTGACGCTGAGTGAGGTGCTGCGGGGTTAGGGAGGGTACGGGGGAGTGAGGCCTATTTGCAGGGGGAGAGGGTTCACTTTCCCATACTGTGGTCACTTGGATTCTGTTTAAATAGTTCATATGACACTTTGGCCTGCATTTCCACTATTGAAAAATTATATTTTAAGTTTCTATTTCCTTGTAATACCTTTTATGTACTTGCAGAGGTTACTTCAAGTCCTCACTGCAATTAGCTGGACATAAACCATAAATGATCATCAAAAGAAGGGCAGAGGTATACTACAAAGAGAAGCCTGGCTGGGCTGACCCTGGGTGGGATGGGAGGTAAACTGAGGCAGAGCAAAGAACCAGAGAGGAGCTGGGATGCAGCGGCTCACAGGAAAGACTGGGCAGAGTAACTAGGACAGGACATGCATGTATGTGTGTGTATATGTGGTCAATGTGTGTGTCAGTGTATGTGAGAGTGTGTATGAGTGTGTGTACATGTGCGTGTGCATGTTAGTGCATATGAGCATGTGTCAGTGTGCACATGTGTGCGTGTTAGTGTGCGCACGTGTGCGTGTATGTTAGTGTGCGTGTTAGTGTGCATGTGTGTTAGTGTGCGTGCGTGTGCGTGCATGTTAGTGTGCACCTGTGTGAGTGTTAGTGTGCGTGTGTTAGTGTGCATGTGTGTGTTAGTGTGCGTGTGTTCGTGTGCGTGTGTGTGTTTGTGTGTGTCGGGGGCAGGCTGGTGCTAGTAACAGGAACATGTCGATGCAATTACTGCTTCTCCAGACTGTGTTCAAGGGGAAGGTGTTGGATGGTGGGGGGCGTCAGGCTTACAAACCACCTGAACTTAACTCTTGAAGCCCCGTCTCCTCCCCAGCCCTCTGCCCACCACACCGGGCCAATGAATTCTCGCCAGGTGGCACGGACTCTGGCCAGCTTGGAGAAGCCTGTGTGCAAAGCCATTCTCAACTTCCCAAGGCACCTCCATCGCCCCCACCCCGAGTGTTTCCGGGTTGCCTAAACATTTTGAATGCTTGTGGCATCAAGCCCTGGTCCGGCATCGTCCCCGCTACAGAACACCTGCGGATGCCACGCTGTGGTTTTGGTGATTGACAGCCTGCAGACTGTGTCTCCACACCGGACTGACACAGCGCCCGGGGCCTCCACAGCCTGACGCTCCCCTCGTGGGGTGCTCCCTGTCGTCACTGGACAGGTGGAGTGGGATGTGTATCCCGGGTCCTGGAGAAGCCTGGCCCTCGTTTCCTTCCTCCTGGGAGTCCCCTTCCCATGGCAGCCTCTGACACCGCTGGACCCGGCTACATGGCCCACCGTGGCCTAGGGCCTTTCTTTCGTGTTCTTTTTTCTCCTTCTTTCTTTGCGGGTGCATGTGTCTGAATTCCGAGACGTTTCCTATGTGTGGGGGTCTAGGTCTCCCTCCCCACCCTGGGCCCGTCCCCGGTGTCTGGTTTGACGTGGCCTCCCAGGACTGACGCCGATGTTCCAAGCAGTGGAAACAACGGCAGAGGCCTCACTGGCCGTACAGAGGCCTGCACCCCCACCGACAGCGGGTTTTGACGGACTCTGGGCGCTAGTGAGGTGTCGCTCTGGGTTCCTTACTGTAGCACATGGTGGGTGTGGCCCACGGTGGGGCGTGGAGAGTGGGGAGGCCCTGCCTATGTGGGAACAGGTTATGTGGGAGCTGTCTGCACCTTCTCCTCCCTTTCGCCAGGAACTGAAAGCTGCTCTGAAAAATAAAGTCTATGTAAAGAACAAAAGGTTCTGAAGCCTATGTGCACGCCCCTCCTCAGCCTGCAGCTGCCTCCGCACACAGTGGAAGAGGAGTCTGGCCTCTTCATGGATGACCCGCTCAAGACTCAGGGCACTGGCCTCCCACCATGTCCACACCTGAGGCTGCACCGGAGTCGCTAAATCCTGCGTCCCTTTCCCCCTGTCCTTGCTCCTCTCTTTCCTCTCCCCCTCCTTTTTGATCAGCCCTGTTTTGGTGGCCAGGTGTAGGCCTTGCATTATCCTTACTGATATCCACCTTGTAAAATGAGACTAACATATTTATTACACTAATTGTACATCTGTGTGTGTGTGTTTTTTAAATACAATCATCCACAAATAGCAGCAATGTCTTTGTCTGGGTTATTAATCAGGAAGAGAAGTCTTCTATGAGGAACATTCCTTCTACGAGCTACAGAAACTGGCCAGGCGCCCCTGCGGACACCTAGACTCGCCGTCCACACCACCACACACCACATCTGGGCGAGAGCCCTTGGTGTGCTGCCATAGGCTGCTGGCTGTGAGCCCACCGAGGAGCCGGGTGGTGGTACTGAGCTGGGTGGGTGGTACAGGGGCACAAGGGCATTGAGGGTCCCTTTTGTCCAGATGCTGCAGACCCCTGTGAGCCACGTGTTCTACAGCGGACACTGCCTCGGCCCCATTCTCCCAGGTCCTCACTCTAACTCAGCCCTCAGGCGCCAGGTCGCCAAGCAGAGGGCAGGAAAGCAGAACATACGAACCTCCGGGGGCAGAGAGGACCCTTGCCCAGGACCAAGGGGGCTGCTGAAGCGTCCTCTGGTCCAGCCTCCTACCCTGCGCCCTGCCCTGGCCTCCCCTTGCCTCTCTAATGAGAGGTCTGGAGGGTGGGGGGCAGTCTCACTGGCAAGGGGGATGCAGGAAGAAGCAGAATGGCCTTCAGTTGCTTCACCGTCTCACACTGGGATACTCCCAGCAGACTCGCTGGCCCAGGAAGAGCCTTATCCCTGTGTTTTGTGGAAGGCACAGCCTCCCACAGGGAGGGGCACGCGGAGCCGAGACTTCCCCAGAGGCCAGCTGGGGGGCCATGCGATGGTCTTGGGGCCCAACCTGGACTGAAATCCAGAGGTCAGTCCTCTGGTTCTTTTGCATTTTTGTTGAAATTCAGCACTCTGAGTGTCAGTTTTCTCATCTGTAAAATGGGGATGTTAATTCCTACCTCATGAGAGCTTTGATGCAATTAAAAGAGAAAGTATGTGTAAAACGCCTTAGCGTGTGCCTGACTCCAGGGCAGAGGTCAGAAAAAGCCATTCCCGCTCCTCTGTGCCCTGATTTACTGTTATACAGACTCAAGGAGACTGGTACCTGGGGTGGGTGATGGGCAACAGCCCTGCCTTATAAATTCTTTTACCTGTGAAATGCTTATTGCATGTTCATCATTTGTCAAATATTTATTAATTGGTTAGACAAATATTCCTTATATTTCCAAGATAAGTATATTCTTTTCTATGTATAGCTTTAGTAGTATAGGGAATCTGAAATAATAGTCATTTACTTGTAAACGCATTTCTTAAAAAGGAAACACTTCCCCTCACCCCTCACTCATTATTCTATTAGTTACTGTGTGTAAAATAAAGAAATCCTCCAAACGCAATGATCACAAAATGGATTTGAATTTACGGTTGTGCAACAAATCAGAGACTCATTTTCCCTGCGTGCTTCCACGGTGCTGTGAGTGAGGCGAATACGACCTGCCTGAAGTGAGAAATGACGCGTATTTCCCAGTAGTTTCCTGATTTAGCATCTCGAGATTAACTTGGTAACAGGACTTCTCTCTAGGAAGACTCCATGAGGAATCAGGCCCTTCTGTTATTTCACCTTCTCCCGCAAATGCCACGAACCATATTCTGCTGCCCTCGAGCCACGGCCCGTGTTCTGCGGCTCACACGGCACAATCAGGCACTCCAGCTTCCTGCCGCCAACGTACCAGCGCAAGCGTCCTGTCCCACTTGCCTGTGGTTAATGAAAAGCAAATACTTCTTTGCAATGCAGATAGCTGCTCTGTCAGTCACACTGGGACACGGTGGCCTCACTGCACACAATTTTTAATTGAATGGCTCCCACTCCTGAAACCTCTGGGTCTTTCATTAATCAGTTATATACACAAGAAAGGTGAAGCTTAATGAGGTGTGTGTCAGGCACTCTGACATGAAGTGGCCCAGGTGGGTGAATGTGGTGCTCCACATTTTAATAATTTGACACCCAGCATTTTGCGGTCCACACAATGTCAGTCTGTGATCATTCTAACAGATGCAAAGATCACTTATCTGGCATCAAGACAAAATCTCTCAGCAGCAGGAACAAAGACTTTCCTAGAGTGAGAACAGAAAGATCACATCCTTGCTCTGTCCTAGATTCACACCAGGAACTACTAAACTGTTTGGTGGGTCGGAAAACGGATACTTAACTCAGCCCCACTTGGCCGTATAATGCAGTTTTGAAACTTGGAGGCTCTGGAGCCAGGCTGTGTGAGATCCTATCATTGCACTGCAACCAAGAAAATTACTAAAATGACTTGTGCCTCAGTTTTCTTATCAGAAAAATGGGTATAATGATAATGCCTACCTCATAGAGTTGTTGTAAGGACTGAATGACTTAATACATAGTGATGTATGGAACAGTCTGGGATATGTGGATGCTCACAAAACACTAATATTTTTATATTTATGTGCTTCTGTCTGTTACTTGACAATGTCAAATGTCAACAAAATTTGATGTTTAGAATGAACAAATTTAGGTGTTCTTTTGGGCAAGAGGATGGGTTCATTTTACCTTTCCTCTGAAGAACTTAGTGCTTACTGGTAGTTAAGCACATGGAGGCCACAAGTCAGGTTGCCTGGCTTCAAATTCCAGCTCACCTTCAAATCATTGGCTAATTTTAGATGTGTGCTTGCGTGGGGGAAGAGTCTAAGAAGCTCAGTGAAAAGCAATAGATGAAAAACTAAAAGAACGGAGCACATTCCTCAGCTACTGCCAAGTCAGAGGAGCTTGGTAAACAGGCTTTCCATTGAAACCTTGGAGTAAAGACCATATTCCAGGACGAAGAGATTTGTTTTGGACCACAGACAAAGTCAAAACAGACCCATATTAACAAAATGGAAAACGAAGCCTCTGCAAGTTCAAGCTGATCAGCCAGTAATTTAACTGCCCGCTAGAACAGAGCCCCGCTTGCTTCAGAGGCTCCACAACGCACCATCCACAATGTCTAATATACAGTAAGAATTATCAATCAGATGAAAAACCAGAGAAATGTGACACATGGTCAAGGGAAAAGCAGTCAAACAGAAATAAGCCCCATTATGACCCCGATTTTGAAATGAGCACATAAGGGCTCTAAGGCAATTAAGTTCAAAGACTTGAAGGAAAAAGATGGTTGTATGAAACGGGCGGATGAAAACTATGCAGAGAAATGAAAACGAGTAATAAGCAAATGTAAGTGCTAGAAATGAAAAGCAAAAGATAAGAAGATCAGAAATAAAAAATAAGCCACAAGATGGGCTGAATAGCAGATTAGAGATGGTAGAAGAAAGGGTAAGTAAATTTGAATACAGATTAATATCCAGTGTGGGAACTAGAAAGAACAGAACCGTAGTGACTTGTGGAGCAATATCAAGCAGTCAAATGTGTATATAATTAGAGCCTCAGAAAGACAGGAGACAGAGAATGCAGTAAATACAAACTGGAGAAAATAATCGCCCAAAGTTTCTAAATTTGATTTAAAACATATGTTTACAGATTCAATGAACACAGTGAGCTACAAGCAGTATAAATACAACAACAACAACAACAACAACAACAACAAAAACCAAACACGAATGCCTAGACACATCATAGTCAAACTGATGAAAATCAAAACAAAGAGAAAATCTTATAACCATTCAGAGAATAATGACACAGGAGATTGCACAGGAGATAGAATTATTTATCTACACATTACACACAGGAGATAAATAATTCAAAAATTTGCTAACTTTTCATAAGAAACAAAGAAGGCCAGAAGACAATGGAATAATGTCTTAAAAGTGCTGAAAAAAAGGTCAACCCAGAATTCTATATCCAGCAAAAATATCCTTCAAAAATGGAGGCAATGTAAAAATATTTTAAGATAAATAAAATAGAGGCCACGAAAATTTGTTGCCAGCAGACCTACACTAAAATAAATGCTAAAGGAAGTTCTTTAGCTGAAAGGGAAATGATACCAGTTGAAAACTTAACTTGACAGAAACAAACAGAGTACTAAAAATGGCAAATACATGGAGATGTATAAAATACTGTATTTCTTCTCTCTTAATTTTTTAAAAATACAAATGACTGAAATGCAAAATAGCATTCTATTGTGGTATATATAACATTTATAGATGTAAAATGTATAATAAGAAAATGAAGGACAGAGATAACAAGTGGATTATGTTGTCACAAGATTCTCATATTTTATGTAAAATACCATATTAATTCTACATAGACTGTGATAAGTTAAGAATGACTACAGTAATCCGTAGGCCACCACTGAAAAACAAAATTAAAAAAGACCAAAAAGAAGGCAGGAAAAGAGAAGTTGAACGAAAGAGGAATGGAACACATGGAGAACAAATAGGAAAATGGTAGACCTAACTCAATCATTTAAGTAATTGCATTTAAAATAAACAGAGCAAATGCTCCAGTGAAATGACATATGTTGTCGGATTGAATAAGAAAGCAAACCCAACTGTGTGCTATCCATAAGAAATGCACTTTAACTATAAAGACATAGACATATTGGAAATAAAACAGCATAAAAATATACCATATACCCTCAGCATAAGAAAGCTGATGTGGCTCCATTAGTATCAGACCAGGTAGATTTCAAGACATGGAGTATTTCCAGGACAAAAACGGTCATTTCATAATGATAAAATAATACCAGGAAGGAAGACATAACAGTCCTAAACATGGATGTATCTCATAACAGTGCTTCAACATATGTGAAGCCACTGACAGTACTACAGGGAGAAATATAGAAATGCATATAGTTGGAGAGCTCCTCCAAATTCTCAGAAATTTTGAAATACTAAAAAATATGAAATTAACCTAAACAATGAAATGAACCAAAGAAACCAATAACTAAATGAAAGGTATAGTTGATCCTTAAACAACACTCGTTTGAACTGTGCATGTATACGTAGATTTTCTTCTACCTCTGCCACCCTTAAGACAGCAAGGCCAACTCCTCCTCTTCGTCCTCCTTCTCCTCAGCCTCCTCAATGTGAACAAGACATAGATGAAGACCTTTATGATGATCCACTTCCACTTAATGAAGAGTAAATAGATTTTTTCTTCTCTATGGTATTCTTAATAACATTTTCTTTGCTGCAGTTGATTATAAGAATACAGTGTATAATACATACACCATACAAAGTATGTGGTATTCAACTGTTTCTGTTATCGGGAAGGCTTCCAGTCAACAGTAGGCTATTGGTAATTAGATTTTTAGGGAGTCAAAAGCTCTATGTGGATTTTCAACTGCACAGGGGATTAGTGCCCCAAACCCTGTGTTGTTCAAGCATCAACTATAGGTAAATGACTTGAATATAAATTTCAAAAAAAAAGTTGTACAATGATCATATGTGCATGAAAATGGTGGTTACACATTGTATACTCCACAGATTCCTCTCTGAACTCCTTCCTTACAAGCACGAGAAAAAAGGAGAGTGGCATGTCCTGAGTCGCTGCAGTGGGAGGGACCATGTGGCTAAGGGAAGAAATCCTACTACTGTCGCTCCCTTGTTTCTTTTTTTTTTTTTTTTTTTTTTTTTTGATTGGGGACGGAGTCTCACTGTGTCTCCCAGGCTGGAGTGCAGTGGCGCGATCTCGGCTCACTGCAAGCTCCGCCCCCCGGGTTCACGCCATTCTCCCGCCTCAGCCTCCCAAAGTAGCTGGGACTACAGGCGCCCGCTACCGCGCCCGGCTAGCTTTTTTGTATTCTTAGTGTATTAGCATGACACTAAGGAGGAGATGTTCCTGTCCATTTATCATTCCTGTAAACCGCCTCGTTGCGGAGCATCTCTCACGCTTTACAGCCCCTCAGAAAGCAGACACAGAGCCAACACCTGGCCTCCAATATGGGACAGTGTTGGCCACCAAGTAGGTTTTGATACAGTAAACGCTGGCATGGCAGTTAACTGAAACGAATAGCATAAGGCTAACCTGGAGGTTCTCAAGCAAGTAGAAATTAAATTTTGTAAAGCCTTTGTATTAAATGAAAAATATTCTGTATCAAAGTTCTTTTAAACACATTCATTTTGTGATGATAAAATGGAGACCCAGGGAAGCTAGCAGCTTAGCTAAGATCACAGAGCTGCTCAGATCCTGTGATATCACTGCGTCTCTACATTACTCTGGTTGGCTTAGGTGCCTGCAGGCTTCTCCATCACACCTGTGTGAGGAGTGCACAGAAGCACAGAAGGTGCCATACCTTGGTAACTCATGTCATGTAAGGAAGAATCCAAATAATGCAAATATCTCTACCTGATGCCAATTATTAAAGTGAGGTGGGCCAAACAAAGCAATTGTGGGTTTAATTTTCAATGAGACATGAAAGCATTTTCAATGAGACATGAAAGCATTTCCGGAAGGGTTCCTGTGGCAGAGGGAGAGTGATCAGGACGGCACAGTAGGGTGCTTACGGAAAGAAAGAAGTTGTTTCTAATTGTGTGTGTTTGGCCATATGCAATAATGAAGTAATTTGCGGGGGTAGACAATGAGGAAATGTAAGAGAGTCATGCTTGTCTGCCAACAGAAATTGTCTGCAGGGTTTAGAAATGTAATTTGAAAGGGAGGAGAGTTGGAAACCAAGAAATATAATCAATACCTTGAAGACTGCATGCAGCATCATTTGGAGGCCATTTTTGCCAGGGTATTTCCCAGCAATGTTAGAGGATGACAAGTTGAAGAGGTTGGCTCCCGTTTCGGTGCAGATGGCATGGACCAGCATTTTCTTCCCTACCCCAGACGGCCCGGCTAACAGCAGCGATTTCACCAAGGGAGCTTTCTCATGCACTGCTGCAGAACCTAAAAAAGGCAGAGGCAAAGGTGCTAATGTTCTGCCAAGAAAATCAGTGGTTCTTCAACTAGGATAACTCAAGGTCAAAACTGCATCATGTGACCCCACTTTCTGCAACAGTGATAAAGGTGTCGAAAGCATTTCAAACCAGAGACACGCCTCCATCCCAGCCGGCTCCGTGACACTTTTAATTTGTATGTCAGGGCTCGTGGTGGAGCCATAGGGTCTCTGTGGGTCCTTAATACCCTTCTTCTCCCCCTCTCCACATCAGTATTTCCCCTAACATCATAATTTTTAAAGAGCATTCCTGCAATAGCTTACCTTTGGCTGTTTTTTTTTTTTTTTTCTTTTTTTTTTTTGAGTGCTTTCTCTGCTTGTCAGCAGCAGCATTAAATTCTTTGCAAGCTTGGGAAGAGGAATGTGGAGACACAGATGATAAGGTTGACTAAGTGTTTATTTCCTTGCAACCCTCTTGCCTACCATTTAGTGATTCTTGTGAGATAAAGGGAAGACGGAGATCCAGGCAGCAGTAGCCTGAACTTCTTTCTCCTGCCCTGGTTTCTAGCTGTCAGGAGCGGCAGAGTTAACCTGACACTTGGTAATAAAGTGACTTGGATGATTAGAGTCATTCGGAGGTTCATGCCCTGTGTTCTCCACCACTGTCAATTTCCTTAGTGCCCAGAAGGGGCCTCGGGTGTGGGTCTTCTCCACTGCAGAGAACACAAGCAGAGCAGGTACTGGGCACAAAGCAACTGAAAAGTGAATGGGATTAAATTCTGGAAAGTGCTGCGATCAAATCATTTATTATCATGTTAGTTTGCGTTCTGTCACTTAATGGGCTCTTTTTGATAATCTGTAAATGCCAATAAAATGATTATGCTTTTCTTTTTTTTTGTATATTGAAAAGATACAGAAACTTTAAGTGATGATTAGACATGTCATTCTTATGGTTACCTACCATTCTCCACATCAACTCAGAAAATGGTTTTGAGCAAATTCTCTTCAAAATGTAATTCAATGAGTGTGCTTTTTTTGTGGTTAGTAGGGGCTGCAGCAATCTAACGGGATAAAGCAGAGGCTGTTTTCCACAACAGGAGAGAGATGCCATTCATGTGCCCTGCACTGGACACCTGGGTATCAAAGGCTGCTCTGTGCTGGCCCTGGTTGGGAGCTAGGGCGGGGCCCGTGGGAGTGGGGGCTGTGGCGGGGAGTGACACAAATGTAGAAAAGACTCAGGATTTGCTGTGGACAGTTCAGGCCAGGGGCGGAGCTGAACCTGAGTTGCCATAATGAGAACGGGAGGCAAGCGGTGTGAAGGTCCAGGAGAGCCACAGGGAGCTCAGAGAAGAAACTGCTCCCCGCGGGGAACTCCGGCTGGACTTCCAGGAGGAGGGGGCACCTGGGCTGGCCTCTGAGGAACGGGCAGAACGGTAGCATGCAGTGAGGAGGTGTGTGGGCAGGCTTCACGTGGGGCCGGGAAGCCAGGCTGGCACAGGGAGGGGTGAGGAGCCAGCGGTCAGGGGCCCTGAAAGGTGGTGTGGGACGGCAGGTGCCAGGGTTGCTGGCTGAAGCCAGGGGGCCAGGAGAGGTTTCTGGGAGCGGGGGAGGGAGGAGAGAACAGTGCTGAGGACAGAGTCTTGGGTTGGGAGGGGGTGGCAGGAGGCAGAGGAGCAGGGGCGGGTGAGTGGGCCTGGGAGTGTGTGTGGCAGTGACACAGGCAGTGGCCTTCCAGAGAAAGGAGGTGGTCACCAAGGTCACCCAGAGACGTGAAAAGGGTGGTCCCAGGGAGGCCTCTTCAACTGGGGCCTGGCTGACCTCAGGGAGAGCAAAGGTGGGCAGAGGGCCCAGGAGCTGGCAGGACACACATGTGCCAGTGTCCACAGCTCTTCCTGCCCCTCTTGTAGAGCTACCAAGAGACACAGTATGGTTCCAGTTTTCGCACTTGAGCCCTGTTCAACTTTCCGAGGATTAAGAGATAACAAGGAGGCCAGTGTTCTGTGTCCTCAACCCAGTTTAGCCCCTTCCTAGCCCTGTGACTCCAAGGAAGTGCCTCTGCATCTTGGAACTGCTGATGAATCAGTAAAAGCTGGACCACATCCACCTGGAGGCGTCTGGCAGGCGATGAAACAGCGGACATGGTTTCTGCTCTGGGAGCACGCCTCCTCCCTTCATTCTCCATGATCTCTGTGTGGCAGCGAGACCTCTAGGAGGGTAGGTGGATGCTGACCAGATACTTCCTGGGCTTCCTCTTCCCTACCAAGGTGGTTTCAGAGTCTAAGACCCAGCCCTGGGCTGCAGCCGGTGTCTCCTGGCCAGGTATGTAAGCGGCCACGAGACGTTCTCAAGGTCCTCTGCTGAGTGGCCGGGTTTTTAGTCTGGGCAGTGGCCACCATTAAAAAAAAAAAATATATATATATATATATAAACACACACACACACACACACATATATATTAATCGCAAATTCCATTTATAGTAGTAAATTCCATTTACTACTTCTGACATTAATTTAGAAGAGGAATTAACTATTTCTTGCCAATAGGCTTAAGTTCTGAAGTCAAAGTGGAACACTAAGGGTTTGAACTACCCCCATCTCATTGTAAAGCAAATTAAACACACAGAATGTGACTTCTATTTGAGAGTTGTTGTCAGAACTGAAACTCCTGGCTGCAGTTGCCGTCCCTGCCCCAGGTGATTCAGGTCATACACATATCAAAGCCATTAAAAAAAAAAAAAAAGAAAAAAGCGAACGTGAGCCGCAGATATCTGTGTTACGGAGAGCCCATCTTTCCTGCATCACTTGCACACCACAGAGCTCTAGTGTGTCTGTCTGAAAAAAGTCACAATTGAACCTCATTTAGCAGTGAGAGTAGACTTCGGTGAAAACTGGCAGGGCCTTAAAGGTGATCCTTTAGATCCATGAAATACACTTGCACTGACTCCTGAAAGGCTGCCTCTGTTTAGGACCTAGTAGTAGGAGCCTGTGGGTAAAAGGCAAGTGGTAGCCCTAGCCCGTTCTCTAATTCGATTAATCGTAATTGCAGGTACTTGCTTTGCCTGTTATCTCCCCAGCTCACTGCCCGTATGTCCTTCAGCCCAGCACTGCTAAGCAGGCACACAGAGAGGGTGCAGAAGTGCTCCCCCTGGTAGTACTCTGTGTGCTCGTGGGCACACTGTCAAAATGAAACTGTGCCCACTCAGAATTCTCAGAAGGAAAAGTTAAGCTGCAGGGCACTTTTGCTGACAGACAGGAACACACCGTCCAAACTAGCAAGTGGTGCAAGCTGCTTTGGAAAAGGCACATCCGCGCACGCCGAGTCTTTACCTAATGGCCAGATTCCGTACAACGTGATGAGCTGTCTGACATCCAGGAGGGAGGGCATGGGTTCTATGGATACCTGGCGAAGAGTAGTCCCCAGGTAGCTGTACTCACCTGGAGAGAAAAGAAACAGAGGAAAAAGAAATGGAAAACAGCGCTGGTCTGAGCTGCATAATTTTGGTCTGCAAAAACGATCAGAGAATACAAATTTAACATTTCAGAACAAACAGAATCCTATTAGGAGAGTCATTATGAAGAACACCTCTTTTCTCAGACAAAGGTTTGAAGAAAAACTATCCAGGCAAGAAAGCCCTGCTCTACTAGCTAGAGTAAACTGGGAATTATGTTGACTATTATATTAACCTCCTAATACTTCCTAAAACAACATTTGAATATTGAGTTACGTGAAATGGGGCAAAGTGCTAAAAAGAAGGACACACAAAAAAGGCTGAAATAGAGGGGGCTTTGCTTTATTTACATTCCAAGAGATTATGTATAACATTTGTGCAAACTTTAAAAATAAGTTATTTAAGATCAAATTCTACAAAAAATGTAGAATTTGTATTGGAGCAGTGTAAATCTGAGTGTAAAATGCAGTCATTTGAAAGGAAGGGTATGAGTCTAATTTAGGATAAATAGAAACATCTCCTTTTGAGGGTAATATTCATTTACATTTTTATATTTTTAAGAGATTACCAAAGGAATAATCTAGAAATAAATCTTTACGGGTTCAATTAGAAGATATCAAAGGGCTTAATTGTAACTAGTCATAAATCTGAAGTGTTATTTTCTAACTAATTTAGATAAGGTCACCAAGAAAATTAGTTTGGCTGTCTCCATTTGTCATGAGGATGGACCTTTATAGGTTCATATGATTCTCTCTTGATTTGTATCTGAATCTGGAGTAAAAATATTCAATGAATGAATCATCGTGTCTGGATTTTTTTCCCTGATGCTTTCTTTCTATAGCAAGTCCTGGTCCTGCAGAGCTTCGGATGCTACACGTGTACGGCAAGTACAATATGCACATTGATGTGTGTAGGAAACACTGAAAATATCCCAAGCTTTTAAGCATTTTCAAATGCTAAGGAAATCAGAGTTAAAATTCAGACAGTGACTGCTGTTTTGTTGTGAGGTGGGGGGCAGCCTTTCAGAGCCTCCACATAAAAAAAGTCCTTGGCAAGGACAATGGGTATTGGTTGGGAGAATGAGCGATAATGAAAGCATCTATTACGGCTTCAGATACCACACTTTTTAATGAGCAGGTAATAAATAGAAGAGTGGTTAATTTAGCCTCCACTAGAACAGAAAGAGATCCTGTAACAACCGTTAAATCCAGCGCTCATTGCCAGTAAACACGACATTAAAGGTGACAGGAAAGTGACCCCAATTTTCCTGCTTATCTAAACCCGTATTAATCTCCAGACGCACCATATTTTCTAGAACCTAACAGATTTTGTTTAAACAAATTACATTCAGTTGAATTAGTGGGTGTTGGTTCTAACAGAGGCAAGGACACAAGTAGCCTGGGCTGCCTGCCAAGTTCTGAGACTCGCACTGAAAGCACGTTCCTGTGTCTGCAGTAGCCCCGCGTACAAGCCATGCCCCTTCCCATCCATGCATTCGGAGCTTGGAGAGTTCAGGATTCCCTGCACAGACATCAGATCTTCCACAGGGGAGGGAAGAAGAAAGTGGCAGATGAAAAGGCGTTTGGGATAGAGGGCATGACAATGCCAGGAAACCCAGAACAAGGGGCAGAAAACCAAACAGGGGCTGCATGACAGGTGGAATCGAATCCCCTTGCAATTCTATGTGGAAGTCCTAATCCCCAGCATCTCAGAACACGACCTTATTTGGAAATAGGGTTGTTGCAGATAGATTTCATTAAGATGAGGTCATTAGAGTGGACCCTAAATCCAACAGGACTGGTGTCCTTATAAAAAAGGAGGAATTCGGACACAGAGACAGACATGCACAGAGGCAGAGCACCATGTGAAGAAAAAAGCAGAGAGGGAGGTGATGGTTTTACACCAAGAATCACCAAAGATTGCCGACCACACGCCAGCTGGGAGCAGCTGAATGTCGTGCAGGTGCAGCCTGGGGTGCTCCATCCAGCAACTCGCTTAATGTTTACAGCGATTTAGTGAGGCATTCGCTGTAATGACCTCATCCCATAGTAGTGGAAACTGAGGCACAGAAAGAGTAAGGAAAGGCCTGGCATCCTGGAGGGAGGCAGCCTCAGAAGGACGAGAGGAAGGAGAGATTCCTTGAGCCTGGGAGGAGAGACTGGTCAGTGGCCCCTGAGCAGCGGGCATCCAGCCCCTAGGCCCTGGAGGTCTAGGGGGTCTTCATGGGCACCAGCCCCCAGAATATCTCTGCAGCCTGGTGCTACCTGGGAACTGGGGCCTTGACGATATCTAGGGGCAGGGGTGGGGACTGGTAAGAAGGACAGTTTAAATCACCTTGTTAGTATAGGGGTTGTGAAGCTAAATTAAGGTGATTTAAAGAAAATAAGGAAATTGCTATTTCTCGATTGTGGCAGGTGCTTGCTGCTGGGCACAGGGCCAGTTTTGGAGCAGGGTGGCCATGCAAGGGTGCAGCAAGCAGTGGGTTGGGTGGTGGGGGTGGGCTGTGGGAGCTGAGAGCTGGACCTGGAGGAAGGGGTCCTCCCGAGCTCTGCAATGCAGGCTTCGCATCCTCTGGGTCCGTTCCTCCCCTTCAGTCTCCTGTAGCTCTCATCTGCTGTGATTCTAATGACTGTTGGGAGTTCAGTGGTGTTGAGGAAAGAGTGGGATTACAAATCTCAAGACTATAAAAAGCAACTCTGTGTCCAGTGGCTGAGCATGGTGGATCTGTGTAGTGCATTCCTGGCCTGGTGGAGACATCCATTGGGGAAACCACGTTCTGTGTCTGGGGATCCCTGCTCCTGCCCTGCCTGGATGAAGGGCTAGGGAGGAACAGCCCACATCTACCCTCTCTCCTTCTCTAGAAGCAGGAAGAAATAAAGGGCTCTGAGCACTGAGGCTTTGTAGCACAGACCTCTGGAGCAACGGAATGGGCAACAGAGGAACCCTCTGGGCCATGCCTCTGCTGTCAAGGTGTTAAAAAGGAAACAAGATAATAAATTCGAAACCAGGGAACCCAAGGGTGAGTGAGGGTGCCTGGGTCCTCATCTTGTTAATTCTCTTCTTAGACAAGATGACGAGGCATGACTTAGCTGGGTGTTGAGAGCAATGTGCTTTCCAGAGGCAGGGGGCCATTCCCAAGCTCCCCAAGTTTATGAGATCAGGAAGAAGCTCCCAGCTGTGCAAGAGCCCAGTCCCCCTAAGGCAGAAAGTCTGCAATGCCATGTTGGCAGCGCACACCGCTGTTAGGCACCGTACTCTCTCCTGAAGCCCTCACCTTCTATTGGTTTTATGGGTACATGGAGGATGCTCACTACCAATCCTCGTGCCAAGGTCTCTCGTGCCATTTTTGATTGTCAGTAGGTCATTCTTAGCAGATTCTTCAGGAAGGGCTCAGGGGGAAAATCGCTGAGTTCTTGTATGTTTATCAGTTTGTGTCCTATGTACTTGAAAATAAACCTGACTGGGTACAAAATCCTAGAATCCTGCTTCCTTTCCTGGAGCATCTTATATATGCTATTCCATTTACTTCTGGTGTAAAGCATGGCTGTGGAAAAGTCTGACGATAATCTAATGTTCTTTCCTTTCCAAGTCCTGTGATCTCTTTTACATAGATGCCCAAAGGCACTTTCAATAGACTGTCTTCTTGATCAATCTGAGTCAATATTCTCAGATAGACAGTGTGGTCTTTCATTATGTGGTTTTAATGTTTTTTAAACATTTAAACCCTTTTCCTGTTTGCCCTGAGAAGACTCACCAGAGATGCTTTTGGCTGCAGCACTTACCCCAAGAAAACTTTGCCACGAAGCATCTCGTTTTTATTATTATTTTCGCATAGCTCTAGTATACTGACTTCAGAAACAAAAGACATCATTCTATTTATAGCGTTCTGTTTTCAGTAGTGGTGTTTCCATTTAGAAAATATAGTAATTCTTGATGGCTGAAAATATCAAATGCTAAGAAACGTAGCATTCCTAGGCATGATCTTGGCATTGTTTTCCAATGGTTGTTGGCTGAAGATTCATTTGATGAATCTGATTTTCTCCGAAATAGACAATTCTGATGATTCAGATGATTCTGATATTAGTTCTGTTTAGAAATAACTCCAAGAACAGTTTCTACATTTTATTTTCACGTTGAAAATCAGTCAGATTTGCTTCAGCCTTAAACAGCATGTTCACATGAAGTTAAATGAGCATTACCAGCGAGCTGCGCTTTCTTTTTCTAAACAGGAAAAGGCCTAAAAGAAATTTTCATGAATTAAAATTGTATATATTTATAAAATTGCAATTTGAGACAAGGTCCTGCTCTTTCACCCAGGCTGGAGTGCAGTGGTGTGATCTTGACTCACTGCAACCTCGAATTCCTAGGCTCAAGCGCTCCTCCTGCCTCAGCCTGCTAAGTAGCTGGGACTACAGGTGCGTGCCACCATGCCCAGCTAGCTTTTATTTGTTATTTTTTTGTAGAAAAAGGGTCTTGCTATGTTGCTAGCATAGGCTGATCTAAAACACCTGGTCTCAAGAGATCCTCCTGCCTCAGCCTCCCAGAGTGCTGAGATTACAGGTGGGAGCCACTGTGGCCAGCCGAAATTCTTTGTATTTTTTCGATTCCTTTGCTTTGATTTTCTTCTTTAGGGACTCGTATTATCGGTGTATGTTGGATTTTCTTTGTCTGTCATCAATATTTGATATGCTCTTTTGAATTCTTTTAATATCCTTCATTTCTAATTTTGCTTTAAAAATTTGTCTTTTTGCCTTTTATTTCTAAAGCATTATTTATTATTTTTATTTGCTCTTGTATTCATTATAATTTGTTTTTTTTCTATAACATTTTTCCCTTTATTTATATTTATTGAGATTTCTCATCTCATTTCTGGGTTTTACTTATTCTATTTTATGCTGTTCTCACACGTCTTCTATAATTTTTTAATGTATATTAACTTTTTTTTTTTTTTTTTTGAGATGGAGTCCTGCTCTGACCCCTAGGCTGGAGTGCATTGGCACAACCTTGGCTCACTGCAACCTCCCTGGCTTCAAGCGATTCTCCTGCCTCAACCTCCCAAGTAGCTGGGATTACAGGTGTGTGCCATCACACCTGGCTAATTTTTGTAATTTTTGTAGAGACGGTGTTCCTCCATGTTGGCCAGGCTGGTCTGGAACTCCTGACCTTAAATGATCCGCCCACCTCAGTCTACCAAAGTGCTGGGATCATAGGCATGAACCACCGCACCTAGTCTCTGAATGTATATTGTTTTGCAATAGTAGGTTTCAGTATAGACCTGCTTTGTGGAGATGCTGTTTTGGGATGTTAATGTTTTCTTATTCTTTTTTTCTTACGATAATTTTGCATGGGCTTTGACCTTGAACTTTTCCATTGCTCAAATTTATATGAGCGAATAGTCCAACACTTTTAGAAGGAAGTGTGGCGCAGGATAGCTCTTCCAGTTTCACAGAGCTCCCTCCTCTGTCATCTTTATAGATGCTAAAAATGTGGTGGTTTGCTTTCTGAGACGTTCTGGCTCTGGTCCCCTTCCCTAATTTCTTCTGGGTCTTCTCTACGTTTCAACTTTACTTTTCCCATCCTGTTCAATTTTGATTTCACTCCCAAGAGTTTCTTCGTAGTATGGGCCCTGTGGAGGAAGGCACTGGGGTGAGTCACTGTCCCAGCCCCTTCACAGTTTCTTATTCGGGTCCTTTGCACTCATCTGCTACTGAGGTGGGCAAAACCCCTCCTAGTTTCAGCTTTGATTCTTACCTGGCCCACTGCACATTACCTGGCCCATTGCTCTCTGGTTATTTTGGGGTCTCCTATTCTCAGGTCCTTTGGTGTCTCTAAAGTTTGTCCTTTGGGGCTCAATGAGGAAAATTTGTCATTTAGTTGTGGTGCAAGTGTTGCCTGGGGGGTTTTGGTCTTGTTTTCTAGTTCCTCTATTTTATGATGTGGGGATTTAGGAAGATACACTGCCATCTTTCAGGCTAAGGACCTTAACTGGGAAAAAATGAAAATATGGACAAGGTCAAAGTGTGCCAGATTTTGGTGGACATTTGACTACTTTGGTTAGATTGAGTCATTTTCACTTAGAGTCTGTATGAATTTGTTCTTGAATTGCTATAAAGAAATACCCAAGACTGGGTAATTTATAATTAAAAGAGGTTTAATTCGCTCATGGTTCCGTAGAGTATACAGGAAGCATGATGCTGGCATCTGCTCAGCTTCTGGGGAGGCCTCAGGAAACTTACAATCATGACACAAGGCAAAGAGGGAGCAAGATGTCTCACATGGTGGGAACTACAGCAAGAGAGAGAAAAGGGGGAGGTGCTACACACTTTTAGTTTTATTTTTTTAATTATTATTATTGTTTTTTGAGATGGTGTTTCGCTCTTGTTGCCCAGGCTGGAGTGCAATGGCGTGATCTCGGCTCACCACAACCTCCACCTCCCAGGTTCAAGCGATTCTCCTTCCTCAGCCTCCCGAGTAGCTGGGATTACAGAAGAGTGCCACTACTCCCGGCTTTTTTTTTTTTTTTTTTTTAGTAGAGATGAGGTTTCTCCATGTTGGTCAGGCTGGTCTCAAACTCCTGACCTCAGGTGATCCGCCCACCTCGGCCTCCCAAAGTGCTGGATTATAGGCGTAAGCCACTGTGTCCAGACTGCTACACACTTTTAAATGACCAGATCTGGTGAGAACTCACTACTGCGAAGAAAGTATCAAGGAGGATGGTACTAAACCGTTCATGAGAAACTGTCCCCATGATCCACTCCCCTCCCACAAGGCCCTGTCTCCAACACTGGGGATTATAATTCTACATGAGGTTTGGTGGGCACACAGATCTAAAGCATATCAGAGTCACTCTTAAATGGCTGACTCCATCCACTTTGACCTTAGGCATCTTAAAGATGCTTCCTGAAAATTGACAGATCATTGAAAAAGTTCAGAAGGGATAAGAAACTAATAATTAGTTGAGAAGTCAGTCCACACATAGGTAATGGGAATCTACCATGTGCCAGGCATTGTACGAGGCACTAGGATCTTTTGTTCACAAATCCAAACCATAAATAAGAGAAGGTTCTGTTAAAAATAGCCATTTAAAAATATCAACAGAATTAACAAAACAGAATCAAGGCACAGGAGAAAATTCTCCAGCACCTGAAGAAGAAACACAGAAAGTAAAATAAATAGAAACCCAAAACATATCTCAATATATATTCTGGCAAAATTCTTATGCTATTAGGAAATGTGAGGGCTCCTTCAAGTCCTCAAGAAGAAAACAAGGCTGTCTCAAAAAGGGATTAAAATAACCATCCTTTGATCAAAGGAGAATGCCAGCCTTCTTGCTCTCACAGACCAAAATTGGGTCAATGTAAATATCAGGATGGATAATGATAGATATAGATAATACATTGAATAAAAAAAGAATCCATGTGTCTACACTGATAACACAATTTTAAAAGACTACACACTTCCTTACAGAAGAATGACATCTATTCAATGTAGAAGGAATGATAGAAAGAGAAAAATCTCCACTTTACAACTGCTACGGCAATAACTGATGCAGATAAAAATTGTCAGTGGGTGCTAAAACGCTTGCCTGAAAGGATGCTGGGAACAGAATCTCCACAGCCTCAAAATATCACCCCTTGGATTCATTGTTCATTAATTATAAAGGGAAAGATGATGCTTTACAGTGGAGAAATTCAGGGAACAGTGCCTAAGCCACAAGATTAAACTTAACATCGTCACCGATGGGACAAAGTGGCATTAGGTGCCCCCAGTGGGAAACACTGACAGGGACACACCATCGTTTTCCTCTCAAATGTTTACCCTGAATCAAATAATGAGGAAACCACGACGCACATTCAATTGAGGGACAATCTGTGAACAGCTCAGACTCTTCAAAAATGCCAGTGTTGTGAAAGATGGAGGAAGGCTGGGAAACTGTTCCAGAAGGAAGGAATTATGGGAGACGGAAGAGACACAACAACCACTCGCACCATCCTTGGCTGGATTTTGGATGCAGAAAGACAAGTATGTATACAGGACATTATCAGGACAATTGGGAAAGCTGAAAGTTCACTGTATATTAGGTAACAGTATTGCATTATTGTTTGATTTTCTGAGTGATTTTCCTTCTGTGGTTATGTAGGAGAATGTTGTCATCCATTGGGGTAATTTCTTCATAAAAGTAAAACTAATAACTGCATTAGGGTGGTACAGTTATGAGGAATTTTAAGATTTAAGTGTGTTTTCAGGTCATCATCATGTTTTTTAAAAATTCAGAGAAAACCATTAGGTGAGGCTGTGATAACAAATGTCCCCACCTCATTCCTCCCCAATATTTGTGTCTCTATTGGAAGGTATCTTTTGGAAATAATTCCTGCAGTAAAGAGTGTGTTGTGGAAGCCTTAGGTGCTGCCCCAGGTGCATTTTTTACATGTGAAATCATAAACAATTCCCCATCTCCTTAAATCAGATTATGCCAGAAAGAATGCATCGAGGAACCTTGCTAGTAGGTTAAAAACCTGCTTCTATTACCTTAGGGGAGAGAGCTGCAACCATTTTATTAAGAGAATCTGTTAGTTCACAGCATCCTCTTAGGTTATTTGAATCAATTCAATCCAACATTTACCAGGAGCCACCATGGGCCAGGTTTTGGCTTGAACAAAAATGTAAATAAAACATATTTCTGGCTGCTGGGATTTCAAAACACAAGAGGTGACACGTGACACACACATGCATTATTCTTTGTGTACTCACCAATGTAATCAGAGAGGTTGACTTTCAGAGCCTGGATCAGTAATCCTTCTTCCACCAGTTCCTTATACAGAGACTCGATGGTCCTGGGGAGAAAGCAGAGTGTCTGTTCCAGAGTCACACACACAGAAATCAGCAGTATTTCTGTTAATGATCACATATGTGGAGAACTTAAACCAGATCTATTTCCAAGTACATTTGTTCATATGCAAATAAAAGGAGTTTTGAAGTGTTTCTACAATTTGGGGATAAATTAGGCTTTTTAAAAACAATACTTTCACTCATCCATGTGTGTATCTGATGTTTCCCATTAATAAGAATGATATCTTTGGGCATCTGGGACCAGCTATAACTCCTGCAGTCTGCCCTTCCATCAGTCTTCATGATGGCACAAATATGAATTAGAAATTACCCAATAATAGTAACGCAATGGACCTATAATTATATATTCGGCTAGCATCTGCAAGCTGTAGTACGTCATTAATCCTTTGTGAAATTTATGTTTCCTTTTAACCCAATTGCACAATTGTTTGAAAGAAACATCTACAAAGAACAAAGGATGAGACTGAAGATAATTCTTATATGGAAGATCAAACGTCTAAAGCTATGAGGGTGATGATTTTTTAGGAGGGTGTTATACTTTATGGAGTGTTTACAGATGTCAAAACCACTTCTCTAAAAGGACCTTGGGCATATAGCCAGCACATTGGTAATTTATACTAATTGAGAAAAAAATGGACATAGTATCTATCCCACGTAACGGATGAAACTCCCAGTGATACGCGCTGGGTTTGGCTTGCATAAATTAGATAGGCTAAATTCCAATATTATTCAGTATAATCCTTTGAGATGTTTTGTCTTTTCCTCTTCTTTATTCTTCCATCCCACTCTGGTCTTTCTCTAAGTTGAGAACTGTAAATACAACTTTATTTAGACAGTTCTTCTGACTGTCCTGTGACCCAAGTTAGTGTGATTAAAAGATACCCGAGAATATCAGCTAGATTCAAGCCAAATACTATTAGGGGAAATGCTAATCCAATGACCCCAGTCTTTGGATGACTGGAGTTGTATTCCATCAAACATGTTTAAAGTAGTATGCCCTCTGCTGAAAGTTAACAAAGATTTAATTTAGCGGAATTTGGGATAGCAATATTTGACCCATATATATCAAGAAGGTATCAACTGCAGTGTTTTAACTTGAATACTTATTTAACATAAACACTTAACACAGGCATAAAATATTAACATAAATTTGAAGAAGATTCTCTAACATAATCAGAACAAACGATATTAAGAAAGTCCGAGGCCAGGCATGGTGGCTCACACCTGTAATCCTAGCACTTTGGGAGGCTGGGGGGGCCGATCATTTGAAGTCAGGAGTTTGAGACCAGCCTGGCCAACATGGTGAAACCCCGTCTCTACTAAAAATACAAAAAAATTAGCTGGGCCTGGTGGTGGGCAACTGTAATCCCAGCTACTCAGGAGGCTGAGGCAGGAGAATCACTTGAACACCAGAGGCGGAGGTTGCAGTGAGCTGAGATGGCACAACTGCACTCCAGCCTAGGCGACAGAGTGAGACTCCATCTCAGAAAAAAAAAAAAAAAAAGCTAGTAGAAGACACCGTGGCATTGTGTGTGAGCATGGGCTGCACCTTCCTCAAGGGATGGGACTCTGAGGCCCCTCTGCCCCCCAAATCTGTCCCAGGAGGTGCCAGTGTTTGCACATGGACAGATGTGTGTCTCCCCAGGAACAGGGGCACCTGACACTCAAAACACTTGACCAGTTGCCTCTTAGGCAGCCTCCAGCCACAGCTTCTTGACCTGGAACTGCTTCTCAAACAGTGGAGACTTGAGTGGAGAAACCTGCAACCCTCTCCCTCTATGGATGTCCTGTGAGAGCCATTTCTCTAGAGAGCAGAAACCCACACTCCCCGTGACTGTGTTTCCAGGGGCTGCTTGCCAGGGCCACGGCAGTGTTCTGGCCTCCCTGGAGGCTACAGACGCCCGGTGCCCCTCTGGGTGCTCTGGCCTCCTCTTCCCCCT
The DNA here is from genome assembly GCF_008728515.1 of Papio anubis. NCBI lineage: Eukaryota > Metazoa > Chordata > Mammalia > Primates > Cercopithecidae > Papio > Papio anubis. Next base: position 120,257,317 of record NC_044985.1, read on the forward strand.
CAGAGAGCTCTAGGCAGGGCTTTCTCTCTCACAGAGCTTCTCTCGAACAGTTTGGGAGAGTAATGCTGGGACACAGGGAGAAGCAGGAACCCCCAAACAGGGTAGCGACAGGACCAAGGGGAGGGAACCCCCAAACAGAAGAGTGACAGGACCAAGGGAGAGGGGAGGGAACCCCCAAACAGGGGAGTGACAGGACCAAGGGAGAGGGGAGGGAACGCCCAAACAGAAGAGTGACATGACCAAGGGAGGGGAGGGAACCCCCAACAGGGGAGCGACAGGTGTTGACCCATTAATAAGACCCATGGGAAGAAAAATATACATTCAAAATTATTTCCCACATTATTTATTAGGGATTTTAATTAAATTCCTTGATAATATTTGAAAACCTAGGTACTATTTATTTTCAATGTTAAAGCACTTTCAGGCCACTTCAAGTTAAAAATGAACACTGAATTCATTCGTCCTGCACTGAAGCTGGGCCCATGAAGCTCCGAGAAAGGACACAGCCCTTCCTGAGACTGGGCCTCACTGCTCTCATTCCTTCCGCGGCAGGAGCAAGGGCCCCAGCAGAGGCGCTTGGACAGATTCCTGCCCTGTGGGTACTCAGAGTCTCCATATTTCCTCAAAAGCTTCACCAGGCTGTTATTTCTTAAACACAAAATTTAAACAACACCCCTTCCATGAATTTTAAAACTTAAAAAAAAAAAAAGTTATGAAGTCAGAAGTCATGGGGGTCCAGGTTTGCCTTCTGGGCCACCCAGGCATCTTTCCAGTCTGGGATTTGTAGGGACAGGACTGTGGAGGATGAAGAGGGCGTGGCACCACAGAGGGGGTGCCCTTGGGGTTTCCTGTGCTCTTCTCTGGGGCACCCTCTTCTCACATGCCTCACAACACAAGGAGTCCATTCCTCACCTGTCCGCTGTCAGATCTTTATCCTTCTTTGTCTTTTTCTCTTTCTTTTTGCCTTTCTTTCCTTTCTTCTTTGGAAAAAAAGGAAATAACCAATTTAGTCAAAACAGGCAAGCAAATAAGTCCTAGAAATTAGCTAAGCACGTTGTTTTCTGGGGGTGGTGGGAGATGGAAAGTTAACTGTGGCGGCGTGAACATGGAACCGCAGTGTTTTCATGGACGCAGGGACTGTCCTGGAAGATCCCATCCCAAGTTGCTTATGTAGGTGTGTCCTTGTGTGGATAGACGTGAGATCCCCACTGTGGAATTTACACGGGGCCAAATTCCAAAGAGGGAAGAGCATTGTGGCTTTCTGGGCTCTGGCTTGGTGTCCCACAAAGGATGAAAGTGCTGTGACTTAGGTTGAGGTTCATTTCTTTTTGCTTATAGATGTCCAGTTACTCTGGCACTACTTATTCAAAAGTTATCTTTCCTCCTTTGAATTGCTTTTGCAATTTTAGAATAAACTTGTCTATGCCTACAAATTATATTTCTGGTATTTTGATAGAATTGCATTAATCCTATCCTATAAAAATATCCTAATGGACATTTTTACTATGTTGAGTCTTCCAATTCATGAATATGGTATGTCTGTCTATTCAGATCTGCTTTGATTTCTTTCACTGGCATTGTGCAGTTTTAACATACAAGTTGTATATCTGTTTTGTTAGATTTACACATATGTATTTCATTTTTTGAGTGATTTAAAAGCACATTCCATTTTAACTTTTGTGTCTATGTATTCATTGACGATAGATAGAAATACAATTGATTTCTGCATGCTTATCTTATATCCTGCACCCTTGCTGATATAAGTTGATTTGGAGTTGGTAGATTCCTTGGGATTTTCCACAAGAAAATAATGTCATCTGCAAACAAAACCTTTTAATTGTATAGCAGTTTTAGATTTACAGAAAAATTACAAAAGTAGTACAGAAAGGTCCTGTATCTCTCTCACATAATTTTCCATATTAACATTTTACACACTATGGGACATTTGTCACAACTAAGAAACCAACATTGGCACAATATTATCAACAAAAACTCAAAGTTTATTAGGTTTCCACTAATTGTTCCCTAATGTCCTTTTGTTTTCCAGGATCCCAGGAAGGTTTTGGAGTACTGATTTAATCTCTTTGTTATTGATTTGTTGAGGCTTTCTATTTCTAGATTTGGTCTTGTAGGTTGTATATTTCTAAGAATGTATCCATTTCTTCTAGGTTGTCCAACTTATTAGCATCTAATTATTCATAATAGTCTCTTATGATCTTTTTTGTTTCTTTGACATTGGTTGTAATTTCCTCTGTTCTATTTCTGAATTTACTTAAATCTCATCTCTTTTTTCTTAGTCTAGCATAGAGTTTGTCAATTTTTAAAATCCTTTCAGAAAACCAACTCTTAGTTTTATCATTTTTTCCTACTATCGATTCTCTATTTCATGGATTTCTGCTCTAATCTTTGCTATTTCCTTTCTTGTGCTAGCTTTGGGTTTAATATTCCCCTCTTGTTCTAGTTCCTTGCGGTATGTTGGTTATTTGAGATTGTTCTTTTTTAATGTAGGCATTTATGGTGAAAAACTTCCCTCTTAGTATTGCCTTTGCTACATCCTATAATTTTTGGTCGTTGTGCTTTCATTTTTGTTTCGATATACTTTCTAATATCCCTTCAAATTTTTTTCTTTGACCCAATGGTTGTTTGAGAGTGTGTGGTTTAATTTCTGCGTATTTGTGAATTTTTCTGTATTATTTTTGTTATTGTTTTCTAGCTTCATTTCATTGCAGTTGTAAGTTACCTGGAATGTTTTTAATATTCTTATACTTATTAAGATTTGTTTTGTGACTTAGCATGTAATACATCCTGGAGAATATTCTGTGTATACTAGAGAAGAATGTGTGCTCTGGTGCTGCTGGGTAGAATAACTGTTAGGACTATTTGGTTCCTAGTACTATTCAAGTCTGCTGTTTTCTTATTGATTTTCTGTCTGGATGATATATTCATTACTGAGAATGGGATAGTGAGGTCTCCTACTATTATTGTATTGCTGTCTATTTCTCCCTTCAGATATGTTAATATTTGCTTCACATATTTAGGTGCTTTGATTAAAGGTGTATATTTATTTATACTTGTTATATCTTCCTATTGAATTGACCCTTTTATCATTAGTTAATGATCTGTTTGGTCTCTTGTGACAGTTTTTGATTTGAAGTCTATTTTGTCTGATATAAGTATAGCCATTTCTTCTCTCTTTTGCTTATTATTTGCATGAGATATCTTTTTTCCATCCCTTCACTTTCAGCCTATGTGTCCCTAAATCTAAAGTAAATTACATGTATATAGCATATAGTTGAATTTTTAAAATCCGTTCAGTGACTCTATATCTTATGATTGGTGAGTTTATCTATATACATCTGAAGTAATTTTTGAAAGGAAGGGCTTACATTCTTGCTCATTTTCAGTGTATCTTCTATTTTGATGGTTCTGTGCTCCACCCGGGTGTGCAGCCTCTCACCAGATTACAAGTTGCTCTTGTGAACTGTAATGATCGTCTTTGTAGTGCTACATTTTGATTCTTTTCTGGTTCTGGGGTCCAAAGACAGGCCCAACACTGATTTTTGTGGATGGACCCGCAAAACTAAAGAAGCACAATGGTTGCAAGTAAATGACTTGCTATCACCACATTGCCCCTGATCTAGCAAAAGTGGAGAGAGCTGCCACAGAAGCAAGGCTCACCCAGGGTTTGTGGGAGGCTCTAAGAGAAAATGTGTGAATCACAGGAAAAGTGGCTCAGTCATGGAACGTGGAGAAAGCTGCCATACAAGCAAAGGCTGCCTGTGCTCACGCCAGCACTGGCAGGGAGGAGAACTCTCCGCTCTCTACTCTGGGTATCTGGCCCCAATGACAGGGCTGTCTCTGGAATGAAGGTAGAAGTAGGGGTCAAACTAAAAGAACTTAAAATACTCTGATCTAACTAGCTACTCTAAAGCACTGTGAGATGGATTGGTGGCAACTTACACTTCAATTCATCCAATTCCTTTCCCTATGATTCCCCCACTCACAAAATCCTACTCATTACCATTGGCCTCCCTTATAGCTCTATGTACAGGAACAGATGGGAGACCATTTGGGGAATATGCTTTGGCTCTTTTGATAGTTCTCTTTCTATCAGTGGGGCTTGGGTAATATGAATCTGCAACCGACCAGGGCTTGGGAGATGTTACTCTCAGATGGTTGGGTTTATCCTATTTATGAATCCGCAGGCCCAAAGGTTAAATGGTGGACCAATTAAATTTACCAAAGGCAGGCATGTTTCCCCGTGAGGTGTCCTGGCAACAGGCAGCCCTCCTGGACATGCCACAGAATGGCAGGGGCTGCTTTTCATGACTGAATCGGCTCCACCTCACCCCTCTGCAGGGTCCTTCCCCACTCACCTTCTTCTTCTTTCCTACTTTTGCTGGATGCTCCCGTTCTCTGTCCACAGCTAGCTTTAAGTTTTTTAGTTCCTGTCTCATCAACTCATCAACCTAGGAGAATACAAAACAATACTTTTAAGTCACTTTGCATGTCTTGTGTTTTGTTTGTGAAGTTTAAAAATCCCTTAAATTATGGGGTAGGTCATTAATAGGAAATTGTAAAGAAGCAGAATGGTTGAAGTAAATGATTTGCTATTACTACACCATAAACATAGCTGTACCTGTACCCTGATCTCTGACTCTAATTCTTTCCGTTTCTCCTCTTTGATCAGTTCTGGATCAAAGTCCTGAGAGAAATTCCAAGACTCATCTTTATTCATCCAGATCTCTATACTCCAGAAGGGTAAAGAAAAAGAAAAAATTTTAAAAAGATGTAGGTTAGTGAAAACAGTTATTGCAATATAAACATAAGCCTCACTTTATATGCTATTGCATAGGATAAAAGTTTGAGTAAAATAAGCTGGACAGATGACATTCATATATGTGCTTGTAAATACACCAAACAAAGAAAAAAAACTGCAGATGTAAAAATATTTTTTTTTTTTTGAGACGGAGTCTTGCTCTGTCCCCCAGGCTGGAGTGCAGTGGTGCGATCTCGGCTCACTGCAAGCTCCGCCTCCTGGGTTCATGCCATTCTCCTGCCTCAGTCTCCCGAGTAGCTGGGACTACAGGTGCCCGCCACCATGCCCAGTTAATTTTTTTTGTATTTTTAGTAGAGATGGGGTTTCACCGTGTTCGCCAGGATGGTCTCGATCTCCTGACCTCGTGATCCACCCGCCTCGGCCTCCCAAAGTGCTGTGATTACAGGTGTGAGCTACCGCGCCCGGCCTTGTTTTACTCAATATTTTTTAAGTGTGATACAATTGTATTCTACTGTATTATTATAATCATGTAAGAACAATATGTTAATGGTGGGATTATACAATCATAGGTGACCCCTTTTATAATGTTTTATCTCATTTTTTTTTCTTCAAATGATTCACTAAAATACGATTTTGTTGCCTGTTGAACCCTCCAGGAATTATCCCTTGCCCCTATTATAAAACAGACAACATTAAACACACAAGTACTCGGTATTTCTCCCTAATTCAACAGCTAAATTTCCGAATTACTTTTTGGATGTTTTTGAAATCACACATATTTAACGTTTCCCTTTTGCCTCCTCCTGGTGGTTAGGAGGGTGGACCTAGAGAAACATGACCCTAGACAAAATAAGGATAATTTCCCATCACTAAAATAAATGGAAATAGAGCTCCTTTCTCAGAAGGGAGGTTCCAAATGTATGCTGAGGTGTGGAACAGCTGGATCCTCGACGTGGGACTTGGAAGAGGTCTCCTGTGGGAAGCCAAGACTTGTCATTTGGGGAAGGAGACGTCTTTCTGGAATCTATGCCGAGAACGTAAAGGAAATTTGCTGGAATTGGTGAAGCTGACAACCGCCAACCAGTCTGGCCACTTCAGTGGGACCTGCCTTTAGCGCTGTGATGACCTTTAACCTGGGAAGGTAGCTGAGGACTCGGGGCACAGACAGAGGCTCCCAACCTTTGGGGGACAAGGGCTACCCCTTGTGAAGACGGCAGAGGCCGCAGGCCTCCGAGGCAAGGCAGGTGGGGTGGTGAATGAATGAAGGAGGCTTCTCAGCATGGCCTCCCTGACAAGCATGGCATGACCCACTGACCAAGAAGGGAGAGGGTGGCGCTCTAACTCTACATTGGGAGGAAAGCCATAGTCACAGACAGAAGAACAAGTCTGGCTGCTGGAGACCCAGAGCCATCAAATGTGAAGACCTAGCATAGAGAAGCTTCCCCAGAGAATCATGTGGGTAAACGAATGGGAAGGAGAGGTTGAGTCTCTGAACAAACCACAGAGGGACCAGGAACTGGCCAAAGGGATGAACAAGGAAAGGGGTAGGGATGAGATGCTGTGAGACCCAGGAAAATCTAGACTCTCAGGAGAGGTGGAGAGAGAGACTGGGGAGATTCTGATGCAAACTCAGAACTGGCAAATAGGCAGGACAATTGTCCCGAGGTTTTTGGCCACCTGCCACCTGCCCGGGGCAGCACAGCTTGGTGCAAGGGCCACTGTTTGCGGCCAGGTGGAACCTCTGCCCTACCACCTACCAGTTGGTGACCTTAGCAGGGGACAGCCTTTGCAGAGCCCATTCCCCTTTCTGAGAAATGAAAATAACCCCTTCCTCACGCCGATATGGTGATGGTAAATGGAATAAAATAAAGTTATATGAATAATTTATTTTTAATAAATATTTATATATAAATAAATATATACAGTTCCAGTTTAGCCCCAAATAGTTGCTGCCATCCCCCAGGAAGCAGAGCATCTCACAGGGTCTTAGCCTACCTCATTGACACTCTCTACTTCCTGGAGGGAGAGGATCACACAGGACAGCAGCTACACCAGAAACAGCTATGCCCCAAAGCAGGTGCGTGCCAGCAAAGAGCAATTGGGGCCCTGGGGCCAGTGCCTGTGCCTTTAGTGGTCAGAGTCAGGACCCTCAGGACAGGACACCTGCAGGAAGACAGGACATGGAAACGCAGCTCCAGTTTTCAAAAAGAGTGGGTCGGGCTGGGCGCAGTGGCTCATGCCTGTAATCCCAGCACTTTGGGAGGCCGAGGTGGGCAGATCACGAGGTCAGGAGTTCGAGATCAGCCTGACCAACATGGCGAAACCCCGTCTCAACTAAAAATACAAAAATTAGCCAGGTGTGGTGGCACGTGCCTGAAATCCCAGCTACTCAGGAGGCTGAGGCAGGAGAATTGCTTGAATCCAGGAGGCAGAGGTCGCAGTGAGCTGAGACTCCAGCGTGGGCAACAGAGCGAGACTCCGTCTCAAAAAGAAAAAAAAAAAAAAAAAAGAGCGGGTCGGGTTCACAAGCTGCAGATGCTGACACCAGAGGTGACCACAGCACTTTCTGGGCAGAAGGGGTTGTTCGCCACACACGGCAGAGGCAGGTCCACCTGACTTCCGGACAGACTGCAGCACGGATGGCTCAGCAGGTATCTGAGCGGGGTGGGTGGTGGGGGGTCCAGCAGGACCCAGCAAGAGCTCTTGACCAGCCTACCTCCTACCAGCAAACTGAAGGGCAGGGCTCTGTGTATTGCTGTTTGAGCACCGTCTCTGCCACAGAGATATGGAGGACCAGCCTGTGGTGATGCAAGGTCAGTTGGGCAGGTTTTTGAAAATGCAGAAAATGATGCAGATTTCTTTTAATGTGGGCTTACAAACAGACAAAAAATAAATCACAAAGGTGGCAAATTTTTCACGGTACCAATGCACGTAGGTGTACTTCCTGACAGGGCAGTCTCATAAGAGGTGGCCCAGGGATTGGGGGCACAGAGCTGGGGGTGGGAAGGGGGCTCGGATGGGACTCTGAAGGTGACTGCAGAGGTGAGGCTGAAGTTCAAGGGGTGTCATCATTCACATAGGGCAGGTGGCCAGCCCAAAACAGGTGTGACAACAGGAGGGGAGAAGAGGCGAAAAAGGTTGATGAGCTGGAGTGGGCCTACAGGAGGGGGCCTGGGCTGAACTTCTCTCGTTACCATAATCCTTCCCAGTGACAGCCAGCCTGAGAGCCAGGGTGTAGAAAACAAGTATTGCATACATTGTCTAAAGCATCCCATTGGTGGAAGAGAGACTTCATGTCACTAATAGGTGGAAGTTCATTCTTCGCCCTGCACTCCCTTAGATTTTGTGGTTAGCTTGTATGATGCGTGTACTCCAAAGGCCCAGAGGGTTTACAACTCCTGCATTTGAAGCGAATTGCTCTTTTCTAGTAAATTTTCTGAAATGTACATAAGCTTAAACTGTGAAAAACTTCAAAATGTAGGAATAACACGTAGTGATAAAATGTAGGAAAAGGAATCAATGCTTCCTTTTATGTGTCTAAAATTGTAAGCATTCTTCCTCGAAAATTCTAGAAAAGGTTTAAATGTGTCATAACGTGCTGTTTACTAATAACAATCCCCCTTGTGGGATTTCTAAATCTTCTCCAATAGCAGCACCTATCTGTTACATCAGGGCATTTTAAACAGAACAGCTTTGTTAGTTACGGGAAGCTACTTTTCTTTTTCACTAGATTCACTAAAATCAGGAAATAACGTATTTCATAATAAAAGGAAGGCAGAATCTCTCACAGAAGGGAAACCATGACACAATTACTTATGTAGAAACAGTTGTACGGTGGAACACATTCTCATTCTGGAGTCGCAACTATATTTAAAATAAAACACCGCGGAGCCGTTTTGCCCATTTCCCCTCTAGATCGTTTAAATGGATTGAGTTTTCTACTGAAACTTTGCTTTTCTCATGACACTTTTGCGCAGGGCACTTTTCAATCCCTTCAAGAATTTCATGGACATTTATAAATGCAGGAAGCTATTCACGGCCCTCAAAGGGCAACGACTGCCCCACTCTCTCCTAGAGCGGAGAAAGAGCTTTTATCCCGAGAATGTGAAAAGCGAGGCCAAGGCAGTTTCACACGTGGGGGGGCAATGAAAGAGGGGCGCCGGGGCGGGGGGCTAATCTTAGTGATTAAAATGCTAATGTTTTATTTGAAGAGGAAAACCTTTGATTTTTTAAGAAAAGAATTCGAAGAGGAAGACATTTAATTCCTTGAAGTTACTAAAGACCTGGCAGATAACAAGTCCAACGCCACACCATCCGACCAGGAAAATGACACTGCGGGTTTGCTTCCAGGAGGGACGCTGCTTGCTTTTTCAGTCTTAATGGAAACAGATATTACACAAAAGGCGTGGACAGTTTTCAGAGCTTTTGGGCCGGTCAGCAGGTTGCAAGAGTCGGCTTCCCATGGGGACATTAGATTTCTCCCAAATTAATTTTTGCTTGTATCAGAATGATACACATTGTTTTAAACAAAGTCAGAATATTAAACAGATGATAATGAAAAACCTGTCCCACTCTGTCTACCTGCCAATTACATTTTCCAATGGCATTCTTTCCTATATTCATTTATTCATTAAAAATACACAGGACAAATGCAGTTATTACATTTTGACTTTATTGAGCCCGATTATGGGCCAGGCACTGCTCTCAGAGCAGGTGGATAATGGAAGGCCCTGCCCTCAAGGACTTGGCATGGCACCGTGAGAAACGTCTGTGAACACACACTCACACCCAAGTGGGCAAAGGGTGGGCACGGGCAGAGGGGGACTGTCACTCCACAAGGGCCCTTAAAGAAGGTCTCACTGGCACCGAGGCCCAAACGGACAAGCATTCTGAGCCAGAGGAACAGAAAGCATAAGGGCCAGAGGTGGAGCGTGCCTGGCCTGCTGGAGGAAGCGCAGCGGCCACAGGGGCGTGTGCAGTGATCTGGTTTCATGGAAGCTATTTCGGGTAGTTTCTGTGTTCTTTTCCTAGTGTCTATAGAACATGCTCATACGTTACTTCTTGATTTATCAGTCTCAGACACGGGCCCCTGACTTCCTGCCACGGGACAGCAGGCTTCTGCTCTCCAGCTCCTTCCTTCCTGTGCCCGTGTCTTAGCTGTATCAGAAGAGAAGGGAGCCCTGCTTTCCACATCCCGGGGCACCTGCTGTCTGAGTGTGAGTGCAGGACAGCTTTCAGATGCCCATGGCAGCCAAAACTCCCCTCTGCGAATCCCTTCTTGGGACATCCTAGAGAATGAGCTCCACCAAAATGAGGGAGAGGCAAGATGTCAGCAAAGGCCAAGTAAGGCTCCAGGATCGCAGCTGAGAGGGAGGGCTCCACAAAGGTGCTCTCCAGAAGAAAACGAATTAGTATGTTACCTGGAGTGTTTGGAGGCATGGGAGTTATAGATACATGCAGTAACAAGCCAGTGAGGGTGGCAGTAAAGACCAAAGAATGATGTGCAAAGCAGAGTCTTAGATGGCATTGTTGCTGTAGACACACACCTGATGCCAGTGGCACCCTAGCCAGGCCCCTGGCCCCACCGTGTGGATGATGGCAACTCCCAGCAGGTCCCACTGGATGTTGTTACTGTCATCCTAACTTACAGAAACTACCCAGTTTATGCCACTATCCCCACCCGATCCCACCACTATAACCCCCAACATATAAGCTTGTTGTTGGCAGGTGTTACCTTTATATCTCCGGGCCAGCACTGCACCTGACACCCTGGAGATGCTGACTGTTTGTTGAAGGAACATGCAAGTGAAAAGGTGTTTTTGATAGTGACTGCTCTGCACCGTTAAGTAGGTGATGGATTCTTAAGCTTGGATGACAGCAGGGCTTCTACCAGTACCTGCCCACACGAGGAGAGCAACATTTACCTCTCCCAGTTGTTGTGAAGATTAAATGAGATGGGCATGGAAAAACTCCAAGCCTTGCATGTCTTAGGTACTTAATAAATGTTAGTTTTCCCTTTTGACCTCCTTTCTTCCCAATGAAAATGGATTCAGTTGCCAAATCCTGCCAACGTCATCGTGCCCCCCAGGGTTCCACTTCAGTTCAGCATCTCATGCGGTGGGGTGCCCATGCATGGTATGTAAGAGAATTTTCAGTGGCATGCAGACATTTTTATCTTATGTCACTAGCATGTCAAACCTATGGCCACATTCATATTGTTGCTTAGGATGAGGTGCAATTATTAAGGTGAAAGCCCGGAGTCAATTTAAAAATACAACTATTAAGTTGATAATATCCAGAGAAGACCAAGGCTGGGAAGGAGGCCACGAATGACTGCCATTTGGAAAGATTCCACTTCATATCCAGATTGCATCTTTCAGAAACTTCCATACTAGCACTAATGACCGAGGTCATCTTGGCAGGTCGCTGTGTTTGGATTTATCCTGAGGGCACAGTAGAACCACAGGAGTTGGGTAATAGTTCTAGGAAATTAAAATGCAAATATCTGAAAGACCAGTTCCTACATTTGCATATCCAGCCAGATGACAGCTATACTCATCAGGCTGAGCAACTGACAAAAAAATCGTGTGTCAGAATTCAGGCACATGTCTTAGTCTAATAGGATTAAGACATTTTACTGTACATACAGTATCAATTTTCTTAATTAATCTAAAAATATCTTTCTTCCCTGCCACTAGCATGAAAACATTCAGCTGAAGTCTTAAGGGTTCAAAAACAGGATGGGGGTCTTGACTATCTTCTCATCCTAAATGTGTCTTGCCTTTTAACTAATTGTATGCATCAGGCCACCAAAAGGAATTTTTTTTTTTTTTTTTTTTTTTGAGACAGAGTCTCGCTCTGTCGCCCAGGCTGGAGTCCAATGGCGCGATATTGGCTGACTGCAAGCTTCGCCTCCTGGGTTCAATCGATTCTCCTGGTTCAGCCTCCCGAGTAGCTGGGATTACAGACGCCTGCTGTTATGCCCAGCTAATTTTTGTATTTTTGAAGAGACGGGGTTTCACCATGTTGGCCAGGCTGGTCTTGAACTCCTGACCTCACGTGATCTGCCCGCCTCGGCCTCCCAAAGTGCTGGGATTACAGGTGCGAGCCACTTAGCCTGGCCAGGAAATTTAAAATAGAGACAGGCAGAACGTCTCGGTTGTGAGTAGCATGCAGCAGCCTCCCCTGACGGGGTTCCCAGCACGTACTGCTGTCTCAGTGACCATGCATGTTCTCCTAAACTTACCTTTGTATGCGTTACATCCTTCCTTCATCGCAGGGAGAAAAAGACTTGGTGACATTTTCCATTTTTCATCTTCTTCCTGTTCAAAGCAGAATAGTTTTGTTAATCACAGGCAAGACCGGACAGCAAAAGGCGCAGACGCTGTGATGACCGTGACCAGGGTTCATGCTGGTCCCCCGGGGCAGTGCCCCTCTGGCCCATCTGAGTATGACCCAGTCCTGGTCCCCCGGGGCAGTGCCCCTCTGGCCCGTCTGAGTATGGAGTGCTGTGTCCACTGAGCAGGCGTGGGTGGTCCAGGCTCACCAAAGCGTCCCCTGTTGATATCAGCTTTCCCTTCTCAGTGGCCTCCCCTGGGGTACCCCATGCCCCGAGTTTGATCCTGTCTTCTTTTTTGATTAAAAAACTTCTTTTTCTTTTTTTTTTTTTTCTGGAGACAGGGCTTAAGCGATCCTCCTGCCTCAGCCTCCCCAGTAGCTGGGACTGCAGGTGTGCACCACCACACCTGGCTAATTTTTAAATTTTTTTGTAGCGGCGGGGTTTTGCCATGTTGCCCAGGCTGGTCTTGAACTCCTAAGCTCAGACAATCTGCCCCCCTCAGCCTCCCACAGTGTTGGGATTATAGGCCTGAGCCACCACACCCAGCCTGGTCCTGTCTTCTCATGCTGTCACTCCTTCCTCGCTCTGAAGGCTGATTTCCCAGCCTGAGTTCATCTACCTCCCTCCTTCTGTTCCTGTAACCAGCCCTTGGAGCTACTCCCCATCCTTTGCTGAGCTGTGCTGCTTGCCAGTTCCAGCACCTGGGCTGTTCCTTCCTCTCGCTACCTGCCTCGTCCTTGAGCCTGGAAGCCATCGCGAGCCGCAGCCTGACTCTGGGGCCCTGCTTCCTTCCTGGAGCCAGGATCTAGCTAGTTTCCCTACCCTGGGCCCCCCACAGCAGAGAGAGCCAGGCCACCATCCCTGGCTCCTGCCGCCAACCCTGTGCACCAAGACTGGAGACTGCAGTGCTACCTGCCGTCAGCCCAGGCCGCAGCTCTGCTCTGAGCCCCAGCACAACACCCACTCTGCCCCTCTGCCGCCAGGGTTCACCTGTGCCTAATAGTGAGAGCTAGGCCCTGCAAACCCTCATGTGGTGTTTCTCTGCAATAATGTTGACACTGCCTGAACAGCCATGTTTCCGATGACCACTATCATGGCTATTGCTACCCTTAGAGAGGGTGAAAGGAACAACGCTGGCTCTGTTCTGTCCTCGGGTTCCTGAAGCAGGCTCAGTACTCTCTATGCAGTGGGAGGAAGGGCAGCAGTTGGGTGACGTGGGCATGCCTCCCCTGGGCTGCTTCCCGAGCACGCCCTGACTCTGGCACCTGATGGGCCCTTCCGTTTCTGGGCTCCAGGGTTGGGCTCTGGGACGCAGGCCCTCGTGGTTGTGTAGTATCCATGCATCAGATCCAGAGGCATTTCTCCTCTCTCTCCCCAAGGCCAAGCAATCACCAAACCCCACTGTTCTGCCGCGGAGGCTTTCCTGGGGTCTCTCTGCTTCCGCCTCCAGTCCCACTGCCCTGGCCCCTTGCTCCAAGGTTGGCTAACGCAGGGTCACTCTCTTCTCTCCTGCTGGAAGGGGTCTGCAGCAGACCTGGCCTCACGACTTCCTTCCTTGAAAGCCCCACAGAGGTATCTGTCTTGGAGCTCCTGGGAGGTGCCGTCCCCCACAGGATACAGTCCAAGCCCCTCAGCAGACCACACACCACCCCCACAGGTGTGGTGCCCCAGGAATGCCCCCGCCCCCCTCTGCGGCCTTTGTCCTTGCCACCTCCTGCCTCCACCATCACTGCAGAGATGCTGACAAGGCCACCCCCCTGCACCTGCCATACTCTTTCCCTGCTGTTCCATCCGCCTGGACGGCCACCCTTCTCCTATGCTTTCTGATGAATTCAGACTCTGAACAGACCTCCCGTCCTCCTGAAATCCTCTCTGATGGCCTTCCTGCCCTTGTTGCAGGCTTGTCATTTCCTCAGAACAGCCTGCTTTTCCCACCAGACACAGCAGGCAGGAACGACCCCGTCAGCCCTGTGGCCTGGCCGCTTGGCCTGTGTGCGACATTGGCTGAATGAAACAAGAATAGGAAAAGTATAGGCTCAATCCATGGATAAATGGGTAAACACAATGTGGTATTTCCACACAATGAAACGTTGAACTCACCCACAGAAAGGAGCGAACACAAACATGAAGACAGACACAGGCTACGGCGCAGAGGAAGCGTGAAGACCTAGGCTGAGAGTGTGAAGCCAGACCCAAAAGGCCTCACGGTGTATAATCTCATTTATATGAAAACAGACAAACTCGGGCAGAAAGCGGATCAATGGTGGCCAGGGGGTAGGGGTGGGGCAGAGAGGGGGGAAGGGGAGGGACTGCTTAATGGGTACGGGGTCTCCTTGGGGTTGATGAAAATGTCTTCACTGTCATGCTACTTCACTGCATCCCTCATCGTGATTTTTGCCAGATCTGAGAATCCCTGACCAATAGAACCATCGTTTCTTTAAAGACTCACTTACGTTCTTTAAAGAGGCACTCTCTATTGCTAAAGTGAAACCATAGTGGATACATTGGTTTCCTGATACACATGAGAATAAAACACAACCATCGGAATAAAAGAGGCCGGGTGTGGAGCCATCGGACTCCCCCCAGCGCATGCCCCAGGTGCCTGGGAAAGCCAGGGCTTCCTCGAATCCTCCCCAGCCCAGGGCTGGCAGCGGCTCTCCCTCCCGAGACAGTGCTGGGTTACACCCGGAGCCAAGGCACACTTGGCTGCCTCAGCTACTTTCTGAGGCAACTGCAGCTCTGATCAAGTCACCTGCTGGCTCAAGTGTTCCCAGGGGCTTTTCACGGCCCCCTGAGACCATGGTTACCAGCTCACTCAAAGGCCACACCTCCTGCCCCTCCTGACTCTCATCTGTGGTCTGTCCCCCTGCGAATCCGCCGTGTCTCTTTTCAGCTTTGCATTTTTCAGCTTTGTATTTTGTTTTGAGTCCACTGTGTCTTCCAGCTTTGCATTTGCTCAGGTCACCAGGAAGCAGGGAAGACATGTGAAACGGGATCACAAGCGCTTCAGGGGAGGCCCAGGGTGCTGCAGAGGGGACTCTCACTTCATGCGGAGGTGAGGACATGGCAGGCTTGCCTGGAACTGCAGCCCATAAGCCAGGCAGGGGGAGCTGCAGCCAGCAGGGAACCAGGGAGAGAACCCGGACCCGGAAACACCAGGAGGCCCAAAGCCTATGACACAGCTCACCGACCTTCCAGAGCTCACACTAAATCAAAGCTCTCTGGTAAGAAGTCCCACCTAGAACTCAAGGTTTGGGTTAGCTACGCCCCGTTCCTGGCTCCCAAGAGGCCCGGGCATTAGAGAAAAGCCTGCAGAGCAGCAAGAAAAAGACCAGTAGTGGATAAAGCAAGGCCTGGGAGGAAAGAGGGAGAATCCATGAACGAAAAAGAAATTTAGAATCACTTTCATTAGTATATTTATTCTCAGAGATAGTATTTATCATCTGTCTCTCTCTCTTTCCAGGTATCACTAAGGAGTCACACATCTTTATTACTTTTTCGTCAGTGTTATTGTCTATTATTGCCATTTTTGTTTTGGATACTCAGATTGTTCTATGTTTGGTCTCTGGGAGCCCCTACACTGGTGAGGCTGTGCTCTTAGGGATGGACGAAGGGGAGGAAGAGGAGAAGGGTGAGGCGGAGGGCTCCAGGGAAGGAGACTGAGGTGCGGCAAAGTGTGTCCAGCAGAAGGAACAGCATGTGTCAAGTCCAGATGGGGAGGTTGTGTCTCACAGGGATGGCTGAAGGAGGTTCAGCAGCCGTGGGGACTGCGCGGGGCTGGGCAGACATGAGGCTGGCGTGTGGGGAGAGAGAGAGGGAGAGAAGAGAAGTGGGGAGGAAAGGAGAGACAGGGAGACAGAGATGGCGAGACAGAGAAAGAGGATGGCCCTTGAAAGGACCGTGAGCTGTGCTTTTCAGGGAGCTTGGAGTTGGCTTACAAGCAGGGCAGCTACCCAGGAGCCTGGTGTGAAGGGATTGGCCCCTTGAGACATCACTCTGGCTGGAATGGGGGTTTGAGGGGTGGGAAGGAGGCTAGTATGCATGCATATGTGATGTATATCTGCTATAGCAGAATCATATTTTGACTTAAAAGTTTTGCTGGATGAATAGGCGTAACATGGTATTTTTGAAAAATTATATTTCTTTAGTTGGTGGGGCTGAACTTCATTTTGTTTGCTTTTCTGTTCATTGTGGCCTTATCTTGATTTTTACAAATGAAGGTGCATGAGCCTATCTGTTTACCTGTGAACCTTTCCTGAGCAGCTACTAAGGGTGGGACTCACTAGGTTGCTAGAGCTGCACGGGGCCTGCCTTTGAGATCCTTGAGTCCTCCTGTCCCCGATCCTTGCTCACTATGCCTCAGGGGCCCGACTGCACCACACCACAGCCTCTCTTCCCCCGATGCCTTCTACTGGCTGGTTCCCAGGTCTAGGGCTTTCCTGTAACTGTCACATACACGTTTCCCCCAGTAGAAACCAGGGGTCACCTTCCCAGATCCCATCCCACCACTGTGGCTGGCCTTGCACACTCTGGCCCACTTCCTGAGGTGAGGAAGGCCAGCCATGACCTGAGTTCTGACATTCTCTTCCTCTACACAGGGCGGGTGGCCCACTCCACTGTCAGACAACTCTTCTGACTTAACCCAATGGAGAGCTAAAAAAAAAAAAAAAAAAATCTAATGCCCAGCTCTGCCCTAGACCAATTATGCTCAATTAAGTAAGAATCTCTTCTAAGGTGTGTGGACATTGGGAGTCGTTTTTTCTTAAAACCACCCCAGGCAGCTAGACTTAAGGCCATTGAAGTTGTCCTTCCATCAGCTGAGGCCCAGTTCCTGGAGCCTCAGGAGTCTGCACCCTTTCATGCCCTAAGTCTGCTCCAGATGAAGCCTTCCTGACTCCTATCCCCATCGCTCAAAAGAGATTTCCAGATTGTTCGCCCTGCTGGCCATCTCCTGTGGACTGTTCTAGCTACCCAGGCTCCCAGTCAAGCAACGGTGCTGGTTTAATGGTCATGGGTGGAGCCATGGCCGGTGACCTCCTTGGCCTTTGCGGCATGCGAAGGTGGCCTGCAGTTATGCCGCTGTCTGGACATTCCCAGCACACCATGAGTCCGAGATGACAAAGTCCTCCTACCTAAATGCATATACCATGTAGACAGATTTCTCCTGCCTTGAAATTATACTAATGGTTTTTAGGTGTTTATTCCTAATGACTTGATCAGCTCGGGCTGCTATAAGAAAATATTATACACTAAGTGGCTTATAAACAAAAGAAATGTATTTTTCACAGTTCCAGAAACTGGCAAGTCCTAGATTAAGGTGCAGATTCTGTGTCTGGTGGGGGCTGCTCTCTGCTTCAGAGACTGTGCCTTCTAGCCCTGTCTTCACTCTGCGGAAAGGGCAAGGCAGCTCTCTTTGGTCTCCTTCATAAAGGCACTCATCTCAATCACAAGGGTTCTGCCCTCAGGACCTAATCACCCTCAGAGGCCCCACCTCCCAACACCATCACACTGGTGATTAGCTTTCAATGTCTGAATTTTTCGTAGGTGGGGGAACACATATTCAGACCATGGCACCTAAGAAACGTCAATTTCTTACATTTGGCCACCTAAGTGACCGCACGCTGCGGGAGGGGAGCGTTTATTCACGCCTCCGCCATTTTCCATCTCCATTGCTTTCCAGGCTTGCTGGCTGAACAAGTAATGAACAGACGGGAGGAGAAGTGTGTTCTCACCTGCACACCGACCTCAGAGTTGAGTCACTGTAGTGTCTGCTTTCTTTGCTTGGCCATACCAGCATGCCATGATCTGTGGTTTGTCCCATCCAACTTTCTTCCCTTTTTTGCAAACTGAGCCATTTCCATGGCTCCAGTCTTCTGGGCCTTGCTTTCTCTGGAGCTCCTCAAATATCGCAGTCAGCAGCACTGAGACTTGACCTGCCCGGTCTCTGGGTACTGCTAAGACGCTCAACCGCACAGAAAGCTTCCTTTAGAGCAGACAGTTGCTTTCTCATCGGCTTCTCACTTTCTTTTTATGGCCCAATCAGTTATAAATCACTCAGGACAAAGGAGTTGTTAAGTAAAAAGAAACTTATGGAGGCCTCTTGATTTGATTTAGATGATAGTAGTCCCCCTTTCTCCAAGGAGGATATGTTCCAAGACCCAGTGCACACCTGAAGCCTCGGATCGTACCAAACCCTACATATACTATACTTTTTCCTATATAGAAACAGGCAGGTAGTGTATACGGCATGAACATGCTGGACAAAGGGATGATTCACATCCATGATGTGATGGGACAGGATGGTGCAAGACTTCATTAACACTGCGAAGAATGGTGCACGATTCAAAACTCAGGAATTTTCCATTTAATACTTATGGGTCACACTTGACCACGGGTAACTGGAACTGCAAAAAGTGAAACTGAGAATAAGGGGGGACTAGAGCATATTTAAAAAGCTGGCTTATGGAAACTGACCATTTTTTGTAAGTTTCCAGTTACTGTATGAACTTTGTCCCTCACACAACTCAGATAAATGCTGCATGGAGAACGTTTCTAAAGTTTCTTACTGAGAGTCAATGGGACATTCTGTGTTATCAAATATCTTATCCTCTGTATTTGTCTTTGTGAAATTAGGAGGGCAGTCAGAGATAAACCACGCTCCCTCTTCTTGCCCTCTCCAAATGTTAACTACTGTTATAATTTCCTATTGGCAAGTATGTGCATCTGAAGTAGGTTGTTGAGGGATGGCTAACATCTCACACTGGTAGGGCTGTGGAAAAATTCAAATAGGGCTGCAACTGTTAGATTTTTCGAAATGAAGGTATACATTTTGGCATACATCCGTTAACATACAAGTTCAAATGTCGAAGGGATCACTCCGCGGCTTTCAGATTACCTGCTCCTCCCCTCTGGGTCTGTATCCTGGGGTGGGGGAGAGGTCCACCAGGCATTTTGAAGAGGCTGACAATTTCCCACTGATCTGAGAGTGAAATAATTATCCCTTTCTCTAGATTCAGAAGTGAAAACCAACCCAGAAACTATAATGGCTGAAAACTATATTTAAAAATTAACATGCACCGAACAACGTGATAGCTTATGCAACTAAACTTGAAAAACAGATCAAGCATCTCCACTATTTTTGAGCTTGCATTTAGCTTGTCGTTTTACTTTTCTGCTCGTGCATTTCCGTCAGCACTAGGGAATCAACGTTCCTCATGGCTTTGAGGGCTGCAGAGTGCTACTCTGAAATACAAAAGAAATACAAGAGATAGGAGAGAATCTACAGTGGGAAGTCTAAAAACATGTAACTATGTCCTAAATACATTTGTCTCAAGTTTCTTTGATGGTATCTGTGTTAATTTTTATCAGAAAGATCTTCTTGGTTATGAGTATGGTACTAAGAAATAAACCACATTTCTCACATGGGCCATGCAAGCCTCCAGCTGGTTACTGGCTCTCCAGCTCTCCAGTCCTCAGACTTGGGCTGGAGTCTACAACACGGGCCCTCAGCTCTCTGGCCTTTGAACTCTACCACCAGCTCTCCTGGGGCCCCTTTTTGCAGATGGCAGATGGTGGGACTTCGCAGGCTCCATAACCGAAGGAACCAATACCTTAATGAATGAATCTTTCTCTCTATAAATATAAAAGGACACAGAGGAGATATATACACACACACATGCACACATACACACACACACACACACACACACAGGCCACATGTATTTTTTTATATATCGCTCTCCTATTGGTTTTGTTTCTCTGGAGTGCCCTGACCACACTTTCTTCTCACCTCTGCTACATCATTTACTCCCTGTGATCCTCCCTCTCTAAAGAACCTCCTGATTGCCTCCATCACAGCCTTAGTTTTCACTCCTCATTTTTTTTGCAGTGGAAAATAACTTTTATTGAGACCCCACCAGCTGCAAAATCTGTTCCTGGCATTAAGCTCCATCTTCTATTGCAATTTGGTCTTTCTTGAGTGGTTTCATGAATACTTTCCATGAATATTTTCTTCTCTTACATGGTCTGGGAGCAGCCATGGCCAAACTTGGCAGTGGTGTCAATAAATTTAAGGTCAGTCTTCTCCAGAGCCCACCATTTGGTCTGAGCCAGCAAAGACTTGTGAAGGGTGAGCACTCACTTCTTGGTTCCCACCACACATTCCTTCAGCATGACAAAGTCACTGGTCACTTCACCTTATGGGACAAAGTCACCCAGAGAGTTGATGCTCTTGTCAGTCAGGTCATGGTCAGCGGAGGCACTGTTCTTGATCAGTTTGTCGTCCTTGATAAGGTAGCCCTGGCCGATCATACAGATCGATCTTCTTGTAGTGTGGTGATGGTAGCCTTTCTGCCCAGCGCATGCCACAGAGAAGGTCCACACAGGCAGGATGCCATGCCCCAATCCAGGCCACCTTGCGCAGGCCTCTTTGGGTCTTGCAGGGTAGCTTCTTGGCAT